>NC_090657.1:31130129-31765129 GCF_040937935.1 Hyperolius riggenbachi | reverse complement strand
CAGCGCCTGCCTGTTCTCTGCTTTGTGGGTATTGTCTGTGCCTCTGCCTTCCCTCCTTCAGTCCTTATACCTTGCACATTAAAGTGGACCCAAATTAAAAATACAAGATTTCAGAAATAAAATCTATTCTCTAAATTATAATAATAAATAGCAGCCTTTTTTCAGCTGCATGATGACAAATATAAAATATTTTACATTTATTGGAGGAACCCCTCCCTTCCTTTCATATTGCCAGGACAGAATCCGGCAGATTGGTGGAGGAGATAAAAAACAAAAACAAAACACAGGCTGCTACTGATGATGTCACAGGGAATCTCCGCTTGTGTGAGATTTCACATAGATGACGCCCCTGTGAGGGAGGGTAGCTGATGACAAACACACCCATGATCTAAAACCTCCTACTAAGCTCAGAAGTAATGGCTGCCACCTGTATAACCCTAGTTATGAAAAGAGAAGGGTGAAAAGCATGCACTGAAATGCTCATAGGCTTGAAGGAGTGTTAATTTATCTTTGTATGTGTCAGAGTGGTGCAACTAAATATTTTGAATTAAAAAATGTTTGGTTTGGGTCCACTTAAAGGCCTGGGTGTAGCCGAAGTCAGGTTGACGTTACTCTGTCTCCTGTTCAAGCGGGGATGCACCAGACAAGGTGAAGACTGCGGTGTTAGATTGGGGAATAAGGACTGATACGAAGGTGGGGAGTCCGGCAGGCCTCACAGCTCTGGGTTACAGCATGCCAACAGTTTTAGAATGACACATTGCAGATTCATTGACACTAGAAAAGACTACACCATATTAATCAGTCAAAAACTTGCTCTGCTATTAGCTCATGATCAGCACGAGTAGAACTTTATTAATACTTGTAAATGCAAACATTTGTAGAGATACTAATTTCACTTTCATGCCGGAGTTTGTTTGTAATCACCACATGATGATCACGCTGATAAACAGGAGACAGCACGTCTGGTGACTTGGAGATTCCATCTGTTTCCTCGTTGCAGACACAGTCTGGCGTAGCTGGCAGTGTTTCCGCTGTCAGTCAATTCTTCACAGATGGTCACTGACTGTCACATCTTTATTAGGTTTCCTGTGACTTCACTTCCTTATGAAGCTTTTTTTTTTTTTTTTTCAAACCACAATCCAGCAACTTCCTGGTGTGAAAATGATGGATTAGACATGGCAATCAACTATCTCTCCCACTTGACTTCTCATCAATCATGTTGACAGCAGCTGTAACCATATTGTCTGGTTCATTTCTCATTCCCTTATAATGAACAAGTCAAAAGAAAAAGACTGGGCTCACGCCGTGGCATGAAAATACTGCTTTATCCTCTCTTCTCTTTGCTTTGCTTAGGTTTAATTGACTGACCACTACACAGGGGAGGGTGCTAGGGCCCTGAGGGGCCGTTCTTACTCCCCTGCCTACACCATTTTTTTTAATATATGTATTTTTTTTTATAATTGTGTGTGTATGATTAGTGAAGTGGATTTATCAAACAGATGCAAAGAAAACTGAAATTAAACTGGAGTAGCTGCCCAAAGCTACTAACCAGGGATGGTCGTAGTCAGCCAACTTTGCTACGCTGGAACTATGGTAGTTTTACGCAATTACGCTTCGCCAAACTACGGCTTCGAAATCAAATATTCGCTTTGTATGCATTTTGTAGACTACGCGTTAAAATATGCAATTACGCGTAGTGCGAAGCGTAGTGTATGCGGAAGCTTATGCCCGTATGCAGAAAATTTTACTCATTAATTCCTCTTTAAATGCTTATACCGGGAACTCTTCTATGTGTACATTCCCCTTTCCAATGCGTAAATTTGTAAGCATACAATCGCACATGGAAAATTAGACGCGAGTAACGCATTCGTAGTTCACAACGCAATACACATGTTAACTAAGCTACGCGTAACGGTACTTCGCTACGCGTAAATTCGTAAGCGTAGTTTCGAAACTTCACCTACAAAGTACGATGCGTAGATGCAAACTAGGATGCGTAAATTTGCACTGACGTAGTTTCTGCTCATCCCTGCTATTAACAGCAACCAATTAAAAACCTAGTTCCATTTAATAGATGAAATCTGACCGGTTTCTTAACCACTTGAGGACCACAGTACTAAACCCCCCTAAAGACCAGGCCATTTTTTGTTAATTGGGCCACTGCAGCTTTTACCTCGGCACAGTGATTCCCCCCCCCCCCCTTCCCCCTTTTCTCCCCACCAACAGAGATCTCTGTTGGTGGGGTCTGATCACCCCCCAGATTTTTTTTTTTATCAATATTTATCTGTTTATTTTTACAATATTTTTTACTATTTATTTATTTATTTTTTATCCCCGCCAGCCAATCACTGTGATCGGCTTTCATAGGCTTCAGCCTACGACAGCCGATCACTCCTGAGCTAATGGAGGGGACACCCATGTCACACGGCTGTCCCCAGTACATCGCTGCCGCAGATCGCATCGCTGTTTATAGATGGCGGTTATGCCGTCTAACAGTCTCCGAGCGGCGATCGCTGCTGGGAGACTGAAGGCAGGGCGGAGCTCCAGCTCCCAAGCGGAGATGCCGGGGGGGCTACCTATTACTGTGGGCACGTCTGGCTATCTATACCGGAGGGGGGCTACCTATTACTGGGGGCACACCTGGCTATCTATACTGGGAAGGGGGCTACCTATTACTGGTAGCACATCTGGCTATCTATACTGGGGAGAGTGCTACCTATTACTGGGGGCACATCTGGCTTTCTATACTGGGGAAGGGGGCTGCCTATTACTGAGGGCACATCTGGCTACCTATACTGGGGAGGGGGCTACCTTTTACTGGGGGCACATCTGGCTATCTATACTGGGAAGGGGGCTACCTATTACTGGTAGCACATCTGGCTATCTATACTGGGAGGGGGCAACCTATTACTGGGGGAACATCTGGCTATCTATACTGGGGAGGGGGCTACCTATTACTGGGGGCACATCTGGCTATCTATACTGGGGAGGGGGCTACCTATTACTGGTAGCACATCTGGCTATCTATACTGGGGAGGGGGCTACCTATTACTGGGGGAACATCTGGCTATCTATACTGGAGAGGGGGCTACCTATTACTGGGGGCACTCCATCTATCTGCTGTTGGTCTGGTCCCTCTGTCAAAAAACACACCTGATGAAGGGGGTTACCCCGCAACATGTTGTGTCTTTGCTAAAGTTTAGATAAACGCAAGTTGAAAATCCTGTTGTGTGACTTCTCCCTTGTTTACTGGTCCCTCTGTCAAAAAACTCATTGTGGTCACGAGTCAAAAAAGTTTGCCAACCCCAGTGTGTACTGAATCCATATTTCCCATATAAATGCTTTTCTTAGCGAATGTACAGAAACACCATTCCATCTATTGGCATGTGTAGAGAAAAAATATGCAAAACATTATTACATGAATAAAATATTTTGCAAGTTACCCAACAGTTGCTCTACCTGCAGCCCTGCTAGTTTAGGGAAGGAAGTCACAGCCAGTGTCACATCTGCTATAAAATATTGCAGGTAGGACCTCAGCTGTCACAGCCACAAACCACAGCAGCTCAGTGTGTGTGTACCACTCCCAGACCCCCATTATCAGCAATGACAACATGACCGAGTGCTAGAGTTCCCACAACATTCACACTGTGTTATGTTAAAGAGACTCTGAAGTCTCAAAAAAAATCTTTTTATTTAACAAATATGATTAATATGATTCCCCTAACTAAACCGCCGGCATCCCCGCCTCTGTACGCTAACTAAATCCCCCCAAACTCCCCGAGGGGCACTCCGGGCAGCACTTCCGTGAGAGGCAGAGCTATGAGCCGCAGCCCTGCCTCACACGCGTCTATCAGCCCCGGATCGCCACCTCTCCCCCGCCCCTCTCAGTCTTCCTTCACTGAGAGGGGCGGGGGAGAGGCGGAGATCCGCCGCTGACAGACGCGTGTGAGGCAGGGCTGCAGCTCATAGCTCTGCCTCACACGGAAGCGCACAGGGGCAGCAAAATCCACGACCAAGAAAGTTGTGGATTTTGCAGGGGAGAGGGAGGGGGGAATTTAGATAGATTACAGCGGCGGGGATGCAGTGGTTTATGACATTTGCAAAGTAAGAAGTTAAAAATATAGAAAAAGATTGATAGTTGCCTTATAATTTGTTCATGTTGTTTGATTCACCGTGAGCCAACAGGCCATCATCTTTAGTGCTTTCAGATATTTAAAAAAAAAAACAGAAAGGACCAACTGCCCTTATCTATAACCACACCCACTAACGATGTAATAGTCTGAAACATGGATGGAAGTCCATGGAGTGAGGACCCCTTGGTGCTCAGCTCCTGCTCCGATGTCCGCAGTACTGAGCCGCAAAGTGCACCAGAGCCGCGGAAAGCCCGCCAGCCGATACATGATCAGGGTGGGAGCACGGAGGCTTCACAGAAAATGATGCGCCGAGCCGCGGAAGTGGCAGCTAAACTGAAAAAGTTTCAGGCAGCTCCCTAAGGCTGTAAACTATATAAAAAGGCACAAACCTGATACAGTGAGGCCTGTCAGCTGCTGGATGGATAGCAGTATCCTTGTATTACTGAATAAGTGCTTATAGTAAAATTTAATCCACAGCGCTATTTGCAAAGTTTTAAAACGTTTTTTTTTAAAACAACAAGCAACATGTGTCTCCTGGGTCCTTAACCCTTTTTAAACCATCTACAATTGACATGCATGCGTTACCTACACACATACAACTCACTGCAGTGAATGAATATTAAAGGATACCCGAAGTGACGTGTGACATGATAAGATAGACGTGTATGTACAGTGCCTAGCACACAAATAACTGTGCTGTCTTCCTTTTTTTCTTTCTCTGCCTGAAAGAGTTAAATATCAGGTATGTAAGTAGCTGACTCAGTTCTGACTCAGACAGGAAGTGACTACAGTGTGACCCTCATTGATAAGAAATTCCAACTATAAAACACTTTCCTAGCAGAAAATGGCTTTTGAGAGCAAGAAAGAGGTAAAAAGGGGAATTTCTTATCAGTGAGGGTCACACTGTAGTCACTTCCTGTCTGAGTCAGGACTGAGTCAGCCGCTTACATACCTGATATTTAACTATTTTTTAGGCAGAGAAAGAAAAAAAGGAACACAGCATAGTTATTTGTGTGCTAGGCACTGTACATCCCCATGTCTATCTCATCATGTCAGTTGTCACCTCAGTTGTCCTTTAACCTATTGCCATCTGCAAAACGCCAACTGGCGTGTATGCCGCAGCAGCCCCAGGACTGCTTCACGCCAATCGATGTGAAGTCCTGGGGCGGGGTTTTGCAGGAGATCGTGCGCCGGTGCGCGTGCACCTCCACTCAAATGATGGAGCTCCGCTCTGTCATCAGTCTCCCAGAGGCTCACAGCAGCGCTGTACTGGGGACAACAGTGTGACACAGCTGTCCCCCTGGGCGGCAAGGAAGCGATCCTTTAACCACTTCACCCCATAGCGGTTTTTACCCTAACGGACAAGAGCAATTTTCAACTGTCAGTGCTCCGCCCTTTTATTTTCCAATAACTTTATTACTATCTATCGCAACAAAATGATCTATACCTTGTTTTTTGCCACAAATTAGGCTTTCTGTGGGTAGTACATTTTGCTATTAATGTTATTTATTCTAAATGCATTTTAACGGGAAAATAAAAAAATGGAAAAAAAAACATTAATTCTCAGGTTTGGGCCATTATACTGTAGTTTTAAAATAAAACATTCTCCTGTGGATAAAACCCACAAATTGTATTTGCCCATTTTTCCCAATTATTAGACCATTTAAATTATGTCCCTATGCCAATATATGGTGACAAAATATTATTGGGAAATATACAGTAGATGTAATTTTTCTGTCTTTTTTGTCCGATCCATAATTACAAGTCCCTATGTAGTAAAGTAATAGTAATATACTCTCATAAAATAAAGTTAAGTCCCTAAGGCAACTATTTACGTTGGCGGGGAAGGCGCGCATATGTGCACATTGGCGGTGGGAGCGAGTGACGCATTAAAATGTCCTGGAGCCATTAACAGGCTCTAATAGGACGTTTTAATGCGTCAGCTTGTCAGTAAATGGTTTAATGGAAAGAGAAAATGTTGAGCCCAAAACAAAGACATGCGCTAGTTCAAAACTTAAAAGTTATAAAAAATTTAAAGTTTTTATATCAACAGCGAAAAAAATGACGTTTCCACAACTATTAAGACAGTCTCCTGTCAATAAACTGGAGGCATTCAGAGGCAAGAGTATTGATTCCATAAAACTGCACTATAATTGGTTGTATATGCATGCAGTCTCTAAGAATCCAAATGATACAGCCGCTATAGTAGATCATGTGACATGTATGCAGTTCAAAGACGATTGCTTAAAGTGGACCCAAATTAAAAATACAAGATTTCAGAAATGAAATCTATTTTCTAAATTATAATAATAAATAGCAGCCTTTTTTCAGCTGCATGATGACAAATATAAAATATTTTACATTTATTGGAGGAACCCCTCCCCTTCTTTTCATATTGCCGGGACAGAATCCGGCAAACTGGTGGAGTAGGTGGTGTCCAGCAAAGGAGGAATTGCTAATGGCTGCCACCTGTATAACCCTTGTTATGAAAAGAGAAGTGTGAAAAGCATGCACTGAAATGCTCATAGGCTTGAAGGAGTGTTTATTTATCTTTGTATGTGTCAGAGTGGTGCAACTAAATATTTTGAATTAAAAAAATGTTTGGTTTGGGTCCGCTTTAATCCTGCATAATCAAATTGCAGATCAGCTATAAACTGGGTCAACGTTCATATGTTACCCGTCCAGAGAGAATGGCTGGTTAAGTGACCGGTATCTGCGTCTCAATCCTCCGCTAGAAGACGGCTGTTTCAGCAAGCAGGGAGAGACTATCGTTCGTGAAGCCACAGGTGTCTAGCGCTGCATGCGAATACCGGAAATGCCCGATGATAGGGTACAGAGTCGTGCTGTTCAGAGTGATGTCACTTCACACAAAGTAATGAATGGCTGACGTTTCAAGGGGTCCGCCCCTCTTCTTCAGGCTCTGAAGAATAGGGGCGGACCCCTTGAAACGTCAGCTAGGATCCATGCATCACTCAATGTTTTCTCAATGCTCCTAAATGTGAAAAATTATATTTATTTATTAATATTATTTAGTATTTATATAGTGCCAACATCTTCTGCAGCGCTTTACAGAATATATATAGTCTTATCACTAACTGTCCCTTGGAGGAGCTCACAACCTAATCCCTACCATAGTCATACAGTATGTCTATGTATGTATCATGTAGATTATGTATCATAGTAAAGACCTAATTTTACAGGGGAAACCAATTAACCTGTCTGTATGCTTTTGGACTGTGGGAGGCAACCAGAGTGCCTGGAGGAAACCCACACAGACACAGGGAGAACATACAAAACCCATGCAGATAGTGTCCTGGCTGGTATTTGAACTGGGGACACAGCGCTGCAGGGCAAGGGTGCTACCCACTAAGCCACTGTGCTGCCCTTGGGCAGGTACATATTTCTCCATTGCACAACAATTAAGGGTATCCCTTTTTTAGTTAAAAAACAACAACAATAAAAGGTTGTTTAAAAAAAACACACACACACACACACACATATATATATATACAGTATATATGCACAGGGAGATACTGCTTGCTTGGCAGTTGGCAACAGCTGTTATCTCCCATAATGCGACGTGGTTCACAAAGTGTTTTCTTATCAGTTCATTACTTGCCAAAATAATGTAAAACTGTCCTTTGTGAAGAGGGCAAAATGATTGAAAAGCACAAGTGGTATTGACTGATAAGCCAGTCACTCCTGAAGATGGGTTTTGGTATTGGCAACTGGCAGAGCCGGGGCAAGGTCCTCCAGCACCCAAGGCTGAGACACCAAAGTGTGCCTCTCCATCCCTCCCACCTCAACCATCACCCACTGATTGCTATGAGACTAAGAGGCGCCCCCAGGGCCCCCAACACGTTAATCTCTAGTTATCTGGCTTGCAGTCACTGCCATGTATCCCCTTTTCTTATTTCTCTCTGCTTCAAACACAATAGCGGAATGATAGCTGAGTGAATTGTGTGCCCCCTCCTACACTGTGCCCTGAGGCTGGAGCCTCTCTCGCCTCTGCCTTGGCCCGTTCCTGGAAACTGGTAATTCCTGTATTCAGTCTGCCTCTTAATTTCAAATGTTACAGAGAAAAATGTATGTCATGTATGTGTATGTTTTTTTTGTTTGTTTTTTTGTGTTTTTAGAAAACCGGATTGTAATTTCTCAAAGTGACTTCAAATTCTCAATAAAACTGAAAATGCTACCAAAAGCAGCACAAATGATAATATCAGTACAATTTATGGGGGTCAGAAGGCTGAGAGTGAATCTGTTACTATGTACATTGTCACTCTCAGTGGTCCATAGGACAGGAAGAGGATGAAGTGAGCTGTTTGTTATTTGTCACCCCCAACATCAAGGCCAGAAGTGTACAATAGATGCAGGTCATGGGTTCTGTCCCGTGCCATTAAGAAGACGCAATATACATGTATACCACAGGATGACGATTAGGTGGCAGCAGGACAGGAGGTCAGTAATAATGACACAGGAGACCGAGGTGAACTGGCAGCTGTGTGTACTGAAAACAGGAACAGTTGTAGAAGCTGCAAAGGCACATGATGATATATACGTCAACATCTGTCTGTGATGGTTACAGAGGGATCGCTGTATATACCGTGTTTCAAATTATCATGCAAATTATATATATTTTTTTTTAAGAATCTTTTATTTTCAAAAATTATTTTCTTGTACAAACAACATATATGAATACAACATAGCATAGCTAATAAAAATGTGAACATCGCCAGTCATACATTAATACAAGTTCTCCGGCAGTTAGGCAGGACTGTCGGGTGGTGAAATACAGAGAGATTATTATTAGTATGACTAATCTATAGCGTAATTGTCCAGGCAGAGTTCCAGTGTGATATTGCATAGTTGCGAAGGTAAAAGTTCCTTTATAGCATGTAGGGGGCATCATAGAGAGCGACCAGGGCCCAAGAGGGATCATACCCTACTAAGGGGAGCCATTCTTGGAAAGGGAGCTCAGCTTAGTACATCTCACAGAGTTCACGTTTTTGCAGAGGGGCTTCAAAGGAGAAGCTTATGGTATTCGAGAAAGGAGCAGGAGGTGTATGTATAGGAAGGGAAAGAGAGAAGAAAAGTTAATAGAGAAAGAGAAGAAAAAGAGAGAGAAAAAAGGGGAGAGAAGATGAAAGGGTTCGTGGTCCATACCCGATGTCGCCTAGTCAAATTTTAAGTTTGCCAGAGGGGGCAATGTTGCATGCCAAGTAAGGACAGTGGAGACATCCAGGGGTGGGCATAGGGCCTAGGTGGAAATGAGGGAAGCGTAGCGAGGTGTTTCGATAAATTCGAACCAACCATACCATGTCTTCATAAACTGGTCTCGTCTTTCTTGTATAGTGGAGGTAAGGTCCTCCATTTTTTGCACCCAGTCAATCTCTCTGAGCCAGTCTTTAATTGTGGGGGGGTCCGGTGATTTCCAGCGTCTGGAAATTAGGACTTTAGCAGCATTGACTAGATGCCTTGTAAGAGTTTTCTTGTATCGTCTAATTGACCAGTGGTTATGATGGAGTAGGAAGAAGGCAGGGGAGTCAGGAGGGAGAAAGTCTGTCAAGGAGTGCATGATGTCCCTTACATCTCTCCAGAACTGCTTGAGTTTACTGCATGACCAGAAAACGTGAAGGAGCGTACCCATCTCCAATCCACATCTCCAGCACTGTGGGGAGACTGAAGGGAACATCTTGTGGAGTTTGCAGGGGGTGAGATACCACCTGGTGAAGACTTTATATCCTGCTTCCTGGCTTCGAGAGGAGATAGAAGACTTATGGGCAAAGGTTAAAATTTTTCCCCATTGTTTGTCTGTAAACGTTAAATCCAAATCCTCCTCCCACTTTGACCTAAGTGTTTGGCATGGTTCTTCAGTAGAGTTCAGGAGAGAGTAGACCAGGGAGATGGTACCTCGGATGTGTCCCTCCCCCATACAGGCCTGCTCAAATGGAGTAGTGCGCCTGTCAAACCCCGTTTTTGTTCCCTGGGAAAGTAGGAAGTGTCTAAACTGGATAAGGCTCCAGATGTCTAGAGTTGGGGAGCCCAAGGAGGAACGTAGTTCCTCCAATTCTACCCATCTTCCCTCTGATATCAGATGGTGAGCCCGGAGGGTGGTTCCTAATTTCCATGGAGCATAGCCTCTTGGATTAAGTCCCATAGGGAAGCTCTCATTGCCCAAGATGGGCATCAGTGGGGAAGGCCACGGCGAGATGTGTGTCAGTTCCCTGTGTTTAGCTAAAGTGCGGAGAGTCTGATGGGGGATAGTAGCAGCTGGTTTTACCTTTGAGGGGTGTCTGGACCATGGCTTACCTTGCAGTGTACCTTCCACTAACTCTTCCTCCATACCCACCCAGCGTTTGAGGGAGCCGTGCCTGTGCCAGTCAATCACCCTAATCAGGGAGGCAGCAGTGTAGTATAGACGCGGGTTTGGGACTGCCATCCCACCTGACTCCTTGGGAGCAGTTTGGATAGCGTATTTTAGCCTAGGTTTCTTGCCGTTCCAGATAAATTGGGAGAAGGTTCTCCTTAGTTGAGTAAAGTAGGTGGAGGGGATGAAGATAGGCATCGTTTGAAATAAATAGAGGAGGCGTGGCATTATCGTCATTTTAATGATACAACTCCTTCCAAACCAGGAGAACTGGGGCTTATCCCAGGACTGTAAGTCTTGTTTGATGCGATTCAGGGCAGGGGTAAAATTTGCGGAGACCAGGTCCCTGGGGTTGGGCGTAATCTGAATGCCGAGGTATTTCAAAGAGCGAGTAGGCCACTTGAAGGGGAAATTACTTTGTAACAACGCCTTAAGTTCTCCTGGTAGCTGCAAGCTTAGCGCCTCACTTTTATCATAATTAATGGACATATTTGAAATCTCTCCATAGGTTTTAAATTCGGCCAGTAGGTTTGGTAATGACACATATGGGTTTGTGAGGTAAAACATAAGGTCATCCGCATATGCGGCTACTTTGTGGGAAGATTTGGGGAAGGTGATTCCCTGTATGTCGGGGTTATTCCGAACTGTGCACAGGAACGGCTCCAGGGAGAGCGCGAAAATTAGGGGCGAGAGAGGGCACCCCTGACGGGTGCCATTGTGGATAGGGAATGAGTCTGATAGAGCGCCATTCGCCTTCACCCTAGCATTTGGGCAGGAATATAGGGCCAGAATGCGGCCGAGCATATTATCCGACAGGCCAATATATCTAAGTGTGCCCCCAATGAGGTCCCAGTCCACCCTGTCAAAAGCTTTTTCTGCGTCCGTTGACAGCAAAAGGGAAGGTATGGACCGAGACCTCACCCAGTGCACAATATTTAGAGTTCTAATTGTATTATCTCTGGCCTCTCTGCCTAGGACGAATCCCACTTGGTCATAGTGGATTATTGATGGAATAAGAGG
Organism: Hyperolius riggenbachi; assembly: GCF_040937935.1. Lineage (NCBI taxonomy): Eukaryota > Metazoa > Chordata > Amphibia > Anura > Hyperoliidae > Hyperolius > Hyperolius riggenbachi. The sequence continues at coordinate 31,753,609 of NC_090657.1, read as the reverse complement.
GGCTAATCTGTTTGCCAGCATCTTTGCATATATCTTAAGATCTACGTTGAGGAGAGATATAGGCCTGAAGCTCTGGCATTGAGCCGGGTCTTTCCCCTCCTTCAGAATCACTGAGATGTGGGATTCAAGCATTTGAGAGGAGAAGGGGTTTTCTCCTAGTAGGGGGCTGGAGATTGCGTTAAATGCTCTGAGGAAATGTGGGGATAATTGCTGTGAGAGCCTCTTATAATATTCTGCTGTGTAGCCGTCAGGGCCTGGTGCTTTGCCTGAGGGTGTCTGGGACAGGGCTATGTGTAGTTCGTCTTCTGAGAATGGTTCCTCTAAAAGCTTAACATCATCTGGGGATAACTTCGGCATCCGCGATCGTTCGAGGTATTCCGTTATCTTGTTTTGTTTGGTCTCTGCATTAGTTATAGGGTGGCGGTGTGGTAGATTATATAAATTGGAATAGAATTCTTTGAAGATCTCTACAATCTTTTCATATTTATAGTGCATCACTGAGTATTTATCCTTGATACAAGGTATGTAATTTGAGGATTGCTGAGTTTTTAATGCTTTGGCCAAGATCGAGCTGCACTTGTTGCCAAATTCGTAAAAAGTGCGCCGGCAGCGCAAGGCTGCATATTTGACTCTATAAAATAATAATGATTTAAGCTTTTCTCTCAGATTTGAAAGTGCAGATAACATTGTGGGTGCTCTATCTCTTTTGTGTTTCTGTTCCAACTCACCAATGGATATCAGGGTATCATTAATTTCCTTATCCCTTTCCCTCTTTTTCCTGGCTCCCTCCCTTATCAGTATGCCCCGTGTAAAGCATTTTTGTGTTTCCCAAATCGTGAGAGGTGACATATCCCCCGTAGCATTTATCTCAAAGAATTCCTCAAGTTCCCTTTTAATTCTCTGAAAGACCTGTTTGTCTTCCAGGAGTGAGTTGTTTAGCCGCCAGGAAGCAGGACCCCGTCTATTCTCCCCAATAGTGAGATCTACAGTGACTGGTGCATGATCAGATAGGGAAATATTTCCAATATAGGGAGCTGTTGATACTGAGAGGAGGTTATTTATGGGAGATAAAAATGTAATCTATCCTGGTGTATGCATTATGGGGGAAAGAGTAGTATGTATAGTCGATCGTGGTTGGGTTGTGAAGCCTCCATACATCCACTAGTTGCATTGAGCGTAATAGTGATTTACATTTTCGAAGGGTCGAGTGAGCGACAGAGGATTTTTTCGAAGAGGAGTCTAGTTCCGGATCTAGGGCCAGGTTTAGGTCCCCCCCCAGGAGGACACTGCCCTCGGCAAAAGAGTGGAGTTTAGCCAAAAATGATTGAAAGAAGGTCGCCTGCTGAGTGTTAGGTGCATAAAAGGAGCCTATGGTGATCTTTTGGTTATACACTACACCTTTAACCAAGTTAAATCTGCCTTGTGGGTCTTGATATTGCTCTATCAGAGTGAAAGGGGTATCTCGTGAGATTAAAATGGCGGTACCTTTGATCTTTGATAATTGAGGAGAACTGAAAAACGCTGTTTTATAAAATCTATTTAGAAGCCTGGGTACCTTCGGGCCTTTGAAGTGTGTTTCTTGCAGACAAACCACATTGGCTCTCTCCTTATGACACAAATGTAATACAGACGACCTTTTTTCAGGTACATTTAACCCTCTGGCGTTAAGGGAGAGTAACTTAAGTGACTGCTGGAATTGTCACGCTCAAGAAACGGCACCGGGACGACACACGAACCCTCCTAGTATGGAAAACTGAAATAGGAGAAGGTATGAGAGAAATAGAAGTCAGAGAAGAAGAGAGTACAAAGATGCGTGTAGAGAACCACGCAATACACATAAGTGACATATACATTTCAACCTTTATTCCGGGAGTGTACCCTTCCCGGTTTAGGTCCAGAATGAGCATCAGCTCAGGTTCCTGGGAGCCACGAAGGTTCCCGTTGGTATCGGCGAGTCGCCCTGGGGTAAGTAGCCCACAACCAACCAGTGAGTGAGCCCCCTCACCCCCGGGTGACCGCATGAACATGTTCAATCAATGAAAAAAAAAATATATGTCTAAGGGTAATAGATAAACTTTCATAAACTCTATCAAATGGACAGAGAAGAACGAGCTATAACCGGGCTAACAGGGGCACAGATCCTTTCGCCCCCCCCCCCCCTCCCGCCCTCAGTCCCCGGGTACTAAGAACTTATATATATATTTCTCTGTAGTTGTAGCAAAATTATCCGGGTGGGGTATTAACTCAAGTAGAGTACTATATCTTGGTATAAAAAAAGAGTATATAATCCCCGAGAGCCTCAAATGCCTCTATACACCATCCCTTCATATGTCACACCACCGACTTAACCCAGGCCCCTCACCCCCCACGCTCCCCCCCGCCCTAGAGCCGATCCCCACATCCCCCAAGCCGTCATACACTCCCTCAATAACGATGTTATAGACAGTCTCAATAAACATTATAAATACAGTATAAAATGCAGTATTATGATATCAGGGGCAAATGGATGTAGGTGAGTACTGAGGGGTCCGCAGACCAGGAGGAAATATCAGCCAAAGAGAGTTATTGGACCGGGAGGGGGAGTAGCAACTCATCCTCGTGTAGGGGGAAGGCATGGAGAGCAAGGAGCCCGGGGAGCAGGGAGCGTGAGGGTGGCGAAAAGTGTTTGCAAAATTGAAGGTTGCGGACAGTGCAGGCATGCTACGTTCCTGTTTGGCAGGGTCTTTCTGCTACGGCAGGGACTACAGGGGAGGGAGCTTACGTCCGAAGTAAGTCTCCAAGGTTGCAAAACATGGGGGGCGAAGGAGAACAAGTTGGAAGTACTCACGCTGGATCCCGAAGGTTCTTTTTTGCTTTCTGTGGCCTACCGAATTCCGAAGAGTCCGGGTCCCATTCGGACAGGTCTACAACAGGCAGTGACAGGGCCTCCCTAAACGAAGGCAGCTCTCTAGGGTGGCGCAGGATGCAGACCTGGGATCCTTTAGAAGCAATCAACTGGAACGGGAAGCCCCAGCGGTAAGATATTCCATCCTGCTTCAGAACCTGTATGAGAGGGCGCAGAGCTCTACGTTGAGCCAAGGTAAAAGGCGCCAAATCTTGGAACAGTGTAACCTGGGCTCCCTCATGGTCTAACGGTCCGCTGTCACGTGCTGCGACCATGATGTCTTCTTTGTCTTTAAAGTTGTGCAGCCTGCAGATGATGTCTCGTGGTTGCTCTCGATTAGTAGGCACAGCCCGGAGGGCTCTATGCGCGCGGTCAAATTTAATTTTCTGCGCCACAGGGCGATTCAGGAGCCCGTTGAACAAGGATCTCAGAGTCGGTACAATGTCTTCTGTGGAGACTGATTCAGGGATACCACGGATCCTAATGTTGTTCCGTCGTCCTCTGTTTTGGAGATCCTCCATCTGGTATCTCGTGATTTGTGCTGCGGCCTGTTGCTTCTCACTAGACTCTCTCAGGGAGGCAATCTCCGCACGTAGCTGGGCGATGTCTGTCTCTGTCGCGGTAACCCGGCCTGTAAGGCCTGAGATGTCAGCACGTATAGAGGCGATCTCTGACCTCGTGGAGGAGACAATGCGCTCCGTCTGCTCGTCCAGATCTTGTTTAGTTGGGAGTGAGCGGAGGTACCTCCATATGTCCTCCAAGTTGCTCATGGCAGCAGGTCCCGGTCTGGGCTGGCTGGTGGCTTGTGGAGATGAGGTTGCTGGATCCGCCATCTTGGAGGCCGCAGCGCTCGGCGTGGCTGCCTGGAAATATCGGGTCACAGGGCGCTGAGAGGGTGTAGAGTGTTGTCGGTGTCTGCCCTTACCCCTCTTCACTTTATCCATACCCTTTTGGTCATCAGATAGGGGAGAATGATTGCATAAAGTATCTAAAATTTCATGCGGGCCCGGGAGCTCGGCAGCAAGACGTCCTCACTCCTCCATTGCCGGCCACGCCCCCCCTTTCATGCGGGCCCGGGAGCTCGGCAGCAAGGCAAATTATATTTTACTGTGATTTTCCTAACTAGTCGATGCAATTGGCAGTCAGTATATTTTTTCAGTATAATTCAAATGTTACTGAATAATAACGGTATGATTTTCAAAAATAAAAATACTTAAAGGGACTCCGAGCACCTCTCATGGGTATGCCTTTAAGACTCCGACCAGTACTGCAAAGTACTTAAACATGCATACCTTCCTGTAGCTTGTGCTCTCCTCTTTCATTTGATGCCTGAATCGCCGTTCTACACCAAATAGTTTTAGTTTGATTTCAATTGAAAAATCGTGGCTGCCATCTTGACTATGTTAGAACTTCCGGGTCACCCCTGATTTCTCTGTTAGAGAAGTGCATCACTGAATGAAGCAGGAAGAGGAAGTGACACGCATGGCCATTGCAAGAGGCTCCTCCAGAGGGGTCATAGCACGACTTTGTTGGAAGTCGTCTGTCTTAAAGGCATGCCCATGAGAGGTGCTCGGAGTCTCTATAACCTTCCTGGCGGTAAGCCCGAGCTGAGCTCGGGCTATGCCGCGCAGGAGGATAGCTCTGCCCCTGGTGGGGCGATTTGCCCCATTTAAAGTGCTGTGTGCGCAGCTAGCACTTTGCTAGCCGCGCGCACAGCTTGATCTCCGCCGCTCTGCGGCGATCGCCCGCACGCAGCCAGAGCCCTGCGCTGCCCGGACCAATGAGTTCCCGGCAGCGCTATGGGCTGGATCGAAGGCGTCTGACGTCAGGATGTCGGCTGACGTCCACGACGTCATTCCGATCGTCGCCATGGCGACAGGAGAAGCCAAACAGGGGAACGCGTTATATACGCGTTCCCCTGTTTGCTATTCATGCCGGCGACGATTGCACTAGAGGGACACATGCGCCCTCTAGTGGTGTTTCATGTAGCTACCACTCTACCACTCTGGTAGCTTTACATGAAACAAAATTTTTTTTTTTTTTTTACATGGATTTCTGCCTATTTGGCAGAAAAAATTAACCGCCAGGAGGGTTAAAATGCACTGTTCCAAATGATAACACATGACAGAGTTTCAAAACATTTTTTTAGGTTGTAAAGAACTGAAAATGGTCATCCTTGCATCCTTACAGCATTAGATAATACATTGTCATTCATGGAGATGAGAACAGAAAAAATAGGGTTCTTCTTTTTGTACCATGGAAGAAAGTGGTCAGTCAGAAACTCCACATACTTTTCAGAGGTCATTTTCACACCTTCAGAGACCCTAAAGGGGCCGAACAGCTCTCTTCTCATGATTCCAACCCAAAACATTACTCCGCCACCTCCTTGCAGATATTGCAGCCTTGTTGGTATGTGGTGGCTGCTAACCAACCATCCACCACTCCATCCATCTGGACCATGAAGAGTTGCACAGCACTTATCAGTAAACAAGACTGTTTGAAAATGAGTCTTTTTGTAGTTCTGGGTCCACTGCAGCTGTTTCTGCTTATGAGCTTAGGTTAGGGGCAGGGCCGGATTTGGGGAAAGGCACCCAAGGCACAGGACTAGGGCGAAATATATGTACTACCTTCCATGGGGCGGCCGCTGGTGACAGGTTAACTAATTGACTGCACCTGTGACCTGTCACTGTCAGCTGGCCGCCCGCTAGTGTCCGCAGCCGCCCGCCCCGCGCTTGCCGCTCTGCTCTGTGTGCGGTGTGAGCAGGGTAGGAGCGGCTACGGTTGCCTGGCTACACAGGGGGAGGGATCCCAGAGGAGGAGGACTAGGGAGGAGATCGGACTCCGAACAGACTCCGAGTGACTCAGGCGGAGCCATGCGAACGATGCGATGCTGGCAGCCAGGCCTGGCTACTCCGTCGTCGTAGCATTATATACAGCAGAGCTGGAGGCAAAGCTTGATTGTGTGCGCCCTCTGCACACACTGTCAGCAGCCAATTGCAGCCCTTACATCCTCCAGGAGTCCAATAGCATGGCTTGGGGGGAGTGGCTTGGCCTGCACTCCTATTTACACTGGCTGGTAGTAGGTGGGCATCACGTGACTTGGCCGCTGGGGCACCTTTCAGAGACATGGTGGCCAGGTGTTGATTACGTAGAGGCCGTGAGAAGCAGCAATGGACACAACCAGCCAGGCAACTCGCATCATGTTGCCTGGCTGCAGCTCCCAGTCCCCGGAAGGGGGGGGGGGAGGGGGAAGGGGGCCATAGATCAATAATGGTTCTGTGCCAAAGAGTCAGGCAGCACCAGCAGTACAAGATCAAAAGCTCCACAGGGGTAATTATACAATAGATAAGATCTTTCACACTGACCTGTACCGCGATCAGATTAAGTCGCTTCAGTATACCGAAGATAAGATGATTGCCAGCGGCTGCTGAATGATTTATTGTCCATTCTGTCACTCCACATGTGTAACAGCTCCTTCCCTTCTCCACACTTTTCTTCCCACACACTCTCTTGTTCTCTATTTCTGTCATTTTTAGTTAACCTCTTCCCTATTTTGTTCACACTCTCTCTCCCTATTTTACTCTCCCATCTTGTGCTCTCTCTCTCTCTTCCTCTTCTCCTTCCTTCCCCCTCTTTTTCCTCTCTCTCTCTTTCTTTCTCTCTCTTCCATTTGACTGTCAGCTCACAATCTAATCCCTACCCCATACTCTAATGTCCTACCATATTATTATTATTATATATTTATATAGCACTGACATCTTCTGCAGCACATTACAGGGTACATAGTCATATCACTGACTGTCCTCAGAGGAGCTCACACTCTAATCCTACCATAGTCATAGTCTAATGTCCTACCATATTATTATTATGTATTTATATAGCACTGACATCTTCTGCAGCACATTACAGAGTACATAGTCATATCACTGACTGTCCTCAGAGGAGCTCACAAGCTAATCCCACCACCACAGTCATAGTCTAATGCCCTGCCATATTATTATTATGCATTTATATAGCCCTGATATCTCCTGCAGCACTTTACATAGTGCATAGTCATGTCACTGACTGTCCTCAGAGGAGCTCACAATCTAATCCTACCATAGCCTAATGCCCTACCATATTATTATTATGTATTTATATAGCCCTGACATCTTCTGCAGCACATTACAGAGTACATAGTCATGTCACTGACTGTCCTCAGAGGAGCTCACACTCTAATCCTACCATAGTCTAATGCCCTACCATATTATTATTATGTATTTATATAGCCCTGACATCTTCTGCAGCACATTACAGAGTACATAGTCATGTCACTGACTGTCCTCAGAGGAGCTCACAATCTAATCCTACAGTAGTCATAGTCTAATGTCCTACTATATTATTAAGTATTTATATAGAACTATTATCTTCTGCAGCACATAACAGACATGTCACTGACTGTTCTCAGTGGATCACACAGTCGGTGATATGATATTGTGTGTATGCTGGGGGGGGGGGGGGGGGGGCGCTTTGTTGCTTGCTGGCCTAGGGCGGTAAAAAGTACAAATCCGGCCCTGGTTAGGGGTGGTTGAATAGAAGGTCTATGCACTGAAATCCTCTGAAGAATCCTGTACTTGGATGACTCCGGTGGCACAAACACCTTTAAATATGTGTTTTCTGCTTTGTAATGGCATTTTATTAGCTGTTCTCTTAGTATGATGTATTTGACAGAACCCTTCCTCATTTTGTTTTTATCTGCACAAACCCATGTGTGCTCTGAGTAGGGTCTGTAACAAATGAAGACGCAGCTGCGGCGAACAGCACCGCCGCCGCAGCTGCCTCCATCCCCCTGCCCATCCCTCCGGCGTCTAGGACGCCGAGGTCGGGACGTTCGTCAGGCAATAGGATCCCTGTCTCGCGCGGGCACGTGCACAGACGGGACCTTTATGCTGGAAGGAGGCTCGTCAGCTGACTGGCTGGTTAGCTGACCTCAGAGAAGACTCACGGCGCCCAGGATTGCCTGAGTGCAGGGGGCGTGCCAGTGAGGTCTCCTCTGTTTCTTAAGCCTCCGGGCTTCAGTCTGGCACTGTCTGCTGTCGTGAATACATTATGTGTTAGCGCTCAGACCTTAGACTAGATCCCAGGTGTTGAAACCAAGGACTTCACACCTAGACTAGGATTGTGTTATATTGTTTGACTATCTGTTTATGACTCTGGCTATACTCTGACTCTGATCTCGCTTACTGATTCTTTACTTCCGCCTATCTGCCTTAAAGTTGCTGAACCTTTGCCTGATTATTGATTACTCTTCCACCTTACGATTTCTGTACTGATACTCACCTCTCTGTTACCGAACTTTGCCTGTCTAACCACTCTGTCCTCACCAGGGGACCTAGCCTCTGGTGAGGGATTCTTAGTATGGAATCACCTGCTCCTCAGGTGTTCACTATCCTGCAGTATTGTCTTATTTGCCTGGAGATCATTAGTTGCAGTGTTGGTTGTAACACCTGCTCCTCAGGTGTCCTCTAGGCTGTAGTACACTCTCAATCACCTGCTCCTCTGGTGATCACTAGGCTGCAGTACACTCTTAATCACCTGCTCCTCAGGTGATCACTAGGCTGCAGTACAGTCTGAGTCACCCGCTCCTCAGGAGATTCTATCTCCTCAGTATCAGTATCTCCAGCCTGCTGGGGCTTGTATGCTATTATACAGTCAGTGTACTGATAGTACCTCCCCAGCCCCTCTGGTGAGGTCTCGCCTAATTATTTAGTTACAGTCTGTGTATTAAAAGTACCTTACCAGCTCCTCTGGTAAGGTCTTGCAAAACTAATAAAGTTACGGTTGCACCAAGCACTACTCTCTAGCACCCTTTTAGCTATACTACTAGTATTATTGGTGATTCTGCAGATCACCACATAATCAGGTATAGCGTCTGCATTATTGGTGATTCTGCAGATCACCATATAATCAGACATCTGAGTTGCTACACCCAACCGTTACAGGGTCACAAATCTTTTAACACTACGACGATCATGCTTAAAATGACCCAGGAACGATGGAAATTAAAGATTTTTATAAACACGGATGCATTCCTCGCCGTCCTTCCGCGTGCCTCCGTTACGTTGCGATCTGGTATTCGGCTCAATTGGGCCCAGTCTGACTCAGTAACATCAGTTTAAAAATCACGGCTGCCATCTTTGCTATGTTATAACTTCCGGGTCACCAATGTCTTCTCTGTTAGAGAAGTGCATCACTGAATGAAGCAGGAAGAGGAAGTGACACGCATGGCCATTGCAAGAGGCTCCTCCAGAGGGATCATAGCACGACTTTGTTGGAAGTCATCTGGCTTAAAGGCATGCCCATGAGAGGTGCGTACTCAGAGTCACTTTAACACTTTTTGGCAGCAGAGAGATCATTTTTCTTTCTCAAATTGCTTGAAAATGGCGGTCTGCTTAATAATGTGGAAAACCCTTTTTTAGTAGTTTTTCCTTTAATCGAGCTCACCTGGCAAACTAGTGTCTAAAGTATTTCAGTGATCAAAAGAGCCCTGAGAAATAATTAATACCATCCATAAGTTTAATTGAAAAACAAAATATTTAATCTTTATGACACTTAAATACAATTTGCATAATACTTTGGAAAGTGGTGTATATTATTCACATCATACTGATATTGTATTAGGATTCCCCAGAACCCCAAAACAACCATCTCGAAACAGTCATGCATAGCATAGATTCCACATGATGCTGGAAAATCAGCCAATTAGCAGATATTGAGCTCAAACAAGCCCAACCGATACCAGCAATTATGCTACAGCCAGAATCATTGAGAATATACTGTATTTTTTGGACTATAAGACTCACTTTTCTCCCCCAAAAGAGGGGTAAAAAAGTCACTGCGTCTTATAGTCCAAATGCAGGGAGTTCCTGACTTGAGAACGTCCTCTAATACCAACCTCCAATGCGCTGCAATGTCAGGGACTCCCTGTACTGTGCCCAAGCAGAAGAGGACACAGGGGGACAAATGGAAGACACAAGGGGGGGATAGAGGAGGACACATGGGTGACAGAGGAGGACACATGGGGGACACAAGAGGTTCAAGGGGTACGAAGTACAAAGGGGGCATAATCCACAAGATGCCCCTTCACCATGGATGCACCAGGTTTAGTATATATTTGTTCCCCTGGTTTTTGTCCTCTAAACCTAGGTGCGTCTTATGGTCAGGAGCGTCTTATAGTTCGAAAAATACAGTATATAAACATAAGGTAAACAGTTTCAGTTTCTACGAACGAGGTGTGTGCTCATACCAGGCCACTGTAAAAATGTCTCTTGACCAGGGGTGTAACTACAAATCATTGCCCCCCCCCCCAGCAAAACTTTGACAGGGCCCCACAATGTGTTCACACTCTTTCCCTTGCCAACCCCTGGTGACCCTCACAGCCTGGAGGCCCATGTCGCTAGGGTCATAAAACAAGTGTGGCCATCCTAATCTTCACATACTGTACATAGCATGTGTAGCCACAAAAACACCTGATCTGAACTGAAGGGTGGAGCCCTATATCGAAGGGAGTGAAGTTGTATTTGGGGGTCCCTTACAGCTCTAGGTCCCCTGCTGCTCCCCTCTATTTAAACCTCTATTTACGCCCCAACGTAATGGCATAGCTACAGACTCATGCGCCCCAATGCGTAATTTGGACCTGTTCCCCACCCTGCCTCCAAACTCCCCCCCCCCCCCCCCTGACCAATTTGTTTGCAGAAGAAGTCAGTGCTCCTCCATATGATGTAAATACCATTTTGCTCTGGGCCCTGGTGACATCAGATCTAGCAGTGCAGCGGCTGAGCTCTATACTTGTCATCACTGATGCTTTTTTTTACCAGCACTCTGCCCCTCCCCTTGACAGTGCCACACTCTGTTCTTTACTTGGGGAAGAGGGGAGGAGCCAGGCCAGCCAAAGTTTTGTACTGCAGTGGTAGTTGGAGAAGGCGGTGCTGAGTGGACTGATGGCTTTACAGCACAATGAAGCAGAGCGAGGACACATGCCGGCTAGTGATTGGTCTCTGGAGGGGCTGAGACAAGTACTCGCAGCTGCTGGCATGCACGGGCCCCTTCAACGTACGAGCCACCATAGCAAACTATAATCACTTACAGTACAGTACCATTCTACTACCATACTATTTTGTATTTGGTATTCTTCCTGTTGTTTTTATTGCTGACTAGGTAAGAGGCGTAACTATGGGGGGCAAGGGGGGACATACTTTCCCGGGCGCAGCACTGTGAGGGAGCTCAGCACAGCCACTGTAACCCCACGTGAGTGAGAGGCGGCTCATTGGTCGCCCGAAGTGCCCCTGCTTCTTTTCTTCCCCCTGCAGAGGATTGCAGAAGCATTAACAGCAGCAGAAAAAGCGGGGCACATCTGACTATCTAAAGGAGGAGAAGGTGGGCACATCTGGCTATCTATAGGGGGAGAACATCTGGTTATCTAAAGGGGGCACATCTGGCTACCTAAAAGGTGGCACATTTGACTATCTATAGGGGGAAGAGGGCACATTTGGCTATCTAAATTGGGGGCACATATGGCTATCTTAACAGCATTTGTACATTTGACTCCACCCATGACCACGACCACATTCTGGCGCATGGTCTTGCCCATTTTTGTTTAGAGTAGGGTGCAAAAACTATATTTGTCTCTTTGTCCCCAGGTGCTGAAAACCTTAGCTACGCCTCTGGACCAGGTCAATGAATTGGCTGATCTCTATTATAAAGCAGATAGAAGCACAAGTTAGAAGGCTTTACCATGTCTGAAGCATAACTGTTGTGTATTGTACACGCCCTGCTGGTATGGCTTCTGTACCTGCAGAAGAGATAGCTACTGGAACACCTCCACCACATCCTCTTGTTAACCACAAACTTTGTTCACACTTAATTAGGTGTTCAACACCCAGCATTATATAAAAGGAATTCACTCAAACTTGGATGATCCATAAAGATTTTTCAGATTTGCGTGCCATTCAACCAATTATCACAGATGACAGTTTGTAGGTATATTTCCCATTTTGTTTCTGCTAACAGACTAGGGATCTGATTCAGTTACACTAATCGCTAGCATTAAGGGCCAGCAGTATTCTAACCCATGAGATTATAGAGTTACATAACGAAATTAAAGGGTACCTGAACTAATATGTGACATGAGGAGATAGACATAGGTATGTATAGTACCTAATCTAATCAATATGCGCCTGGGACGCATCAGCCGGGCGCACATGATGACAGGAAGAGAGCGCCAGCGCAGAGCCCAAACTAGCGTACTGCGTGAGGGTCAAAGGGCGCCCTCACAGACTGATTACAATGCCGCCGCTGCCACCACCAGGGGATTTACTTGGAACGGAGGGGGACGCAGCCACAAGGGAGGTGCGGTAAGAGACCACGCACCTCCCCATACACAAAGCGTCCCCCCAGCTAGGTCTTAATTTCGGAGTAGGTCTTATATTTCAAGCACGCTTAAAAAATAAGGGAGGCCTTACTTTCGGGGTAGGTCTAACTTTAGGGGAAACACAGTACTACTCCTACTAAGAAATTGTCTGAGGTCCCTTTCTGTTTTCCTGTGCAGGAAGTGTGAAAAAACAAGTTATGTTATCTATGCAAATTAGGCAGTCAAACAAAAAGTTGAATTTTACCAGATGTTCCTGAAAAGTAAATAGAAGTAAAAACACTTTTAACTACTGATAAGATTCAACTTTCACACCATTTCCCCTTTTCCACTTGGTGACCCTGCCTGGGGGCCTATTTGCCATGGGTCATACAACATGTGGCCATCATGATCCCATACATAACTAGGGTGGCCATATCAATATGTAATATGGAGAACAAACTCCTGTATCAGATGGAGTGCGGTGGAGAGGGGAGGAGTAAGGTCTCCCATAGCCCTTGACCCCTTTGCAGTTGCAGGCCAGCTCCCCCACAGTTACAATACACTCTGTGGGTTAATGCGGGGTTCAGCTCTCTGTTCAGCGTTGGCTTGGTTGAACAGTTACTGCTAGGCATGGGTTCAGGGGTAGGTCAGTGTGAAGCATTATGTGGTGCTCAGTGTTAGGGTGTGTTGGAGCCTTAAAGAGAAACTCCGACCAAAAATTGAACTTTATCTTAATCAGTAGCTGATACCCCCTTTTACATGAGAAATCTATTCATTTTCACAAACAGACCATCTGGGTGTGCTGTATGACTGATATTGTGGTGAAACCCCTCCAACTGCCAAAAACCATGCAGCAGCTACATCACCTGCCAGCAGTAAAAATGTTCACTGGAGTTCCTCTTTAAAATCAAGTCGTAAGGAAGCACATCCACAGCCCAATCCTTGGCTATTGATTTTCGGCAGATGTGTACAGCCATGGGCTTCAGTTCTACTTCTGTGCTAACAAGCCCCATCCCCACCATTAATTTTCCAGGCCTATACAACTATTGAATTTCTCCATATAGTATTTGTATGAATTATATAATGAATATCTAACTTTACTAAAGTCACGTTTATCCAAACTTTTTTTTCCCAAAATTTCTCAACTTTTTAAAATGTTTAGCCCCATTTTTGTAGTTTAGAGTCAATTAAACACATTTTATTCAGTACAAAAATACATATATTTACATAGATCTGTACAGGGGTGTAACTACAAATTATGCTTCCCCCCAGCAACACTTTTATGGGTCCCCCTAAGGCTCACACCCCTTCTCTTGCCTCCCCTTGGTGACCCTCACAGCCTGAGGCCCGTCTCACAAGGGTCATAAAACAGGAGTGGTCATCAGGATTTTCACTCCCATAACGTGTAGCCACAAAACACCTGATCTGAAGGATGGGCCCCTTTATGGGAGGGAGTGAAGTAGTAATTGGGGCCTCCTTACTGCTATGCCCCCCCTCCCCCCCCCTGCGGTCTCAGGGACTGCTTTCTCCTAGTTACGCCCCTGGATTTTTACAGGAGTCATGAAGAAGGGACAAATGAGGAAGAAAGAGGGACATAGGAATTGGGTTCCCAAAGAGGGACCATCCCTCTGAAAAAAGGGACTGCTAGGAACTATGAAGAGGGAAGGGATTTAAGATATAGTACACTCAAAGGATGGGCTGAATGAGAACCCACTTATAAAGCAAGTGGAGGAAGCCCTTCTCAACTCAGGGAAGCTGGAGATGGTCGCTCTCTTGCTGCCAGTGAAATGGTGACCAGCTGACCAATAGCTGCTGATGGCCACCCTCCAAGAGAACCCTGAATCCCACCAGGAGCAGTGACGTAGCTACGGAGCTTGGGGCCCCAGTGCGAGTTTTACATGTAGCCGTAAGCACTGTACTGATATGGAGCCTGCCAAGGACAGCTAGAGTGTCAGAGAGGTGTATTTAGAGTAAGGAAACAGTTTGTTAAGGATTAGCACACTGCAATGCACATATAGAGGTGATCATTACCAGCACAGTACCAATGAAAAGCTAATAAGATGGATGAAAGAGGCCCCTAGTGGGCCCCTCTGGCAGAGGCGGGACAAGGTCCTCCAGCACCCAAGGCTGAGACACCAAAGTGCGCCCCTCCATCCCTCCCACCCCAGCCGTCACACACTGATTGCTATTAGACTAAGAGGTGCCACAGGGTCCACAACCTCCCCAACACCTTAATATCTAGTTATCTGGCTTGCAGTCACTGCTATGTATCCCCTTTTCTTATTTCTTTCTGCTTCAAACACAATTAGGAATGACAGCTGAATGAATTGTGCGCCCCCTCCTACACTGCGCCCTGAGGCTGGAGCCTCTCCAGCCTATGCCTCGGCCTGGCCCTGCCCTCTGGTACAAGGGCCCCGGTGCGGTCGCAACCTCTACGTCCCCTATTGCTATGCCCCTGACCAGGAGTATATAGGCATCCTCCAGTCACACTGGTGTGTCCCTTTCAAAAAGAACTTTATGAAATTCTATTGGACGGAGCATCCAACATGGATAAAATTTGCAGTATATCTTCTAACGATTTTTGTTGTTTTTGGCCTTAACGGTGATATGGTGTTGATGATGTTTTAAGCAATTTCTTTTGGAAGTCAGACAGTTTCCTATTTTAAAGGGGCACTACAGCGAAAAACTGTAAAATTTGAAATAGGTGCAAACATATACAAATAAAAAGTACATTTTTTTTCCAGAGTAAAATGAGCCATAAATTACTTTTCTCCTATGTTGCTCTCATTTACAGTAGGTAGTAGAAATCTGACAGAAGTGACAGGTTTTGGACTAGTCCATCTCTTTATAGGGGATTCTCAGGGATTTATTTATTTTCAAAAGCACTTAGTGAATGGCAGTTGCTCTGTCCAACTGCCAAAAAACTGTATAGCGAGCAGGGAGGCTGGCCAGCATCATTGTTTAAATCCTTTTTAGGGAATATCTTTATAAAGAATAAAAGCCTTGCTGAGAATCCCTATGAAGAAATGGACTAGTCCAAAACCTGTCACTTCTGTCAGATTTCTACTGCCTACTGTAAGTGACAGCAACATAGGAGAAAAGTAATTTATGGCTCATTTTACTCTGGAAGAAACGCACTTCTTATTTGTATATGATTGCACTTATTTTAAATTTTACAGTTTTTCGCTGTAGTGCCCCTTTAAGAGAATACTGAAAAAGTAGATTTTCTATATTATAACTTTACAAAACAACACAAAAACTATAGACATGCACAACTAAACAGCGTGTTCAGCCTATAGTCTCCCGTGCATAATGCAGGAAGATGGGGAGGGGCCTCCCTCCTTTTGTATACACAATACTGTACAGAATGGGTTTCTATTCATTGCCTCCACAGCTCACACGGGATCATAGCTACCCACACTGAGGAACAGATACCAGTCATCATGCTGCTGTCACACTGTGGTGAGTACTGATTTCATGCCAGACACACAAGGCGACATACCACCACACTGCCTAGTCTTCATTCATGAACTGTCGTCACTGATGAGAAGCATGCAGTTATTCAGTGCTGTGTTATGCATTATTTCTCAAAGACTTTAAGAGTGTATATCTATGTTTCCAATACTGACCATTGGTGGAAGGGTCATAAGAACTTAATCTATGATTTTTTTATATGTTTTATTCATTGTGGGTTTGGGTTACTTCCAATACAGAAAAGCAATGTCCAGGCACTTTTATATTGACTATGTCAGGGGTCCCCAAACGTTTTGGGTTAAGGGCCGTATCAACATACTTCAGACTGCTGGCGGGCCGGAGGATACATATAATGATGTAGAAGTCTTTGCGGGCCAGACAGTCCAGCTGGACAGCAGTGTCACCTGATGTAGAATTTGATTGGAAATTAGCAAATTATTGCTTTCTGGCTTCCATGTGGATGGGTGGTGCCAGCACTGCTATTCTATATGCGGACCACCAATAGTTAAAGATGTAGCTGACCACATCTATAAGTAATACATTGTGGGGGGGGGGGGGGGGGCGGTAAAAAAGCCTCAGGGGGCCACATCCGGCCCGCAGGCCTTAGTTTGAGGACCACTGATCTATGTTAATAAGGGGGGGGGGGGGGATGGAAAAAAAACCTTGCGAAAAGTTTAGGTACGGGTGCCCATACATTAGGCAGATCTCTCCCTGATCCAATCTGATGAGAGAGAGATAAGTTGGCTGCCCATACACTGCAGACTGATTCCCGATTGAATATCAGCATGAAATCTCTTGGGAACCAGCCTTGTGCTGCTGTTTCCCCGCCCCTCCCCTGTACCCCCTTAATTTAAAATGTGCCCCCCGGCGCAGGTTTTGAGCTCCACCGCTGGCTCTCGGCTCAGTCCGCAATCCGCATTCATGCGCCCCCATGTGGTTGCCGGCGTATACCTGGGTGCGTGGGTGACATCACCATTGCTCGCTCCGATATCGCTTGCTGTTACCGCCGCGCATCTGATCGACCGTAACGGTCCTACATCTTGCAGTAAGTCCGATCGATTCATGTGACCCAATTTGCCCCAAAATTGGTCGTTGGTCATGCACTTGGCGGCACTGGTTTTCATTCGATTCAATAATAATTATCGAATTGGATGGTGGATCAGCTGCCAAGTTGACAGATATATGGCCACCTTAAAGGGAACCTGAAGCGAGGAAAATTATTTAAAATAAACACATGACGTGGCTGCAAATGAATATTATATACTAACCTCACTGTCAGTTCCTCTCAGAATCTCACCATTTTCTTCTTACAGTGATACCTTTCAGTTCTGACAATATTTTGTCAGAACTGAAATATACCAGTTGTTGTCAGTTATTATATCAGCAGCTGCCAGTTACAACTGAATGTGCAAGGTAATGTCCATGTTTCCCTATGGCTCAAGTGGGTGATATTACAGTTTAACAGTGTGCTGACCAGGAAGCTGGTAGGGGGTAATGGCCGTTTTTAAAATAGAGGACGGAGAAATTCCATGATTACAGTGGACAAATGGGAAGCAGGAGAGGGGAAAGAGATTGAGTAGTAGACTACATAGAAGGTAAGTATGACCTGTGTATGGTTATTTTGACTTTTTATTTTCAGTTCAGGTTCTCTTTAAGTAAATTACTGTTTAGATTAGCAAGCTGCCTCCAGAGCAGCCACAGAAAGCCAGGTGCCCCTTTAATACCAGTTATTGACTCTACCTGATTTACATTTCCTTTGTCAGATTCTCCAACCGCAAGCAAATTAGAGCATAACACAGCGTTTTTGACACATCTGTGTTTTCACAGAAGCGGTGCAGCTATCAGTATCGCCTGTAATTACTGAGGCTTGAATGTTAGGGTGACATTACAGGACACAAGTGCAATACAGACACATCACTTGGCTGTAGTTGAGCTATGTGTTCTGTACAGGGGAGAGGGGAAGAGGGACAACAGGGGCATGGCATACTACAGAGCGGCTTCTGGCAGGGGGAGATCTCTGAGCAATGTCGTGGGACACCTGTACACATCGATTTTATTTTTGATTGATATTATGATTCATTATTTGACACCTGACAATAGATGAACATTGCAGATCAATCATTTGATTAATTCTAGCCCATAATATTGATTGTTATGCCAATATCAATCACAAATTATTTTATTTGCTTCACTTTACAACCGATTACACAAAAATTGTACACGCAAGTGACGCAATCATAAACCCAGTTGTTACTGATGCAAAGTTAACTAATGCTAGGTACACACCATACACTTTTCTGGCAGATTTACCTGCCAGATCGATTAATTCCAACATGTCCGATCTGAATTTCGATCGATTTTCTAATAGTTTTTTTATCGTTTTTTCGATAATTTTTTTTATCGATTTTCATAGCACTGAACGAAAATCGATTGAAAAAACGATAAAAAAAAATATCGCAAAATCAAAAAAAATCGATCGAAATTCAGATTGGACATGTTGGAGATAATCGATCTGGCAGGTCAATCTGCCAGAAAATTGTATGGTGTGTAACGAGCATAATGAGGCTATGAAGGAAATTACATAGCTCTGACCATTGTCCTTAAAGTTAGATACAGGTAGTCCCCGGTTAACAAACGAAATAAGGACTGTAGGTCCGTTCTTAACCTGAATCTGTTCTTAAGTTGGAACATTGTGCCATCTCTGTCCCCTGTACCTCCTCTGCGCCCCCCTGTGCCTCCAGTGTCCCCCTCTGTGTGTCACCTCTGCCCTTTGTACCTGTTTATACAAGTTAAAAAGCCATTTTTTCTTTGATTTTTTAAAAATCGTTTTTCTCAAAAATTACAAGTCCAATTTAAAAAATGTTTTTGACTTGTTCCCATGGAAACAGAGAATCCATGCCGTTCGTTTTGGCGGGTCAGACGTAAGTCAGGCGTTCGTAAGTCGGGGACTACCTGTACTTGCCTAGGTAGAAGGAAGGTTCTGGATAGTCCAAAGGCTTTCCATCTGCTCTTCTTCACCCCACCATTGCCGCCCATGGACAGGGCCGGCGCTACCATAGAGGCAAAAGGGGCAATTGCCCTAGGGCCCCAGAGCCTGTAGGGGCCCCCCAAGGTGTCTTCTCCCAACTTAACTGTTGTTCCCCGGTGTCCCTGCAGAGTCTTCAGGTGAGCCAGGTGGTAACAGCCCCTGCCTCAGGGTCCTTGGGTGGAAATTTGGCTGCAACAAAGGGTCCCTACTGCCGATTTTTGATTGGGGGGTGTCTATTGGGGGGCCCCGGGGTTAATTTTGCCCCTGGGCTCCATTGTTACTAGAATCGGCCCTGCCCATGGACTCCAGGAACATGGACCTACAAGACAAGAGCTTGTCTGATATATCCTTGTGGCCTCGTTTCCTGTTTCTGTGCAATTTATCAAATGAACACGTATCAGTATTGGTGATGTTTTTCATACTACACATCTATTGTATGTATCTCTGTAGCGGTGTCACACTGGATGTCCTGATTGTACAGTATGTTGAAGTACTCATGTATCTATGCTCCCATAGTTTTATGGCTTTGTACATTGTACATCGCTATGGAATATGTTGGTGCTCTATAAATAATAACAATAATAATAACAACAGTTTATAATAAAATGTACTTTAATCCCCGTCTTACACCACCAGAAAGTGAACAGTAAAAGTTTACAAAATGTACTTCATCTGTTGAACACGGATTCAGCTGTGTCAGTTCATCACTGAAATAACAGGGGGGTTTTTGGGGAGGGGTCACTAAACTGAAAACTGATACTACAGATTTTGGTAAGAACGCGCACACCCAGCAAACCTTCTGCAACAGAAAAACGTGCATTCTGCAACAGTAAAAGCGTACAACTCATCACTAGTTTAGACTTTTTACACCTCTCCCATGGTGACCGCATCTTCATTCTGTGATAATGATCTTATTTCCCTGTCCATAGTTCTACTTCTACATGCGGATCCATCTGAAAATAGCGACTGCGAATAATGGCGCACGGTGTTGCCGCTAATCCGTTTGTCGCTTATCGCTATTTAACGTTAAAGCCTTATCGTTATTTAGCTCTGTTTATTTTATTGAAAATTAGCGTTAACACACAGAACCCTCTCTGTACCTATCTCCAACCCCTAGACACCCCCCCCCCCCTGGTGGTGCCTAACCCTAAGACCCCTATTGGTGCCTAACCCTAACCACCCCCCTGGTGGTGCCTAACCCTAAGACCCCCTGTTGGAGCCTAACCCTAACCACCCCCCCTGGTGGTGCCTAACCCTAAGACCCCCCTGGTGGTGCCTAACCCTAACCACTTCCCTGGAGGTGCCTAACCCTAAGACTCCCCTGGTGGTGCCTAACCCTAACCACCCCCTGGTGGTGCCTAACCCTAAGCACCCCCTGGTGTTGCCTAACCCTAAGCACCCCCTGGTGTTGCCTAACCCTAAGACTCCCCTGGTGGTGCCTAACCCTAAGCACCCCCTGGTGGTGCCTAACCTTAAGCACCCCCTGGTGTTGCCTAACCCTAAATCTCCCCTGGTGGTGCCTAACCCTAACCTTGACAGTGTTACATTAAATCCATTCACTGTCTTGCTAAATAATGTCTGCAGTTTGGCTTATGTAGGGCGCTATTGATAAATAACGTTACTGTGCGCAATAACGTCTGCTGTTTGGCTAATGAACGGCGCTGTTGATAAACAACGTTACTGTGTGCCTTTTTCTTCTTTTTTCCCTGTGCGCCATTATTATGCAGTACTAACGATAAATAGCGATAAGCGCATCTTTTTTAATGCAGCGCCATTTTTATGTATAGGCGCTGGGCGCCATTATTCGCTGATCCGTCTACATGCATATCATGTCGTGTTTTCTCTTAAAAGACCACTATCAACTTTAAAGAGAATCTGAAGTAAAAATAAACTTATGATGTAATGATTTGTATGTGTAGTACAGCTAAGAAATAGAACATTAGTAGCACAGATATGAGTCTCATATTGTCTCCAGCAGGGCCGGTTTAAGCAACAATGGGGCCCCAGAGCAAAGTAAATCTGGGGGGCCCCCCAACAGATACCCCAGAACAAAAATTGGCATTAATGGACCTTTTTTGTAGCTGGTATAGTCAGGGTGTGAAGCCCCAATCGGTCGGAGCTCCACATTCTGGCTACCCCAGCCTGCATGGGGGACAAGGGGTTAAAAAGTTTCAGGAGGGGGGACCCCACATAATTAGAAAAAAAAAATTGGGAAAATAGGAAAAAATGCCAGGGATCTTCATGCAGCCATTTTGCGGCTGTATAGCGATCCCTGGCCAAAGCGCTGCTGCTGCGTATAGACCCCCTGGAAAACCCGTCAGGAAATTCATTGCTCTTTCTTTTGATACATGTAAAATTACACTACCGTTAGGTTTGCTACTAAAAGTGACATTTAAAAGTATACTTTTTTACTTTGAAACTTTAAAATCGATTTTCTCAAAAACTATAAGGTCTTTTTGAAAAATAGTTTTTTCCTCTTATTCCCAATGATCTCCTTAACATATCCTGCAAATGTAGGGTTTCTAGCATTGAAGGTGGATTTGCTATAAACCGTTAAAGTCGGTAGGTTTTTAAATGTGTATTTTTTTCCTTTGAAACTTTAAAATCTATTTTCTCAAAAACTATAAGGTCTTTTTGAAAAGAAATGTTTTCCTCTTGTAGCCACTGGGGGCCCCTACAGGCTCTGGGGCAATTGTCACCTTTGCCTCTATGGTAGCGCCGGCCCAGGTCTCCAGTACAGGAAGAGTTAAGAAACTTCAGTTATCTATGCAAAAGAGCTTATCTGAGCTCTCCAACTAATTTAGTCATAGTAATTATCCTTTAAAGTGTACCTGAGATTAAGTAAAAGTAAAAATTCATAAATACCTGGGGCTTCCTCCAGCCCCGTTCGGCCTGACCGCTCCCTCGCCGCCGTCCTCTGCCTCCTGGATCCTCCACAATCCTCCCGGTAACTTCAACCTGTCGGCGCAGGTGCAGTGCGGCCACTACTGTGCAGGTGCAGAAGACTCCAGGCTATGGGAGCGCAATGGGCAACGCCTGCGCATGCAATGTAAACCCCGATTCCTGAAGATACCGGGAGCCATAGCGGAGGAACGAGACAACAGAGGAGGACGGCGGAGAGGGGGTGATCCGGCCCGAAGTGGGCTGGAGGAAGCCCCAGGTATGTATGAATTTTTACTTTTACTTAATCTCAGGTTCTCTTTAAATAAAAGACGTTAGTAAAAGAGTTAAACGATTCTGCACAATTTACTCTAAGCGTCACCAAAACTGAGAAACTGAGACTAGATGAGTGGGACTTCTGAAATGCTAGCTCAAGAAGGCCACTGTTGGGAAAATCTATGCTTTGTTTTTCACTTGTGTTTTTCTGACTGTGACTGAAAGCGGTTTGGTGAGTGGAAAGAGTGACTGTTAAAAACTGAAAGTGTTTAGGTCCTAATCTAACCTCTATGGTTTACGGTCACGAAATAACAAGTCTACTCTTCAGGTGCAATAGGCAACTCTGTCCTGCTCTGCTGGTAATCTGACCACAAGGAGCCTATCTGACTCATAGAATCCACCGAAAAAGAACTCTGCACAGTTCTGAATCTCAATTCTGAACTCACAACATTTATGTAGTAGAATCGAAACAGAGGTGCCAAAAACAGGATAAAATGTATTAACATGTCAAAAAGGGAGGTATTTATTAATCACTCCGACAATGCAACGCGTTTGGCATGTCTACAGCCCGCTTCATCAGGCAAATAAAACAAGGAGCAACTCTTCGCAAGTTGAGTCAAGGCAGGGCTCCTTATGTAGATCTGAATTCCAGATTGCGATCGCAATCAAAAATGATTTCTAGGCACCCCTCCTAAACATAAGTTCCACCCACCCTGTACTGTGCACCGTCAGGTGTCTCTATCTATGAGACGAATATTTAACCACTTCATCCCAAAGCGGTTTTTACCCTAACGGACAAGAGCGATTTTCACCTTTCAGTGCTCATCCCTTTCACTTCCCAATAGCTTAATCACTACCAATCACAATTAAATGATCTATACCTTGTTTTTTTACCCACCAATTGGGCTTTTTGGGGTTGATGTGTGTTTTCAGCAATTACTTTATTTTCTATGCATTTTAAATGGAAAAACAAGGAAAAAATGAAAGAATACACTATTCCTCCAATATCATCCCCTATAGTTGTAATATAAACACTGCTACTGTGCATAAAACCCACACATTTTATCTGCCTATTTGTTCTGGTTATCACAACATTTTAATTATGTCCCTAGTACAAAGTATGGTGAAAATATATTATTTGGAAATAAAGGTGTATTTTTGCGATGATTTTTTTTCCCTCACTAACCTCACGGGAACGCACATGCAAGCGCGGGAGCGCGCAGGTGCACGTGCACACTGCACAGTGGTAGCAGCACTGTTTGACTTATAAAAACGTCCTGAAGCTGTAAAGAGGTTCTAGCAGGAAGTTTTTATAAGTCTGGTTTTCATTAAGTGCTTAAAGTTTAGTTATGCCAGTGTTTTATATTAATTACACTAGCTGTGCTTAATTTGGCCATTGGACACTAGATCAGAAAAACAATTTGCGCATTAGTCCTCCCTTCTCTTTCACCCTTCTATGCTCTTTCACCTATCCTATTCCGAGCTAGTGGAACACACTTCACACTCTGGGGCCCTGGGGCAATTGCAACCTTTGCCTCTGTTATAGCCCTGGCCCTGATCCTCTCATGAGCTGAGGCACTACTGGCATTGTAGCACACTGCATTTATTCTGGGAAGAGGTGTGGTCCAGATGTCACTCACTGTTGGCTGTAAACCTCCATCTCATATTACCATCTTGGAGGAAAATGGGGTTGGATTGCCATACTCCATACTGTCTATGGTAGCCTATAGAAGTAGCTGAGAAGCACTTTCTGGGAGGAGAAACTATCTGACAATCACCCACAATTCCATAGTGGCCTGTGGAGGGTTTGGCATAGGCTGTCACACTTCATCTCACTTTGGCTTCTGTGAGGAGGCGTGGCTGGGCTGTCACTCCCCCTCCCTTTCCCTGGGCAGTACGGCGGGTAGGGTGAGGCCATTAGATTAGACATGTGACTAACAGGTAGTGTCCCTCAGGGTGCAGTGTAAGGGGAACTGCCCGATTATCATGCGTTACGTGGATGTGGCATATCACAAATGTTCATGGATTTATAACTTCTTCAGAAACATTATACATAGATTAATTAACTGAGGATCTTGGAGTCACGGGTAGTTTAAGGCCCCATTTACACCTAAAAGCACAAAACGCTGGCGATTACCGCCGGAGTTTTGCTGGAGTGATTTTTCTGCGATTAACGTGGAAAAATCACTGGACACTGCAGCGATTTTTCCACGATCGCGATTAGCGATTCTATAGCACTTGCGTTCGCCGGGAAATCGCCTGAAAATGGTGCAGGCTACACATTTGCATTTGGCGATTTGCGTTAATCGCTGGCGATTAAAGCAAATCGCCCAAGTGAGAACGGGCCTATAGGGTATTATTGCACTTGCGCTTTAAAAAGAGCTGGCGCTTGAAAGTTTTTGCCGAAATCGCTGGCAAACCGCTCTAGTGTGAATGGGCCCCTAGACTGAAGAGGAGTCCAGACGTTCAATTTCTGCTGGATTTCTTTGCAAGAAGCGGTTCAATTACTTTTCATGACATTTTTGCCTGTAACTTAAAAAGAATGTACCAAGCAAGGGTCTACTATACATTTTGAATATAATAAAAGTTTCAAATACAAAATAATATAAAAAAAATAAACTAGAGTTAATTTTCCCTTTCTTTCAGGTCGCAATATCCCCACTCTTCAGCTTTTTGGCAGAAAATGACCGTGTTTTCACATTTCGCATTAAAATGTGCAAATTTTCACATCCAGAGCAAAATTTTCGTATGCGAAAATTTGAATATGAACGTACATTTTAATGCACAAAAACATGCGAAAAAAACGCAACCCTGCCTTAGAACTGGTGGACGAGCTTAACTCATCCATACCGCTTTCAGTTATTTTTCCCTGAACGAGTCAGGCTTGTCTCTACCACCATGGAGGTTACATGTTAAAGCACTTCATGGAATGCATAATTCTGTCCCTTCAAAGACAAGCATCTGCAGATGACAGTGACATTTATTAATTTTCTCACTGAAACTTGCTATAGTTAGTGGACAGCCCCTTAACAATAATGACATTTACTCTGGAAAATCCCTTTACCATTAGAGTTCTGAGTTTGGCAGTAAACTAAAAGCTACCAACACATTCCTCTAACAAGTTTTCTGGACAGTCCCTATAAAATTTCAGTCAGTTCATGTCTTGTGGTAAAGGTCAGTTCTTTTCATGACAAACATTTGTTAGCTTCTACAGCCCACATCTTGAAGAGATATTGCTAGTTTGGCCTGTCAGTCTCATTTGATTACTTTCTGTGGGGACTTGCAGATCAAGCTTGCAGATCAGGTGCTCTGACTGGGGTCTGGCAAGATTAGCTGCATGCTTGTTTCAGGTGTGTGATTCAGACACTACTGCAGCCAAATACATCAGCAGGACTGTCAGGCAACTGGTATTGTTTAACCTCCTGAGCGGTATGGACGAGCTCAGCTCGTCCATTACCGCCGGAGGGTGCCGCTCAGGCCCTGCTGGGCCGATTTTTATCAAATAAAAAGCAGCACACGCAGCCGGCACTTTGCCAGCCGCGTGTGCTGCCTGATCGCCGCTGCTCTGCGGCGATCCACCGCGAGCAGCGGCGAAAGAGGGTCCCCCCAGCCGCCCGAGCCCTGCGCAGCCGGACCAATCAGTTCCGGCCAGCGCTAAGGGCTGGATCGGAGGCGGCTGACGTCAGGACGTCGGCTGACGTTCCAGCCATGGCGACGAGAAAAGCAAAACAAGGAGGGCCGCTCATCGCGGCCCTTCTTGTTATTTCTGATCGCCGGAGGCGATCAGAAATATGCAACAGGAGCACCCTTTAGTGGGCTTTCATGCAGCCAACTTTCAGTTGGCTGCATGAAATAGATTTTTTTTTATAAAAAAAAAACCCTCCCGCAGCCGCCCTGGCGATCTCAATAGAACGCCGGGGAGGTTAAAAGGAAATAAATATGGCAGCCAGCATATTCTTCTCACTTCAGGTGTATTTTAAAAAGACTCTGAAGCCACAAAAAACAGAGTTTTTACCTCTTATTAAGTTTAAGGATGATCGTCTGGGCTAAAACGCAGCTCTCTCGCGGCAGAACGAGGGTTTTATCACCCTCAAATCTAAGGGCAAAAATCCACGACTTTCCTGGTCTTGGATTTTGCTGCCCGGGGAGGCAGAGCTTTCTGCAGTAGCTCTGCCTCTCCTTGTGTCAATCCTCGCTGATCTCCGCCTCTCTCCCGCCCCTCTCAGTGAAAGAAGACTGAGAGGGGCGGGGAGAGGCGGCGATCAGCGGGGATTGATGGGAGCAGAGCAGGGGCGCCTTTACCGGCTGTCACTACAAGCGGGTGCCTGAGGCGGCATGAAGAGAGGGAGGCGCCGGGCACGCTGCTGCGGAGGGTGGTTTGACTGTGTGCGGCTGATCGCCGCTATTAAAATCAGCTGCTTGTCGGCGGCGATCGTGGTTTATTTACACCACGTGGTCGTGGTGCTCTGCCGCTTATATGCACGCCCCCCTCCCCACCCGCCCAGGCCCAGCCAATAGAGTAGCTGGAAAGTCTCGGTGGATAGTCCCGCCCACTCCACCTCCTCCAAATCGCCTTGCCCGCCCACCACCCCTCTCCCTAGCAGCAGCCGCAGTTTGTTTACTGTGTGTGTGTGTGCGATGCCACCTCTAACTCCGCCCCCTGCCTGAAGGCAGCGTGACTCTCCTGGCTGGCGCCGCATGGATGGGAGGACAGGAAGATTGCACGGCTACTGTGTCTGTGCCCCCTGCTGAGCCCCCCCTTGGCCGGCCCGGCCTTGCATGTGTACTGCTCTCTCTCTCCCCCTCCCGGACCCCCCAAACAAGTGGCTGCATTAGGAGTGCTGTGCTGAGGCAGCTTAAGGTAAGCCCATGCCCATAGTAGGCTAAAGTTGTGATCACTTCTTGCTGCTGCATTAATAAAAAAAAAAAAGTGGACCTGAACTCTTGCACAGGACAGAAGGAAAACTTGGAGAGATGCACCCTGTATGTATTTAGATTTAGCCTGTTTCATGCCCCCTCATTTATTACTAATCGCAAGTTGTAATTTGACCCTCCCTGTGTCACCTGACTGCCATGCCATGGCAGATAAGCTCATTAGAAAGCACAGGATGTTAACAATATGTATGCTTCCATGAAAGCAGGAAGTAGAAAAAGTGATGATTTATTTTAAGATTTGTATCAGCTGTAACAAAGAAATGTTTTTTTTAAAGTGTACCAGAGACGAGCAGCGTCTTTGGTACAATACTTACAGTAGGCTTCCTTAAACACGTTAGGGCTGCTCGTCCCTTGCCATTTCCCTGGGTGACTCCAGTCACCCATAATTGTCCCCGAAAGCCTGGCCGAGTTGCGCTCAGTCACACATGTGCGGCCCTTCCAGGTGCGCTCCTGTCCCTGGGCGGGATCGGTGCTTGCGCAGTACAAGTACAGGGACGGGAGCACGCCTGGCCGAGCCACACATGCACGATGGAGTGCAGCCAGGCTTTCGGGGACAACTGCAGGTGACAGGAGTCACCCAGTGAGATGGCGAGGGACGAGCAGCCCTAACGGAGCTTAAAGGAGTTATCCGGCCAAAAAAAAGAAAATAAACGCTACTTACCGGGGGCTTCCTCCAGCCCCAAGCTCCCAGCATTCCCTCGCCGCAGCTCTGTCCCGGTCCCCAGCGATGACGTCAGGCCGGCCTCCAGGTTGGCCTGTACTGCACCTGCGCGAGCGGCGCTGTCAATCACTGCCACGTGGAGCGGACTGCGCAGGCACAGAACTACTGCGCCGTCCGCTCCGGCCCACGTGGCGGTGATTGACAGCGACGTTTGCGCAGGCGAGCGGCTGCGGGCAGAGCTGCGGCGAGGGACATGCTGGGCGCTTGGGGCTGGAGGAAGCCCCCGGTAAGTAGCGTTTATTTTCTTATTTTTGCCCGGATAACTCCTTTAAGGAATCCCCAGGTAAGTATGGAACTTGGGACGCTTCTCATCTCAGGTTCAATGTAAAAATTATTATGCTGTTGCCTATCTTTAAGAGCAGAGAGGACATTCTGAGTTCAGGTCCACTTTAAAGTGTACCAGAGATCACGGTTTATAAAGTTTTTTTTTTTTACTTACCCTGGGTTTCCTCCACCCCCATAAGCACGGTTCTTCCCTCGCCATCCTCCCGCAGTCCTCTGTTTTAGCGATAATCAGCTCCGGCATTTGGCTCAGTGATGTCTGCCGGGGTCTTCTGCGCATACACAGAAGGTCAGCACTGATTACCGCTGAACAGAGGGCAATGGGAGGATGACGAGGGATTCATCCATGCTTATGGGGCTGGAGGAAGCCCCAGGTAAGTAAAAAATGTTGTAATTCGTGATCTCTGGGGTCACTTTAAAGGAGAACTGTAGTGAGAGGTATATAGAGGCTGCCATATTACGGTAATTTCCTTTTAAGCAATACCAGTTGCCTGGTTATCCTGCTGATCATCTACGTCTAATACTTTTTGCCCTAGACCCTGAACAAGCATGCAGCAAATCAGGTGTTTCTGACATTTTTGTCAGATCTGACACGATTAGCTGCATGCTTGTTTCTGGTGTGATTTTGCAGGCAGATAGCTTAGCAGGGCTGCCAGGTAACTGGTGTTGCTTAAACAGAAATCAATATGGCAGCCTCCATATACCTCTCACTACAGTTCTCCTTTAAATGCTATTGTAAACAAACAGTCCCAGGATGTGTGATGCTGGGAATACACAATAAGATTTTTCAGATTTACTGTCCGATCGATTTCCATTCACTTCTATGAGAAATCGATCAAAAAAACGATTGAAAATATAGTATAATATTGTGTGTGTGTGTGTGTGTGTGTGTGTGTGTGTGTGTGTGTGTGTGTGGGGGGGGGGGTGTTTCATGTGGCTGAAGACTGGGGGGGGGGGCGCCACAGGTTTTCTCGCCTGGAGTGACAAAATGGCTAGAGGCGCCCCTGGAGCAGAGGCAGAGCTACTGCAGAAAGCTCCTCTTCTACCAGGAAATGCTCCCCGGTTTTTCCCCCGGGGATTTGGGGGTGATAAAACCCTCGTTCTGCCGCGAGATAGCAGCGTTTTAGACCAGACGATCATCCTTAAACTTAATAAGAGGTAAAAACTCGTTTTTTTTGTGGCGTCAGACTCTCTTTAATGCAAGTTGGTCTAGATTTTAAGGCCTTAGCATCAAAATAAGAATATGGTATTTGAGACATGTCCTAGTAAGCGCCACATGTTTTTCTTACTATATTTTACTCCAAAGTCTATCGTATGGGTTTTATACACGTGAAATACTAAATTACTGTGCTTTCCTTTATTTCAGAAACGCAGCACAAGCTCTCCTGTGCAGTCCTTGTCCTGGCTATGCTGCAGGTGAGAAGTCTCAGATATCATTTGTAGGTTTTGTACTTTTAATATACAGTACAGATTTTTCTATCTCCACAGTGATCTGGTTATTGTGGCATTAACCAACTGTATGGGCTCCACCCACCTCCTCCCTCTGCTCTCTCTTCTTCCCTCATAACCACAACTGTTTCATAATTGTCTTTTTTTGTGACTGTGCCTCGTGCAGATCTTCTGCCTTTGATATAAAGAATCTCTACTACAAAGACACCATCCAGAATAAGGTTGTCACCCACGCAGCCCCATATGTGGGCTTGCAATCCATATAACTGTACCTAAGACAACGCCCAACTGATAGAGCTATATAACTAACCACATACATCCTATGTGATCATTATCTCACTCTCTGCTGCAATTACTACTCTTCTGAGGTTCTTAGAAAAGCAGGTACACACCAGCCATGGAAAAAAAAACTCCATCTAAATTAGTAGCTTGACTGCCTTTTTATTAAGTAAACTCTACGTAACCTTGAAATCAAAGGCCCTTATCACTAGACAATTTCCAGCATTATTTGCACATTTACTTCCTTATGCTGGGTACCCATGATGCAATTTCCTGTCCAATTGTGTAATCTGACAGGAAATTGCATCGTGTGTGATTATCCAAACTGCTCCCGATCTGCATACATCAGATAAGGGCGCCAGGAAAAAAGGGCGCTGGGTATAGTTGAAATTTTAAGATATTGTCTATAACAATTTTGTTACAGTTTTTTCATCTTTATCTAAGATAGACTAATAAATATGTTAAAATATGGGTATTAAAAAGGGCAAAATGTTGTCTACAACAAAGGAAATTAAAATATATTTATAGTTGTAATGAGTGAAGTAAAACATTGGTAAATATTACCGATATTTTACTACTCTAAACCTAATCCTACTCTCACACAGAACTCTCCCCTGGTGGTACCAAACCCTAAGGACCCCCCGCCACCCAGTGGTGCCTAAACCTAAGACACCCACTGGTAGTGCCTAAACCTAAGAACCTCCTGGTGGTGCCTAACCCTAAGACCCCCCCTCCCCGGGGGTGCCTAACCCTAAGACCCCACCCAGTGGTGCCTAACCCTAAGACCCTCCCTGGTAGTGCCTAACTCTAAGAACCTCCTGGTGGTGCCTAACCCTAAGCCTACTGGGGGCAACTATACTACCCACACTGGGGGCAACTATACTACTTACACTGGGGGCAACTATACTAGCTATACTGGGGGCAACTATACTAGCTATACTGGGGGTAACTATACTAGCTATACTGGGGGCAACTATACTACCCACACTGGGGGCAACTATACTACCTATACTGTGGCAACTATACTACCTTTACTGGGGGCAACTATACTAGCTATACTGGGAGCAACTATACTACCTACACTTGGGGCAACTATACTAGCTATACTGAGGCAACTATACTACCTATACTGGGGGCAACTATAATAGCTACCTATACTAAGGGCAACTACACTAGCTACCTATACTGGGGACAACTTTATTACATATACCGGGGCAACTATGCTACCTATACTGGGGCAACCATATTGCCTATGCTGAGGGCACCTTTACTTGGCATTGCCCGCCGTGGCATGCTTAGTATACCGCACTTGCTCCTTTCCTTTTTTTGTGTGGTTGGGGGGGGGGTCTTATAATACCCTGCGCCGGGTGTGAAATGCCCTAGGTACGCCACTGTTGAGGTATAAAAGTTAAAGAGAGAAAAAATAGGCATAAGGCATTATACTGTCTGGAAATTATGGTGTGAGTAATAGAAAAGGCCCCATGGGTGATATTACTGGCAGCATATTGTTATTCTCACAGAAAGGGAATATCTCAGTCATGTGATCCCATGATTAACCAAACAATGACTCATAGTTCTTGAAAATAACAGTTGCACTTTCAAGCAGAGCTAAAGGCAAACATAAAAAAACAGTAGTTAACTGCTTTAGGACATCACACAGATATAAACACCTACCTTTAGACAAACCTCTACTTAAAGGACAACTGAAGCGAGAAGAATATGAAGGCTGCCATATTTATTTCCTGTTAAAGAGAACCCGAGGTGGGTTTGAAGAATATTATCTGCATACAGAGGCTGGATCTGCCTATACAGCCCAGCCTCTGTTGCTATCCCAAACCTCCCTAAGGTCCTCCTGCACTCTGCAATCCCTCATAAATCACAGCCACGCTGCTGACAAACAGCTTGTCAGAGCTGGCTGTGTTTATCTCTATAGTGTCAGTCTGCTGCTCTCCCCGCCTCCTGCAGAACTCCAGTCCCCGCCTGCATCCCTTCCCTCCCTGCTGATTGGAGGGAAGGGACGGGGGCAGGGACCGGAGCTATGCAGGAGGCGGGGGAGCAGCTGAGACTGACACTTCAGATGTAAACACAGCCTCACAGCATGTCTGTGATTTATGAGGGATTGCAGAGTGCAGGGGGACCTTAGTGGGGTTTGGAATAGCAACAGAGGCTGGGCTGTATAGGCAGATCCAGCCTCTGTATGCAGATAACATTCTTTAAACACACCTCGGGTTCTCTTTAAGCAATACCAGTCGCCTGGCAGCCCTGCTGATCTATTTAGCTGCAGTGGTGTCTGAATCATACCAGAAAAAAAACACATATATCCAGGCACATCGCCTCTAGTTAGGACATTAAATAAGCTATTAAGGAAAGGGAGGTGCTGAAGGGGGTGTGGCCAGAAAATTAGCAAAAAACAATTAACCTTTCGCAAACTCGCATGCAAATGTTCAAACAAATGAATTTGCATGCGAGTGAGCGAAGGGTTAATTGTTTTTGAATTACACCAGAAACAAGCACGTGGCTAATCTTGTCAGATCTGAGAATAATGTCAGAAACACCTGATCTGCTGCATGCTGGTTCAGGGGCTATGGCTAATAGTATTAGAGGCAGAGGATCAGCAGGACAGCCATGCAACTGGTATTGCTTAAAAGGAAATAAATATGGCAGCCTCCATATACCTCTCGTTACCGTTGTCCTTTAATGTATACTACAAAAAATGTTATGTTATCTATGACCTGACATAAGAGATGCTTATCGAAATATGTTCTCACAGTTTCCCATTAAAGCAGTTAAAACTCAACTATTCAACAAAAATGTGTTTTCCTACTTTTTATAAGCCATACAATTATCAGATTTACTTTTGTGCACAAGTATTATTATTCATTTAGAAATTAAAACTTCCCAAAGTTTCAGTGAAAACTGCTGGTGCATTTTATTCATAACTGTTGTAATTCTGTTGTAAATGCCGCCAGCAGTGATTTCGGACCTGTGTTTCACTTCCGGACTCATTAGCATAAGTATCTGCACAGCCAGAGAATGTTTACTTAATTGTATCAAGTAAAGAATGTATACAGAAGATAAGCTAATCACCAGGAATGCTCTAAACTTTGAATTCGGATGAAATTTGAATAGGGTTATTCGAATGTCATCCTACTAATTGCAGCAGCTGTGCGGGTGGCTAAGGGGGGGTTAATCTTACCCATCAGGCGTCTTCTTCGCTCGTCCCTCGGCGCCTCCCACACTGCATTCCAATCCGGCGTCACGTGATTACATACACTTCCTCCTTCCGGGTTGAAGGAGGAAGTGTACAGTCACGTGACGCCGGATTGGAACGCAGCATGGGAGGGACGAGCTAGGAAGACGCCTGATGGGTAAGATTAACCCCCCCTCGGCCACCCGCACAGCTGCTGTAATTAGTAGGATGACATTCGAATAACCCTATTTGAATTTCATCCGAATTCGAAGTTAGGGCTCTTTTCCACTATGAAATGCGATCGCGATTGCAATCGCGATTCCGATCGCGATCGCAATCGCGTTTCAATTTCCACCATGCGATTGCGATTGAGCTACTATACTCATTAAAGTACAGCTCAATCGCATACAAAACGCGGCAGGACGATGATTGCGCTTTGACCAAAATCGCATCGCAATCGGATCGCACTAATGGAAATTGCTGCTTCAGTTTCCATTAGTTTAATGTACCTTGCGATTTGCGATCAGAATCAAATCGCAAATCGCAGGCTAGTGGAAAAAGGCCCTTAAGAGCATCCCTGCTTATCACCAGTTCGGATGCGGCTGCCCCTGCAGGAGAAAAAGTCAGTCCTGTGATGTAACCCTTTAAATGGTGTTTTACTAAAAAAAACATTGTGTTAGTATATTATATGCTGTAAATAATCTTTACTGGGTTAAATTCCGCTTAAATGATTTTTTCTGCCTTGATTTTTTATGGCAATTGAGCTGCCATCTTGCTGGCGATGGTAGCACTATGCACACAGCAGGGAAAATTCACAGCATTTTTCAGTCTCCTCCTGCACGGGTACCTCAGCCTGTTATCTGACGTAGTTCTCTGTCACACAGTATCCCTTTCTTCTCACTGTTTGTGGAAGAGTAGAATCAGTCTGATAAACACTTACATAAAGAAAGGTATGACAGAAAAAATGAAAAATTCAGACACAATAATGCATTGCGGCGGGCTGAGTGGGAGGACCAGGCGAGTTTTCAGACTCCTGCAGGTTAGACTTTGCAGTAAAATTTCTGTTCAGCGTCTTTGTGAATCTGTGGCTTCCTGTCCTTTTTCTCCAGGTGAGAGGATGTGGTGGGAGGGAGACAAGTTTCATCAGCTGCATCTGCAAATATGTGCAGAGCAAGTGGTAAAACAGCGCACTTATATGCTGAAGATCAACAAGCAACAACTTCTAAGAGGCAATAAACCCATTACCTATATAGGGGTGTTGCTAGGATCCTAAGAGATCTGGGGCACTTTTGGGCATGCTAGATGGAAAAAGGGTGTGGTAGTCATGGGTGGAGCCAAATTTACATGAACTTAACAGCATCGCAGTGCCCAGCATAGCACTACAGCACCCAGTATACCTACATAGAGGCACCACAACACCCAGCATAACCTTGATTGATGCATCACAAGTCCCAGCATGCCCAACATTGAGGCACTACAGCAGACTCTGCCTGGGCGACATCCAGGGCACCCCAGAATAGATCCGGGGTGCGTGCCACTGATCTTTGGGCCTAGCAACGCCCCCTGTATACAGTAGAGTCTCATTTATCCCACACAGGTGGGGATTGCCTCATGCCGGATAGGTGATCTTGCCGGTTGCTTGAGTAGTCAAGAAACCGGCGTTGAAATGAACACTAACCTTCCCCCCGTAGACGAAAGGCAGAGTGGAGCCCAGCAGACTTGTTATGAATGTTCCAGGCACCGGTCTTCTACTCTCTTGCAGCTCCCAGCGGCTTTGCTGTGTCCTCCGAGTACGTAGTCCCATGTGTCACTTGACCCTCATTGTATCACTTGGCCTGCTAGGAAAAGTTATTATAGAACAAACTAATCTCTGTGCAACAATGCAAGTTCTATGTGGTACTCTCTTCAGAAGGGTAGGTTCGGTTCTGGACTTGGAATATACTCAGTACAGGTAGATAGCCTTTTAAATGATTTTAAATCATTTATTTAGAAAACTAAAAGATGTATTACAGAATTATTAGAGATAAATGTCGTCTATAGCAAAATGAACAGTGTAGCCAACAACTGTCAAAATGATAAAGGATTCAAAAAGCTCGGGTTCAAAATAACATATTGACCTGAAGAGAGGGAAGACTCAGGATCCTAATGAGGCTTCCCTCGGTGGTCTGATGTCCCCCATGGCTGAGCGCGGCCCCCTCCAGATCGGGGTCATGCTCCTCCTCTGTTACAAGTGCGGTCGCACAATAGCCATGCAAGCATGGGTGCACGTGTGCAGTAGCTCGGAGCACATGGATCCAGCTTACTGTGCATGCACGGGTGTGTGCACAGCCACGCTGAAGGAAGAGAAAGTGCGCGGCCCCCGATATGATAAGCAACCGTGTCAAGCAAATGTTAGGAATACCTATTCTACATAGCTGTCATATGACCTTTCCCAGTTAACACCATTGCTCAATTCTTGTAATGGTCTAGTTTTATGTATTTGCAGGACTTTGTATTGCCTTCTGGGACTGGGCATTATGTGGGCTTCCACTTACCCTTTTTCTCCAACACCCAGTAGTAAATGTTGTTGTATAAACTGCCACTCTTGTTGCTTCATCAGCTTCTTGGGTGGAACAAGGCTAGGCAGCCACTTACCCTCCCTTCTATTTAAGGCTAAGCAATGCATGTAGTCATCAATGGGGCCATAGTCCAGGCAGCCAGTTTCCTGTACAAAGCAGTGCAGTCCACTAAAGTGTTTGTCACATCTTCATGCCAAGAAACTAGTTACCATATAGAAACTATAATGAAATAAGATAGTGTGTGGCAGTCACCAGGAAAATTCATGGAAATGTCATTTAGCATAATAACTCCTTTTTTCCCCATCTCCTAATAAACAGACCATATTTTTTTTCTTCCCAGATCTGCATGGGCCAGGAAAATGTCACTGCTTCCTTTCAAGAAACTGACGATCCTAACAGTACCATCGATTATGACGGTTATCAAGAACTATGTGCCAAACGTGATGTACGAGCATTCCGTGCCACCTTCTTGCCAGTAATGTATGCCATTATATGCCTTATAGGGCTAGCAGGGAATGGCATAGTGATACTGAGGTATGTCTACTTCAACAGGCTGAAGACTGGAACTGATTATTACATGCTGAATCTGGCTATAGCAGACATGCTCTTCCTCCTCACCTTGCCTTTCTGGGCTGTCAGTGCAGCCAAATACTGGATCTTTGGTAACGAGATGTGCAAAGTCATCTACTGCCTGTATAAAATGAGCTTCTTCAGTGGAATGTTCCTACTCATGTCCGTGAGCATCGAGAGATACTTTGCAATTGTCCAGGCTCCCTCTGCCCACCGTCACAGGTCCAAGACTGTGCTGATCAGTAAACTCTCCAGTGTTGGCATATGGCTATTTGCCTTTGTCCTCTCCATACCAGAGTTGATCTACAGTGGTGTGAAATCTCTTGATGAGGCGGAGGAATGCATGATCTTCTCTTCTGGTCTTCAAAGTCTTAGTGCTAACCTCAAGATCTCCCAGATGATTTTTGGATTCCTCATACCCTTGATCATCATGTGCTTTTGTTACACCATGATAATCAGGACACTGCTCAATGCACGCAATTTCGAAAAGTACAAAGCCATCAAGGTCATTATTGCCATCGTCATTGTGTTTGTGGTTTTTCAGCTTCCTTACAATAGCGTTATGTTGATAAAGACTTTTAATAACACCACCGATTGTAGCATCAGCAAATCCATGGATGTGGCAGACGATGTCACCTATAGCCTCGCCTGCTTCCGATGCTGTCTAAACCCTTTCCTCTATGCCATCATTGGGATCAAGTTTAGAAATGACCTGTGTAAGTTCTTTAAGGATCTGGGCTGCCTAAGCCAAGATAAGTTCTCTGAATGGTCTACAGCCAAGCCAAGCAAGAGAAGCTCTTTTGCAATGGACACAGAGACAACCACCACTTTCTCACCTTGAATTCCTGCCATCAATGGACACAGATAGTGACAATAAACCTGTAAATATTTCTGGGCAACTGTAAATGTGGAATAAGTGCAACTGTCATTTCTCAGATAAGACCAAAAGCCAACACCAATTATGGACTACAGACAATAAAACACCAGTTATGGACTACAAACTGAAGGGGACTTTTCAGTTGAGTGTTTTGATTGAACTGACGTCTTTGAAACTCAGATATCTAATGAACAATGAATCATAGCATGATTTCAGAAATTACCTCATTCTCAGAGTTAATTTGACATTTCATGCTTATCTCTGATCGTCATCTAGTCAGCTTCTAATTGACTGCATGATTCTCTGACAGGTGAATTTCCTGGTCTCTTGATGACGATCATGAGGTTGCTGATGCTGAACTGAAAGGAGATGAATACAGCAGATAGTCATATGAGTATCCCTGGGTAGAATTTCTGACAAATTCTAAGACTTGTCAACTTTGATACACACATGCTAAAGTATTTTATGTGAATAAGCTACTGAAATATAGATTTTTTTTTTACCGAAAGCATCTTCAAGTGTAGAATGGTGGCAAAAGGCAACTGGGCCTCTGCCAAGATATCTCCTATGCCTACCAATATTAGGGGAATGTTTATGAGACCATACAGTATAGGATATCTCATTTTATGATGAGTTCCAGCTAATGAGATTATTATGCTTTCATTATGTATAGATTTTACTTAACCATCTGGGGCAGCAAGAGCCCCACCTTAACTGTCAAGTGATTCATTTTATTCAAGAGGCTCTGTATGTATCAGTGTAAATGGCTTATCAATCAAATAAGGCTGTGCTCTCAGACCCCAATTCAGCCAGCTGGAGGCTTACACAATAAACACTCATTGACCACTCATGTCTTTATCTGCGTGGAGTGTCCAAAGTGTGGATGCCTTGATGTGGATCGGGTTTGCCTGACCTGAGTAGCAGCTCTGTTTAGTGAAATGAAGTCTGGAAAAGACTAGACTGATCTAGATTGCAAACAGATCTGGATCTATCTGCAGCTAAATAATAGAAAAACATATTTCTACTGAGATCCATGATCTTACATATGGTCTTTCATTATGTCAAGGATTACTCATGTATTGTTAATAGCAAAAGTGAAAAACTCCCACCAATATGGCCTCTACATTTCACACTGTGACAAATTGCAGCACAAATGACCATTCTACCGTGAGAGAGCCCTGAATAAACCTATTCCTGCCTATTACCCGGATTCAACTGCAGAACCAGCAGGTGGGTTGGATCAGGGAATGTGATGTCACAGGGAACCAAAGCCCTGCCCATAAAGGGAGAACACTGAAGCTGATGAGTACAGGAGGTAGATTCTGATTTACTTTTTATTCTGGAGAACCACTTTAACTGTATTCTTAGATACAGTAAGGTCTCAGCTAGTGTTGGGCGAACACCTGGATGTTCGGGTTCGGGCCGAACAGGCCGAACATGGGCCAGATGTTCGGCATGTTCGGCCCGAACGCCGAACTCAATGGGAGTCAATGGGACCCCCGAACATGCCCATTTTGGGGGCCCCATGGGGTCGCAGGCATAAGGGGGGAGCATGCCCCGGTCGCGGGGGGGGGTCGGAAATTCCCCCCACCCCCTCCGCTAGCGCTCCCCCCTCTGCCCGCTTCCCCATACAAAAAGTTTGAAACAAGTTCAATAGTACCTGGGCTGGTGGCACTGGCTGGCAGTGGAGTGAGGAGGAGGAGGAGGAGGAGTAGCAGAGTGACGTTGAGGCCGGGCAGCGAGCGGTTCAGCGCTAGTACCCTTGTGGTACTTCCGCCCTTTCTCTGACCTCACGTCCTCTGCGTGATGACGCATACGAGGGTACGCGTGATGCGTACCCTCGTATGCAGAGGACGTGAGGTCAGAGAAAGGGCGGAAGTACCACAAGGGTACTAGCGCTGAACCGCCCGCTGCCCGGCCTCAACGTCACTCTGCTACTCGGACTCCTCCTCCTCCTCACTCCACTGCCAGCCAGTGCCACCAGCCCAGGTACTATTGAACTTGTTTCAAACTTTTTGTATGGGGAAGCGGGCAGAGGGGGGAGCGCTAGCGGAGGGGGTGGGGGGAATTTCCGACCCCCCCGCGATCGGGGCATGCTCCCCCCTTATGCCTGCGACCCCATGGGGGGCAGTATTCGGCCGAACAGGGCCCTGTTCGGCCGAACAGGGGCCCTGTTCGGCCATGCATTCAGTAGTTCGGCGAACCCCGAACAGTTTGGCCGAACACCACCAGGTGTTCGGCCGAACTCGAACATCACCCGAACAGGGTGATGTTCTGCAGAACCCGAACAGTGGCGAACACTGTTCGCCCAACACTAGTCTCAGCACATTCTGAACCTGCATTACCTGTAAAAGGCCATAACAGCAATATTTATTCTATACACAAAATGTAGGCCCATACACAAGCTAGGCTAAAGTCAGCTGAGGCGGCAGATAACGAACGTCCCTGTTGTTAATCTGACGTGTGTACAGCAGCCCCAGCGATCTGCCAGGTGGATCAATTAGGCGGAGTGATGGCCAATAGCTTTTCTCTCCCTGCGTGCCCTGCCGACCGTGACATCACATCTTCGCTTCTCCATCAGCCAATTCGCTCCCCGCAGTGCAACAAAACATGTCGTTAGCCTGCAGGCAAACTTTGCATCTGTACAGCCTCGGCACAGCGCTGTCACCCAAGGGATTGGGTCCCAACCAGTGTTGCCAACTCATCCCTTTAATTACTGACACCTATGAATTATACAAGTTTTGTGGCTAGGTGGATGCAGTTAAGGCACTGATTATGTGCAAATAGCCCCAGAACCTGTATAACTTAGATGTTTCAGTAATTAAAGGGATGAGTTGGCAACACTGGTCCCAACCCCCATCGGGGGACATCCATCTACTGTGTGTTGGGAGTTGGGACCTTAAGGTGCCAAAACATAGGATCCTAAGGGTGCCCATACATGGTACAATTTTTTTGTTTTTTTTTCGATTAGATAATTTAATTTGATTATTCCATTAGATCGAATATAGAGATTTTTCCAACATGTCAGATCAGATTTTTATTGAAAAACGGGATAACCATTTGTTTTTCTTGATCGAAAAATAAAGGAATATTTTCTACTTATGTTCAATTTGATTGTTTTGGATGAGTAACTGGGATAATCAAACTTTTTTATTGTACCGTGTATGGGTACCATAAGGCCATAAGGCACATCTTTAACAATCTTCCTATTAGAGCTGAATTTTAGGTCTGTACAGATTTACATTGTAAAATAAATAGAAAATTCTAATTTGGAGAGCTGACAACAAGGCCCAATGTCTATGGTAAGTGAGTCCACCATAAACAGCTCCATGACATCCAATCTATTACGATACAGTGGATAAAGTGGAAATTAGGGACAAAAA
This sequence comes from Hyperolius riggenbachi, assembly GCF_040937935.1. Taxonomy (NCBI): domain Eukaryota; kingdom Metazoa; phylum Chordata; class Amphibia; order Anura; family Hyperoliidae; genus Hyperolius; species Hyperolius riggenbachi. Next base: position 31,713,435 of record NC_090657.1, on the reverse strand, counting down.
TACAAGAACCCACGCTGTTAATTGAAACCAAAATAGAGACAGAAGCAGTTTTGCAATCCCAGTTTGTGGGTAAAAAAATCAATTTCTATTCAAATACACATTCTTGGAGACGTGTGCAATCTGTTTGATTGTGGGATGAATTTACAAGTCTCTGGTTGGCTAGAGATAAACACTTCCTGTTCTACCCTACACAGGAAACAGAAGTGGTGCATGTGGCACATGACCATTGACCAGCCATTAAGAGACTAACAAATCTATCACATGATCAAGGTAAACACATTTCTCCATTGTTATAGGAGATATTTTCAGCATGATAAAACAACCTTCATAACATATTACTCTCCAAGCCTAGCCTGGTCTCAAAGGACTATATTGGAATCCACTTGACGTCAGAATTCTTTGATCTGAACCTGAATCTTTTGTGTTTCCTTCCTCCTTGTAGGCTCTGTTTTTACACTTGCATAGCTCCCAACTGTCCCTCTTTTGGAGGGACAGGTCCTCTTTAGGACCCCTGTCCCTCTGTCCCTCTTTCCTCCTCATTTGTCCCTCTTTCAGGGCTTTGTCCCTCTTTCTATGCAAATATAAATATTTTTCTACAAAAAATGTGTTTGATTGACTCTAAACTTTATGCCCATCCTTTAAATTGATATATTACTAAGTTTAAAATGTTACTATGAAGGAAAATGAATCAGGATAGAAAGGACCAGTGTGGTTTGAATTATAAAACAACATATTTTTCTCATGAAATTGTTATGTTATGCGTGACTTGGGTTGTGGCAGGGGCGGGGTTAGAGGTATGGCAGGGGTGTGGCTTAAGTGTACCTCTTTCTCATCTCAAAATGTTGGGAGGTATGCACTTATTAATGTCTATGCAGATCTTACCGGTACAGAGAAGTATGGGTTAGCGATGAGGGAATATCAGTACACAACAAGCCTATCCAAATAAAAAGTAGGGTAACTTTCACTGGCCCCCTTTCCTATTTTTTTCATTCTTACAGATTAATTTCTTAAGTTCTAATAAATGAAGGAGATACCTAGACAGTTACAAGTACAAGTAATTCACTTACTTCAGCCAACAGTCCAGCGCACGACTTCCCAGCCCAGTCCTCAAGTACCACAAACAGTGCATGTTTTGTGGCAATCCACAGAGGTAGCTAATTACCTCATCTGTGAATGTTTGTGGTATTCTGCAAAACAGGTACTGTTGGTGATACTTGAGGACAGGGTTGTAATGCCCTGGCCTAGCTGATTGACACTCATTATGGGGATGTGATATGATTATTAATATCAGCATAATAAGTGTCAGTCAGACTGTAGGCTGTAGGCTGGAGTAAGTGGATTATGTGTACACAGAGATGGATTGAGATGTAATGGGGGACCCAGGCAAGGTAGTAGATTTGGGGCTCTTATGGTCCTTTTGGTAAACTGAAATGGAGAGAGGTCAAAGAAAGTGGCAGAAGAGCCCCTTGACACCCACGAGGCCCCAAGCACCTGCCTAGGTTGCCTGGTGGATAATCCTGCTTTGTGTTTACATATAAGTATCTGGGCATTTCATCCACCTACATAAGCTAAAAAAGGTGCTTTGTTGGAGGGAGGAAACACCTTTCACAATAAAAAGACGTCAAGGCCAATTCTTCCATAGAGTCAAGCTGGGCAGCTGCCCAGGATCATGAAGCATTAGGAGGCCAGACAAGTCAGGTACTGTAGAGGACTACATTGTGCCCAGCTGGTTCTACCTTATTTGTAGTGCTGAAGTTTTTTTAAGTTATTCAAACTCAACCTTGTTCAGAATTCTTCAGATCTGAAATAGCGATGAGCACAGATTTTGCATAGATGTAATTTTGCATCGATTACGATACAAAATCGTAATGCGAAATTTGGGGAAAAATCATAATGATTACGTCTGTAATTGCAAACATTCGTAATTTTGTATACATTTTCACCTAATTACGTGGCCGATTTTAGTGGTTAATAACATACATTACATTACATACGTTTAGGAGGATAGTGGGTACAAGTTAAAAAAAATACCTTGTCGTTTTTTGAGAGAATTGATTTTAAAACTGCACAGCAAAAAAGGTTTTTAAACTCATTTTCTTGAATTTAAAAAACATTTTTCTTTGCAAAAAGTTTTTTTTTTTTTTAAAAATGTGTTCTTTGACTGATACCCACTATACTCCTTTAAAGAAAACCTGTAACTAAACAAAGTTCCTCTGTGGGTTACTCACCTCGGGTTGGGGAAGCCTCCGGGTCCGATCGAGGCTTCCCCCGTCCTCCTGTGTCCCACGTCAGTCTCGCTCTGGCCCTCCAAATAGCAGGAGTGTAAATATTTACCTTCCCAACTCCAGTGCAGGCGCAGTATCGGCTCTCCACTCGGAGATAGGCGGAAATAGCCGATCGCTTTCGGTCTGCTCTACTGCGCAGGCACAAGTCTCCTGCACCTGCTTAGTAGAGCGGACCCGACGGGGATCGGCTATTTCCGCCTATCTCTGTGCTGAGAGCCGCAACAGCGCCCCGCTGGAGCCAGGGAAAGTAAATAAATCAGTGCTTGTTGAAGGAGGATTCAGGGACGCTTCAGGGGAGCCAGCGCTGGGCTGCCTGCAGCTACAGGAGTGGGGGAAGCCTCATTGGGACCCTGAGGCTTTCCCCTCTCGAGGTGAGTACCCTCCAGGGGAACTTTTTTTTGTTAAAGAGTCTCTTTAACACATGTAGCAGTTGTGAATTTACAAATCGTATTTACGTATAGGCATAATTATGAAAATCTTTACCCAAGAGGTGGCGCTCAAGGTACACGAGTAGATGTTAGCACATATAGAAATACAGGCAAAATATAGCAGACAAAACCAGTGAGTCCTTGATGTTAAATAAAGTCCACAATCAGTTGTAGATATCTCCAGTTCAAAGGACGAATAGAATAAGTTCCAGCAGAATCAATGTCTCAGGCATTAACCACCACCACCACCCTTTGTGTGCCACTCACCGCATTGACTGACCACCAGGTCAGTATGAGCCTTGGGACAGTTCCCAGGTCGTCCCCCACCTTTCCGACCACATCAACAATCCACTTTAATCCCAGAAGGTTTCTTCAATGTCAATCACCTCAAAGAAAACTCCACATAGTGTGATACCGTATAAAAAATGTATTTATTTAAAGCATATTGCACTCACATGCTCCAAAAGGATAAAATCGCCTAGAGTTTTAAAACGGGCTCTCCCCCGTATGGATGGCCAGGGCTGGCAGGCTACAGATCCGGCGGGCTCTCTCCCACCACCGCCGCGCGCTCGGTACGCGGAAGGGAATCCACTATACACCGAGCGCGCGGCGGTGGTGGGAGAGAGCCCGGCGGATCTGTAGCCTGCCAGCCCTGGCCATCCATACGGGGGAGAGCCCGTTTTAAAACTCTAGGCGATTTTATCCTTTTGGAGCATGTGAGTGCAATATGCTTTAAATAAATACATTTTTTATACGGTATCACACTATGTGGAGTTTTCTTTGAGGTGATTGACATTGAAGAAACCTTCTGGGATTAAAGTGGATTGTTGATGTGGTCGGAAAGGTGGGGGACGACCTGGGAACTGTCCCAAGGCTCATACTGACCTGGTGGTCAGTCAATTCGGTGAGTGGCACACAAAGGGTGGTGGTGGTGGTTAATGCCTGAGACATTGATTCTGCTGGAACTTATTCTATTCGTCCTTTGAACTGGAGATATCTACAACTGATTGTGGACTTTATTTAACATCAAGGACTCACTGGTTTTGTCTGCTATATTTTGCCTGTATTTCTATATGTGCTAACATCTACTCGTGTACCTTGAGCGCCACCTCTTGGGTAAAGATTTGTTAATTATTAAGAGGAGGCGAACAGGTGTCATTTAAGTTTTTTTACTGTGAGGGCCCTTTTCCACCAGCGCGTTTGCGCTGGCTGAATCGCAAAACCGCAAACCGCTAGCGATTTTACAATCGCTACGGTTTGCTTTTTAACATAGGAATCGCGGTAGGTCATTTCCACTACCGCGATTCGCTTTTGTCGGGAACGCGAACGCGCGGCGGAGCGATAATTGCCGCGATTTTGCTATGCAGTGCATAGCATAGCAAAATCGCGGCCGCAAACGTCGGGGGAATCGCCGGTTTTGCGATTCAGCAATCGCTAGCGTTCAGCCTGAACGCTAGCGATTGCAGGTGGAAAAGGGCCCTGAGCGCTACCTCTTGGGTTTTAATAATTATGAAAATGTATGCGAAATTTCACGTAATTGTAATTAGCTGATTACAATCATCACTAATCTAAACCTAAATCTTTATACATGCGCATTGTGGCAGAGGGTGTTAACTCACCTCTGCCACCTCTGTCTGCGCCTCTGCCTGCTACGCTCCATGACACATTCCAGCTCCCCAGTACTTCCTCCTTCACAGGCGGAAGTAGGAAGTGATGGAGAACTGGAATGCAGTGCCAGAGGCAGCGACAAGAGAGAATTAACACTATGCGTCACAATGCACATGTGCAAAGTTGCAGGCTCCGATTGGAAGAATTTGTAACAAAGTTTCGACTTAGAATAACTTAACCACTTTACCCCCAGCGGTACGGATTTCTCCGTCCCTTTTTCCACCCTGTTACCACCAAGGGACGGAGAAATCCGCACCTGACGCCACTCCCGCCGCTCCCACCGCTGTCCGCGCTCCCACTTGCCCGTCCGCGCGCCCCCGCGCTCGTGCACGCCGCTGCCCACTTGCCTGGAGATCAATGAACGGGAAAAACCTTTTTCATATACAAATACATTAGTTATACATTAAAAATTAACTCATTACTTCCCACACCTTCCCACACTCCCCAATTATTATTTTTTTTGTAATTAAAAAAAAAAATACAATGAAAAAAATACATAAATAGTTACCTTAGGGACTGAATTTTTTTTTAAATATTTATGTCAAGGGGGTATAACACTGTTACTTTATAAACTATGGGCTTGTAATTAGGGATGGACGCAAAACTGAAAAGTATGCACTTTTATTTCCAAATAAAATATTGGCGCCAAACATTGTGATAGGGACATAATTTAAACGGTTTTATAACCGGGACAAATGGGCAAATACATTTCATGGGTTTTAATTACAGTAGCATGCATTATTTAAAAACTATAAAGGCCGAAAACTGAAAAATAATAATTTTTTTCCCACATTTTTTCCTATTTTTCCATTAAAACATTTAGAATAAAATAATTCTTGGCATAATGTCCCACCTAAAGAAAGCCTAATTGGTGGCGAAAAAAACCAAGATATAGTTCATTTCATTGTGATAAGTAATGATAAAGTTATAGACGAATGAATGGAAGGAGCGCTGAAAGGTGAAAATTGCTCTGGTGCTCAAGGGGTAAAACCCCTCAGTGGTGAAGTGGTTAAACACCTCTACACTACTTATTTGTCCTTTGGACATATCGTCACCTGAAAATATGAAATGAACTTGATTGCTACGGGTTGTTGTCACACATTTTCATTCGCCTTTGTACAATCAGATTGGAATATTACAGAATGCCTATGATCACTTGTCTGGTAAAGCTTTTACTTTTGTATCTTAAAGGAAACAAAAAGGAGACCGAGAGCCCAATATAGTGTAGTATCTCAGTGACAGGTGGTCAGGTACACAGCAAAGCAATGGTTATACTCACAAACGTAGGTCGCCACAAAGGCAACCACTGGATAGGCAGGCGGGGAGAATTATAACCTGACCCTGCTCAGGTATCAGAAGTTGCTCTCTGTACACAGGAAGAAATGGGGATACACCCCTCCACCAAGGGTGGACTAGACAATTTACAATGATACTACTCTACAAATCTTACTTTTATATGATACTGTTTTTATGATCTATTTGTCATTTTATGACAAAGCAATGTATGTAAGTATTGCTGCTTCATACCTCACTGGGACTTGATGGCTTTGAAGCCAAAGTTTAGAATGTTGCTATTATATATTGTATTTTATAATGGCTTTTGTTATTGTATTGTATTATACAAAGATCAATAATAAAATTGTCTTAAAAGTGAACGTGTGGCCAGATCCTGTAAAGCATAGTGTGAAAACGGTGTACATGTCGTTGTCTTATAAGTGTTCCTTGTTTGGATTCTATGCTATTCTTCTTTTCACTCAGGGCCATACCAATAGCCTCCATGACCCCTGCAGTCACTGGAGGGGGCCCGCTCCTGTACTTAAAGCAGAATGAAACCCAGCATTTCATCTTTGCTCTATAAAAATTATTTACAGCATATTATATACAACCAGCATTTTTTTTTTACTAAAACAGCATTCAAAGGGCAGAGAAATGTAGACGCATCCGAAGTTGAAGATAACGTTATCTTGTGTTTACTTAAATATATCAAGTGAGGAATGTGACACATTCTCTGACTGTGGAGAAGCTGCTGGACACAGAGAGACACCGAAAGCATTTCTGCCTTCAATACATAATGAATAAAACCAGTTATGAATAAAATGCAAAGTCAGCTCACAAAGCAAAAAAGTGTACTTTTGGGCAGAGCTGTGGAGTCGGAGTTGGAGTCGGAGTCGGGGACATTTTGGGCACCCGGAGTCGGAGTTGGAGTCGGAGTTTCATAAACTGAGGAGTCGGAGTCGGGAGTCGGAGTCCGATGATTTTTGTACAAAATCCACAGCCCTGTTAAGTATTACACTAAGGAGTCGGAGTCGAGGAGTTGGAGTCGTGGCCATTTTGGGTACCCGGAGTCGGAGTTTCATAAACTAAGGAGTTGGAGTCGGAGTTGGAAGATTTTTGTACCGACTCCACAGCCCTGCTTTTGGGAACGTATAATTTCTAAATGAATAATAATACCTATGCACAAATGCAAATATGATAACCGTATGGTAAGGAAAACATGTTTTTTTAAATATTATGTCAGGGTTTTATACCGCTTTAATGTAGAGCAGCAGCAGGAGCGGTGAATAATTTCCTCCTTCTAGAAGCAGTAAGGTCCTTCTCACTTGTCTTCAGTGTACAGGGGCGTAACTACGGAGGAGCAGCCCCTGAAGCAACGGGGGATGGCCAGAGGAGTGGGGTTCCCCCAACTACTAACCTTCCCTCCCTTAAATTCTCCAGATCAGGTGTATAGCTACACATGTTATGGGTATGAAGATCCTGATGGCCACACTTGTTTTAGGAATACAAAAGGTTTGGGGTATGGAAATCCCTCAGCTGCAATCAGGTCTAGTAATCCAAAGGTCCACTGCTCAGGCTGCTCGAAGAAAATCCACTAGAATAGAAACACACAAAGACAAGGGCGCTCTGAGACTCTTGCTATAAAATGGAATTAGCCCTTCCAGGACAGCTCTCACCTGCTCGTATTGCGGCTGACAGATCGTGTTCAGCCGATAATCGCTTGCGTCCCACTTTGTATCAGCCGGGGACCAGGCTATCCGAGGTATCCCAGGGAATCACGTGGTGCAGGGGGCGTCACTGTAGGGCTCGTCATCGGCGTCAGTATAGCGCTGCAAGGAACAGGTGCTCCGCCCATCACTACGTGGAAGGTTGTGATTGGGTGGTGATGTACGTCACGCTGCTACTAGATATTGCAGCGTTATATGGAAACAGCACAAGGAGTGTGCAATGGAGTTAAAAAATTTAATAAAGGTAAATACATAAAAAAGACAACGCGTTTCACAGAGGTCCGCCCTCCGTCTTTTCAAGTCAATAATAGTCGTTTTAGCAACCTTGTGAGATGAGCCCCCAGGCTGTGAGGGTCACCAAGGAGAGGCATGGGAAGGGTTGTGAACATGTGATTTGTAGTTACACCCCTGGCATCATACAACCACCATACAACCAATAACAGTGGTCCCAATAGCAGTGGTCATGTGCTCATAATGTAGTTGTTTGAGTTGGCCTGTCAGTATAATAAATACATGCCTTGGCAACATTCTTCTGTGTTCCCATTAAACTTTTCCGGACTGTAGGCTTACACCCCTTATTGACCAGGCAATTTTTTCAATTTAGGCCACTGTAGCTTTAAGGGCTCGTTGCAGGGCTGTACAACTCCGCGCACAAGTGATTTCCCCGCCTCCTTTTCTGCCCACCAACAGAGCTTTCTATTGGTGGGCTCTGATCGCTGCTGGGTTGTTTTTTTTTTATAATAAATTTCACTATTTTTTTTCTCCCGAGCCCTCCCCCTCTCCCCCGGCCAGCCAAACAATGTGATCGGCTGTCATGGGCATCCGCCTATGACAGCCGATCGCTCCTGTGCCTTCAGGGGGGACAGCCGAGTGACACGGCTGTCCCCAGTACAACACTGCCTTAGATCACAGCACTGTACATTGTAAATAGATGGCGATCGCCACTGGGAGACTGATGATGGAGTGGAACTGGCGCGATCTCCTGCAAAACACGCCCAGAGGACTTGATGCCAATTGGCGTTAGGCGGTCCTGGGGGAGCCACCGAGTCCACGCCAATTGGCGTGACGCGGTTGTATAGAGGTTAAACAGATCCAGTTTTTTTATGATTGGATAGATGAGCCAACAGATCAGCATGTCAAAAGGTAGTTTCAAAAAAGAGTTGTTGATAGCAACACAGTTCCCATTCACCAAACTGTGATCAATTAGATGTCGAAGTCATTGATAAAACGCAAGTGAAAGCACACACACTACTTCCTGTGTACTGTTCACTGTACACATGAATAAACTAGGGGCTAAATAGTAAAAAATACCCCTACGTACATTACATTAAATACCAATACATAAATCCCCCATTGAAATTAACCCTTTACCTCCTCCACTCTCCCATAGTTACCAAAATAAAACATTTTTATATATTAAAAAAGTTACATAAAAAAATACATAAATAGTTACCTTAGGGACTCAACTTTTATTTAATTTGTATGTCATGAGGGTTGCAAATAAGGGCTTGTAATTATTGATGGTCGCAAAACGGAAAAAATACACTTTTATTTCCAAATAAAATATTGTTGCCATACATTGTGCTAGAGACATAAGTTAAAGGTGATAACCGGGACAAATGGGCAAATAAAATTTTTCCACAGTAGCACGTTTTATTTTAAAACTATAATGGCTGAAAACTGATTATTCCTGTTAAAATGCATTTGGAGTAAAATAATTCTTAGCAAAATGTACCACCCAAAGAAAGCCTAAATGGTGGATAAAAAAACAAGATGTAGATCATTTTGTTGCGATACGTAGTGATAAAGTTATTGGCGAATGAATGGTAGGAGTGCTGAAATGTGAAAATTGCTCTGGTCTGTAAAGGGAAAACCCCATAGTGATGAACTGGTTAAACCTCATCTCTATTGGACAACTGTATCCCAGCCAATCAGCTTCTCACTTTTATTATTGCGAAGACAAATGTATGACGTGTCTAATAAGACAGAAACACACAGCTGACCTGATTTATTGCCAAATGCAGAGAAAACTGCGGCAGGCAACCAACCAGAATTCATGCTTCAATCAATAACTGATACCTAATGGGTTGCTGTAGACAACTGCTCTATTTTTGCACCTGCATTAACTCAACATTCTTGTCAAGAGGAATGAAATTCCATATTAACCACTTGAGGACCACAGTCTTTTCGCCCCTTAAAGCGGACCCAAACCGAACATTTTTTTTAATTCAAAATATTTAGTTGCACCACTCTGACACATACAAATATAAATAAACACTCCTTCAAGCCTATGATCATTTCAGTGCATGCTTTTCACCCTCCTCTTTGCGTAACTAGGGTTATACAGGTGGCAGCCATTAGCAATTCCTCCTTTGCTGGACACCGTCTACTCCACCAGTTTGCCGGCAATATGAAAGGAAGGGAGGGGTTTCTCCAATAAATGTAAAATATTTTATATTTGTCATCATGCAGCTGAAAAAAGGCTGCTATTTATTAGTATAATTTAGAAAATAGATTTAATTTCTGAAATCTTGTATTTTTAGTTTGTGTCCACTTTAACCTATTTTGGTTCCTGGACGTAGTTTCTACGTCCAGGAACCATGCGCGCTACCGCGCGCCCCCGCGGCCGATCGGTAGCCAAGGAATCAATGTATCAGGCTACGGAGCCCGATCATTGATTCCTCTCCCGCGCTGAAAAAGCGACAGCTTCTCTTGGAAGCTGCGCCTTTTCTGGCCGTTCCCTTCCCGATGTGTCACTCTAAGCGCGTGCTACGCTTAGAGTGACGTCATGTAAACAAACTCATGGCCGCCATCTTGTGGCCAAAAAGTAATACTACACCTGAAAAAAAAAAAAAAACAGAATTAACACACATTTACATTATAAATCTATTGTTTACCTCCCACCCTCCCAAAAGTACCCTAATAAAATTTTTAGTATAAAAAAAAAAAACCATTACAATAAAAAAAAAACAACAACATGTAAATATTTACCTAAGGGTCTAAACTTTTTAAATATCAATGTAAAGATGAAATATTTCTATATTTTTTTTATTTTAAACTTGTAAATAGTGATAGATGCAAAATGGAAAAAATGCACCTTTATTTCCAAATAAAATATTGTTGCCATACATTGTGATAGGGACATAATTTTAACGGTGTAATAACCGGGACATATGGGCATATACAATACGTGAGTTTTAATTATGGAGGCATGTATTATTTTAAAACTATAATGGCTGAAAACTGAGAAATAATGAATTTTTCCATTTTTTTCTTATTCTTCCTGTTAAAATGCATTTACAGTAAAGTGGCTCTTAGCAAAATGTACCCCCCAAAGAAAGCCTAATTGGTGGCGGAAAAAACAAGATATAGATCAGTGCATTGTGATAAGTAGTGATAAAGTTATAGGCTAATGAATGGGAAGTGAACATTTCTCACGTGAAAACGACGGAACCTGAATGGGTTAAGGACCAGAGCCTTTTTCTCCATATAGACCACTGCAGCTTTCACGGTTTATTGCTCGGTCATACAACCTACCACCTAAATGAATTTTACCTCCTTTTCTTGTCACTAATACAGCTTTGTTTTGGTGCTATTTGATTGCTGCTGCAAGTTTTAGTTTTTATTATATTCATCAAAAAAGACCTGAATGTTGTAAAAAAAAAAAGGACTTTTTTAACTTTCTGTGCTGACATTTTTCAAATAAAGTAAAATTTCCTATACATTTGAGCGCAAAAGTTATTCTGCTACATGTCTTTGATAAAAAAAAAAAAACATTCAGTGTATTTATATTGGATTGGGTAAAAGTTATAGCGTTTACAAACTATGGTGCCAAAAATGAATTTTCCCATTTTGAAGCATCTCTGACTTTTCTGACCACCTGTCATGTTTCATGAGGTGCTAAAATTCCAGGATAGTATAAATACCCCCAAATGACCCCATTTTGGAAAGAAGACATCCCAAAGTATTCACTGAGAGGCATGGTGAGTTCATAGAAGATTTTATTTTTTGTCACAAGTTTGCGGAAAATGACACTTTGTGACAAAAAAAAAGTTTCTATTTCTTCTAACTTGCGACAAAAAAAAATGAAATCTGCTACGGACTCACTATGCTCCTCTCTGAATACCTTGAAGTGTCTACTTTCCAAAATGGGGTCATTTGTGGGGTGTGTTTACTGTCCTGGCATTTTGGGGGGTGCCTAATTGTAAGCACCCCTGTAAAGCCTAAAGGTGCTCATTGGACTTTGGGCCCCTTAGCGCAGTTAGGTTGCAAAAAAGTGTCACACATGTGGTATTGACGTACTCAGGAGAAGTAGTATAATGTGTTTTGGGGTGTATTTTTACACATACCCATGCTGGGTGGGAGAAATATCTCTGTAAATGACAATTTTTTGATTTTTTTTTTTACACACAATTGTCCATTTACAGAGAAATTTCTGCCACTCAGCATGGGTATGTGTAAAAATACACCCCAAAACACATTATACTACTTCTCCTGAGTATGGCGATACCACATGTGTGGCACTTTTTTGCACCCTAACTGCGCTAAGGGGCCCAAAGTCCAATGAGTACCTTTAGGATTTCACAGGTCATTTTGTGACATTTGGTTTCAAGACTACTCCTCACGGTTTAGGGCCCCTAAAATGCCAGGGCAGTATAGGAACCCCACAAATGACCCCATTTTAGAAAGAAGACACCCCAAGGTATTCCGTTAGGAGTATGGTGAGTTCATAGAAGATTTTATTTTTTGTCACAAGTTAGCGGAAATTGATTTTAATTGTTTTTTTTTCAAGAAGTGTCATTTTCTGCTAACTTGTGACAAAAATAAAATCTTCTATGAACTCACCATACTCCTAACGGAATACCTTTGGGTGTCTTCTTTCTAAAATGGGGTCATTTGTGGGGTTCCTATACTGCCCTGGCATTTTAGGGGCCCTAAACCGTGAGTAGTAGTCTTGAAACCAAATGTCGCAAAATGACCTGTGAAAGCCTAAAGGTACTCATTGGACTTTGGGCCCCTTAGCGCACTTAGGGTGCAAAAAAGTGCCACACATGTGGTACTGCCGTGCTCAGAAGAAGTAGTATAATGTGTTTTGTGGTGTATTTTTACATATACCCATGCTGGGTGGAAGAAATATCTCTGCAAATGACAATTTTTTGATTTTTTTTTTACACACAATTGTCCATTTACAGAGAGATTTCTCCCACCCAGCATGGGTATGTGTAAAAATACACCCCAAAACACATTATACTACTTCTTCTGAGTACGGCGATACCACATGTGTGACACTTTTTTGCAACCTAGGTGCGCTAAGGGGCCTAACGTCCTATTCACAGGTCATTTTGAGGCATTTGTTTTCTAGACTACTCCTCACAGTTTAGGGCCCCTAAAATGCCAGGGCAGTATAGGAACCCCACAAATGACCCCATTTTAGAAAGAAGACACCCCAAGGTATTCCGTTAGGAGTATGGTGAGTTCATAGAAGATTTTATTTTTTGTCACAAGTTAGCGGAAATTGATTTTAATTGTTTTTTTTTTTCACAAAGTGTCATTTTCTGCTAACTTGTGACAAAAATAAAATCTTCTATGAACTCACCATACTCCTAACGGAATACCTTTGGGTGTCTTCTTTCTAAAATGGGGTCATTTGTGGGGTTCCTATACTGCCCTGGCATTTTAGGGGCCCTAAACCGTGAGTAGTAGTCTTGAAACCAAATGTCGCAAAATGACCTGTGAAAGCCTAAAGGTACTCATTGGACTTTGGGCCCCTTAGCGCACTTAGGGTGCAAAAAAGTGCCACACATGTGGTACTGCCGTGCTCAGAAGAAGTAGTATAATGTGTTTTGTGGTGTATTTTTACATATACCCATGCTGGGTGGGAGAAATATCTCTGTAAATGACAAGTTTTTGATTTTGTTTTACACACAATTGTCCATTTACAGAGAGATTTCTCCCACCCAGCATGGGTATGTGTAAAAATACACCCCAAAACACATTATACTACTTCTTCTGAGTACGGCGATACCACATGTGTGACACTTTTTTGCAACCTAGGTGCGCTAAGGGGCCTAACGTCCTATTCACAGGTCATTTTGAGGCATTTGTTTTCTAGACTACTCCTCACAGTTTAGGGCCCCTAAAATGCCAGGGCAGTATAGGAACCCCACAAGTGACCCATTTTAGAAAGAAGACACCCCAAGGTATTCTGTTAGGAGTATTGTGAGTTCATAGAAGATTTTATTTTTTGTCACAAGTTAGTCAAAAATGACACTTTGTGAAAAAAACAATAAAAATCAATTTCTGCTACCTTTAGACAAAAAACAAAATCTTCTATGAACTTGTCATACACCTAACAGAATACCTTGGGGAGTCTTTTTTTCTAAAATGGGGTTACTTGTGGGGTTTCTATACTGCCCTGGCATTTTACGGGCTCAAAACCGTGAGTAGTCTGGAAACCAAATGTCTCAAAATGACTGTTCAGGGGTATAAGCATCTGCAAATTTTGATGACAGGTGGTCTATGAGGGGGCGAATTTTGTGGAACCGGTCATAAGCAGGGTGGCCTTTTAGATGACAGGTTGTATTGGGCCTGATCTGATGGATAGGAGTGCTAGGGGGTGACAGGAGGTGATTGATGGGTGTCTCAGGGGGTGGTTAGAGGGGAAAATAGATGCAATCAATGCACTGGGGAGGTGATCGGAAGGGGGTCTGAGGGGGATCTGAGGGTTTGGCCAAGTGATCAGGAGCCCACACGGTGCAAATTAGGGCCTGATCTGATGGGAAGGTGTGCTAGGGGGTGACAGGTGGTGACAGGAGGTGATTGATGGGTGTCTCAAGGTGTGATTAGAGGGGGGAATAGATGCAAGCAATGCACTGGCGAGGTGATCAGGGCTGGGGTCTGAGGGTGTGGGTGGGTGATTGGGTGCCCTAGGGGCAGATAGGGGTCTAATCTGATGGATAGCAGTGACAGGTGGTGACAGGGGGTGATTGATGGGTAATTAGTGGGTGTTTAGAGGAGAGAACAGATGTAAACAATGCACTTGGGAGGTGATCTGACGGCGGGTCTTCAGGCGATCTGATGGTGTGGGTGGGTGATTAGATTGCCTACAAGGGGCAGGTTAGGGGCTGATTAATAGGTGGTAGTGACAGGGGGTGATTGATGGGTGGCAGTAACAGGGGGTGATTGATGGATGATTGATAGGTGATTGATAGGTGATTGACAGGTGATTGACAGGGGATCAGTGGGTTATTACAGGGAAGAACAGATGTAAATAATGCACTGGCGAATTGATAAGGGGGGTCTGAGGGCAATCTGAGTGTGTGAGCGGGTGATTGGGTGCCCGCAAGGGGCAGATTAGGGTCTAATCTGATGGGTAACAGTGACAGGTGGTGATAGGGTGTGATTGATGGGTAATTAGTGGGTGTTTAGAAGAGAGAACAGATGTAAACAATGCACTTGGGAGGTGATCTGACGGCGGGTCTGCATACGATCTGATGGTGTGGGTGGGTGATCAGATTGCCCGCAAGGGGCAGGTTAGGGGCTCATTGATGGGTGGCAGTGACAGGTGGTGACAGGGGGTGATTGATGGGTGATTGATGGGTGATTGACAGGAGATTGACAGGTGATCAGGGGGGATAGATGCATACAGTACACAGGGGGGGGGGTCTGGGGAGTATCTGAGGGGGGGGTGATCAGGAGTCCACAGGGGGCAGTTTAGGGAATAAAAAAATAGTGTTGACAGATAGTGACAGGGAGTGATTGATGGGTGATTAGGGGGGTAATAGGGTGCAAACAGGGGTCTGGGGGGTTGGCGGGGGGTCTGAGGTGTGCTTTGGACGATCAGAGTGAAGGGGGGGCAGAATCAGTGTGCTTGGTGCAGACTAGGGTGGCTGCAGCCTGCCCTGGTGGTCCCTCGGACACTGGGACCCCCAGGGCAGGAGGCAGCCTGTATAATAGGCTTTGTATACATTACAAAGCCTATTATATGTTGTTTCAGCGGCGATCCGGGTGCTAGTAACCCGCCGGCGCTTCCGAACAGTCGGCGGGTTACAGCACGAGGGGGGCGGAGCCTGTCACCGGCGGCTGATCGCGTCACGAATGACGCGATCGCCGCATAACCACGCCCGCCGCCACCACCGCCGATGGGCGTATTATGGTCGTTTGGGCCCAGCCCTTGCCGCCGCCCATCGGCTGTGGGCGGTCGGCAAGTGGTTAAATGAACAAATTAAAATCATCCAATATTAAATTATTTATTTAGCTTACCCATCCTACTGTTTTTAGTGTTCACTGTCAGATTTAAGAGAAATGTGATATGAAAAAAAGAAAATAATATTTCTGCTGATTTCCTTTTTTACTATTGATGCCAAAAGTGACATCACTTCTGCCCTTTCCTTTTCTTTTTTAACCCAACTCAGTGTTAATTTACTGTTTATTGTCCCTCCCACAGCAAACATCACCTAGATAACAGGCTTACATCATTGTGTAAACTCTTCAAAGGGAGGGACTCAATTACCTTCTGATCATGTCCTCATCTTATCTGAAATAGGAAGTTTCTGTTATTTGCATTTTGAGATAAGATTGTTTTTTTGTAGCTAAAAAAAGACTTCACACAATCCTGCTGTCACTGCACAGTTCAGCAAAAGCACACAGAACAGATAAAAAATAAATTATAAATTAGGGGACATATATGAAATATTTTAGAAAGAAGGGGTTTTCATATATATTTGGGGTACTGTCTTTTGGAATTTTTTTATTTTTGGATGTTACAACCCCCTTTAAGCGTGCTGCACAGGCGCAGTACGCTCCCGATGATGCGGGTGCGTGCATGCACAGAAGACGTAGACCAATCAGGGTTCGGCGATCTCCAACAGGCTGCCAGCGGAGACGGGAGAAGTCCGGAGATGCGTCCAGAGACCCAAATGCATTTTAGGGGCTGGAAGAAGCCCCATGTAAATAAAACCAGTTGTATATGGATACCTTGTGTGTCCTTTAACCACTTTATCCACCACTACAGTATATCTACGTCCTCTGTGACTTCATCTAAGCCACGAGTCAGTAGATATACGTCTTGTAGCAGAAGCAGTGCTGTGCAGGATTGGGCTTGCTCCTGTGCACATTTCTGGCACTATCTGATGCAGCACTAATTGGTGAACGGGAATATATGTTTCCTGAGCTAATGAGATTGATTTTTTTTACCATTAAAAATACTTTTATTTTCTCAGTTCATAGTGAAAAATACACTCTGTAGCATTATTTCAGAATCAAATATCTTCACCATAAATTGTGACAGGAACATAATCTACGTTTTGTGATAAGCAATAAGAATAGCCAAACAAAATTAGAGTTTTTTTTATCTACAGTAGCACTTTTTATTTTTAAACTGGAGTAAGTAAAACTGAGAAATAAGTTGTTTTTTCTATTTTTTTCCTTGTTTTCCCATTAAAATTCGTAGAAAACAAAATTGGTGATCATGTGAGCACAGAAAAGACATTTGTGGTTATTTCATTATAAATGTTATGTTATATTTGTCTGACTTACAAGTGCCTCTTTGATTTAACTGTAAACAAGATGACTGAAATGATCAAAATCAATGTCAAACTGACCAAAACACTCAATTTCAGTGGGGGTTAAATAATTTTGAACACAACTGTATATATTTATTTTTTAAACAGGGAACTTAAAGTGAGAGGGAAATGGAGTCTGACATGTTTATTTCCTTTGAACAAATACCAGCTGCCTGGCTATCTTGCTGATCATCTGCCTCAAATCAGAGATGGATTAAGGTGTAATGGGGCCCTAGGCAAGGTAGTAGATCTGCCTCCCCCTCCCCCGTTGTCTTTTTGGTAAACTGAAGTAAAAAGAGGTCAGAGCAAGTGGCAGGTTGGCCCCTTGACACCCACTAGGCCCCAGGCACCTGCCTAGCTTGCCTGGTGGATGATCCTGCACTGCCTCTAATACTTTTAGCCATAGACCCTGAACAAGCTTGTAGATCACATGTTTCTGACTGAAGTTTGACTGGATTATCTGCATGCTTGTTTCAGGTGTGTGATTCAGACGCTACTGCAGTCAGAGAGATCAGCATTTGCTGCCAACCCATTGATTACCAAGCGCACCCTTCCTATACTTAACCCCGCCCACTCAAACCCACCCAGGCTCCCTATTGGCTTTCCCTCAAATCCTACACATTTAACACTTGAGGACCAGAGCAATTTTCTCTGCCCATTCATTTCTCATTAACTTGCATAGACGAATATTTACGGCCCTGGAGCATCAAGTGAAAGCACTTGGCGTCCTCAGTACAGTACTGAGGCGCTAAATCCATTACTACATATCTCCTGGTAAGTCTCCTTTCCATACAGCCTAATCTACTGATATATATCTGTAACGATCGGTGTAACACAGAGAGGATCCGATTATCGGTGATCTGCAGTATCACCCAGAATACAGGTATATACCTGATTATTGATGATCTGCAGTATCACCGATAATCAGATATATCTCTAACCTCTGGACACCTGAGTAATATGAGTGTTTGGTGCAACAGTAATACTTTGAGGAGAGCACCCGTATAGAGGGTGCAAGGCAGTAAGAGATACTGCCCAAAGAACAGGCTCCTTCCAATGGCCTGAGGCTCCCCAAGGGGAGGAGTCATGCCAGTGGCGGACATACGGCCGTGCAGGCCGTGCCGCCGCACGAGGGCCCCTGAAGTTCCGTTTTCTTCAGGGGCCCATTAAGTATTTTTTTTTTTAATTTTTTTTTTATTATTTTATTCCCCGGGGGGCCCCCCGATTCCTATCCTCCCTCCCTCCCTCACCTCGGGGGGCCCCCCTCCCGATATGCGCGGCGGGAGAGCGAGCGAGCGAGCGGCAAATGCAGGAAGTCTTCAGGGCTCTCCAGGCATCCGCTAGAGGCCCAGCCGCTTAGTCTCCAATATGTCTCCAGTTGGAGACATATTGGAGACTCAGCGGCTGGGCCTCTAGCGGATGCCTGGAGAGCCCTGAAGACTTCCTGCATTTGCCGCTCGCTCTCCCGCCGCACATATCGGGAGGGGGCCCCCCGAGGTGAGGAAGGAAGGGAGGGAGGGAGGATAGGAGTCGGGCCCCCCACCTGGATAGCTACCCACCCGGCTACCTAACCACCTACCCACCCGGCTACCTACCTACCCACCCACCAGGCTTCCTACCTACCCACCCGACTACCTAACTACCCACCAGGCTTACTACCTACCTACCCACCCGGCTACCTACCCACCCACCAGGCTTCCTACCTAACCACCCACCCAACTACCTAACCACCCACCCGGCTACCTACCCACCCACCAGGCTTCCTACCTAACCACCCACCCGGCTACCTACCCACCCGGCTACCTACCCACCTGGCTACCTACCTACCTACCCACCCGGCGACCTACCTACCTAACCACCCACCCGGCTACCTACCTAACCACCCACCCGGCTACCTACCTAACCACCCACCCGGCTACCTACCGGGCTAGTTACCAACCCACCCACCAGGCTACCTACCCACCCACCCGGCTACCCACCCACCCACCAGGCTACCTACCTACCTACCCACCCGGCTACCTACCTAACCACCCACCCGGCTACCTACCTAACCACCCACCCGGCTACCTACCGGGCTAGTTACCAACCCACCCACCAGGCTACCTACCCACCCACCAGGCTACCTACCTACCCACCCACCCACCAGGCTACCTACCCACCCACCAGGCTTCCTACCTACCCACCCGGCTACCTACCTACCCACCCGGCTACCTACCCACCCACCAGGCTTCCTACCTACCCACCCGGCTACCTACCTAACCACCCACCCGGCTACCTACCTACCCACCCACCCGGCTACCCACCCACCAGGCTTCCTACCTACCTACCCACCCGGCTACCTACCTAACCACCCACCCGGCTACCTACCTAACCACCCACCCGGCTACCTACCGGGCTAGTTACCAACCCACCCACCAGGCTACCTACCCACCCACCAGGCTACCCACCCACCCACCAGGCTACCTACCTAACCACCCACCCGGCTACCTACCTAACCACCCACCCGGCTACCTACCTAACCACCCACCTGGCTACCTACCGGGCTAGTTACCAACCCACCCACCAGGCTACCTACCTACCCACCCACCAGGCTACCTACCGGGCTAGTTACCAACCCACCCACCAGGCTACCTACCCACCCACCAGGCTACCCACCCACCCACCCACCAGGCTACCTACCTAACCACCCACCCGGCTACCTACCTAACCACCCACCCGGCTACCTACCGGGCTAGTTACCAACCCACCCACCAGGCTACCTACCTACCCACCCACCAGGCTACCTACCTAACCACCCACCCGGCTACCTACCGGGCTAGTTACCAACCCACCCACCAGGCTACCTACCTACCCACCGAGCTACCTACCTACCTACCTAGTTACCCACCCACCCACCAGGCTACCTACCCACCCACCCACCCACTCACCCACCCACTAGGCTACCTATCCACCCAACCACCCATGGGAGCTGCGCGCCGGATGGAGGCTGGGACAGGAGGTCTGCTGCTGCAGGTGAGTAAATGTTTTTGTTTTATTTATATTAGCAGGTGTATGTTCTGGGCAGGTCTGCCACATGATTGCATGTATTTTCTGGGCATATCTGCCGACATGATTGCACGTATTTTCTGGGCATATCTGCCGACTTGTTTGCACGTATTTTCTGGGCATATCTGCCGACTTGATTGCATGTATTTTCTGGGCATATCTGCCGACTTGTTTGCACGTATTTTCTGGGCATATCTGCCGACTTGATTGCATGTATTTTCTGGGCATATCTGCCGACTTGATTGCACGTATTTTCTGGGCATATCTGCCGACATGATTGCACGTATTTTCTGGGCATATCTGCCGACATGATTGCACGTATTTTCTGGGCATATATGTGTATTTTCTTGAGAAAACCTGCACAATTATGTGAATTTTCTGGGGAAAGGGTCACCAAAACTTGGGCCCACTGTCTTTGCGTTGCACTTTTCAAGGGAACCTGAGGTGAGAATAATATTGAGGCTGACATATTTCTCTCCTTTTAAGCAATACCAGTTGCCTGGCTGCCGTGCTGGTCCTCTGCCTCTTATTCTTTCAACCATAGACC
Organism: Hyperolius riggenbachi; assembly: GCF_040937935.1. Taxonomy (NCBI): domain Eukaryota; kingdom Metazoa; phylum Chordata; class Amphibia; order Anura; family Hyperoliidae; genus Hyperolius; species Hyperolius riggenbachi. Next base: position 31,692,897 of record NC_090657.1, on the reverse strand, counting down.
CTGAACAAGCATGCAGCAGGTCAGGGGTTTCTGACAATATTGTCAGAACTGAGAAGATTAGCTGCATGCTTGTTGCTGGTGTAATTCAGTTTATTACTGCAGCCAAATAGATCAGCAGGGCCGCCAGGCAACTAGTATTGTTTAAAAGGAAATAAACCCTCACCCCGGGTTCGCTTTAAGTTACAGTTAGCTCCGCCCTCATCCGGTCATTGCCACGCCCATTTGGTTCTATCCACTATTTTTTGCCGCGGCGCGCTTCGCGCACCGCAGGTCGTAGCCACGCCCGTATCGCGCCGCAGGTCATAGGGGGCCCACAATTACAATTTTGCACAGGGGCCCACTGCTGGCTGTGTCCGCCACTGAGTCATGCTGAGAGTGGGAAGGACCAGAGTGTGAGTGACACCAATGGTGGAGTGTCACTGACAGATCTGTGAACTATCTCTAAACAGAGGAGATAGTTCTCGAGGTCGGACAAGCCAGGTCGGCAACAGACAGACAGATCAGATACAGAGAAAAGAGACTGATACGGAATCCTAGGGCAAGCAGGGTTTGGCAACAGAGTATCAAATATAGCGAAGTACCAAATCAGAGATCAGGAGAGTGGTCAGGAAAGCAGAAGGTCATAACAAATAATCAACAATGCCTAGTCTTAGGTGTGAGCTCCGTACATTCACACCCTGGAACTAGTCTGAATATAACTAGATGGTAAAGCTATTTCCTAGTCTTGGGTGTGAGCTCCGTAGTCATCAACACCCTGGAACTAGTCTGAATAATAACACAGATAATACACAGTATTCCTAGTCTTGGGTGTGAGCTCCGTAGTCATCAACACCCTGGAACTAGTCTGGAGAATAACACAGATGATACACAGTATTCCTAGTCTTGAGTGTGAGCTCCGTAGTCATCAAAACCCTGGAACTAGTCTGGAGAATAACACAGATGATACACAGTATTCCTAGTCTTGGGTGTGAGCTCCATAGTCATCAACACCCTGGAACTAGTCTGGAGAATAACACAGATTTTGACAAAATAGGTCTGAGTGCTATCACGTAGTGATCGCAACGGCAGACACCAGAGAAATGACCAGCACCCAGTATATATACCAAAGCGCTCTCCAGCGCCTCCCCTAAGTGCTGGACCAATGGGAACTGATAGAATTGTCAGCTGACCGGCTTGGTCAGCTGACACCCTTTTGGCTGTCATAAAAGCTCTGCCTCTCAGCGCGCGCGCGCGTCCTTATGAACCTGTGTGGACTATCAGTCCCAGCCACACCAGACATGTGTTGTAATGCATCCGCTTTGCTGGACGCGGAACCAGCCGCACCGCTATCAGAGCATGTGGCGGTTTCTCCTCGTTCAGCCATACTGACAGATGTAGGCTTATGCGTGCAAGCCGCCGCGTTAGACGCGGAATCAGCCGCCTTGCTCTGAGCACCCGCGGCGGCTTTTCCGCGTTTTCTCACAATATCTTTCTGTTCCCACTGTGACAATCCAGCCCCGCGATCCCGTCGAGATCTGCTCCCGTTAGCGTACACAGGAAGTACGGGCGCAGACGGACAACGAGACCGGTTGCTGGATCGTCAGAGGTTGAAGAAAGAAAGAAAAAAGGCGACAGAGCGTGCCAATCCCGTCTAATTTGCTCCCATTAGCATACGCAGGAAGTGCGGTGAACAGACTGACAAAGATTGGTCGCGCAGCTGCCGACAATATGTAATGGGACAAACATCCACCAATCCCGTATTACTAGGCCACTGTTGCCATGCAGGTCTCATGCACTAGAGACTGCTGGAGGCAAATTCATTGTGTGCGTAGTAAACGGTTAAGATTGGTTGGAGGTGCCCATACATGTACAATTCTGATTGTAAATACAATCAGTAAACTAAAAATATCAATTTCGCGCTGGAAATCGCGTAAATACACTGCCACCACTCTCTCGCGTTCTGTAGGGAGGAAAGAGACTCCCGCTATCATAATACGGTAGCCAGCCCAATCACGTTCAACACGCTCCAGTCACCGTTCGGGGAATAGTCACTTCCGACGGCTTAAAGATTGTGAGCAATGTGACGTTAAAGAAAGGTTACTGGGTCCCTATATGATGCAATCTCGAATTGTGTTTACAATCGAGAAACGAAAGTTATCGATTTCACACCAGAAATCTGGTACTAGCTAATCCTAAAAGGAAGAAACGGTTATTTACAACCTAGCTAGCAAATCAACAAGTTATAAGCAAGTAATAAAACAATGCGGTAGTATGACTGACTCTTCAGAGGGCAGATTCGTTATAGCAGCAATCAGATGACCAGAAAAGGCACACGACTGAACGATAAAAAATCGTTAGTTTATTTCTAAACTATATACACACAGCTTATTTTAGAACAGATTAATTGACAGAGAGAAGAGAGGAAAAGAAACAGAATGTCCGATTATATACAGTTCAAATACCGTGATTGGTAGTCCATGCGGCATTCGCAAGTCTTTATCGTAGAGTCCAAAATGGCGGTTGCCATGCGGCCAACAGGCCTTTGTTAGAAATAGTTTAAAGATGGAGGTTTTGACCCGTGTCCTTGCGGTCTGCCAGGATGTTACTAGCCATCAGATTGAAGGTAAAGGACCTGGACTTTTGGGTCATGTCAGTTTTGTTCCTCACTGTAGGTGGGAGGAGTTATGACACATACAAGTCCAGCCTTGCAATTTGAATAAGGCAGTGCCCCCTTAGGCAGGGAGAGGTTTTGGGCCAATTCATATTTTGCCCGCTCTCAGCATGCCTAGCATAGGTAATATCAAGAACCCGAATGAATATTCACAATCAGCGTAAGTGTGTGAATCTGCTAATACCAAACACGAGGAGTCTGGATCGCTAACAGCACCATCCCCCCCTTTCACCTTACTGGCACTGGTTCCGAAAGATCCAGAGGGCTGAAAATCTCTCAGGACCAGTGTCATGTGGAATCTAATAAACTCCGTGAATTTGAGGGAACTGCGATCTTGGGAACACCAGAAATAATACCAAACTGTGCCTATTTATTAAATATAGTTTCTACAGTTTGTTGAATCTTTGGGTGCCGCCAGATGGCGTGATAAGGATCATTCCTGTCTCCTTTCAACGCAGACCACAAGGCAGCTAAGTGTCGGACTCCTGCTGGGTCGGTTCCTACCAGTCTGGAGAAGGACAGTGTAGGGGTGAGATTTCTCCCTTTCTGCCTGGTTGGGGGTCCCTGAATGCCCAGGAAACACTTTGTCACATGGAGGTGAGAAAGCTGTAATTAGAAGCTACCAAAGAGCCAGGGTTTGGTAGCAGCCAGAGTGTAAGAGAAAAAATAAGGGGATTTTAAACCAACAAATGTCGGTTTGGCGGGTTTGCGAAGAAACTGGCGTTCATAACCCCATGACGCATTCGATATGTCATATCGATGGCGTCACACCCACGTGTTGTGTTTTTATGACATACCTTACCCAGTACCTTTTTACCAACCACTTCTCCCACTAGTTAACTTTACCACAAGCGTTTACACTTTACAATACCAGCCGTGTCCCCCACTAGTTAACTTTACCATTAGTGGATTCACTTTACAATATCCCCATACCAATACAACTTATACTTTTCCTTGTCCTTTTCCCCTTCCTCCCCCCCCTCCCCCCTAGGGATGCCCACTTTTCACCTTCTACACACATACCTTTAATAAGTAATTTTCATTAATGACACAGCAGTTCATGCATTTCTATTTATATATGTCATTTCTACTGTCTTACATAATAACTGTTACCCTGCAGTAATTGTATAGCCTTCTTCATTGTTGCCATTGTTGTTTTTGTTCACAGTTGTCCCCAATCTTTGCCTGATGAAGCAGGCTTGACCTGCGAAACGCGCTGCACTGTTGTTTGGGGTACCGTATAATAAATGTATTGATTTATATTAAGACAGGATCTCTTGTCTGCTTTTGGGAGGCAAGTCCACCACTTCCTCCAAGCACTTTTAACCACTTAAGCACTCAGTAGTTTTCACTTTATGCATCCTAGCAATGTTCACCTCCCATTCATTCGCCTATAACTTTATCACTACTTATGTGCAGAAGGAGGAGAGAGAGGAGAGCCACACTGCAATCAGCTGTTTATTCCATACTGTATAAGGTGCATACAAAAATCACATATTCAGTGTGAAAATATAGACATACCAGTTAGATGAAGAAATGTGGGTGACGGTGGGTGTTGGGCACACAGCCCAACACCCACCATTTAAATTATGTCCCTATCACAATGTATGGCGACAATGTTTTATTTGAAAATAAAAGAACATTTTTCCCGCTTTGCATCCATCACTATTTACAAGCTTATAAAAAATATATATATATAGAAATATTTTATCTTTAAATAGATATTTTAATAGTTTAGACCCTTAGGTAAATATTTATGTGGTTTTTTTTTATTGTAATGTTTTATTTTTATTTTTTTATTAAGCATTTTATGTGGGTATTTTTGGGAGGGTGGGAAGTAAATAGTGTTTTATTTAGGGAAAAATTTGTGTAGTGTAATTTTTTTTTACTTTTAGGTGTAGTTTTACTCTTTGGCCACAAGACGGAAACCTTGAGTTTGTTTACATGACGTCACTCTAAGCATACAATGTACGCTTAGAGGGACATAGACTCAGAAAAAGCGAAGCTTCCGAGAGAAGCTGTCGCTTTTTCTGCAGGGGAGAAGAATCAGTGATCGGGCACCATAGCCCGATTCACTGATTCCTGGGCTACCGAATCCACGGCCGGGAGTGCGCGTGCATGCGCGCGATCGGCCGCAGGAGCGGGCATGTCCTCCTTGACGTTTTTATACGCCAGGGAGGACAAAGTGGTTAAAGATTTTATCAACTTTTATCCTGCTGGCTCCTCTGTTTCACATTCAACATACTGTGCCCACTCCTGGTGGAGGGGAGTGCTACCCCCTTTCTTGATTCTTTACTACAGAGAGCGACTTCTTAGTCCTGAGTGAGGACAGGCCTAATCTCCTCACCTGCCTTTATAGTGGTTGCCTGAATGGTAACCCATGTTTGTGAGTATAATTTCTCTCACTTACCCATTTAACCAATCATTTGTAACATACTACACCATATTGGGCTCTCGGTTTTCTCTTTTTTTATATTTCCCACAAGCCTAGCTTGGCCAGTTCTGCAAACAGGCGAACACAAACACCGATAGCAGCCCAACAATGAATTTCATTGAAAACAGATCTATACATAGAGATGACTTACTGGCCCAGTCTAAACAAACCCAGCCTATCCCCAGTGATGCAGAATCCACCCCTACCAACATCATCCCTTCGGCCCCACCCGATGATCTTAAACCTGTCTTTCTTAAACTTGAAACTGCACTAAAAGGACGAATTCTTTCATGCAGCAGACATCGCTATGCAACAGACTTACATTGACGAGAAGATTTCACGCGATGGCTTCCGGATAAAAACTCTCACGGCCTTTCCTAGGGATCTTGTTTTCAGTACAGACTGGTATATTTACCTAGAAGTCTGTACTGCAGGCATGATGGAGAGAATAATTGCTAAAAGAAAAACCCTGATCAACGAATTACAACCAATTATAAAGGAAAGTAGAGATTTTCTACTTCTACATACACACAATGAACAATATTTACCGCTTATGGCCAACTTAACGAGCAGAGTTAAATGCTTTGAATTAGACACCACAGAGGCAAAATTGAAGAAACTTAATCGTGATCGTTTGGCATACGCTGAGCATCGGGAGAGGGAACGTAAACAATGCCCCACCCCCGCTGCCCAGCCACTAGGTCCAAACCCACCACCTTCACTTGGTCCCTCCACATTACCACCATTGGTCCCACTTATGAGCCTTAACATTCCCCCACCACCATTTAGATATCCACCCTTTCCACCACCACCCATCCCACCTCCAATATCAGCGATACCAACACCTACAACCAAGCACCGCCACCACCCACGCCCACCCCCCAAGTTCTACACCCACCCCCCCTCCCCACAAACATCCAACCTAGGCCCCTCACCACCCATTCCCACACCTTGATTTTCACATCCTATCCCTCCACAACGTACAAACTCTCCCCCTAAATCCACACCCTTCACAGGTACAGCCCCGGCCCCCAAATAGCTTCGATATCACATACACTTCCTCCATAGCACCAAAGACCCAACATACCAAAACAACAAAAAAAATACCCACCTCGTCTGCTCCACGTACTGGAGCCGGCAAAAAAATCAACAAAGATCAACCCAATATCAAATTGAACTTCATTCCAAATGGTCCCCCAGCTACGTTATCTCAAATTTCCAACATCTCCAACATGTGAACACCCAAATCCACTAAACCTCCTGCTGCTACACTAGACTCTCCAATTCAAATTTCACAAATCAGCATTTGTAGTTCTGAGCAGGGTTGCTCATCCGGATCCCGGGTACCCGGGTTAACCCGGGTATCCGACCATTTTTACGGTATCCGGATCGGATCCGGATACCTGGGCGCTATCCGGATATCTGGCCGCATAATCCGGATACCCGCGGATACCCGCGGATATCCGTTCTACTATCCGGATCCGGATAGTGTAACTAAAGGGAATGATGTCATTCAGCCAATCAGAGGGCTCCCAGGCCCAGCAGAAGCCCTGGCAACCAAGAAACCAATCACAGAGGGGAACCTTGGCCAGTCCCTCCTGTATATAAGGAGGGGGGCCATGATGAAAAAATCGTCCTTGCTGTGACTGCCACTGAGATAGTTTGTCCAGTGTGTATTGTTAAGCAAGTGCATTATCCCAGTGATAAATCCAGCGTTTTTATACACCAACACCTGCTGTATATAACACTGTTGTCTATTGTAGTGTAGCTAGTAGTGTTTTATATTGTTGTAGTTAGTTAGTGTGTCAGTCTGTGCTGTCTGTGTGAGCTGTGAGTGTGACAGTCTCTGCTGCTGCAGCTTGCAGGCAGCAGCTCTGCTATCTGTGTCTTAGTGTGCTGCTGTTTGTGCGCATAGGCCAGTGCTGGTGCTGTCTTAGCTACACAGTTGGAGGATTACTGTGTAGTGTGTAATTGTATTTTGTGTAGTTCAGTACTGCAGTCAGTGCTAGTTGTGTTAGACTAGTACTGTCTGTGTGTGAGTGAGTGACTACTGAATTTCAGCTGTGTCTTCTTGATCTTGAGTGTCAGTGTGACAGACCGTCCGTTAGTGTGCACACTGTTCTACTGTGCTCTGTCTGTACTTATCACCCCCACCAATTTCAATAAAGTACCCCACATGCATCATACGTGCATTATGTCTGCTGGCACTGGCAGCCGGGGGAAGGCCATCAAAGGCAAAAAGAGAGGGAATATTGCTGGCACCGTCACCGCCAGCAGTTCTGCCATACTGCCCATTCAGCCGGTAGCCACTGGCCATGGACGCACTGGGCACCAAGCTGATAGGGGGAGTCACGCTGTAGCGGCGCAGCAGCGCGTAGCGTCAATTTTCCAGCAGGGTAGGCGGCGCAAATTGGAGGAGAAAGATGCCGAGCCTGTGATGCAGCTAATGTTGGATGAGCAGGGCACCAGCAGCTCTGCAACAGAGAGCTCCACCCCCACCACCACTCCTGTTCGCAGGAGCAGCAGCAGCCGCCCAGCAGCAGTGCATGGGGACTCGTCAGTCATGTCGACCCCAGCAGGCAGCCTACCCTCAAGTGCTGCTGAGTTGTTTAGTCCAGACCCCACGAGCACAATCAGGCCTGTAACCACAGAGGTTGAGGGGGATATTCTTTCCCAAATGGGATTTATGGCTGAGTCACAGATGGTGACGGTGGTTGTTGGGGAGGGGTCCTACTCCTTGCCCGATGTGTCAGACTCAGCAGAAGAGGAGTTGGGGTCCACAACATCCCATCAGTTGTAAAAAAGAGAGAAATCGAGAGCCCAATATCGTGTAGTATGTCAGAGATACGAAGGGAAATGAATAGGTGAGATGGTTATACTCACAAACATGGGTTACCGCTCAGGCAACCACTGTATAGGCAGGTGAGGAGATTAGACCTGTCCTCACTCAGGATTAAGAAGTCGCTCTCTGTAGATCAGAAAAAATGGGGTAGGGTCACCCCTCCACCTGGGGTGGACTCAAGTATACTGGTAGGTGATCAGAGGTAGTGTTGGGCGAACAGTGTTCGCCACTGTTCGGGTTCTGCAGAACATCACCCTGTTCGGGTGATGTTCGAGTTCGGCCGAACACCTGACGGTGCTCGGCCAAACCGTTCGGCCATATGGCCGAACTAAGAGCGCATGGCCGAACGTTCCCCGAACGTTCGGCTAGCGCTGTGATTGGCCGAACGGGTCACGTGGTTCGGACCCGAACGCGCTCTGATTGGCCGAACGGTCACGTGGTTCGGGTAAATAAATACCCGAACCACGTCATATCTCCGCCATTTGTCTGTGGGTTTAGCTTTGGGTAGGCAGGCAGGGTAGTTCGCGCTCCAGCCACGCTAGCCAGGGTCCCCCCTGTCATTGTGTCACTGCTGGGAACAGTAGTACACCGCTTGCTCAGCCACACTATATAGCATTCTGTTTACTGCCACTCTGTGTACCTCGCTCAGCCACACTATATAGCATTCTGTTTACTGCCACTCTGTGTCTGCTGGGAATAGTAGTACACCGCTTGCTCAGCCACACTATATAGCATTCTGTTTACTGCCACTCTGTGTACCTCGCTCAGCCACACTATATAGCATTCTGTTTACTGCCACTCTGTGTCTGCTGGGAATAGTGGTACACCGCTCGCTCAGCCACACTATATAGCATTCTGTTCACTGTTCTGTGTCTGCTTGGAATAGTGGTACACCGCTCGCTCAGCCACACTATATAGCATTCTGTTTACTGTTCTGTGTCTGCTGGGAATAGTGGTACACCGCTCGCTCAGCCACACTATATAGCATTCTGTTTACTGTTCTGTGTCTGCTGGGAATAGTGGTACACCGCTCGCTCAGCCACACTATATAGCATTCTGTTCACTGTTCTGTGTCTGCTGGGAATAGTGGTACACCGCTCGCTCAGCCACACTATATAGCATTCTGTTCACTGTTCTGTGTCTGCTGGGAATAGTGGTACACCGCTCGCTCAGCCACACTATATAGCATTCTGTTTACTGTTCTGTGTCTGCTGGGAATAGTGGTACACCGCTCGCTCATCCACACTATATAGCATTCTGTTCACTGTTCTGTGTCTGCTGGGAATAGTGGTACACCGCTCGCTCAGCCACACTATATAGCATTCTGTTCACTGTTCTGTGTCTGCTGGGAATAGTGGTACACCGCTCGCTCAGCCACACTATATAGCATTCTGTTCACTGTTCTGTGTCTGCTGGGAATAGTGGTACACCGCTCGCTCAGCCACACTATATAGCATTCTGTTCACTGTTCTGTGTCTGCTGGGAATAGTGGTACACCGCTCGCTCAGCCACACTATATAGCATTCTGTTCACTGTTCTGTGTCTGCTGGGAATAGTGGTACACCGCTCGCTCAGCCACACTATATAGCATTCTGTTTACTGTTCTGTGTCTGCTGGGAATAGTGGTACACCGCTCGCTCATCCACACTATATAGCATTCTGTTCACTGTTCTGTGTCTGCTGGGAATAGTGGTACACCGCTCGCTCAGCCACACTATATAGCATTCTGTTCACTGTTCTGTGTCTGCTGGGAATAGTGGTACACCGCTCGCTCAGCCACACTATATAGCATTCTGTTCACTGTTCTGTGTCTGCTGGGAATAGTGGTACACCGCTCGCTCAGCCACACTATATAGCATTCTGTTTACTGTTCTGTGTCTGCTGGGAATAGTGGTACACCGCTCGCTCAGCCACACTATATAGCATTCTGTTTACTGTTCTGTGTCTGCTGGGAATAGTGGTACACCGCTCGCTCAGCCACACTATATAGCATTCTGTTCACTGTTCTATGTCTGCTGGGAATAGTGGTACACCGCTCGCTCAGCCACACTATATAGCATTCTGTTCACTGTTCTGTGTCTGCTGGGAATAGTGGTACACCGCTCGCTCAGCCACACTATATAGCATTCTGTTTACTGTTCTGTGTCTGCTGGGAATAGTGGTACACCGCTCGCTCATCCACACTATATAGCATTCTGTTCACTGTTCTGTGTCTGCTGGGAATAGTGGTACACCGCTCGCTCAGCCACACTATATAGCATTCTGTTCACTGTTCTGTGTCTGCTGGGAATAGTGGTACACCGCTCGCTCAGCCACACTATATAGCATTCTGTTCACTGTTCTGTGTCTGCTGGGAATAGTGGTACACCGCTCGCTCAGCCACACTATATAGCATTCTGTTTACTGTTCTGTGTCTGCTGGGAATAGTGGTACACCGCTCGCTCAGCCACACTATATAGCATTCTGTTTACTGTTCTGTGTCTGCTGGGAATAGTGGTACACCGCTCGCTCAGCCACACTATATAGCATTCTGTTTACTGTTCTGTGTCTGCTGGGAACAGTAGTACACCGCTCGCTCAGCCAGAGTATATAGCATTGTTTACTGACACTCTGTGTACACCGCTCAGCCAGACTATATACCATTGTTTACTGCCACTCTGATTCTGCTGGGAACAGTAGTACACCGCTCGCTCAGCCAGACTATATAGCATTGTGTTTACTGCCACTCTGTGTACACCGCTCAGCCACACTATATAGCATTGCGTACTCTGCCAGTCAGTGTGTATATTGCTGGGATCAGTAATACTCCACTCACCGTCAACCACTATATGAGCTCAACATGAGTTCCCCAGAGACCTCCGCTGTGAGCAGCACTCCCAACAACAGCAACAGCCAACGCCCCACGCAAGCTATAACATCCACCCCAGCAGCCAGTGGTCAGCAGCAGCCCTCCCCGGAGGAGAACGTTGTGTCCATCAGTCCGTCGCCAGAGCGATTAATGAGGGCTGCCATTGAGGAGATGATGGGGCCTGATGTGGAGGAGGAGGTCTGGCTCAGGCCAGCATCCCAAGTTAATGTTGAGGACGATGAGGGGTCTGTGTCTGGGGATGTTGGGGTGGCAGAGGTGGTGGGTGGGTCAGACTCAGGAGAAGAGTTGTATGATGAGGATGATGATCGGGACCATCTGTATGTGCCTCAGAGTCCGACCCCGGAAAACATGTTGTATCGTGTGTTTAGGTACTAAAATCTGCGTTCCCTCCCAGTAGTGTTGGGCGAACAGTGTTTGCCACTGTTCGGGTTCTGCAGAACATCACCCTGTTCGGGGTGACTATATAGCAGACTATATAGCATTGTGTTTAATGCCACTCTGTGTACACGGCTCAGCCACACTATATAGCATTGTGTTTACTTCCACTCTGTGTCTGCTGGGAACAGTAGTACACCGCTCACCCGCCACTGTATAGCATTGTGCTCTGTGTCACTGCTGACAATAGTGGTACACCGCTCACCCACCACTGTATAGCATTTCTGTACTGCCACTGTACTGCTGCCAGTCAGCGTGTACTTTAAGGATAAGAGAAATGAGGAAGAAATCCGGTGAAAGAGGGAGGGGCAAGGGAAGAGGTGTTTCCCCTGACGGTTCACGTACAGGCCACAGGGGAGCACCCAAGAAAACCCACTCAATACTGCCCATGTTGTCCAGGACAACAACCCTCACAGATCCAAAAGAACAGGACCAGATAATTACTTGGATGACCTCTCAAGCGTCCAGCAGTGGGTTAAGCAGCACCAGCACATCACGCACGAGGTCCGAGTCCTCAGCCAGTTAAAGTCTGGGCTTTCTTTGAAGACTGCACTGAGGATGTTACCATGGCGATTTGCAAGGTGTGCAAGACCCGCCTGAGCAGGGGGAAAAGTATTAACAACCTCTCCACCACCAGCATGAGCCGCCACATTCTATCCAAACATCCCACTCTGTGGGCAAACGCGGCAGGACAGGGTACCACCAGCAACACTGCCTCCCTTGGGTTCACCAGACTCACCACCAGACCCGCCTCAGCAGCAGCAGTAGCCCAGCCATTGCGTGGTTCACAACATTCACAAACATCAGACGATGCTGACACTGTCACTTTCCGGACTAGTGCTCTTGAGGTCTCCCAGTGTTCATCAAACACAACAACCAACAGCCCTTCGGTGTGCAGCGCTACGGTTGAGTTGTCTGTCTCTGAGATGTTTGAGCACAAGAGGAAATTGCCAGCAAATGACCCCCGGGCCGTGGCAGTAACAGCCAGCCAGCATAGCCAAGCTTCTGGCCTGCGAAATGCTGCCATATCGAGTGGTGGAGACAAACAGCTTCAAGGGCATGATGTCAGTGGCCATCCCACGTTACGTGGTTCCCAGCCGCTACCACTTTGCGCGCTCTGCAGTGCCTGAGTTGCATGAGCACGTGGTCAGCTAAATAACCCGAAGCTTGAAGAATGCCGTTGCCTGCAAGGTTCACCTCACCACTGACACCTGGACGAGTGCGTTCGGCCAGGGTCGATACATCTCCCTTACCGCGCACTGGGTGAACCTTGTGGAGCCTGGCAGCGATTCCTCACCTGCTACGGCGCGGGTGTTGCCCACGCCGCAAACAGCTGGATAACAACAGCAGCACCTACCTCTCTGACTCCTTCTCCTCCAACGCATCTCAAAGCTGTACCTCATCCGGAAATGCTAACCCAGCACCAGCAGCAGTAGGATCGTGGAAGCAGTGCAGCACAGCTGTTGGCATGCGTCAGCAAGCGTTGCTGAAGCTGATCTGCCTTGGGGATAAGCAGCACACAGGGGAGGAAATTTGGAGGGGAATAAAGGAACAGACGGATTTGTGGCTGGCACCGCTGGACCTGAAACCGGGCATGAAGCTAGACACCTGGCACGAACTGGCAATGTACGCAATAGAGGTGCTGGCTTGCCCGGCAGCCAGCGTTATGTCGGAACGCTGTTTCAGTGCTGCCGGAGGCATCATCACAGATCGGCGTATCCGCCTCTCCACAGAAAATGCAGACCGTCTGACTCAAATTAAAATGAATCAATCCTGGATTGGAAACGACTACGCAACACTCCTGGACCCCAACCAAGTAACATGACCGATGAACATCTGGGATGGTTTAGCGTTTCCGGTCCCTGTTTATTGAACCTCTCATCTGTATTACATTTATGACTGCATGGCGGCAAAAAGCATTGCTGCTATATCCGCACGCTTTTTGTCCTCATGCAAGGCCTGGGTTGTTGTGTCTCACAAAGCGTGGCCTTCTCCTCCTGCGCCTCCTCCTGTTCCATCACGTGTGCTGCTGCTGCTGCTGCTGCTGCTGGGTTACCGTTGCCGGTCCCTGTTTATGGAACCTCTTATCTTTATTACATTTATGACTACATGGCGGTACAAAGCATGCTATCCGCACACTTTTTGTCCTCATGCAAGGCCTGGGTTGTTGTGTCTCACAAAGCGTGGCCTTCTCCTCCTGCGCCTCCTCCTGTTCCATCACGTGTGCTGCTGCTGCTGCTGCTGCTGGGTTAGCGTTGCCGCGTGGTCCCTGTTTATTGAACCTCTTATCTTTATTACATTTATGACTACATGGCGGTACAAAGCATGCTATCCGCACGCTTTTTGTCCTCATGCAAGGCCTGGGTTGTTGTGTCTCACAAAGCGTGGCCTTCTCCTCCTGCGCCTCCTCCTGTTCCATCACGTGTGCTGCTGCTGGGTTAGCGTTGCCGCGTGGTCCCTGTTTATTGAACCACTTATCTTTATTACATTTATGACTGCATGGTGGTACAAAGCATGCTATCCGCACGCTTCTTGTCCTCATGCAAGGCCTGGGTTGTTGTGTCTCAAAGCGTGGCCTTCTCCTCCTGCGCCACCCTCCTCCTGTTCCATCACGTGTGCTGCTGCTGGGTTAGCATTACCGGTCCCTTTTCCTGGAACCTCTTATATGTATTACATTTATGACTGCATGCCGACAAAAAGCATGTTACCTGTGCAAAGAAAACAGACATTTCCCGCATTTAAAAGACAGTTTTCCCTTTGAAACTTTAAAATCGATTTTCTCAAAAACTATAAGCTCTTTTTGCTAAAAAATTTTTTCCTCTTGTACCCACTCCCAAGGTGCACATACCCTGTAAATTTGGGGTATGTAGCATGTAAGGAGGCTTTACAAACCACAAAAGTTCGGGTCCCCATTGACTTCCATTATGTTCGGAGTTCGGGTCGAACACCCGAACATCGCGGCCATGTTCGGCCTGTTCGGCCCGAACCCGAACATCTAGATGTTCGCCCAACACTAATCAGAGGCGCCAGCAGAATAAAATTAATATAAAATTGTTAAGAATTGCCGGGAGGGAAAGTGGTGGACTTCCCCTCAATAATTAGACACCAAGGTCTGTCATCGAATCAAACGAATACATTTATTCAATAGTACCCCAAAATCTGCAACGCGTTTCGTGGGAGCAGACCCACTTCTTCAGGCAATAAAACGGGGACAACAAACACAGCAATCAATGTGCAGTGAATTTAACAGAGGTGCTAAATTCACTGCACATTGATTGCTGTGTTTGTTGTCCCCGTTTTATTGCCTGAAGAAGTGGGTCTGCTCCCACGAAACGCGTTGCAGATTTTGGGGTACTATTGAATAAATGTATTTGTTTGATTCGATGACAGACCTTGGTGTCTAATTATTAAGGGGAAGTCCACCACTTTCCCTCCCGGCAATTCTTAACAATTTTATATTAATTTTATTCTGCTGGCGCCTCTGATCACCTACCAGTATCCCATCAGTTGTTTGAGGAGGGGAAGTCTGGCGATGATTATGATGATGAGGCGAAGGACAGAGACTACCACCAACCACAGGAGGGGCATGTTAGCTCCTCTGAGTCTGAGGAGGAGGATACGTCGGTGGGTCTGACACGGAGAATCATGATCTCTGAAATTGGCAGGAGCAGCAGTGAGCAACAGCCTGCTGCTTTATCTTCTTCCGCTACCACCAGCCGCACCACTCAACCCCAGGCCCCAACCCCCGCAGCAACAAAAGTAACAGCAGCAGGGCGTAAGGGGAATTTTTTATCCCCTATCTGGAATAATTTTAATCTGCCGTCACTGGACAGCAAGTTTGTCACCTGTAAGGGGTGCCTGGTGAAGTTGAGCAGAGGTAGCACCCCCGCCACCTATGGCACCTCCAGCTTAATAAAACATCTGGCTGGTAAACATCACAAGGAGCATGAGGAGTTCTTGAGGCTAAAGGAAGCTGGCACTGTCAGTGTTCCACCCCAAACCACCACCGGAACCCCCTTTTCCACTCCTACCGACACTGAGGCCTGTTCAGGCAGCCAGTCCTCAGTGATCTCCTCTGCTCCCTCCTCGGCTTCCCGTGCAAGCCAGAAGCGACACCAGACCCTGCTGACCGAGGCGTTTGCTATCAGGGCTCAGCCTCCCAGCAGCCGTCGGATCCGCCTGCTCAACGGCCTGCTTACACGGGCCATGGCCTCCCAGCTCCTCCCGTACTCCTTTGTGCAGGAGGGGAGCGACATGCGCGCACTCCTACAGTGCGCAGCGCCGGATTGGCCTGTCCCCAGCCGGCACTATTTCTCACGGACGGCCATGCCAGCACTACACCGCTTCGCAAAGGCCAATGTGGAACGTGGGTTTGATCAATCGGTGGGTGAGCGGGTCCATGTGACTATGGACTCGTGGAGCAGCCGGTTCGGGACAGGCCGCTATTTGTCCTTCACCGCACACTGGGTCAGTTTGGTGGAAGTAGGTGAGGAGGGGACAGCAGCATCATCAAGCCAGTGGGTATTGCCACCCCGCAGTAGGGTCAGGGGAAGTGCAGCAAGTGCCTCTGCTCTGGTTCTACCCTCCGGCACACCCTCCGCCGCCAAACGCCCCCGCCTCAGCAGCAGCAGTGTGAAGGCCCGCCACTGCCAAGCACTGCTGGAGATGGTCAGCCTGGGCAAGCAAAGCCTGACCGCAGAGCACATCCTGGACAAACTCAAGGAGCAGGAGAGGCGTTGGCTGACCCCCAGAGGCCTCAGAGTCGGAGAGGTGGTGTCCGATAATAGGGCCAACCTTGTCGCTGTCATCCGCCGGGGAGACCTCACCCACATCCCCTGTCTGGCCCACGTCCTGAACCTGGTGGTTCAGAAATTTTTGAGCACCTACCAGGGGATGGAGCCACTTTTAAAAGCTGCTCGCAAAACTGTGGGTTATTTCCGCCGCTCGGGCGGTGCCTCATCGGCCCTGGAAGCTGTGCAGCTGGAGCTGAACCTGCCACGGCACCGTTTGATTATTGACGTTCCAACACGGTGGAATTCCACCCTGGCCATGTTGGAACGTCTGGTTGAGCAGAGGCAGGCTGTCAACCACTACTTGGCCAAAGCCACCGCCGATGCCACCACCATGTACAGGAGCAGCACCAGCAGCCACCTCGCCGGAGATGATACGGATTGCTGAATGGAGAAAAATGCAGCTGGTGTGCATGGTCCTGGCACCCTTCCTGGAGGCCACCGACTTGGTCAGCCGGGACCGTGCGTCAGTTTGTCAGTGGGTGACCATAGTGTGCATGCTGCACAAGGCCCTGGATGGTCTGATTCAAGTGGGAGAGAGAGACTTGATCCAGCAGGAGCAGCAGGCACCTGCGCAGTCCACCTCTGTGCAGCAGGAGGAGGAGGAGGAGGTTGAGGACTTGGAGTTGGAGGAGTTGGAGGTCCCTGACCGTGAGGATCAGGAGGCACTGCCGAGTGCAGCTGCAGTGGTGCGGGGGTGGAGAGAGCAGGGGGAGTTTGAGGAAGAAGAGGAGGACAGCACTTATGAAGATAATGTGCCAGCAGATATGGCAGCCCTCTTCCCCATGGCAGCGCACATGTTGCAGTGCCTGCTCAGGGACCCAAGGGTCAAAGAGATGCGTGGTCGGGAGGACATGTGGATCACCCTGATGCTGGACCCACGGTTGAAGGGGAAGCTGCATCAGTTCCTGCCTGCAGCAGGAGGAGACCTTGAGCGCCAAATGAGGGAGTTGCAGCGGTCCCTGGTTCGGCGCTTGGAGGAAGCCTTACCCCAGACTCCCCCCCCCCTACTGTCACAGTCCAGCCAGCACAGCAGCAGGTGCCTGCGTCCATCAGCAGCAGCAGGCGCCCATCAAACCTGCTGTCGCTCACAAAGGAGCTGTACGCCACGCCGGTACAGCTGCCGAGTGGGGAGGTGCATGCAGAAACTGCATTTGGCTCTCAAAGCCAGAACCAGCGCCTGACCCGGATGGTGGCAGACTATATGGGGTCCTACAGAGGCCTTGACAGCGACACCACTGTGGACCCCTTTGATTACTGGGTCCAGCACCTGGAAATTTGGAGTGAGCTTGCGCAGTACGCCCTGGAAGTCCTTGCTTGCCCCCCTTCCAGCGTGCTGTCCGAAAGGTGCTTCAGCGCGGCCGGTGGTGTCGTAACAGAGAAGCGTTCTCGTCTGTCCACCCAGTCTGTGGACAGACTGACGTTTCTTAAAATAAATCAGGCTTGGGTGGTCGGTGAATTCCTGGCCCCTGTTGTTGGCAAGAGGGGGAAATGAAGCGACTGGAAATCGCACTATGCCTGCCTTACTACCACCCTTTACCACCACAACCTCCAGGCTCCGCATAAGCCTGCTTCAAAATTTTTTGACAGCTGTGGTACACTACCAACACACTAAGTGCCATGTAAACACTATTAATGTGTAATTTTTGGGGTATGTGTCTGTGCTGTCCGTGTTGTGGGGAGGCCCCCACTGCGGCAGTACGACCGCTTCCTGACTGGAAACTCTTCTAATTTTTGAACTTGCCGTGGTACCTACAAGTGCCATGGTGAACTATAATTTAAACACTATTAATGTGTAATTTTTTGGGGATGTGTTTGTGCTGTCCGAGTTGTGGGGGGGGAGGCTGCATCAACCTACTCATCCTGCTGCTCCTGTCTGTGGTACCCACCAACACCAGGGTCCACACAACTATTTATTCTGCTGCCACCAGCTACTACACCACTCCAACAGCTGCATCGACCTACTCATCCTGCTGCTCCTGCTGCTCCTGTCTGTGGTACCCACCAACACCAGGGTCCACACATCTATTTCTTCTGCTGCCACCAGCTACTACACCACTCCAACAGCTGCATCGGCCTACTCATCCTGCTGCTCCTGCTGCTCCTGTCTGTGGTACCCACTGTCACTGACCGCTAGGCCGGTCTGCGGATGGGGTAAATCGATCAGCGTCAGAAATCCTCTCACACGGTCATTTGTTCATCACGAAGGGTAACCCGCGTTCGCAATTTGATGAACTGACTCGCGAAGGGCGCGTTCTGATACCCACCGACTCACCACACACATATACAATTCAAAGATCTGCCACCAAGCGAGTTACACAGCCCGCTACTGTAATTTTACTAGGACTTCGAGAACGCTCTATTAACCCTTAGCAGTATGCAGGAACCTGGGTCAGATCGTTATATCTGGGCCGGGTTCTCGCATACGGGTTATAAAGGTGTATACTTCTATTAAACACAGGGTAGCGAGTTCAGGAGAATAGGTACGATTGTGTATGTTCAGCAACAGGTCATAACCGCTAAACGATTTTTAAACGTTTAATAACACAAATGCATTACATACAGTTATATACACCTATTAACATATAAAACACAGAGCTTAAAAATAAAACGAATAAAATCAGAAAGTTCTTACTTAGTTAGCTGAGCAGTCCATTTGAAGCATGAAGAAAATAGTCCAGTTTAAAAGTAGGCATTCAGTTTAAAAGTCCTTTGTACACTGCAGGCGCTGGCTCTCCTTAGCGCCTGCATAGACGTTCCTTAGTCGATGGAATTTGGAGAACTGGGAGGAGTTCCTTGCAAACGCTTTTTACTGACCAGAGTTTTGGGGCGGTCACTACCTGGAAAGTAGGTGTGTTCGAGGCAGGGTTACCTCCTGGCAGTCAGGTTGCCACCCACAGACTTGGAGCAAGGAATGTACCAATTATTAATAATTTGTGTAATTCCGCCCCAGATGGGTGCATCGCAAATCCGAGACCATATTCATAAGCAGCATGCGACTCTGTATTAAATGAGACTATACACGCCTAGTCTGTCGAATTTGCTCTACGCAGGCCGGATAAAGTGGTCTCTCTATTGATTCCTGATAGCCAGAAAATTATAAATCATGTGAGTGATAGAACTGATTTCTGGGTATCAGCAAATGTGTTTGTTGTCTTTCTGTGCCAAACCCATCTTGAATTATTAATAAAGTAAATGTTCCCATTGTGTGAAGCTATAAGCTTGGAGGGAAATTTGAAGTTCAACCAGTTTGAGCTGGTTTGGTGGAACATGAGCTGTGTGACCAAATGGCTGCTCCCCAGGTGGTCTGGCCACTTGTGAATTCTTTCCTGACCTGAACAGGATGTGGGGGAGGGCTGTACTCCTGCCATGCTCTCAGAGGAAGAGCAAAGAAAGGCATTTGTTATTCTACCCAGGGCTGACAGTAACTGTGTGGGGCCATACGAAAATCGTTGGCGTTTACGCGCACGACTTTCCGTAATGTTCGTCACACCCACCAACACCAGGGTCCACACATCTATTTCTTCTGCTGCCACCAGCTACTACACCACTCCAACAGCTGCATCGGCCTACTCATCCTGCTGCTCCTGTCTGTGGTACCCACCAACACCAGGGTCCACACAACTATTCATTCTGCTGCCACCAGCTACTACACCACTCCAACAGCTGCATCGGCCTACTCATCCTGCTGCTCCTGGTGCTCCTGTCTGTGGTACCCACCAACACCAGGGTCCACACATCTATTTCTTCTGCTGCCACCAGCTACTACGCCACTCCAACAGCTGCATCGACCTACTCATCCTGCTGCTCCTGTCTGTGGTACCCACCAACACCAGGGTCCACACATCTATTTATTCTGCTGCCACCAGCTACTACACCACTCCAACAGCTGCATCGGCCTACTCATCCTGCTGCTCCTCTCTGTGGTACCCACCAACACCAGGGTCCACAAAACTATTTCTTCTGCTGCCACCAGCTACTACGCCACTCCAACATCTGCATCGACCTACTCATCCTGCTGCTCCTGTCTGTGGTACCCACCAACACCAGGGTCCACACATCTATTTCTTCTGCTGCCACCAGCTGCTACGCCACTCCAACAGCTGCATCAACCTACTCATCCTGCTGCTCCTGCTGCTCCTGTCTGTGGTACCCACCGCCGACACCAGGGTCCACACAACTAGTTCTTCTGCTGCCGCCAGCTACTACACCACTCCAACAGCTGCATCGACCTACTCATCCTGCTGCTCCTGTCTGTGGTACCCACCAACACCAGGGTCCACACATCTATTTCTTCTGCTGCCACCAGCTACTACGCCACTCCAACAGCTGCATCGGCCTACTCATCCTGCTGCTCCTGCTGCTCCTGTCTGTGGTACCCACCAACACCAGGGTCCACACAACTATTTCTTCTGCTGCCACCAGCTACTACGCCACTCCAACAGCTGCATCGACCTACTTATCCTGCTGCTCCTGTCTGTGGTACCCACCAACACCAGGGTCCACAAAACTATTTCTTATGCTGCCACCAGCTACTATGCCACTCCAACAGCTGCATCAACCTACTTATCCTGCTGCTCCTGCTGCTCTTGTCTGTGGTACCCACCAACACCAGTGTCCACACTAAACTGCATTGTCTGCTACCACCACCTATTACGCCACTACAAATACAATAGCCTGCCACCAGCTATCACGCCACTAGCCCACTACAATAGCTTTAATTTTTTGGCGATGTCAGAGCTGAAAACTGCCATGTCCCAGTTGTGCGATTGGACTTTGGACACAATGTGGGCTGCACGACCGCTGTCTGGAACCTAGTCCTGATGTTAATTGACATCTTTTTTTTTTTTTTTTCATTTTATGTCCACCAAATAATTAATTAGTATTTCCCTTTAAAAAATCAGGATACTACATGCATCATTTACCCTAAAAACCATTTTAAACCTATTTAAAGGGCACTTCCGGGTTTTCTATCCGGATACCCGAATAGGTCGGGTACCCGCGGGTAATTTGGTCGGATATCCGGATCGGATCCGGATATCCGCAAGGTCGGATCCGGATATCCGGATCCGGATATCTGGGTACCCGGATCCGGATCCGGGCGGGTAATAAAAAGCACTTCCCGAGCATCCCTGGTTCTGAGCCTGACTCATTAAACTACACAGTACATCCTGTAACGCAATCCTCGAGCAACCATTCCCCAACTTCACCCAACAACAAACACTGTACCACACACCAAACCAGCATTAAAACCTTCTTTCAACCTAGTGAAAATCTCCTCACAGATCCAAATTCAGCCAATCATGCCCTTTCCCCCTCTTTTTTAGAGCTTCCCTCAGCCTTATCACAGAACATCCTTTTGACCCAACTACCGAGCCCCCGATCAGAGAAGGTATTCCTCTAGCCCACCAACAAATCAAAACGACATTTATCAGACACAGAAAAAGAGGAAGTAGAGGGAAAGGGAAAAAGAAACAAAAAATAACTACACCGGCCCCACCCTCATCCACTAGCAAATGCATTTTCAACTTATCAGATCACATTCTCACTACCTATGAAACCACCCTTTTGGAAAAAGGCCTTTCCTTTTGTCCCACCAATCAAATCAACAGTTTTGAACTCTTCACAGATACTTCCCTCATTGTCACAGCTAATGACACCATACCCACCACGATTGTCTCTGATCCCGATCTCAACTTGGAAAAATACATTACCACACAGCTAAAAGGGAGTTCGAGGTTTTACCCAGTAGCCTCGAAGGGTTGCTATATTGAAACTTTCTATTCTTTGATCCTGAAAGACATACAGACCATACAGGATTCTCAATCTACCTACAAATCAAATCTTTCCCAACAAGAATCTTTGGCCCTCAGAAAACTTCAATCCAATCATAACTTAGTCATAAAACCAGCAGGTAAAGGCGGGGGGATAGTGATACTGAACCGCGGTGACTATTTGGAGGAAGCAGCCAGGCTCCTGGACAACCCAAAACATTATGAGACACTGACCTCCGACCCCACCATTAGTCTTAATAACTCTCTCAAATCTTTCATCAATACTGCCTTTATGTCAAATATGATCACTAAAAATGAGAAGAATTTCATTATAAACACCCAACCAACAACTCCCATATTCTATTATCTACCAAAAATACACAAAAACTTACACAAACCACCAGGCAGGCCCATCATTTCAGGCATGAATTCCATTACTTGTAATCTGTCGAGATTTCTTGATCAACATCTGCAACCACATGTACAGTCCCTTCCTTCCTACCTCAAAGATTCCCAACAGCTTATCTTCCTTCTACGTGACGTCACATGGCAGACAGACTTTGTCTGGCTCACATGTGACGTCACAGCCCTTTACACGAATGTACACCATTCCGATGGTCTCCAAGCCCTACAACATGCCCTGGCCACCAATCCTTCAATGCCCCCCGCACAACAACCTTTCTTGCTGCAGTGTGCAGAATTTATACTCCATAATAACATTTTCACGTTTAACGATAAAATCTATCACCAGACAAGTGGTACGGTAATGGGAAGTTCATTCGCCCCCTCATATGCTAATCTCACCATGGGCCTTTTAGAAAGACTAAAGCTATCCCCAGACAACCCATTTGCCAAGAACATCATGATTTACAAGCGCTATATACACAATCTCATCTTCATCTGGAAAGGCGATGTCCTTCTCATTCCAAAATTTGTCAGTTACCTTAACTCCAACCCAGCAGAACTCCAGTTTACATATCACCATCACTCCTCATCTATAGAATTCCTAGATCTCACATTGTACATCGAATCAAACTACATTAACCTATTTTGGTTCCTGGACGTAGTTTCTACGTCCAGGAACCATGCGTGCTACCGCGCGCTCCCGCGGCCGATCGCGCGCTTGCACGCGCACTCCCGGCCGCGGATTCGGTAGCCAGGGAATCAATGTATCAGGCTATGGTGCCCGATCATTGATTCCTCTCCCCCGCTGAAAAAGCGACAGCTTCTCTCGGAAGCTGCGTCTTTTCTGGCCGTTCCCTCTCCGATGAGTCACTCTAAGCGTGTGTTATCTTCTGGCCAAAAAGTAATACTACACCTGTAAGAAAAAAAATACAAATTAACACACATTTACATTATAAATCTATTGTTTACCTCCCACCCTCCCAAAACTACCCAAATAAAATGTTTACTATTAACCATTTACCGCCATCCTAACGTATTAAAACGTCATGCTTACCGCTATTAACAGCAACATGACGTTTTAATACGTCGCGCATTCCCGCCGCTGCTACCGCCGTGTGTCCGCCGCTACCGCCGCCATTACCGTCGGGATCCCGTGCTGGGCGATTGGGGAAGAGGACTGAACAGTCCTCTACCCAATCGCAGTGCCTGGAGTGAATGGACGTGACCGCGAACAGCGGCTACGTCCATTCACATAAACAGGAAATGTAACAGTTTAATAAAGTGTGTAAAAAAAAAAAAAAAAAAAGTGAACACGTCCTATGAGTGTTCACCAGCGCCATCTTGTGGCCAAAAAGTATATTACACTTACAAAATACATACATTTTCAAGTATATACACATCATTAATAAAATTACACTTCCAACCCTCCCCCCCAAAAAAAACACTTGTAAAAAAAAAAATCAGCTTAAAAAAAATAAATAAATAGTTACCTTAGGGACTCAGCTTTTTTTATTCTATATTTTATGGGGGAAAATTAATTTTAATTTATTACATAGGGGCTTGTAATTATGGCCAGAACAAACAGAAAAATAACCACTTATATTTCAAAATAATATACTGTCGCCATACATTGTGGTAGGGACATAATCTAAACGGTTTAATTATCGGGACCACTGGGCAAATAAAACGTGTTTGTTTTATCCACAGGAGAATGTTTAATTTTAAAACTATAAAGGCTGAACACTGAGAAATAATGATTTTTTTTCTTTTTTTTTCTGTTTTTCTCATTAAAATGCATTTAGAATAAAAAAATTCTTAGCAAAATGTACTATCCACAGAAAGCCTAATTGGTGGCGAAAAAAACGAGGTATAGATCATTTTCTTGTGATAAGTAGTAATAAAGTTATTAGGGAATAAAAGGGAGGAGCGCTGACAACTGAAAATTGCTCTGGTCCGTTAGGATAAAAACCCTTGGGGGTGAACTGGTTAAAAAAAAAAAAACCATTACAGTAAAAAAAAACAAAAAAAACATGTAAATATTTACCTAAGGGTTTAAACTTTTAAATATCAATGTAAAGATGAAATATTTATATATTTTTTTATTTTAAACTTGTAAATAGTGATAGATGCAAAATGGAAAAAATGCACCTTTATTTCCAAATAAAATATTGTCACCATACATTGTGATAGGGACATAATTTTAACGGTGTAATAACCAGGACATATGGGCAAATACAATACGTGAGTTTTAGTTATGGAGGCATGTATTATTTTAAAACTATAATGGCTAAAAACTGAGAAATAATGAATTTTTCCATTTTTTTCTTATTCTTCCTGTTAAAATGCATTTACAGTAAAGTGGCTCTTAGCAAAATGTACCCCCCAAAGAAAGCCTAATTGGTGGCGGAAAAAACAAGATATAGATCAGTGCATTGTGATAAGTAGTGATAAAGTTATAAGCTAATGAATGGGAGGTGAACATTTCTCACGTGAAAACGACGGAACCTGAATGGGTTAAAACCAAGACATATTTGAAACCGGTGGACGCCAATAATTATATACATTTCAACAGCTTCCACCACCACCCATGGATCACTAACACCCCTTACAGTCAGTACAGAAGGATCCACAGAAACTGCACAGACCCATTACAATTTACAATTGGAAATTCTCACCAGAAAATTCACCGACCGCCAATACCTAAAAAAACTCATCAAGGACACCAAACACAGAGCCAAACACCCTCGCCTTCCCTCGACTGCTACTCCACATACCAACAATATCGACTCACCAAGATTCATTACTCGTTACTCGTTATAATGCCCAACACAACACCATCCGTAATATACTCAAAAACAGATGGGACATCCTCATGCAGGATCCTTTTCTGCGACCTTTGTTACCCAAAACACCATCAATTCTTCACCTTCAGAAGGGCCCCTAACCTCCGTAATATTTTAGCACCCAGCAAACTACGCACACCAACCATTACAAATCCTCCCACCACCCGATCATCACAGGAGCCTGGCTGCTTCCCTTGCATGAAAAATCGCTGCCTAGCATGCCAATTTATACGCTCTGGCTTATCATTCACATCAACCAGCACAAATTTCGAATACCCCATAAAAAAACATTTTTCGTGCGAATCTAAGTACGTCATTTTCCTCATCTCATGTCCCTGCCACCTCCAGTACGTGGGGAGAACCACTCAGTTTGCCCGATGTAGAATCGGACAACATAAACGCAATATCATCAATAAGTTCCCCCTTCACAGCGTATCATGGCACTTTAGCACTCACCATGACAACAATCCACATTTCTTCAACATTATACTGATTGACTCAGTGGATGTCAAAACACCAAATGCGTCTGAACAGATGAGAAAGTACGAAATGTACTGGATTCAAACTCTCAAAACCCTCATCCCAGAGGGCCTAAATGAAGTACTAGAGAAAATGTACTAAACACCTTTACTCCATTTTTCTTTTAACCTGTCGCTCTCTTTTATCCTTGTCCTTTTAACCTTTGTGTTGTTACGTTTGTGTATTGACATAGAAACTTCGACATGTTTTCTTGTAGCGCTGTTTTATTTTGACTACGTTTCATCTCTGTCTTGTCATATGTACCATATATAGTTCACAATATCATACACAATGATTTTGACCCATATCATTGTTTTTACTTATTATACCGATTATATGGCTCTTTTACAACCATGTATCCCTTTCTATTGTGTATTTTTACTCTGATGTCCGTTTAAGGTTTTATGTTTTTTATGTTTTTATGTTACTTATGTTATTCATGTTATTTTACCATTTTAGCCATTTGGCATGGGTTTCATCATATTTAGAGTCCTTTTATGACACAAATCAGTACAAGAACATATGTCAATTTTGCCAAATACACTTATAGTGGCCATATATTTCCTAGCCACTTGAGGGCAGCATAACACCACTTTGACAGATCAGCCTACGTTGTCTTGTAAAAGTTTTTCATTGTATATAATGTTCACAACAGTGATCCTGTGCTTAATGTTATTTTTATGATTTTACTTATGTGCCGTTCTTAGTACCTATTTTTATGTATATTTATGGTTTAGGCCGTTAGGGCAACTTGCCCGCTTTCAATATGGCCGATTGTTCCCACGCCTGCGCAGTACACCCCACGCGTAACGCATTATTTCGGACGCATGCGCACTCTCATTATATGCGCGGTGCGTCCCAGACGTCGCGTCAAGATGCGAGGTGCGGTGTGACCAATGTGCATTACGCTCGCGCACTATTTACATCCACCTGGTGCGGCATCTTGGCCGTCCCACACACCCATAGCGGATTGGTGCCTGATCCGCTTATGTCACCCCCGCCCGCTCGCTCTCTCTTTATACGCCGGTAACACTGGCTGCTACATTTAAATACGTGGCTGCTCCCCAATGGCCACTAGTTGAATATATCCCCACCCATCTCCCCATTTGCCGCCAACCCATTGATCACCAAGCACACACTTCCTATACTTAACCCCGCCCACTCAAACCCACCCAGGCTCCCTATTGGCTTTCCCTCAAATCCTACACATTTAATAAGCACTTGGCGTCCTCAGTACAGTACTGAGGCGCTAAATCCATTACTACAGATCTCCTGGTAAGTCTCCTTTCCATACAGCCTAATCTACTGGTATATCTTTCTGTTCCCACGTGTTGTGCTTTTATGACATACCTTACCCAGTACCTTTTTACCAGCCACTTCTCCCACTAGTTAACTTTACCACAAGCGTTTACACTGTACAATACCAGCCATGTCCCCCACTAGTTAACTTTACCATTAGTGTATTAACTTTACAATATCCCCATACCAATACAACTTATACTTTTCCTTGTCCTTTTCCCCTTCCTCCCCTCCTCCCCCCTAGGGATGCCCACTTTTCACCTTCTACACACATACCTTTAATAAGTAATTTTCATTAATGACACAGCAGTTCATGCATTTCTATTTATATATGTCATTTGTACTGTCTTACATAGTAACTGTTACTCTGCAGTAATTGTATAGCCTTCTTCATTGTTGCCATTGTTGTTTTTGTTCACAGTTGTCCCCAATTTTTGCCTGATGAAGCAGGCTTGACCTGCGAAACGCGTTGCACTGTTGTTTGGGGTACCGTATAATAATTGTATTGATTTATATGAAGACAGGATCTCTTGTCTGCTTTTGGGAGGCAAGTCCACCACTTCCTCCAAGCACTTTTAAAGATTTTATCAACTTTTATCCTGCTGGCGCCTCTGTTTCACATTCAACAGAGAGATCAGCATGACTGCCAGGCAACTGGTATTGCATAACTGGAAATAAATATGGCAGCCTCCATATACCTCTTGCTTCAGGTTCCCTTTAAGCAGGCAGTAACAACAAACGAGAAGTGGTGCAATGTTATCTGCAGTCTTACTAAGTCTTACTGCAGTCTTGCAAAGTGCACTCCCCAAGAATTAACTACACTAGAATATTCGCAACAAGATACAAAAGAGGCTGAGGCTCTACGGCTAATCTCACCAGACAGAAACCATGACGAGCAAGGAATTCTGGGAGGAAGTGACATTTATACTGGAAACCTTCAAAGGAAGCAGACAAGCAGATTGCAAGATAAGTAGATGCAAATCAGTCAGCCTTGGAAACTGACAAAAAGGCCTCTTTTCCCTGGACTGAACTATGCAACCTGTTTAGCAGTGGTGCTCAAATACCCCTTTTTAAAATTCGAGTTTGGTCGAATTCGAATAGTAAATTATTGGAGGTCAGTCGAATATTCGAGTCGAATAATTTTTACTATTCGATTCGACCTCGGACTTCGAGCTCACTATTCGAGTCGGTATTCGAGCTCATTATTCGAGCTGACTATTCGAATTGGCCTTAAATAGCTTCCAACACTTGTTTTGAGGGTGAATGATGCAAGAAACATCTTTTTTTCCAAGTAACAACAGCAAGTGATTATGTGGGGATGTTCCTTTAAAAAAAAAAGGTGGAAAGAGAAGTTGTGTCCAGAATTTTGTTCAGTACTGTATATACTTCTTCTTCTTCTTCTTCTTCTTCTTCTTCTTCTTCTTCTTTATCTTCTATATCTTCTTCTTCTATATCTTCTTCTTCTATATCTTCTTCTATATCTTCTTCTTCTTCTTCTATATTGTCTTCTTCTTCTTCTTCTTCTTCTTCTTCTT
Source organism: Hyperolius riggenbachi (assembly GCF_040937935.1). Classification (NCBI taxonomy): domain Eukaryota; kingdom Metazoa; phylum Chordata; class Amphibia; order Anura; family Hyperoliidae; genus Hyperolius; species Hyperolius riggenbachi. The sequence continues at coordinate 31,664,502 of NC_090657.1, read as the reverse complement.
CTTCTTCTTCTTCTTCTTCTTCATCTTCTTCCTCTTCTTCATCTTCTTCATCTTCTTCATCATCATCTTCTTCTTCTTCTTCTTCATCGTGTTCTTCTTCATCTTCTTCTTCTTCATCTTCTTCATCTTCTTCTTCATCTTCTTCATCTTCTTCTTCTTCAACTTCTTCTTCTTCTTCTTCATCTTCTTCATCTTCTTCTTCTTCTTCATCTTCTTCATCTTCTTCATCTTCTTCTTCTTCATCTTCTCCATCTTCTTCTTCTTCATCTTCTTCATCTTCTTCTTCTTGATCTTCTTCATCTTCTTCTTCTTGATCTTCTTCATCTTCTTCTTCATCTTCTTCTTCATCTTCTTCATCTTCTTCTTCTTCTTCTTCATCTTCTTCATCTTCTTCATCTTCTCCATCTTCTTCTTCATCATCTTCTTCATCTTGATCTTCTTCATCTTCTTTATCTTCTTCATCTTCTTCATCTTCTTCATCTTCTTCTTCTTCTTCATTTTCTTCTTCTTCATCTTCTTCTTCTTCTCCTTCTTGTTCATCTACTTCTTCTTCTTCTCCTTCTTCTTCTTCTCCTTCTTTTTCTATATTGTCTTCTTCTTCACTTATTTCTCTTTTCAATTTTTTTTAAAGAAATGCAGCTATTTTTGAGCGTAACAAATAGCTGGTGGCGCACGCATGTTGGAAGCGCCATTGTATGTGCTCCCTGGCAGTGGAAACACACAGAGAGCAGGAGGTAAATTCAGCAGCAGGAGGAGGAGGATGAGTGTGTGGCAGCAGGCAGTCAATGAGGCAGGCAGCGTGACATAATAGCCCTGGTACCTAGCGGTGATACCAGGGCTGTAAATAAACACAGCAGGCAGGAGGTCCCAGACAGCGGTCGTGCAGCCCACATCGTGTCCAATACACAACTGGGACAACACAGTTTTCAACCCGGGCACCTCTGAAAAATTAAACCTTTTTTTTTTTTTTATGGTTTTTTGGTTTTGTTTGTAAAACAAATTACACAGATATATAGCTATTTTTTGACGTAATAGCTGGTGGAAGAGTGGCAGCAGAATTTAATTCTGTGTACCCTGGCAGTGGGAAACACAGACCGACAGCAGCAGCAGCAGGAGGAATGGAGGAGTAATGTGAGCAGCTATTGTTTGACGTAATAGCTAGTGGCAGAGTGGCAGCAGAATGTACTTCTGTGTACCCTGGCAGTGGGAAACACAGACAGACAGCAGCAGCAGCAGGAGGAATGGAGGAGTAGTGTGAGTGTGGCAGCAGGCAGGCAGCGTGACATAATAGCCCTGGTACCTAGCGGGTGATACCAGGGCTGTAAATAAACACAACAGGAGGTCCCAGACAGCGGTCGTGCAGCCCACATCGTGTCCAATACACAACTGGGACAACACAGTTTTCAACCCGGGCACCTCAGAAAAATTAAACCTTTTTTTTTTTTTATGGTTTTGTAGTTTTGGTTTTACAACCAATTACACAGATATAGCTATTTTTTGACGTAATAGCTGGTGGCAGAGTGGCAGCAGAATGTAATTCTGTGTACCCTGGCAGTGGGAAACACAGACCGACAGCAGCAGCAGCAGCAGCAGGAGGAATGGAGGAGTAGTGTGAGTGTGGCAGCAGGCAGGCAGCGTGACATAATAGCCCTGGTACCTAGCGGGTGATACCAGGGCTGTAAATAAACACAACAGGAGGTCCCAGACAGCGGTCGTGCAGCCCACATCGTGTCAAATACACAACTGGGACAACACAGTTTTCAACCCGGGCACCTCAGAAAAATTAAACCTTTTTTTTTTTTTATGGTTTTGTAGTTTTGGTTTTACAACCAATTACACAGATATAGCTATTTTTTGACGTAATAGCTGGTGGCAGAGTGGCAGCAGAATGTAAATCTGTGTACCCTGGCAGTGGGAAACACAGACAGACAGCAGAAGGGCAGTACACAGCAGCCCACTGTAGTTGTAAAATGTGTGGCTGCAGGCGACGTAATAGTTAAAGTGAACCAGGCTGGCTTAGTGAGCAGGAGCCAGGAGGTGGTAAAGGGTGGTAAGGCACATTAACGATGGTTCTAAGTTCCGGCAGCCAGTTCATGTCCCCCTCTCGCCGACAACAGGGGCCAGGAACTCGCCTTCCACCCACGCCTGGTTCATCTTGAGAAACGTCAGTCTGTCCACAGACTTGTGAGACAGACGTGAGCGTTTCTCGGTGACCACGCCACCAGCTGCACTGAAGCAGCGCTCGGACAGCACGCTGGAAGGGGGGCAGGACAGCACTTCCAGGGCGTACTGCGCCAGCTCGCTCCAGATCTCCAGGCGCTTGACCCAATACTCCATGGGATCAACAGGGGCATCGCTGTCAAGCCCGCTGTAGGACCCCATGTAGTCAGCCACCATGCGGGTCAGGCGCTGGCTGTGACCGGAGGAGGATGCTGCTGCATGCACCTCCTCTCTAGTCACTGCTGCCGGAGCCTCTACAGTCCTGTAGAGCTCGTGGCTGAGAGACAGCAGGTCTGTGGGGCGCTTGCTGCTGGATGCAGGCACCTGCTGCTGCCTCTGTGCTGGCTGCTGGACAGTGGGGGTGGAAGGCTGGGGGAAGGCTTCCTCCAAGCGCTCAACAAGGGCCTGCTGCAAGCTCCTTATTTGTTGCGCTGGGTCTCCTCCTGCAGGCGGCAGGAACTGGCTCAACTTCCCCTTGAGGCGTGGGTCCAACATCATGCTGATCCAGATGTCCTCCCTCTGCTTCATCTGGATCACCCTGGGGTCCTTGCGCAGGCACGCCAGCATGTGCGCTGCCATTGGGAAGAGGCGGGCCACGTGTGCTGGCACATCGATGGCAGTGCTGTCCTCATCCTCCTCCTCTGCCTCGTCAGCCTCATCCTCTCTCCACCCCCGCACCAACTCAGCTGCGCTGTGCTGCTCCCCCTCATCAGCAGCAAGGTCAGGGACCTCCACCAAGTCCTTCTCCTCCTCCCCCTCAGAGGTGGACTGTGCAGCTGCTTGCCGCTCCTGCTGGTCCAAGGCTGCCGCTCCCTGTTCCAGCAAAGCATCGAGGGCCCTGTTCAGCAGACAAACCAGGGGCACCCACTCGCAGACCATAGCATGGTCCCTGCTCACCATGTTATTGGCCTGCAGAAAGGGAGCCAGCACTAAGCACACCTGCTGCATGTGCCTCCAGTCATCATCGGGGACGATGGACGGGATGTTGCTGGTCTTGTCCCTTCTCTGAGCGGCGGAAACAGTGGCCAGGGCAAGGTACTGGTTGACAGCGTGCTTCTGTTCAACCAGACGCTCCAACATCGCCAGGGTGGAGTTCCAGCGAGTCGGAACGTCAAGGATCAGCCGATGGCGTGGCAGCTCCAGCTCCTTTTGCACGTCTTCCAGGCTCGCACAGGCTGCAGCCGAGCGCCGGAAGTGACGCACAACGTTCCTTGCCATTTCCAGCAGTTCGCCCATCCCCTGGTAGGTGCGCAAGAACTTCTGCACCACCAGGTTCAGCACGTGGGCAAGACAGGGGATGTGGGTCAGGTTTCCCCTGTCTATTGCGGCAACCAGATTGGCCCCATTGTCGGCCACCACCTCTCCGACTCTGAGGCCTCTGGGGGTCAGCCAAATCCTCTCCTGCTCCTGGAGTTTGGCCAACACATGGGTTGCCGTCAGCTTGGTCTTCCCAAGGCTGACCAAGTGCAGCAGCGCTTGGCAGTGGCGGGCCTTCACGCTGCTGCTGAGGCGGGGGGTTTGGCCAGGTGTGCCGGAGGATGGCAGAGGATCGGAGGAACCTGCTGCAGTTCCCCCGACCCTGCGGGGTGGCACCACCCACTGTGTTGCTGCTGCTGCTGTGCCCGCTGCTGCTCTCCCATCCTCACCCCCTTCCACCAAGCTGACCCAGTGGACAGTGAAGGACAGGTAGCGGCCTGTCCCGAAGCGGCTGCTCCAGGAGTCCATGGTGACGTGGACCCTTTCACCAACCGCGTGCTCCAGCCCTCGCTCCACATTGGCCATCACAAAGCGGTGCAGTGCAGGAATGGCCTTGCGGGCGAAGAAGTGTCTGCTGGGGAGCTGCCAGTCTGGGGCTGCGCAAGCAAGCAGCGCACGAATGTCGCTCCCCTCCTGCACGAGCGTGTACAGCAGGAGTTGGGAGCACATGGCCCATGCCAGCAAGCCGTTCAGCTGCCGCACGCAAAGGCTGCTGGGAGGCAGAGCCCTAACCACCCCCTGGAAGGACTCGCTCAAAAGGCTTTGGCGTGGCCTTTTGCTGGCACGGGAATCAGCAGACACAGCAGAGGAGGCCACTGAGGACTGGCTGCCAGAACAGGCCTCAGTGTCGGCGGCAGGAGTTGCAGAGGGGGGAGGAGCAGTGCGTTTCCGCACTCCTGCTGGTGCTGCTGGAGGAGCAGGAGGGCGGGTGGCTGCTGTTGCTGCTGCTGCTGAAGGCTGTGCAGTGATGGGTGTGGTGCCACTGCCAGCACCAGATGCCTTCAGCCTCTGGAACTCCTCATGCTGGTGGAAATGTTTTGCAGCAAGGTGGTTGATGAGCGAGCTGGTGCTGAACTTTAAGGGGTCTGCACCTCTGCTCAACTTCCGCTGACAGTGGTTGCAAGTGGCGTACTTGCTGTACACTGTGGGCATGGTGAAAAAGCGCCAGATTGGTGACAAAAACAACCCCCTACGGCATGGAACTGCTGCTGCCTGTCTCCCTGTGGTGGTTGGGGGGGGGCTTGGGTGCAGCTGGTGGTGGTACTGGCAGATGCTGCTGCTGCTGCTGCTGAGCCTGAGACACCAGCAGGCTGGGGGACCTGCCTACTGCTGCCAATGCTTGCAATGATGCGCCTCCTTGCAAGGCCCACAAGCGCATCCTCCTCCTCCTCCTCAGAGCTGCTGATGACGACATCCCCTGGAGCTGGTGGCACCCAGTCTCTGTCTGTCACCGTGTCATCATCATCCTCCCCCTCCTGAAACATGTCCTGCTGGGATGATGACCCCCCAAACTCCTCTCCTGATGCATGGATGGGCTGCTTGACTGTCGCCACAGTCTTGCTGTCCAATCCCTCATCCCCCAAAGTGCCCATCAGCATCTCCTCCTCAAAATCGCCAACAACAGCAGACAATACCCTGATGGTGCCTGGGGTAAAAAGACTGCTGAGTGACAGGTCGGTGACTGACAGTGAACTGGCCTCCTCCCCAGGCCCTGCTGGGCGGCTGCTGCGAACAGGGGTGGTGGTGGTAGTGGTGGTGGTGAGGGTGGAGGCCTCGGATGCAGAGCTGATGGCGGGCTGCTCATCCTCCGTCATCAGTTGCACCACAGTGTCTGCATCCTTTTCCTCAATGGGACGTTTCCGACCCGGCTGGAGGAAAATCGGAGCAGGTGCTAGACGCTGCTGCTGCTGTGTCTCTGCAGCGTGAGTTGCAGATGCTCCTGCTGGGCGGCGCCCAAGGCGTCCACGGCCAGTGGCTATAGGAGGAATGTTAGCCACTGACGCTGCTGCTGCTGCTGCGGAACTGTGCATGGTGGCGCGGCCGCGCCCGCGGCTTGCCACAATGCTGCTCCCTCTCCTCCTGATTCCCTTGCTGCCCTTCCCCTTGCCCAAACCGCGCAGGCTGCCACTTCCAGACATCTTCGATGTTTTGGGCGTAAACACAAAAGTTTTTTAAAAGGGCGGGTGAAAAGTGGGGTACTTTAATGGAGTGGGTTGGTGGGCGAGGTGACTGAGTGAGTGTCTAGTACAGTAAGTAAGTAGTTACAGAGTCAGTAAGTACAACTAGAAGTTACAATAATCAGTAGTAATAATCACAAGGAAATAGAGTGTGTGTACACAGACAGTGAGTGAGTGCACGCACACGCAGGAGCTAGCCTATGAACAGTGACTGAGTGTCCCTACTAGTACAGTAAGTAGTAACAGTAAGTACAACCAGAAATTACAATAATCAATCAGTAATCAGAAGGAAATAGAGTGTGTGTACAGTACACAGACAGTGAGTGCACGCACACGCAGGAGCTAGTAGCCTATGAACAGTGACAGTGAGTGTCCTAGTACAGTTACAGTATATAACTATTCAGAAGGAAATAGAGTGTGTGTACACTACAGTACACAGACAGTGAGTGCACGCACACGCAGGAGCTAGTAGCCTATGAACAGTGTCAGTGAGTGAGTGTCCTAGTACAGTTACAGTATATAACTATTCAGAAGGAAATAGAGTGTGTGTACACTACAGTACACAGACAGTGAGTGCACGCACACGCAGGAGCTAGTAGCCTATGAACAGTGACAGTGAGTGTCCTAGTACAGTTACAGTATATAACTATTCAGAAGGAAATAGAGTGTGTGTACACTACAGTACACAGACAGTGAGTGCACGCACACGCAGGAGCTAGTAGCCTATGAACAGTGTCAGTGAGTGAGTGTCCTAGTACAGTTACAGTATATAACTATTCAGAAGGAAATAGAGTGTGTGTACACTACAGTACACAGACAGTGAGTGCACGCACACGCAGGAGCTAGTAGCCTATGAACAGTGACAGTGAGTGTCCTAGTACAGTTACAGTATATAACTATTCAGAAGGAAATAGAGTGTGTGTACACTACAGTACACAGACAGTGAGTGCACGCACACGCAGGAGCTAGTAGCCTATGAACAGTGTCAGTGAGTGAGTGTCCTAGTACAGTTACAGAATATAACTATTCAGAAGGAAATAGAGTGTGTGTACAGTACACAGACAGTGAGTGCACGCACACGCAGGAGCTAGTAGCCTATGAACAGTGACAGTGAGTGTCCTAGTACAGTTACAGTATATAACTATTCAGAAGGAAATAGAGTGTGTGTACACTACAGTACACAGACAGTGAGTGCATGCACACGCAGGAGCTAGTAGCCTATGAACAGTGTCAGTGAGTGAGTGTCCTAGTACAGTTACAGTATATAACTATTCAGAAGGAAATAGAGTGTGTGTGTACAGTACACAGACAGTGAGTGCACTGCACACACACGCAGGAGCTAGTAGCCTATGAACAGTGTCAGTGAGTGAGTGTCCTAGTACAGTTACAGTATATAACTATTCAGAAGGAAATAGAGTGTGTGTGTACAGTACACAGACAGTGAGTGCACTGCAAGCACACGCAGGAGCTAGTAGCCTATGAACAGTGTCAGTGAGTGAGTGTCCTAGTACAGTTACAGTATATAACTATTCAGAAGGAAATAGAGTGTGTGTGTACAGTACACAGACAGTGAGTGCACTGCAAGCACACGCAGGAGCTAGTAGCCTATGAACAGTGACTGAGTGAGTGTCCTAGTACAGTTACAGTATATAACTACAATACAAAATACAATCAATCAGTACTAAAAGACAGCAGAAATACTGGTATAGATGAGAAATAAACAGAGGACAGGAGAGAACAGCTGCCCACACAGGCAAGGCCCTGAGGCCTAAAGCTGTAAGCCTGCAGCAGCTGTCTGAGTCTCTCTCTATGTAACACAAAAGCTACTAACTAAAATACAATGTCTATCTAACTAACAACAATATAGGTGTATATAGGAGGTGTATGTGAGCAAAAACGCTAGGTAAATGACCACAATAAAGCTCTTGCTAAGCCAACGCACAAAGGAGCAGATCTCTCTCTGTGCAAAGTCAGGCAAGGACGGAGAAACACAACATGGCGGCCGCTATTTATAGGGTAGGGGCTGGCCAGGGTCCCCCTCAGTGATTGGCTGCCGTCAGAGGGCCTGGGAGCCCTCTGATTGGCTCTAAGGACATCAATCTGGGCTATGACGCTATTCGAGCTCGGTATTCGAGCTCGAATAGCGCTGTTAGCTCGAATAGCGCGAATAGTGAATGGGCTATTCGAGTTCACTCGAATAGCCCATTCGAATAGCTCCAGCTATTCGGAGCTCGAATACCGAGCTCGAATAGCTGAAAAAGAGCTCGAATATTCGAGCTACTCGAATATTCGAGCTCTGCTGAGCACCACTGCTGTTTAGGAAACAAAACTGTCCAGGGAATCAAGGCCAGCAGAGCAGATTCTGACACACGTATCCCTCAGCTAAGACCTTAAGAGTGAAACCCAGGAAACTGCAGTGTACTTGCTGAGGAAGGTGGTCCCCTTTAAATTAAGGTTCACACAGCTGGCCTCTGACTATGATGGAGGCCTTAATGAATATAAGAAAGTAGGAAGGGTCAGCTCAGCACCATGCTTGAATGTAAAGAGGAACTTTACTGAAAAATACTAATAGGTGGAAAAGTTATAGATCAATAAATTATTGATGCTCTCTGTATAATTTGGTCATGTTGTTTGATACACCCTGAGCCTGCAGGTCATCATCCTTACTTTTAGCAGACTTGAAAAAGATGGACAACACCATTTTCCCTTATCTAGAAACACAATGAAGTTTACAGACAGCCGGGGCCATAGCCATAAGATCACACTGTGGGAAGAGTTTCACCTCTATATAAGCCACACATAGGAATAGTTTGTGAAGTGCTCCTAACTACTGATGTATACATTTCACTGCTTATTTCTTTGTTTACTGTTATCAAATTCCTTTCACACTTCTCTGAGGGGCCTGGATGACCACGCTTAGGGACCAGTGAATCATGAGGGGAGGGGAGAATCCCTCTCCCTACATCTGTTAACCCAATGAGTACTTTATACCTTTAGCAGATGACAGGTCTCGCAGCTGCTTGTGTCTCTGAATGAACTGTCTGCACTGAGAGCAGAGGAAATGTGTCTAATGACATGTCATAAACATTTGTAATTGTGTGTGAAACCTGACACCCAGGCTTTTCATATTAAACTTTTTTTTTTTTTTGCTTTCAAAGAAACATAGTCTGCACTCTCATATTCAAATAAGAGCACTGGATATGTAAAGGTAGCCATAGACCTGATGATTAGGGGCAGATTCGACAGAGACAAAATTTGTCTCTAATCGAATCTGATTTGAGATAAATTTGTCACTTGTCAAAGCTGCCCATATACTACAAGCCGATTCCCATCCCATTTCAGCATGCAATCTTCAGGGAATCAGCTGAGCTTGCCACGTCCGCACCGCAGCTGCCCCCCAATGTATAAATGTGCCCCCCCCCCCAGTGTGTGCATTTGGTGTCAGCCTCCACACGGTGTCCGTCCATCCATTTTGCTAGGCAGCCGCGTATATGCTAGCAGCACATAGCGTCTGATGTCAGCCGCTATGCGCCACTATCGTGTATGCAGTGGCATAGCTAAGGAGCTATGGGCCCCAGTGCAAGTTTTACATTGGGGCCCTACCAGCACTCTATACATAACAATTGATACGGCACACCAAAATCTGCCAATGGCAACTACAGTGTCAGAGGTGTGAGAAGGGGATGGGGAACCGTTTGTTCATCATTACCACTATTCAAAGCATATATAGAATTGATTATTACCAGCACAGGACCAATAAAGAGCTAATACTGTGTTTGAGGGGTGGGCCCCAAGGGCCCTGATGCGGTGGCTACCTCTGCAACCCCTATTGCTACGCCCCTGTGTGTATGCGGATACCCAGCGAAATGGACAGACACCGCGTGGAGGCTGACACCAGATAGGTAATGTATAAATTCACTCATCAGGCACACTGATACATTGTGGCGGCAGCACCGGGGGTTTCATTGCTCGTTCCAAAATTGGACGCCGAAACTGCCGCACACCCGACCAACTAACTTTGGCCTGACATCTTGCAGCATGCTCGATCGACCATGCGACCAATTTCCATCCTGAAATTGGTCGCTTTGTCGGTTGGGCATGCACTTGGCGGCACCAATTTTTATCCAATTCGATTATAATAATTGAATTGGATGGTCAATCGGCCGCCAAGTCGCCTGATGTAGGGCCACCTTAACAGCTTTTGCCTCTGATATTCAACATGAAAAGTAGGAAAATGTTTACACAGCTACTTAGACATTATTTGTACATTGTCATTTTAGAACACTTGGGCATTGATAGTGTCTCTATAAGTTTCAGACTCAGGTACCAAAATGATATAAAATAGTTTAAAAAGAGGAGGGAGACATGAACTTGCCTCCTCTCAAGGAAAATACTCAAGAGGGAGAAAAATATTTATAGCTTTTATATTCCAACAACTCTCATAGAATGCAACACATTTCTCTGGTGTCAGCTTCATCAGGCAAATATTAAAAACAAAATTGCTTACAGCTATTTTTGAGATTTTCCTCTTGATAGTTGCCTGATGAAGCGGGAACCTGGTCCTAAGAAACATGTTGCATTCCATGAAAGTTTTGAACATTAAAGTTAATTATTTATTTCACTACTGAGTATTTTCTAAGGAGGAGTAAGCACATATCTACCTCCTTTTTGGGGGGGAGGGGGAGGGGGGGGGAGACTGACCTATTTATTTATTTTTAAACAATGAAAATTGCATAGCTGTACTGTTCCCCTCTGGATTTTTTTAAACTATCCCATTTTTATTGAGCAGAGTACAATACATACACTAAACTTCCAACAATAAAAAGGAATATTGATTGCTGATTTTGTAAACAAGTATTAAACAATTAAGAAAAAATTGTACGATTTGTGTTATATTAAAGCAAGACTTGTCACTCTGCATTGGATTTTAGGTGGAGGTGGGGGTGGTAAAGGTAGGGCATGTGGGCATGTGAGGAGGGTATCTGTGGGTGGGGGGGAGGGAGGGAGGTGTGGGGAGGGATAAAATTGGGTAAGAGTAGAGTAGAGTCAATCCATGGGGGGAAGGTGGTAAAATTAGGGCATGTGGGGAGGGTATCTGTGGGGGAGAGTGAGTGAGGTGTGTGGAGAGATGAGATAGGGTAAGAGTTGAGTCAATCTATGGGGAGGGGTGGTAAAGCTAGGGCATGTGGGGAGGGTATCTGTGGGTGGGGGGGAGGGATGAGATAAGGTAAGAGTATAAGAGTAGAGTCAATCCAAGGGGGGGGGGTGTGGGGAGGGTATCTGTGGGGGGGGATAAGATAGGGTAAGAGTATAAGAGTAGAATCAATCCAAGGGGGGGGGGGGAGTTAGGGAATGTGGGGAGGGTGTCTGTGGGTGGGGGGAGGGAGGGAGGTGTGGGGAGGGATAAAATTGGGTAAGAGTAGAGTAGAGTCAATCCATGGGGGGAAGGTGGTAAAATTAGGGCATGTGGGGAGGGTATCTGTGGGGGAGAGTGAGTGAGGTGTGTGGAGAGATGAGATAGGGTAAGAGTTGAGTCAATCTATGGGGAGGGGTGGTAAAGCTAGGGCATGTGGGGAGGGTATCTGTGGGTGGGGGGGAGGGATGAGATAAGGTAAGAGTATAAGAGTAGAGTCAATCCAAGGGGGGGGGGTGTGGGGAGGGTATCTGTGGGGGGGGATAAGATAGGGTAAGAGTATAAGAGTAGAATCAATCCAAGGGGGGGGGGGAGTTAGGGAATGTGGGGAGGGTGTCTGTGGGTGGGGGGGGGGGAGGGATGACCGTGAGGTGAAGTTCCTGCTGTATGCAGATGACCTTGTGCTGCTCTCCCCAACAGAGAAAGGACTACAGGACAGCCTGTCAGTATTGGAGACTTTCTGTACCACATGGGCACTGCCCATCAACCCAAAGAAGACAAAAGTGATGGTGTTCCAGAGGAAGAATGGAAATAAAACCCCCACCTCCTCATTTATATTAAATGGCTCCCCACTGGTGTCCACTAACAGCTACACCTACCTGGGGCTGGAGATCAACCAATCAGGAAGCTTTAAACCAGCAATACAGGCCCTGAAAGACAAAGCCTGCAGAACATTTTATGCCATCAGAAGACAGCTTTACCACCTAAAACCACCAGTGAGAGTGTGGGCAAAGATATTCGACAGCATCATCACCCCAATCCTGCTCTATAGCAGTGAGGTATGGGGCCCGGTCACCTACCCTGACCAATCAAAATGGGACTCCAGCCCAACAGAAATCTTCCATCTAGAGTTCTGCAAGTATCTCCTCCAAGTCCATCGAAGCACTTCAAACTCAGCCTGCCGGGCAGAGCTAGGCAGATTCCCACTATGGCTTACTATCCAGCAGAGGGCACTCTCATACTGTGCGCATATACAGAGCAGCAACCCCAGCACTTACCACCATAAAGCCTCACTGAGCCAGGGTGGCGAGGCCATACCACGCGCTCTCAAGCAAAGCATCAGCAGCCAGCCCAGCCAAGGACACCAACACAGGCTGACAAAAGCCCAAATAAAACGGACCATAGAAAGCTGCAAGGAACGATACATAGAGGAATGGAGAAGTGACATAAAGAATTCCAAGAAACTTGCTGTCTATCAATCACTACAGAGGGAGTACACAATGGCTCCATATCTGGAGAGGCTACATCACCACAAAGACAGACAGGCCTTGAGTTTGTACCGTCTGAGTGCCCACAGCCTGGAGATAGAGACAGGGCGGCACAGACAGACATGGAAGCCCCGGGAGGAGAGACTGTGCAGACAATGCGACCAGGAGGTCTTTGAGGATGAGGCCCACTTCCTGCTACACTGCAGCAAATATGCACCTGTGAGGACCGCCCACTTCTAGAAACTCTCTGCCCACATCCAGGATTTTACCTCCACAGATGAGGAGAGGAAACTCTACATCCTACTGGGGGAGGAGGAAACAACCGTGCAAATAGCTGCCCGATATGTCACAGCCTGCCACCAACTGAGAGGAACATGATACCACATGGACTGTATTCCCCCCAATACCCCCCTATGGACTGTATATCCCAGTCCCCCATGCTGTCCCTTACATCCTCCACACACCTATGGACTATATACCCCAACCCCCTTTATCCTTCCCTTATTCCCACAATCCCCCCCCCCCCCCCCCATGTTAATGTTTTGTTTTGTTTTGCTTTGGCAATGCTAAATGTATTTGGTCCTGCCAATAAAGCTTTTTTGGATTTGGATTTGGATTTGGTAAGAGTATAAGAGTAGAGTCAATCCAAGGGGGGGGGGGGGGGGTAAAAGCTAGGGAATGTGGGGAGGGTATCTGGGGGGGGGGTGAGATAGGGTAAGAGTATAAGAGTAGAGTCAATCCAAGGGGGGGTGGTAAAGTTAGGGAATGTGGGGAGGGTATCTGTGGGGGGGGGGGGAGGGATGAAATAGGGTAAGAGTATACGTGTAGAGTCAATCCAAGGGGGGGGGGGTAAAGCTAGGGAATGTGGGAAGGGTATCTATGGGGTGGGAGGTATGAGATAAGGTAAGAGTAGAGTCAATCCAATGGGGGGTGGTAAAGCTAGGGCATGTGGGGAGGGTATCTGTGGGTGGGAGGAGGGATGAGATAAGAGTAGAGTCAATCCCGGGGGGTGGTAAAGCTAGGGCATGTGGGGAGGGCATGGGCATCTGTGTGGGGGGGGGGGGTGTGGAGAGGGATGAGATAGGGTAAGAGTAGAGTCAATCCAAGGGAGGGTTAAAGCTGGGGCATGTGGAGACGGTATCTTTGGGGAGGACATGGGCATCTGTGGGGGGGGGGGGGGGGGTTGAGGTGTGGGGAGGGATGAGATAGGGTAAGAGTAGAGCCAATCCAAGGGGGTGGGTGGTGGTAAAGCTAGGGCGTGTGAGGAGGGTATCTGAGGTGTGGGGCGGGGATGGAATAGGGTAAGAGTAGAGTCAATCCAAGGGGGGGGGGGTAAATCTGGGGCATGTGGGGAGGGTATCTGTGAGTGGGGGGGAGGGAGGGAGGTGAGGGGCGGGGATGGGATAGGGTAAGAGTAGAATCAATCCAAGGGGGGGGGGGGTAAAGCTAGGGTAAAGCTAGGATCCTCTGCTTTCTCACACAGCAGGACACTACTCAGAAAACGCCACGCCGAGTTCATGCTAACCAACCACAGCTACACACTACACAGCCTCATCAAGTCCCATGTCCTCAGCTTAGGTGGCAAAATACATGCTTGCTTTGTGGATTTTAAGAAGGTGTTTGACTCGGTGTGGCACCCAGGCCTTTTCCTAAAACTCCTAGAGAGCGGAATAGGAGGAAGAACCTATGATGTCATCAAGAGTTCATATACTGGGAACCAATGCAGTGTGAAAGTGGATGGGAAGAGAAGCGCGTTCTTCAAGCAGGGTCGAGGAGTCAGGCAGGGCTGCAGTCTGAGCCCAACGCTCTTCAACATATACATTAACCAACTGGCTGTAGCCCTGGAATCCTCCCCAGCTCCAGGCCTCCTCCTGCATGACCATGAGGTGAAGTTCCTGCTGTATGCAGATGATCTCCTGCTGCTCTCCCCAACAGAAAGGGGCCTACAGGACAGCCTGGCAGTACTGGAGAGTTTCTGTACCACATGGGCACTGCCCATCAACCCAAAGAAGACGAAAGTGATGGTGTTCCAGAGGAAGAATGGAAATAAAACCCCCACCTCCTCATTTATATTAAATGGCTCCCCGCTGGTGTCCACCAACAGCTTCACCTACCTGGGGCTGGAGATCAACCAATCAGGGAGCTTTAAACCAGCAGTAAAGGCTCTGAAAGAAAAAGCCTGAAGAACATTTTATGCCATCAGAAGACAGCTTTACCACCTAAAACCACCAGTGAGTGTGGGTAAAGATATTCGACAGCACCATCACCCCAATCCTGCTCTATTGCAGTGAGGCCACCTACCCTGACCAATCAAAATGGGACTCCAGCCCAACAGAAATCTTCCATCTGGGGAGTACTGCAAGTATCTTCTGCAAGTCCATCGCAGCACTTCGAATTCAGCCTGCCAGGCAGATTCCCACTATGGTTGACTATTCAGCAGAGGGCACTCTCATACTGGGCGCATATACAGAGCAGCAACCCCAGCACTTACCACCATAAAGCCTCACTAAGCCAGGGGGGCGAGGCCATACCACGCACTCTCAAGCAAAGCATCAGCAGCCAGCCCAGCCAACACAGGCTTACAAAAGCCCAAATAAAAGGGACTATTGAAAGCTGCAAGGAACGATACATAGAGGAATGGAGAAGTGACATAAAGAACTCCCAGAAACTCATTGTCTACCAATCACTACAGAGGGAGTACACAACGGCTCCATATCTGGAGAGGCTACACCACCACAAAGACAGACAGACCCTGAGCCTGTACCGTCTGAGTGCCCACAGCCTGGAGATAGAGACAGGGCGGCACAGACAGACGTGGAATCCCCGGGAGGAGAGACTGTGCAGACAATGTGACCAGGGGGTCTTGGAAGATGAGGCCCACTTCCTGCTACACTGCAGCAAATACGCATCTGTGAGGACCGCACACTTCCAGAGACTCTCTGAACAGATCCAGGATTTTACCTCCACAGATGAGGAGAGGAAACTCTACATCCTACTGGGGGAGGAGGAAACAACCGTGCAAATAGCTGCCCGATATGTCACAGCGTGCCACCAACTGAGAGGAACATGATACCACATGGACTGTATACTCCCAATAACCCCTATGGACCATATATCTCAGCACCCCATATTGTCCCTTATATCCTCCCCACCCTAAGGACTACATACCCCAACCCCCTATACCCTTCCCTTATTCCCACAACCCCCTCCCATTGTTAATGCTTTGTTTTGCTTTGGCAATGCTAAATGTACTTGGTCCTGCCAATAAAGATTTTTTGGATTTGGATTTGGTATGTGGGGAGAGTATCTGTGGGTGGGGGGAGGGAGTGAGGTGTGGGGAGGTATGAGATAGAGTCATTTCAAGGGGGGGGGGGGGGTAAAGGTAGGGTATGTAGGGAGGGTATCTGTGGGGGGGGGGGAGGCATGAGATAGGGTAAGAGTAGAGTCAATCCATGGGTGGGTGGGGGGTGATAAAGCTAGGGCATGTGGGGAGGGTATCTATGGGTGGGGAGATGGGAGTGAGCTGTGAGGAGGGATGAGATAGGGCAAGAGTAGAGTCAATCCAAGGTGGTGGTGGTCAGGGGGGGGGGGGGGGTAGTTAAACAAAAATTAGGCAAAAAGCCAAATGTTGCTGTAGTGAGGCTTGTCCACAAACAATTAACTTTAACCTTACCGTATATCAAGCATTAGCAAAGGCAGATGGATAAGAAGGAAGTGGTAATATGGCTGGCCTAGGTTTTATGGTATTATAGGCAATTTGTGAAATGACTGTTGGTGGTAATGTGTTTACCTATTATGGTGTATGTATGTCAGGGAGGTACCTCCTCTTTTTAAACATTTCTAAACTATTTAGGTTGCCTCTGGAGTCTGAAACTTAAAATTAACTCAGGGTGAAAATAAACTGATTGGATAAACAATCGTATCTATCTTCCTACTCCTAAAAATGACTTTTTAGATATTCCATGGATTTATTTTATGTTGAGACATTTACAAAGTAGATTTAATGTTTTACTGTCTTTGCTCAAAAGCAGTGTCTCAAGAGTCTCAGAGCTAAAATCTATGAATTATGGACCTTTTTTAACTATCCCCTGTACCTAGAAGATTTATGGGTGTATTTCCTTATCAGTGAGAATTACCAATGACCTACTTTTGTTTTTGGCGACTCAGCTCAGTTGATGGCCACTATGCCTGCGCACATCCTTGATCATGGTCCCATCGCCGGGAGCATCCTGCGCATGTGCAGTACGATCTCATAGCATGCGTGTGGCCAGGGCCACACAGGTGCATCAGCCATTCGACTGGCTGAGTCGCCGACAACAAAAGTAGGTCACTGCCAGTGCAGTTTCTAGGCTAAAATGCACCCAGGGTGAGGGTGTAAAAATATAGGTGCCCGCAGTATAGGTTAGCCAGGTCTAGTTGCACTTAGTATAGGTCCCCCCAGTATAGGTAGCCAAGAATAGGTACCCCAGTATAGGTAGCCAGCTATAGGTCCCTCCAGTATAGGTAGCCAGACATAGGTGAGCTAGTATAGTTGCCCCTGCTATAGGTTAGCCAGGTAGGTGCCTCCAGTATAGGTAGCCAGTATAGTTGCCCCCAGTATAGGTTAGATAGGCAGGCACCCCTGGTATAAGTTAGATCGGTAGGTGCCCCCAGTACAGGTTAGCTTGGTGGGTGCCTCTAATATAGGTAGCCAGAATAGTTGCCCCCAGCATAGGTTAGATAGGTAGGTGCCCCCAGTATAGGTTAGTTAGGTAGTTGCCTCCAATATAGGTAGCCAGTATAGTTGCCACTTGTATTGGCTAGCTAAGTAGGTAGGCGCCCCCAATACAGGTTAGATAAGTGCCCCCAGTATATGTTAGATAGGTAGCTGCCCCCCAGTATAGGTTAGATAGGTAGTTCCCCCCAGTATAGGTTAGATAGGTAGGTGCCCCTCAGTATAGGTTAGATAGGTGCCCCCAGTATAGGTTAGATAGGTGCCCCCCAGTATAGGTTAGATTAGGTAGGTGCCCCCCAGTATAGGTTAGATTAGGTAGCTGCCCCCCAGTATAGGCTAGATTAGACAGGTGCCCCCCAGTATAGGTTAGATTAGGTAGCTGCCCCGCAGTATAGGTTAGATAGGTAGGTGCCCCCCAGTGTAGGTTAGATTAGGTAGCTGCCCCCCAGTATAGGTTAGATTAGGTAGGTGCCCACCAGTAGAGGTTAGATAGGTAGCTGCCCTCCAGCGTAGGTTAGATTAGGTAGGTGCCCCCTAGTGTAGGTTAGATAGGTAGCTGCCCCCCAGCATAGGTTAGATTAGGTAGCTGCCCCCCAGTATAGGTTAGATTAGGTAGGTGCCCCCCAGTAGAGGTTAGGTAGGTAGCTGCTCCCCAGTAGAGGTTAGATAGGTAGCTGCCCCCCAGCGTAGGTTAGATTAGGTAGCTGCCCCCCAGTGTAGGTTAGATTAGGTAGCTGCCCCCCAGTATAGGTTAGATTAGGTAGCTGCCCCCCAGTAGAGGTTAGATAGGTAGCTGCCCCCCAGTAGAGGTTAGATAGGTAGCTGCCCCCAGTATAGATTAGATTAGGTAGGTGCCCCCCAGTATAGGCTAGATTAGGTAGGTGTCCCCCAGTATAGGTTAGATAGGTAGCTGCCCACCAGCGTAGGTTAGATTAGGTAGGTGCCCCCCAGTATAGGTTAGATAGGTAGCTTCCCCCCATAATGGATTGAGGAGCCGGAGCCACGGGGAGGGCAGCCCGACCTCTCCCCTCCTCTCCCGGGCCGCCCTCCGTCCTCAGATGCAGAGCGAGCAGGCAGGAAGCGCTGTATACAACTCACCTCCCTGCGTTCCAATTGCTGCTCTCTCGCCCCCGGTCTTCTCCTCTCTGCATAGCCGCTGATACACACGCTGCTTCCAGCTAAACAGGAAGCAGTGTGTGTATCAGCGTGTATGCAGAGAGGGGAAGACCGGCGGCGAGAGAGCAGCGATTGGAACGCAGGTAGGTGAGTTGTATACAGCGCTTCCTGCCTGCTCGCTCTGCATCTGAGGGGGGAGCACAGAGGGCAGCCCGGGAGAGGAGAGGAAGGGGGAGGTCGGGCTGACCTCCCCGCGGCTCCGGCTCCCCCCTCCATTACAGCGCCCCCACCGCCCAACGGCGCTCAGGGCGGCGACACGCCCCGCACGGCCCTAGAAACAGGCATGGTCACTGCAAGGGACCAGAGGATAGGTTTGTCCTGGCGTGGGCACAGGGTGGCTGCAAGGGCCCGGTGGAACGCCACTGGCTTTTTTTTTTTTTTTTTTTTCATCCCTGATAACACAGTACTGTGTGCTACATTACATAGAACCGACAAGCCAAGAGAGCTCCTGCCATTCTAAATGGTGATGGGGCAGCGGGCACAATATAAATTCAGGAATTTTCGGCATACCTCCCAACTTTTTGAGATCAGAAAGCAGGACATTTAAGCCACACCCCTGCCACACCTCTAACCACACCTCCAACACACCCCTAGTGACGCACAATACAAAGATTTCATAATAAACACAGTTGTTTTATAATTCAAAGCACACTGGTTCTTCCTAACCTGGGTTATTTTCCTTCATAACAATTGAAAAAAATAAATATATAAATTTAAAGAATGGGAATAAAGTTCCCATTCATTGATCTAAGTCAATGAGATGCCGTGTCATTCACAAAAAACAATACTTACATGTCCACACATTACTTCCTGTTTGCATACTAATACTACGTATAGGGAAGTTATGCGCAAGGACATCTTGAGGCCAAATAGTAAAGTTACATCTACAAAAAATTTTTTTAATGAGAAGACTTTTTTTTTACATTTAAAATTAACCCCTTACACCTCCCTCCCCATAGTTACCCCAATTTTGTTTGTGAAATAAAATAAAATGTGTGGGCTTTAATCACGGTAGCATGTATTATTTTGAAACTATAATGGCAAAAAACTGAGAAATAATAAATTTTTTCCATGTTTTCTTATTATTTCCGTTAAAACGCAGTTAGAATAAGATAATTCCTAGCAAAAAGTACCCCTCCCACCAAGAATGCATAGTTGGTGGTGAAAAAAACAAGATATTGATCATTTCATTGTGATAAATAGTAATAAAGTTATAGGCAAATTAATGGAAGGAGTGCTGACAGGTGAAAATGGCTCTGTTTTTTTTAAGGGGAAAAACACCTCAGTGGTGAAATGGTTAAACACATTTTTCTGTAGAAAAATACGTATTTACATTTTACACTTTTACATCTTCTATATATATAATAGACTAAGTGCCTCAACCTTCAAACAAGAAGAAGAAGTACTTTGCATGAGAAAATGTATGCGTGCTCAAACACCAAGTTTAAGGCCTCTTTTCCACGGACTGTTAAGCTGTGTGCTCAGCAAGCAGTTACCAGGCAGCAGTGAGCAGATACCAGGCAGCAACAAGCAGTTACCAGGCAGCAGCAAGCAGTTTCCAGGCAGCAGTGAGCAGATACCAGGCAGCAACAAGCAGTTACCAGGCAGCAGCAAGCAGTTACCAGGCAGCAGCAAGCAGTTACCAGGCAGCAACAAGCAGTTACCAGGCAGCAGCAAGCAGTTACCAGGCAGCAGTGAGCAGATACCAGGCAGCAACAAGCAGTTACCAGGCAGCAACAAGCAGTTACCAGGCAGCAGTGAGCAGATACCAGGCAGCAGCAAGCAGTTACCAGGCAGCAGCAAGCAGTTACCAGGCAGCAGCAAGCAGTTACCAGGCAGCAGTGAGCAGTTACCAGGCAGCAGTGAGCAGTTGTGAGAGTTTGAGAGCCATTTCACTGCCTATTCACAGTCCATGGAAAAGAGGCCTTACCCTAGCAAGTCTGACATTGCAAATCTGGCCTAATTGGCTATTCATGAGGCAATGCTCATGCAAATGCATGCACAAACCAATACCACAAAGCAGTCACCCTGATACATGCTACATTAGCACTATCCGGCTTAGTGCACACCAGAGCGGTTCGGCAGCGATCCACTTGCGGCTGCGGATACGCTTGGGTAATGTATTTCAATGGGCTGGTGCACACCAGAGCGGGAGGCGTTTTGCTGAAACGCATACTCCCGAGGTGAGGCACTTTTTGGATTGCGGAGGCGTTTCTGCCTCCAATGTAAAGTATAGGAAAAACGCAAACCGCTCTGAAAAACGGCAGTTCAGAGCGGTATTGCAGGCGTTTTTGTTACAGAAGCTGTTCAGTAACAGCTTTACTGTAACAATATATGAAATCTACTACACCAAAAACGCTTTACAAAACCGCAAAATGCTAGGTGAAATGCTACAGAAAAATAAGAAAAAGCGTTTCAAAATCTGCTAGCATTTTGCGGATCTGCTAACAGTTTTTGGTGTGCTCCAGGCCTCCAGGAGCGCCACGGGGAGGATTCCCAATGCCCCCTTTTTATACAACTGGGGGGACCGCAGGGCCCCAGGCTCTCTCACTGCCTGGAAACCACAGCGGCACCCCGGAGGGGGAGGCTGGGTGGCGTGGACGACCCCCCCCCAAGTGTGGCCAGTGCCGGGGAGAGCCGTCTGCACCCACCTCCCAATATTAAAAACAGGCACTTACCTTAACGTCCATTGCGTTCTGCTACATGTGCATTAATTTGGGGGCACCACATGAGAAAGGAGAGAAGCATGGGTCACCCCGAGCTTTAGAGCTCAGGGCTGGCTCACATACAGCACTCCAGAGGGGGGGGGGGGAGGGGAGGACAGGCGCACTCACTCCAGGGTTCACACCACCGGAGCAAGCCATCCACCACCTGCCTCCAAAGGATACAAACTGCACAAAATGCTTTCCATGAGAAAATTAATGCGCATGTAGCAGAACCCAATGGACGTTAAGGTAAGTGGCTGTTTTTAATATTAGGAGGTGGGTGCGGACGGCTCTCCCCAGCGCTGGCCACGCTTGGGGGGGGGGCGGCTTCGCCACCCAGCCTCCCACTCCGGGGTGCCGCTGTGGTTCCCAGGCAGCGAGAGAGCACTTTGCAGTATTGGTTTTTTGACCCTGCATAGTTTGGCATGCGAAAGCAAATGCATATTTGCATGAGCATTGCCCCATGAATAGCCAATTAGGCCAGATTTGGAAAGCCAGACTTGCTAGGGTTAAACTTGGTTTTTGAGCACACAAAATGTTTCTCATGGAAAACATTTTTTGCAGTTGTATCCTTTGGAGGCAGGTGGTGGATGGCTTGCTCTGGTGGTGTGAGCCCTGGAGTGAGTTGTCTGCGCCTGTCCTCCCCCCACCCCGGAGTGTTGTATGTGAGCCAGCCCTGAGCTCTAAAGCTCGGGGTGACCCATGCTTCTCTCCTTTCTCATGTGGTGCCCCCAAGTTAATGCGCATGTAGCAGAACGCAATGGACGTTAAGGTAAGTGCCTGTTTTTAATATTGGGAGGTGGGTGCAGACGGCTCTCCCCGGCGCTGGCCACACTTGGGGGGGGGGTCGTCCACGCCACCCAGCCTCCCCCTCCGGGGTGCCGCTGTGGTTTCCAGGCAGTGAGAGAGCCTGGGACCCTGCGGTCCCCCCAGTTGTATAAAAAGGGGGCATTGGGAATCCTCCCCGTGGCGCTCCTGGATAGTGCTAATGTAGCATGAACTAATACCCACAGGGCGATCGCTTTGCGGTATTGGTTTTTGGACCCTGCATAGTTTGGCATGCGAAAGCAAATGCATATTTGCATGAGCATTGCCTCATGAATAGCCAATTAGGCCGGATTTGCAAAGCCAGACTTGCTAGGGTTAAACTTGGTGTTTGAGCACGCATACATTTTCTCATGGAAAGCCTACTTCTTCTTGCTTCAAGGTTGAGGCACGTACTCTATTAGATAGATAGATGCGGCGTATGCTACGACGTGGGTTGGCTAGTATTTACATAGATCTGTACATCAGTCCTGAAAAGAGGGACAAATGAGGAAGAAAGAGGGACAGAGGGATGGCGTTCCCAAAGAAGGACTGTCCCTCCAAAAGAGGCTATGCTATTGATGCCCAGGCATAAACACACTGTGTAATGATGCAATCCTGGAAACTCAGCCTGACAGCCCTTTCCCCTCTTGCTCCCTAGGCTGGTATGCGGACTTTCCAGTTCCAGTTAATCTGCAGACTGTTTTGTTGTTGGTGGTGGTTTGGTGTGATGCGAAACTGAAAGTTTGAATTGTTCTGCTTTGATGTCTGTGTGTCCATTGTCTGCTCAGCAACAAAACGGATTTTGCACAAGAAGGATCAAAATCCAGTCATTAATAAGGTCAGCAGGTGAGGATAATTCTGCTCATGCTCTGTGTTTTGTATTTTAAAGCGTTTAATGTAGATAGTTTCATGCGTGATCACTTTTTTGTCATGTAAGTGCTAGACGGGTAAATAAGAAAGTGCCGTGTAACTCCCTGTGCTGCCTCTGTTAAAGTGGACCTGAACTATTGCACAAGACAGAAAGAAAACATAGAGAAATACACCCTGTATGGATTTAGAGAGTTTAGCCTGTCTAATTTAACCTCATTAGTGCAGGGGTGTAGCAATTGGGGATGCAGAGGTAGCGGCTGTATCGGGGCCCTCCCTCAACTGCAGTATTATCTCTCTATTGGTCCTGTGCTGGTAATAATCACTTCTATAGATACTTTGAATGGTGCCAGTAAAAAAGGGCGCATATGGCTAATGGACAAAAAGGGCGCCGCCATAGACTGCAATGCAAAATATCGGCTATTCGGCGCCGACAGGAAAAAAGGGCGCCCGAGAAATAGCGGTTACAGGGATTGTGTTAACAAAAGTTTTTGTTTACAGAATAAGGTTTATAACAAATATCGTTTACAAGTTCGTTTTGAGTTTGTGTTATACTTATTTTTTCGTTTTAAAATTTTGCTTACAAAAGTATAACAACTAAATTTCCGTTTACACTCCTTTGATCATTTAAAAATTCGTTTTCATATGTATAATGCTTAAATACCGTTTTCAACCTTATTGTATTAGAAATACATCGCTTTTGGAATTAACTTTGTTTTTACACTTATAATGCGTTGATTATAGTTACTAAAATATCTCTTTTAATATTACTGTTATTTTAAGATTTCTAATGCATACGTGATTGTAAGGCTATCTATTGTATTGTATATATTGATATATACTTTTCTCTATTTATAATATTAATGTATATGTGATTTTAAGGCTATTTTAAGGCTATTTATTCTATTACAAATATATAAATTATTTTATTCATGTTACTTGTAGTGAAGTATTTTAAGGATTAAATATATTATTGTTTATATGTGTTTAGGGTGTTTGTGCGGTGGGGATGGTTAGGTTTAGGCATTACCAGGGGGGTCTAGGGGTTAGGGATAGGTACAGGGAGGGTAAGGTATAGTTACAGTATAATATACGCAACCAGGGGGTGGTTAGGGTTAGGCACCACCAGGGGGGGTCTAGGGGTTAGGGTTAGGTACAGGGAGGGTTAGGTATAGTTACAGTGCAATGTACACCACCAGGGGGATGGTTAGGGTTAGGCATCACCAGGGGAGATTTAGGGTTAGGCACTACTAGGGGGGTGCTTAGGTTTAGGCACCAGCAGGGGGTGGTTAGGTTTAGGCACCACCAGGGGGGTGGTTAGGTTTAGCCACCACCAGGGGGGTGGTTAGGGTTAGTCACCACCAGGGGGGTGGTTAGGTTTAGGCACCACCATGGGGGTCTTAGGGTTAGGCACCACCATGGGGGTCTTAGGGTTAGGCACCACCAGGGGGGTGGTTAGGGTTAGGCACCACCAGGGGGGTCTTAGGGTTAGGCGCCACCACGGGGGTCTAGGGGGTAGGGATAGGTACAGGGAGGGCTCTGTGTGAGAGTAAGGTTAGGTATAGTTACAGCACAATATATGTAATATATAGAATTTATTAAATTATGTATAATTAAACAAAGAGGGGGTCTAAATATCTGTAAAATCTACCATTCTATTACTATGCTTAATACAAGTGTAAATATCGTTTTTGTTATAGACGCTATTTGACGTTTTATTTCAGAATTCGTTTGTTGTTATAGACGGTATTTTGCCATTTCATTTCCGTCTATTTAACCTGTTTAGCACTAAATTTTCGTTTACAACCTCTTAAACGAAAAATATGGTTATGCATTAAAACTTACAATTTCGGCTATACTCCGCGCCCTTTTTTCCAGGCGCCCTTTTTTGATACACGCACTTTGAATAGTGGTAATCATTAACAAACTGTTCCCCATCCCCTTCTTGCACCTCTGACACTGTAGTTGTCCTTGTCAGGTTTTGGTGCGCCGTATCAATTGTTCCTTAGCTACACCACTGCATCTGTGACTAATCACTCATTTGATCTATCCTCTGTGTCAGCTATCCTCTGCCGCAGCTGAGCAGCTAATTTGTAAACAACGGATGTTAACAATATGTCTGCTTCCATAAAAGCAGGGAGTAGATGCACTTCAGATTTATTGCAGGACTTGGATCAGCTGTCACAAAGAAATGTTTTCTTTAAAAGGTTATTATGCTGTTGCTCATCTTTCAGAGCAGAGAGGAAGTTCTGAGTTCAGCTCCGCTTTAACTGAAAGGAAGTCAAGAAACAGAAAAACATATTTATAAAATAATTAAAGGACACCTGTAGCGAGAGGGATATGGAGGCTGCCCTATGTATTTCCTTTTAAACAATACCAGTTGCCTGACTGTCCTGCTGATTCTCTGCCTCTAATACTTTTAGCCATAGAGCCTGAACAAGCATGCATCAGATCAGATGTTTCTGGTGTTATTCAGACACTACTGCAGCCAAATAGATCAGCAGGGCTGCCAGGCAACTGGTATTGTTCAAAAGAAAATACAAATGGCAGCCTCCATATCCCTCTCACTTCAGGGGGTCTATTTGAAAAGGGCGCCTGGAAAAAAGGGCGCCTGGTGTAGCCCATATATGCCAAATTCGGCTACAAAAAAGGGCGCCTGGAGTAGCCCATATGCCAACTTCGGCTACAAAGGGCGCCTAGTGTAGCCCATATATGTCAAATTCGGCTACAAAAAGGGCGCCTAGTGTAGCCCATATATGTCAAATTTGGCTACAAAAAGGGCGCCTGGTGTAGCTCATATATGTCAAATTCGGCTACAAAAAGGGCGCCTGGTGTAGCTCATATATGTCAAATTTGGCTACAAAAAGGGCGCCTGGTGTAGCCCATATATGTCAAATTTGGCTACAAAAAGGGCGCCTGGTGTAGCCCATATATGTCAAATTTGGCTACAAAAAGGGCACCTGGTGTAGCCCATATATGTCAAATTCGGCTACAAAAAGGGCGTCTGGTGTAGCCCATATATGTCAAATTCGGCTACAAAAAGGGCGCCTGGTGTAGCCCATATATGTCAAATTTGGCTACAAAAAGGGCGCCTGGTGTAGCCCATATATGCCAACTTCGGCTACAAAGGGCGCCTATTGTAGCCCATATATGTCAAATTTGGCTACAAAAAGGGCGCCTGGAGTAGCCCATATATGTCAAATTCGGCTACAAAAAAGGGCGCCTGGTGTAGCTCATATATGTCAAATTTGGCTACAAAAAGGGCGCCTGGTGTAGCCCATATATGTCAAATTTGGCTACAAAAAGGGCGCCTGGTGTAGCCCATATATGTCAAATTCGGCTACAAAAAGGGCGTCTGGTGTAGCCCATATATGTCAAATTCGGCTACAAAAAGGGCGCCTGGTGTAGCCCATATATGTCAAATTTGGCTACAAAAAGGGCGCCTGGTGTAGCCCATATATGCCAACTTCGGCTACAAAGGGCGCCTATTGTAGCCCATATATGTCAAATTTGGCTACAAAAAGGGCGCCTGGAGTAGCCCATATATGTCAAATTCGGCTACAAAAAAGGGCGCCTGGTGTAGCCCATATATGTCAAATTTGGCTACAAAAAAGGCGCCTGGAGTAGCCCATATATGTCAAATTCGGGTACAAAAAAAGGGCGTATGGTGTAGCCCATATATGTCAAATTCGGCTACAAAAAGGGTGCCTAGTGTATCCCATATATGTCAAATTTGGCTACAAAAAGGGCGCCTGGTGTAGCCCATATATGTCAAATTCGGCTACAAAAAGGGCGCCTAGTGTAGCCCATATATGTCAAATTTGGCTACAAAAAGGGCGCCTAGAGTAGCCCATATATGTCAAATTCAGCTACAAAAAGGGGGCGCCTGGTGTAGCCCATATATGTCAAATCGGCTACAAAAAGGGCGCCTAGTGTAGCCCATATATGTCCAATTCGGCTACAAAAAGGGTGCCTAATGTAGCCCATATATGTCCAATTCGGCTACAAAAAAGGGCACCTGGTGTAGCCCAAATATGTCAAATTTGGCTACAAAAAGGGCGCCTGGTGTAGCCCATATATGTCAAATTCGGCTACAAAGGGCGCCTGGTGTAGTGTTGGGCGAACAGTGTTCGCCACTGTTCGGGTTCTGCAGAACATCACCCTGTTCGGGTGATGTTCGAGTTCGGCCGAACACCTGGTGGTGTTCGGCCAAACTGTTCGGGGTTCGCCCGAACTGTTGAATGCATGGCCGAACATGGCCGAACAGGGCCCCTGTTCGGCCGAACAGGGCCCTGTTCGGCCGAATACTGCCCCCCTATGGGGTCGCAGGCATAAGGGGGGAGCATGCCCCGGTCGCGGGGGGGGTCGGAAATTCCCCCCACCCCCTCCGCTAGCGCTCCCCCCTCTGCCCGCTTCCCCATAAAAAAAGTTATAGTACCTGGTGCCTGGTGGCTGGCAGTGGAGTGAGGAGGAGGAGGAGGAGTCCGAGTAGCAGAGTGGCGTTGAGGCCGGGCAGCGGGCGGTTCGGGCGGTTCAGCGCTAGTACCTTGTGGTACTTCCGCCCTTTCTCTGACCTCACGTCCTCTGCGTGATGACGCATACGAGGGTACGCGTGATGCGTACCCTCGTATGCAGAGGACGTGAGGTCAGAGAAAGGGCGGAAGTACCACAAGGGTACTAGCGCTGAACCGCCCGCTGCCCGGCCTCAACGCCACTCTGCTACTCGGACTCCTCCTCCTCACTCCACTGCCAGCCACCAGGCACCAGGTACTATAACTTTTTTTATGGGGAAGCGGGCAGAGGGGGGAGCGCTAGCGGAGGGGGTGGGGGGAATTTCTGACCCCCCCCGCGACCGGGGCATGCTCCCCCCTTATGCCTGCGACCCCATAGGGCCCCCATGTTCGGGGGTCCCATTGACTTCCATTGAGTTCGGCGTTCGGGCCGAACATGCCGAACATCTGGCCCATGTTCGGCCTGTTCGGCCCGAACCCGAACATCCAGGTGTTCGCCCAACACTAGCCTGGTGTAGCCCATATATGTCAAATTCGGCTACAAAAAGGGCGCCTGGAGTAGCCCATATACCGGTATGTTAAATTTGGCTACAAAGGGCGCCTGGTGTAGCCTAAAGAGCTAGTTTTAGTTTATAAAAAAGGATGCTGTTAATTTGTTGGGTTGTTGGGCTATAAACGGACTCTAGATATAGCTGAGAAAAGGGATTACTATGACCTAACTTCTCCCTACACTGACCAGGGGTGCTCGAATACCCCTTTTCAAAATCCGAATTGATCCGGATCCGGATACCAAGATATCTGGATCCAGATCGGATATGCGGATCCAAACTTTTGAGTATTAGAATAGAATCGGATATCCGACCCCAGTATCTGGGATATTTGGGTAGATTCGGATATCTGGATAGAAAAACCGGAAGTGGCCTTTAAATTGTTTTAAAAATGTTTTTTAGGGTAAATGAGGCATGTAGCATCATTATTTTTTAAAGGGAAACACTAATTGATGATGTGGGGACTTAAAATCCCCCCCCCCCCCAAAAAAAAAATGGCTGTCGAACATCAGGACTAGATTCCAGACAGCGGTCGTGCAGCCCACTTTATTGTGTCCAAAGTCCAACCGCACAACTGGGACATGGCAGTCTTCAGCACAGACACCTCCAAAAAATTACAATTGTGTTTTGGGTTAAATATAGGTGGTATCAGCACAGCAGCAGTGGCCTGTGGCACCCTGGCGGTGGGAGCAGCAAAGGCAGCAGGCAGGGCAATGCAGCAGCAGCAGGTGTAACGTCTGCCAGGAGCATGCCAGACATGGCACTTTGCACATGGCACTTGGCACTTGCCAAGTGCCACGTGCCACCTGCCACGTGCAAAGTGCCATGTGCAAAGTGCCACATGCAAAGTGCCAAGTGCAAAGTGCCACGTGCAAAGTGCCAAGTGCAAAGTGCCACGTGCAAAGTGCCATGTGCCAAGTGCAAAGTGCCAAGTGCCAAGTGCCACGTGCAAAGTGCCACGTGCAAAGTGCCATATGCCAAGTGCCATGTGCCAAGTGCGAAGTGCCACATGCAAAGTGCCACGTGCCAAGTGCCATGTGCCAAGTGCCATGTGCCATGTGCCAAGTGCAAAGTGCCAAGTGCAAAGTGCCACGTGCAAAGTGCCACGTGCCAAGTGCAAAGTGCCAAGGGCCACATGCAAAGTGCCACATGCAAAGTGCCAAGTGCCATGTGCCAGTTACACGTGCCAAGTGCCAAGGGCCACGTGCCAAGTGCCGAGTGACAGTCAGACAACAGAGGAGAAGACACTAACTGTCACACTGGCACTGCTCAGCAGCACAGCAGTTCTGTAGTAAGCTAACACAGTAGTACTACTACTCTAACAACTACTAGCACTGACTGCAGTACTACAGTACTAACTACACAATAACACAGTAATCCTATCCCCTAATCCCTAACCTAACCTATACTGTAGCGAGCTAAGGCTAATAGCTGGCCAGCAGGCAGCAGCTGGCCTGGTCTGTGCACAGTACACAAACAGACACTTAGCAGCTGCAGCAGCCCTGCAGCACACACTCTGACTGTCACATAGTGTTGGGCGAACAGTGTTCGCCACTGTTCGGGTTCTGCAGAACATCACCCTGTTTGGGTGATGTTCGAGTTCGACCGAACACCTGATGGTGTTCGGCCTTTTAGTTCGGGTTCGCCCGAACTACTCAATGCCCGGCCGAACAGGGCCCTGTTCGCCCGAATACGGGCCCCCTATGGGGTCGCAGGCATAAGGGGGGAGCATGCCCCGATCGCGGGGGGGGGCGGAAATTCCCCCCACCCCCTCCGCTAGCGCTCCCCCCTCTGCCCGCTTCCCCATAAAAAAAGTTTGCGGAAAGTTAATAGTACCTACCAGTGGTGGCTGGCTGTGGTGAGATCATGAGTGAGGAGGAGTCCGACTAGTCTAGGAGACGCGTTGAGGCCGGGCAGCGGGCGGTTCATCGGTAGTACCCTTGTGGTACTTCCGCCCTTTCTCTGACCTCACGTCCTCTACGTGATGACGCATACGAGGGTACGCGTGACGCGTACCCTCGTTTGCGTCATCACGTAGAGGACGTGAGGTCAGAGAAAGGGCGGAAGTACCACAAGGGTACTACCGCTGAACCGCCCGCTGCCCGGCCTCAACGCGTCTCCTAGACTAGTCGGACTCCTCCTCACTCATGATCTCACCACAGCCAGCCAGCCACCACTAGTAGGTAGTAGTGTTGGGCGAACAGTGTTCGCCACTGTTCGGGTTCTGCAGAACATCAACCTGTTTGGGTGATGTTCGAGTTCGGCCGAACACCTGATGGTGTTCGGCCAAACCATTCGGCCACATGGCCGAACTAAGAGCGCATGGCCGAACGTTCCCCGAACGTCCGGCTAGCGCTGTGATTGGCCGAACGGGTCACGTGGTTCGGACCCGAACGCGCTCTGATTGGCCGAACTGTCACATGGTTCGGGTAAATAAATACCCGAACCACGTCATATCTCCGCCATTTGTCTGTGGGTTTAGCTTTGGGTAGGCAGGCAGGGTAGTTCGCGCTCCAGCCACGCTAGCCAGGGTCCCCCCAGTCATTGTGTCGCTGCTGGGAATAGTAGTACACCGCTCGCTCAGCCACACTATATAGCAATCTGTTTACTGCCACTCTGTGTACCTCGCTCAGCCACACTATATAGCATTCTGTTTACTGCCACTCTGTGTCTGCTGGGAATAGTAGTACACCGCTCGCTCAGCCACACTATATAGCATTCTGTTTACTGCCACTCTGTGTACCTCGCTCAGCCACACTATATAGCATTCTGTTTACTGCCACTCTGTGTCTGCTGGGAATAGTAGTACACCGCTCGCTCAGCCACACTATATAGCAATCTGTTTACTGCCACTCTGTGTACCTCGCTCAGCCACACTATATAGCATTCTGTTTACTGCCACTCTGTGTCTGCTGGGAATAGTAGTACACCGCTCGCTCAGCCACACTATATAGCATTCTGTTTACTGCCACTCTGTGTACCCCGCTCACCCAGCACACTATATAGCATTGTGTTTACTGCCACTCTGTGTCTGCTGGGAATAGTAGTACACCGCTCGCTCAGCCACACTATATAGCATTCTGTTTACTGCCACTCTGTGTACACCGCTCACCCAGCACACTATATAGCATTGTGTTTACTGCCACTCTGTGTACACCGCTCACCCAGCACACTATATAGCTTTGTGTTTACTGCCACTCTGTGTCTGCTGGGAACAGTAGTACACTGCCGCTCACTCAGTCACCCCATTACTATATAGCATTGCTGGGATCTGTAGTACTCTGCTCACCCACCCATACCATTGTACTGCCAGTCACTGTGTATATTGCTGGGATCTGTAGTACTTCACTCACCGTCAACCACTATATAGCATTGTGTACTCTGCCAGTCAGTGTGTATATTGCTGGGATCAGTAATACTCCACTCAACGTCAACCACTATATGAGCTCACCATGAGTTCCTCAGAGACCTCCGCTGTGAGCAGCACTCCCAACAACAGCAACAGCCAACGCCCCACGCAAGCTATAACATCCACAACAGCAGCCAGTGGTCAGCAGCAGCCCTCCCCGGAGGAGAACGTTGTGTCCATCGGTCCGGCGCCAGAGCGATTATTGAGGGCTGCCATTGAGGAGATGATGGGGCCTGATGTGGAGGAGGAGGTCGGGCTCAGGCCAGCATCCCAAGTTAATGTTGAGGACGATGAGGGGTCTGTGTCTGGGAATGTTGGGGTGGCAGAGGTGGCGGGTGGGTCAGACTCAGGAGAAGAGTTGTATGTTGAGGATGATGATCTGGACCATCTGTATGTGCCTCAGAGTCCGACCCCGGAAAATATGTTGTATCGTGTGTTTAGGTACTAAAATCTGCGTTCCCACTTCCCAGTACTGCCCGGGTCCACGGATCCATATAATTTTTTGTGCAGCACTATCAAACTGTGGTACTATGAGTGAGTTGCCATGGTCCTTCTGTGCTGTCACACTCACCGTCTGTCTGCAGATGGATTGTTCAACACAGCTACGCCATCTGACATGTAGTCCTTGACCATCTTCTCCAGGCGATTGGTGTTGGAGGAACTGCCCGATTGCTGTTCTGTGAGCTGCTGCATGGGTGTCAGAAAATGTTCCCACTCCAAGGACACTGCCAATACCATTCCCTTTTGGGCACTAGCAGCAGCTTGTGTTCTTTGCTGCCCTCCT
Source organism: Hyperolius riggenbachi (assembly GCF_040937935.1). Lineage (NCBI taxonomy): Eukaryota > Metazoa > Chordata > Amphibia > Anura > Hyperoliidae > Hyperolius > Hyperolius riggenbachi. The sequence goes on along the minus strand of NC_090657.1, from coordinate 31,632,706 downwards.
GGTCCTCCTGGGTTTGCTGAAGTCAGTCTGTCGGCGTACAACTGGCTAGAGAAGGAGGAGGATGTCAATCTCCTCTCTAAAGTCTCCATCCTCAAGGGCCTGCTGGAATTGTTCCATTTTTGACCTGTCTGACACTTTCTTCAATCAGTTTTTTAACATTGTGTTTGTATAAACTGGGTATAAACCCAGTAATTGGTGTTGTCCAGAATAATGAATAATAATGAATAGTGAATAATGCGCGGGCCGCATTCAATGCAGTCTAGCATGAATTGAGCCATGTGTGCTAGAGAGTCCTGCCAGACTCCTCTGTCTTCATGTTCTTGTGAGCGTTGTGATTGTTGTGATGCACCATATTCGTCACCAGCATCACTTTCTTCCTCTTCTGCTGTCCATTCCCGCTAAATTGTGGAAGTCCAACGTGCACCGCTCTGTCCCTCGGCAGTGGGGGCATCCAATTCCTGCTCCAACTCCAGCTGTTCCTCGTCCTGTTCTTTGTCATAGCTGGGACCAGCGTTTCCTGAGGCAGGTTGCCTGATGTTGGTATCATCACGCTGATCGTTTTCATCTTCAGATTCCCCCACTTGCATCATGCCAGCGGTTTCCATCTTCAACATTGATTTCTTCAGTAAACACAGCAGTGGTATTGTAATGCTGACTGTAGAGTTGTCACTGCTCAGTCACAAGCAACGTGGATTGCTCAAAATTTTGGAGGACTTGGCAGAGATCCAACATGGTGGCCCAATCAGATCCACAGAAGCTTGGTAGCTAGCTGCTGGAATGCGCCTCGGCACTGCGCAAAAGCGTGCTAGCATGTGCAGCGTAGAATTCCAGCGCGTAGGGAGGGACATCACCCAGCGAGCGATGGTGCGCTACATTGAAGCGCTCCTGCATCTCTTGGTGAGTCCTTCAGAAGCGGTACTGGACTTTAAAAAATGTTTGTGTTTTTTTTCCTTCAACAGAAGATCTGCCACGTTGGAGTGAGGAGGACGCCGCCGACCCCGACACCAAGCTGAACCCCGGCGAACTCCAAGCAGAGGATCTTCAGGAACCCTCAAGGCTTTGAGCAAGCTGAGGAGGATCAGCAGTCCCGACGAGACCTCTCCTCATATGTGACTGTGTGCAGTGGAGTAGAGCTCCCCAGAACAACCTCTCACTTGTCACTTTGTCACTGGTCACTTTGTCACTTTGTCACTGGTCACTTTGTCACTTTGTCATTTTGTCACTTTGTCACTTGTCACTTTGTCACTTGTCACTTGTCACTTTGTCATTTTGTCACTTTGTCATTTTGTCACTTTGTCAGTCACTTTGTCACTTTGTCACTTTGTCACTGGTCACTTTGTCACTTTTCACTTTGTCACTTGGTCACTTGTCCAGATGATCTCGGTACACCTCCTGCGATTCAAATTCCTGCACACATTGCTCTGGGATTTGGGTGTGATGAATGATGCATCTAACTGGCCACCGGAGGCAATTAAGGCCTTCAAAACATTGAAAGCAGCTTTCTGTTCCGCCCCCATTTTGCGTCATGTTGAGTTGTTGACGTCATGTTCATCCTCGGCCTCGCCTTGCATTTCAGTGCGAGGTGCATTTTCCACAGAAAAAGGTTGTGAATCCGGGCACAACATTTGTGGCTGTTCCATTGACCTTTCACAGGTAGAAGATTGTGGGGGTGGGAATAGCTCCTCCGAATAGCCCATTGTGTCCTGAAAACTACTCATTGCATTGCTTTGCGCACGCATTTTTTTGTCCTCATGCAAGGCCTGAGTTGCGCCTGAAAGCGTGGCCTTCTCCTCCTGCGCCTCCTCCTGTTCCATCATGTCTGCTGCTGCTGGGTTAGCGTTGCCGCGTGGTCCCTGTTTATTGAACCTCTCATCTGTATTACATTTATGACTGCATGGCGACAAAAAGCATGTTACCTGTGCAAAGAAACATGACATTTTCCACATTTAAAAGACAGTTTTTCCTTTGAAACTTTACAATCAATTTTCTCAAAAACTATAAGCTCTTTTTCAAATATTTTTTTCCCTCTTGTACCCACTCCCAAGGTGCACATACCCTGCAAATTTGGGGTATGTAGCATGTAAGGAAGCTTTACAAAGCACGAAAGTTTGGGTCCCCATTGACTTCCATTATGTTCGGAGTTCGGCGCGAACACCCGAACATCGCGGCGAGGTTCGGCGAACGTTCGCGAACCCGAACATCTAGGTGTTCGCCCAACTCTAGTAGGTAGTAGGTACTATTAACTTTCCGCAGACTTTTTTTATGGGGAAGCGGGCAGAGGGGGGAGCGCTAGCGGAGGGGGTGGGGGGAATTTCCGACCCCCCCCCCCCCCGCGATTGGGGCATGCTCCCCCCTTATGCCTGCGACCCCATAGGGCCCCCAAAAGCGGCATGTTCGGGGGTCCCATTGACTTCCATTGAGTTCGGGGTTCGGGCCGAACATGCCGAACATCTGGCCCATGTTCGGCCGAACGGACCCGAACCCGAACATCCAGGTGTTTGCCCAACACTACTGTCACACAATGAAATCAAGCTAATTAACAATATAACAATAGTGTAGTGATAGTGAAGGGGTTAATCACTGAACAGCTTTAGGTTTATCACTGTACAGCACTTGCTAGGCCAGCAGCACTGGAGCATGTCTCACAAGCAAGGACGATATGTCTCATCATGGCAGCCCTCCTTATTATACAGCGGGGCTGGCCAGGGTTCCTTTCTGTGATTGGGTTCCAGGGCTTAGGCTGGGAGCCCTCTGATTGGCTCAATGAGGTCAGGTGTGGCTGGCCAGGGTTCCCCTCTGTGATTGGTTGCTAGGGATTCTGCTGGGAGCCCTCTGATTGGCTCAATGACGTCCTGGACGTCATCTACTTAGTTACAGTATCTCAATAGTCGGATTTCTGCAGTTATCCACGAATATCCGCATTGCCAGCCAACTATCCGCAGATAGCTATCCGGATTTTTACAGAAATCCGGAATCTGAATCTGAATCGGATAGCTGAAAAAGGTTGGATATCCGGGTTACCCGGATATCCGGAATCCGGATGAGCACCACTGACTCTCACACAGAACCAGTGGTGCTCAAATACCCCTTTTTAAAATTCGAGTTTGGTCGAATTCGAATAGTAAATAATTCGAGGTCAGTCGAATATTTGAGTCGAATAATTTTTACTATTCGATTCGACCTCGGACTTCGAGCTCACTATTCGAGTCGGTATTCGAGCTCATTATTCGAGCTGACTATTCGAATTGGCCTTAAATAGCTTCCAACACTTGTTTTGAGGGTGAATGATGCAAGAAACATCTTTTTTTCCAAGTAACAACAGCAAGTGATTATGTGGGGATGTTCCTTTAAAAAAAAAAAGGTGGAAAGAGAAGTTGTGTCCAGAATTTTGTTCAGTACTGTATATACTTCTTCTTCTTCTTCTTTATCTTCTATATCTTCTTCTTCTTCTTCTTCTATATCTTCTTCTATATCTTCTTCTTCTTCTTCTATATTGTCTTCTTCTTCTTCTTCTTCTTCATCTTCTTCTTCTTCATCTTCTTCATCTTCTTCATCATCATCTTCTTCATCTTCTTCATCATCATCTTCTTCTTCTTCTTCTTCTTCTTCTTCTTCTTCTTCATCTTCTTCTTCTTCATCTTCTTCATCTTCTTCTTCTTCATCTTCTTCATCTTCTTCTTCTTCATCTTCTTCTTCATCTCCTTCATCTTCTTCTTCTTCATCTTCTTCATCTTCTTCTTCATCTTCTTCATCTTCTTCATCTTCTTCTTCTTCATCTTCTTCTTCTTCTTCTCCTTCATCTTCTTCTTCTTCTTCTTCTTCATCTTCTTCTTCTTCTTCTTCTTCTTCTTCTTCTTCTTCTTCTTCTTCTTCTTCTTCTTCTTCTTCTTCTTCTTCTTCTTCTTCTTCTTCTTCTTCTTCTTCTTCTTCTTCTTCTTCTTCATCTTCATCTTCTTCTTCTTCATCTTCTTCATCTTCTTCTTCTTCATCTTCTTCATCTTCTTCTTCATTTTCTTCTTCTTCATCTTCTTCTTCTTCGCCTTCTTCTTCTTCTTCTTCTTCTTCTTCTTCTTCTTCTTCTTCTTCTTCTTCTTCTTCTTCTTCTTCTTCTTCTTCTTCTTCTTCTTCTTCTTCTTCTTCTTCTTCTTCTTCTTCTTCTTCTTCTTCTTCTTCTTCTTCTTCTTCTTCATCTTCTTCTTCTTCATCTTCTTCTTCTTCATCTTCTTCATCTTCTTCTATATCGTCTTCTTCTTCACTTATTTCTCTTTTCAATTTTTTTTTTAAAGAAATGCAGCTATTTTTGAGCGTAACAAATAGCTGGTGGTGCACACATGTTGGAAGCGCCATTGTATGTGCTCCCTAGCAGTGGAAACACACAGACAGCAGGAGGTAAATTCAGCAGCAGGAGGAGGAGGATGAGTGTGTGGCAGCAGGCAGTCAATGAGGCAGGCAGTGTGACATAATAGCCCTTGTACCTAGCGGTGATACCAGGGCTGTAAATAAACACAACAGGAGGTCCCAGACAGCGGTCGTGCAGCCCACATCGTGTCCAATACACAACTGGGACAACACAGTTTTCAACCCGGGCACCTCAGAAAAATTAAACCTTTTTTTTTTTTTTTTAATGGTTTTTTGGTTTTGTTTGTACAACCAATTACACAGATATATAGCTATTGTTTGACGTAATAGCTGGTGGCAGAGTGGCAGCAGAATGTAATTCTGTGTACCCTGGCAGTGGGAAACACAGACCGACAGCAGCAGCAGCAGGAGGAATGGAGGAGTAATGTGAGCAGCTATTGTTTGACGTAATAGCTGGTGGCAGAGTGGCAGCAGAAGGTAATTCTGTGTACCCTGGCAGTGGGAAACTCAGACAGACAGCAGCAGCAGGAGGAATGGAGGAGTAGTGTGAGTGTGGCAGCAGGCAGGCAGCGTGACATAATAGCCCTGGTACCTAGCAGTGATACCAGGGCTGTAAATAAACACAACAGGAGGTCCCAGACAGCGGTCGTGCAGCCCACATCGTGTCCAATACACAACTGGGACAACACAGTTTTCAACCCGGGCACCTCAGAAAAATTAAACCTTTTTTTTTTTTTAATGGTTTTTTGGTTTGGTTTGTACAACCAATTACACAGATATATAGCTATTGTTTGACGTAATAGCTGGTGGCAGAGTGGCAGCAGAATGTAATTCTGTGTACCCTGGCAGTGGGAAACACAGACCGACAGCAGCAGCAGCAGGAGGAATGGAGGAGTAATGTGAGCAGCTATTGTTTGACGTAATAGCTGGTGGCAGTGTGGCAGCAGAAGGTAATTCTGTGTACCCTGGCAGTGGGAAACACAGACAGACAGCAGCAGCAGGAGGAATGGAGGAGTAGTGTGAGTGTGGCAGCAGGCAGGCAGCATGACATAATAGCCCTGGTACCTAGCGGTGATACCAGGGCTGTAAATAAACACAACAGGAGGTCCCAGACAGCGGTCGTGCAGCCCACATCGTGTCCAATACACAACTGGGACAACACAGTTTTCAACCCGGGCACCTCAGAAAAATTAAACCTTTTTTTTTTTTTATGGTTTTTTGGTTTTGTTTGTACAACCAATTACACAGATATATAGCTATTGTTTGACGTAATAGCTGGTGGCAGAGTGGCAGCAGAATGTAATTCTGTGTACCCTGGCAGTGGGAAACACAGACCGACAGCAGCAGCAGCAGGAGGAATGGAGGAGTAATGTGAGCAGCTATTGTTTGACGTAATAGCTGGTGGCAGAGTGGCAGCAGAAGGTAATTCTGTGTACCCTGGCAGTGGGAAACACAGACAGACAGCAGCAGCAGGAGGAATGGAGGAGTAGTGTGAGTGTGGCAGCAGGCAGGCAGCGTGACATAATAGCCCTGGTACCTAGCGGTGATACCAGGGCTGTAAATAAACACAACAGGAGGTCCCAGACAGCGGTCGTGCAGCCCACATCGTGTCCATTACACAACTGGGACAACACAGTTTTCAACCCGGGCACCTCAGAAAAATTAAACCTTTTTTTTTTTTTTAATGGTTTTTTGGTTTTGTTTGTACAACCAATTACACAGATATATAGCTATTGTTTGACGTAATAGCTGGTGGCAGAGTGGCAGCAGAATGTAATTCTGTGTACCCTGGCAGTGGGAAACACAGACCGACAGCAGCAGCAGCAGGAGGAATGGAGGAGTAATGTGAGCAGCTATTGTTTGACGTAATAGCTGGTGGCAGAGTGGCAGCAGAAGGTAATTCTGTGTACCCTGGCAGTGGGAAACACAGACAGACAGCAGCAGCAGGAGGAATGGAGGAGTAGTGTGAGTGTGGCAGCAGGCAGGCAGCGTGACATAATAGCCCTGGTACCTAGCGGTGATACCAGGGCTGTAAATAAACACAACAGGAGGTCCCAGACAGCGGTCGTGCAGCCCACATCGTGTCCATTACACAACTGGGACAACACAGTTTTCAACCCGGGCACCTCAGAAAAATTAAACTTTTTTTTTTTTTTTAATGGTTTTTTGGTTTTGTTTGTACAACCAATTACACAGATATATAGCTATTGTTTGACGTAATAGCTGGTGGCAGAGTGGCAGCAGAATGTAATTCTGTGTACCCTGGCAGTGGGAAACACAGACCGACAGCAGCAGCAGCAGGAGGAATGGAGGAGTAATGTGAGCAGCTATTGTTTGACGTAATAGCTGGTGGCAGAGTGGCAGCAGAAGGTAATTCTGTGTACCCTGGCAGTGGGAAACACAGACAGACAGCAGCAGCAGGAGGAATGGAGGAGTAGTGTGAGTGTGGCAGCAGGCAGGCAGCATGACATAATAGCCCTGGTACCTAGCGGTGATACCAGGGCTGTAAATAAACACAACAGGAGGTCCCAGACAGCGGTCGTGCAGCCCACATCGTGTCCAATACACAACTGGGACAACACAGTTTTCAACCCGGGCACCTCAGAAAAATTAAACCTTTTTTTTTTTTAATGGTTTTTTGGTTTGGTTTGTACAACCAATTACACAGATATATAGCTATTGTTTGACGTAATAGCTGGTGGCAGAGTGGCAGCAGAATGTAATTCTGTGTACCCTGGCAGTGGGAAACACAGACCGACAGCAGCAGCAGCAGGAGGAATGGAGGAGTAATGTGAGCAGCTATTGTTTGACGTAATAGCTGGTGGCAGTGTGGCAGCAGAAGGTAATTCTGTGTACCCTGGCAGTGGGAAACACAGACAGACAGCAGCAGCAGGAGGAATGGAGGAGTAGTGTGAGTGTGGCAGCAGGCAGGCAGCGTGACATAATAGCCCTGGTACCTAGCGGTGATACCAGGGCTGTAAATAAACACAACAGGAGGTCCCAGACAGCGGTCGTGCAGCCCACATCGTGTCCAATACACAACTGGGACAACACAGTTTTCAACCCGGGCACCTCAGAAAAATTAAACCTTTTTTTTTTTTTTAATGGTTTTTTGGTTTTGTTTGTACAACCAATTACACAGATATATAGCTATTGTTTGACGTAATAGCTGGTGGCAGAGTGGCAGCAGAATGTAATTCTGTGTACCCTGGCAGTGGGAAACACAGACCGACAGCAGCAGCAGCAGGAGGAATGGAGGAGTAATGTGAGCAGCTATTGTTTGACGTAATAGCTGGTGGCAGAGTGGCAGCAGAAGGTAATTCTGTGTACCCTGGCAGTGGGAAACACAGACAGACAGCAGCAGCAGGAGGAATGGAGGAGTAGTGTGAGTGTGGCAGCAGGCAGGCAGCGTGACATAATAGCCCTGGTACCTAGCGGTGATACCAGGGCTGTAAATAAACACAACAGGAGGTCCCAGACAGCGGTCGTGCAGCCCACATCGTGTCCAATACACAACTGGGACAACACAGTTTTCAACCCGGGCACCTCAGAAAAATTAAACCTTTTTTTTTTTTTTTTATGGTTTTTTGGTTTTGTTTGTAAAACCAATTACACAGATATATAGCTATTGTTTGACGTAATAGCTGGTGGCAGAGTGGCAGCAGAATGTAATTCTGTGTACCCTGGCAGTGGGAAACACAGACCGACAACAGAAGGGCAGTACACAGCAGCCCACTGTAGGTGTAAAATGTGTGGCTGCAGGCGACGTAATAGTCAAACTGAACCAGGCTGGCGTAGTGAGCAGGAGCCAGGAGGTGGTAAAGGGTGGTAAGGCACATTAACGATGGTTCTTAGCCAGTTCATGTCCCCCTCTCGCCGACAACAGGGGCCAGGAACTCGCCTTCCACCCACGCCTGGTTCATCTTGAGAAACGTCAGTCTGTCCACAGACTTGTGAGACAGACGTGAGCGTTTCTCGGTGACCACGCCACCAGCTGCACTGAAGCAGCGCTCGGACAGCACGCTGGAAGGGGGGCAGGACAGCACTTCCAGGGCGTACTGCGCTAGCTCGCTCCAGATCTCCAGGCGCTTGACCCAATACTCCATGGGATCAACAGGGGCATCGCTGTCAAGCCCGCTGTAGGACCCCATGTAGTCAGCCACCATGCGGGTCAGGCGCTGGCTGTGACCGGAGGAGGATGCTGCTGCATGCACCTCCTCTCTAGTCACTGCTGCCGGAGCCTCTACAGTCCTGTAGAGCTCGTGGCTGAGAGACAGCAGGTCTGTGGGGCGCTTGCTGCTGGATGCAGGCACCTGCTGCTGCCTCTGTGCTGGCTGCTGGACAGTGGGGGTGGAAGGCTGGGGGAAGGCTTCCTCCAAGCGCTCAACAAGGGTCTGCTGCAAGCTCCTTATTTGTTGCGCTGGGTCTCCTCCTGCAGGCGGCAGGAACTGGCTCAACTTCCCCTTGAGGCGTGGGTCCAACATCATGCTGATCCAGATGTCCTCCCTCTGCTTCATCTGGATCACCCTGGGGTCCTTGCGCAGGCACACCAGCATGTGCGCTGCCATTGGGAAGAGGCGGGCCATGTGTGCTGGCACATCGATGGCAGTGCTGTCCTCATCCTCCTCCTCTGCCTCGTCAGTAGAGTTGGGCCGAACCTCCGATTTTCGGTTCGCGAACCGGGTTCGCGAACTTTCGCGAAAGGTTCGGTTCGCGTTAAAGTTCGCGAACCGCAATAGACTTCAATGGGGATGCGAACTTTGAAAAAAAAAAATAATTATGCTGGCCACAAAAGTGATGGAAAAGATGTTTCAAGGGGTCTAACACCTGGAGGGGGGGATGGCGGAGTGGGATACATGCCAAAAGTCCCCGGGAAAAATCTGGATTTGACGCAAAGCAGCGTTTTAAGGGCAGAAATCACATTGAATGCTAAATGACAGGCCTAAAGTGCTTTCAAACATCTTGCATGTGTATACATCAATCAGGTAGTGTAATTAAGGTACTGCTTCACACTGACACACCAAACTCATCGTGTAACGCACCGCAAACAGCTGTTTGTGTAGTGACGGCCGTGCTTTACTGGTGCGCACCATGGCGAGAGTGCAGGTTTTGGTGGCTTTACAGCCCATATGGTCACCTGGCTGATGTAGCTGAGTGACAGAACAGTGACTGTCCAGCTGATCAAATTTGGTCTGACCACAATGAGGCAACGACCTTATTATCGTGGGTGTGCCCCCCGAGACACTCATCTAGGCGCCGGTCATTGCTCCATTGTGATACGCAAGCCCCTTCACCACGGCAAGGTAATGATCACGAAGGGGAATGGGCGCATGTACATGCCTTTTCTTTTGTTGTTGCAGCTGCCCGCAGTGCAGCCAGAAAAATTAGGCAGTCATGTACACGCACCCGAAAAATTATCACAGCGGCCGCTGCTAGCAGCGGCCTAAAAAATTCAGCAATCCGCCTGGAGTCCCGGACCCTGTTGGTGGTGGCGGAGAAGGTAGTCAAGCGGCCTGCAGGCAGACATGCTGTGTGGAGGGACTGGGAGCGACTTAGTCTTCTTGGGGCAGGCCAGGCAGCCAGTCACACGGCGTGCAGGCAGAGATGCTGTATGTGCGGGGACTGACTTAGTCTTGGGGCGGGCAGCAGCCCTCCGGGATCCATGCCTCATTCATTTTGATAAAGGTGAGGTACTTAACACTTTTGTGACTTAGGCGACTTCTCTTCTCTGTGACAATGCCTCCAGCTGCGCTGAAGGTCCTTTCTGAGAGGACGCTTGCGGCAGGGCAGGAGAGAAGTTGGATGGCAAATTGGGACAGCTCTGGCCACAGGTCAAGCCTGCGCACCCAGTAGTTCAAGGGTTCCTCATCGCTGTTCACAGCAGTGTCTACATCCACACTTAAGGCCAGGTAGTCGGCTACCTGCCGTTCCAGGCGTTGGTGGAGGGTGGATCCGGAAGGGCTACGGCGAGGCGTTGGACTAAAGAACGTCCGCATGTCCGACATCACCATGAGATCGCTGGAGCGTCCTGTCTTTGACTGCGTGGACACGGGAGGAGGATTAGTGGCAGTGGTACCTTGCTGGCGTTGTGCCGTCACATCACCCTTAAAGGCATTGTAAAGCATAGTTGACAGCTGGTTCTGCATGTGCTGCATCCTTTCCACCTTCCGTTGAGTTGGTAACAGGTCCGCCACTTTGTGCCTGTACCGAGGGTCTAGTAGTGTGGCCACCCAGTACAGCTCATTCCCCTTGAGGTTTTTTATACGGGGGTCCCTCAACAGGCAGGACAGCATAAAAGACGACATCTGCACAAAGTCGGATCCAGTACCCTCCATCTCCTCTTGCTCTTCCTCAGTGACGTCAGGTAAGTCAACCTCCTCCCCCCAGCCGCGAACAATACCACGGGAAGGTTGAGCAGCACAAGCCCCTTGCGATGCCTGCTGAGGTTGTTCTCCTGCCGCTGTCCCCTCCTCCTCCTCCTCCTCCCCCAAAGAAACACCTTGCTCATCATCCTCTGAGTCTGATTCGTCTTCTGCACACGACTTCTCTTCTTCCTCCTCCTCCCCCCTCTGTGCTGCCGCAGGTGTTGAGGAAACAGCTGGGTCTGATGAAAATTGGTCCCATGCCTGTTCCTGCCGTAACGGTTCCTGGTCACGCTCATTCGCAGCTTCATCCGCCACTCTACGCACAGCACGCTCCAAGAAGTAAGCGTAGGGAATTAAGTCGCTGATGGTGCCCTCACTGCGGCTCACCAGGTTGGTCACCTCCTCAAACGGCCGCATGAGCCTGCATGCATTCTCCATCAGTGTCCAGTTGTCGGGCCAGAACATCCCCATCTTCCCAGACTGTTTCATTCTACTCCAGTTGTAGAGGTAGTGGGTCACGGCTTTCTTCTGTTCTAGCAGGCGGGAGAACATGAGCAGGGTCAAGTTCCAGCGAGTCGGGCTATCGCAAATGAGGCGTCTCACCGGCATGTTGTTTTTGCGCTGAATTTCCGCAAAGCGTGCCATGGCTGTGTAAGACCGCCTCAAATGCCCACAGAACTTCCTGGCCTGCTTCAGGACATTCGCTAAGCCAGGGTACTTTGCCACAAATCTTTGAACCACTAGATTCATGACATGTGCCATGCAGGGTATGTGTGTCAGCTTCCCCATATGCAAAGCGGCAAGCAGATTGCTGCCGTTGTCGCACACCACGTTGCCTATCTCCAGGTGGTGCGGGGTCAGCCACTCATCCACCTGTTTCTTAAGAGCAGCCAGGAGAGCTGCTCCAGTGTGACTCTCCGCTTTGAGACAAGCCATGTCTAAGATGGCGTGACACCGTCGTACCTGGCATGCAGCATAGGCCCTGCGGAGCTGGGGCTGTGTAGCTGGAGAGGAGAACTGCCACTCAGCCAAGGAGGAGGAGGACAGCGAAGAGCATGTAGCAGGATGAGAGGAGGTGGCAGGAGGCCTGCCTGCAAGCCGTGGAGGTGTCACAATTTGGTCCGCTGCGCCCTGCTTGCCATCGTTCACCACCAGGTTCACCCAATGGGCTGTGTAGGTAATGTAGCGGCCCTGCCCGTGCTTGGCAGACCAGGCATCCGTGGTCAGGTGTACCCTTGACCCAACGCTCTTCGCAAGAGATGACACCACTTGCCTCTTAACTTCACGGTGCAGTTGGGGTATGGCCTTTCTCGAAAAATAAGTGCGGCCTGGCATCTTCCACTGCGGTGTTCCGATGGCCACAAATTTACGGAAGGCCTCAGAGTCCACCAGCCGGTATGGTAACAGCTGCCGAGCTAACAGTTCCGCCACGCCAGCTGTCAGACGGCGGGCAAGGGGGTGACTGGCCGAAATTGGCTTCTTCCGCTCAAACATTTCCTTCACGGACACCTGACTGCTGCTGTGGGCAGAGGAGCAGGAAGCGCTCAAGGGCAGAGGCGGAGTGGAGGAGGGTGCCTGTGAAGGTGGAAGGGAGAAAGCGGCAGAAGCAGATAATGCACCTGATGGAGGAGGAAGAGGAGAAGGAGGGTGGCTTTGCTTTTGTGTGCTGCTGCTGCTTTTGCTCAGGTGGCCATCCCATTGCTGTTTGTGCCTTTTCTCCAGGTGCCTTCGTAAGGCACTCTTCCCTACGTGAGTGTTGGCCTTTCCACGGCTCAATTTTTGTTGGCAGAGCGAGCAGATGGCTTTGGTCCGATCTGAGGCACACACATTAAAAAATTTCCACACCGCTGAGCCACCCTGGGATGTGGGCACTATGGGGACCTCAGCAGCTGATGCTGAAGGGCAAGTTGGCTGGCTGTACATAGGTGGCAATACATGGTGCCGGACACTGCCACCAGCTGTTTCTGACGAAGAGCTGCCCCAGCTTCTTTCAGCAACTTCTCTCCTCCTCCTACTCTCTGACTCCCCCTCTGAACTGTCCCCCTCTTCATCTCCTCTATTGGGTACATACAGTGGATCCCTATCATCGTCATCATCGTAATCATCCTGCCCAGCTTCGCTTGCCTCAGACAAATCCAAACATGCACCAACATCAGTAGGTCCTTCATCCTCCTTACACGTTACATCCATAATGTTGCCGCGTAACTCAGACATATGAGCTGGTGAAAATTCATCTGGCTGTAACAACAATGGCTGTGCATCAGTGATTTCACCACTAAATAATTCTTGCGAAGTGTCAAATGCAGCGGAAGTGGTGCTAGTAGTAGCACTGGTGGCTGAGCAAGATGAGGTGTTCTGTGTCGCTAAATACTCAACCACGTCCTGACAATCTTGGGAGGTGATGGGACGTGCCTTCTTCCGAGCACTGTACTGTGGGCCAGGTCCACACGAAATTACATTTACACGACCTCGCGCAGACCTGCCGGGTGGCCTTCCTCTGGCTCTGCCACTACCTCTTCCTCTACCTGTTTTGTCCATATCGGGTATGCACGGAGTGGTATATCACACTGCGTGCACTCACGTAGGTAGGTGGGTTCACTTAACTGCACAGGTATGCGCACTGATGCGGTGGGTTCACTGAACAGAACAGGTATACAGTGGCGGGTTCACAGAACAGGTATGCAGTGGCGGGTCCACTGAACAGAACAGGTATGCAGTGGCGGGTTCACTTAACTGCACAGGTATGCGCACTGATGCGGTGGGTTCACTGAACAGAACAGGTATGCAGTGGCGGGTTCACTTAACTGCACAGGTATGCGCACTGATGCGGTGGGTTCACTGAACAGAACAGGTATGCAGTGGCGGGTTCACTTAACTGCACAGGTATGCGCACTGATGCGGTGGGTTCACTGAACAGAAAAGGTATGCAGTGGCGGGTTCACTAAACAGAACAGGTATACAGTGGCGGTTCACTAAACAGAACAGGTAAGCAGTGGCGGGTCCACTGAACAGAACAGGTATGCAGTGGCGGGTTCACTAAACAGAACAGGTATGCAGTGGCGGGTTCACTAAACAGAACAGGTATACAGTGGCGGTTCACTAAACAGAACAGGTATGCAGTGGCGGGTCCACTGAACAGAACAGGTATGCAGTGGCGGGTTCACTTAACTGCACAGGTATGCGCACTGATGCGGTGGGTTCACTGAACAGAACAGGTATGCAGTGGCGGGTTCACTAAACAGAACAGGTATACAGTGGCGGTTCACTAAACAGAACAGGTAAGCAGTGGCGGGTCCACTGAACAGAACAGGTATGCAGTGGCGGGTTCACTAAACAGATCAGGTATGCAGTGGCGGGTTCACTAAACAGAACAGGTATACAGTGGCGGTTCACTAAACAGAACAGGTATGCAGTGGCGGGTCCACTGAACAGAACAGGTATGCAGTGGCGGGTTCACTTAACTGCACAGGTATGCGCACTGATGCGGTGGGTTCACTGAACAGAACAGGTATGCAGTGGCGGGTTCACTTAACTGCACAGGTATGCGCACTGATGCGGTGGGTTCACTGAACAGAACAGGTATGCAGTGGCGGGTTCACTAAACAGAACAGGTATACAGTGGCGGTTCACTAAACAGAACAGGTAAGCAGTGGCGGGTCCACTGAACAGAACAGGTATGCAGTGGCGGGTTCACTAAACAGAACAGGTATGCAGTGGCGGGTTCACTAAACAGAACAGGTATACAGTGGCGGTTCACTAAACAGAACAGGTATGCAGTGGCGGGTCCACTGAACAGAACAGGTATGCAGTGGCGGGTTCACTTAACTGCACAGGTATGCGCACTGATGCGGTGGGTTCACTGAACAGAACAGGTATGCAGTGGCGGGTTCACTAAACAGAACAGGTATACAGTGGCGGTTCACTAAACAGAACAAGTAAGCAGTGGCGGGTCCACTGAACAGAACAGGTATGCAGTGGCGGGTTCACTAAACAGATCAGGTATGCAGTGGCGGGTCCACTGAACAGAACAGGTATGCAGTGGCGGGTTCACTTAACTGCACAGGTATGCGCACTGATGCGGTGGGTTCACTGAACAGAACAGGTATGCAGTGGCGGGTTCACTTAACTGCACAGGTATGCGCACTGATGCGGTGGGTTCACTGAACAGAACAGGTATGCAGTGGCGGGTTCACTTAACTGCACAGGTATGCGCACTGATGCGGTGGGTCCACTGAACAGAACAGGTATGCAGTGGCGGGTTCACTAAACAGAACAGGTATACAGTGGCGGGTCCACTGAACAGAACAGGTATGCAGTGGCGGGTTCACTAAACAGAACAGGTATGCAGTGGCGGGTCCACTGAACAGAACAGGTATGCAGTGGCGGGTTCACTAAACAGAACAGGTATACAGTGGCGGTTCACTAAACAGAACAGGTATACAGTGGCGGTTCACTAAACAGAACAGGTATGCAGTGGCGGGTCCACTGAACAGAACAGGTATGCGCACTGATGCGGTGGGTTCACTGAACAGAACAGGTATGCAGTGGCGGGTTCACTAAACAGAACAGGTATACAGTGGCGGTTCACTAAACAGAACAGGTATACAGTGGCGGTTCACTAAACAGAACAGGTATGCAGTGGCGGGTCCACTGAACAGAACAGGTATGCGCACTGATGCGGTGGGTTCACTGAACAGAACAGGTATGCAGTGGCGGGTTCACTAAACAGAACAGGTATACAGTGGCGGGTCCACTGAACAGAACAGGTATGCAGTGGTGGGTTCACAGCACAGGTATGCAGTGGTGGGTTCACAGCACAGGTATGCAGTGGTGGGTTCACAGCACAGGTATGCAGTGGTGGGTTCACAGCACAGGTATGCAGTGGTGGGTTCACAGCACAGGTATGCAGTGGTGGGTTCAATGAACAGGTATACAGTGGCGGGTCCACTGAACAGAACAGGTATGCAGTGGTGGGTTCACAGCACAGGTATGCAGTGGTGGGTTCACAGCACAGGTATGCAGTGGTGGGTTCACAGAACAGGTATGCAGCCAGACAGGAACAAGCTAAGCCTAACTAATCTTTCCCTGAGAGACAGTCTGCAGCAGCTCGCCCTACTCTGACTAATGCAGGCACACGAGTGGCCGTAATGGCCGCCGCTGCCTGCCTTATATAAGGGGGGTGGGGCTCCAGGGGCTAGTGTAGCCTAATTGGCTACACTGGGCCTGCTGACTGTGATGTAGAGGGTCAAAGTTGACCCTCCATGTGCATTATGGGGCGAACCGAACTTCCGCAAAGGTTCGCCTGCGGGACGCGAACGCGAACCACTGAAGTTCGCATGGAACCGTTCGCAGGCGAACCGTTCGGCCCAACTCTACTCGTCAGCCTCATCCTCTCTCCACCCCCGCACCAACTCAGCTGCACTGTGCTGCTCCCCCTCATCAGCAGCAAGGTCAGGGACCTCCACCAAGTCCTCCTCCTCCTCCCCCTCAGAGGTGGACTGTGCAGCTGCTTGCCGCTCCTGCTGGTCCAAGGCTGCCGCTCCCTGTTCCAGCAAAGCATCGAGGGCCCTGTTCAGCAGACAAACCAGGGGCACCCACTCGCAGACCATAGCATGGTCCCTGCTCACCATGTTAGTGGCCTGCAGAAAGGGAGCCAGCACTAAGCACACCTGCTGCATGTGCCTCCAGTCATCATCGGGGACGATGGACGGGATGTTGCTGGTCTTGTCCCTTCTCTGAGCGGCGGAAACAGTGGCCAGGGCAAGGTACTGGTTGACAACGTGCTTCTGTTCAACCAGACGCTCCAACATCGCCAGGGTGGAGTTCCAGCGAGTCGGAACGTCAAGGATCAGCCGATGGCGTGGCAGCTCCAGCTCCTTTTGCACGTCTTCCAGGCTCGCACAGGCTGCAGCCGAGCGCCGGAAGTGACGCACAACGTTCCTTGCCGTTTCCAGCAGTTCGCCCATCCCTTGGTAGGTGCGCAAGAACTTTTGCACCACCAGGTTCAGCACGTGGGCAAGACAGGGGATGTGGGTCAGGTTTCCCCTGTCTATTGCGGCAACCAGATTGGCCCCATTGTCGGCCACCACCTCTCCGACTCTGAGGCCTCTGGGGGTCAGCCAAATCCTCTCCTGCTCCTGGAGTTTGGCCAACACATGGGTTGCCGTCAGCTTGGTCTTCCCAAGGCTGACCAACTGCAGCAGCGCTTGGCAGTGGCGGGCCTTCACGCTGCTGCTGAGGCGGGGGGTTTGGCCAGGTGTGCCGGAGGATGGCAGAGGATCGGAGGAACCTGCTGCAGTTCCCCTGACCCTGCGGGGGGGGGGGGGGGGGGGGCACCACCCACTGTGTTGCTGCTGCTGTGCCCGCTGCTGCTCTCCCATCCTCACCCCCTTCCACCAAGCTGACCCAGTGGACAGTGAAAGACAGGTAGCGGCCTGTCCCGAAGCGGCTGCTCCAGGAGTCCATGGTGACGTGGACCCTTTCACCAACCGCGTGCTCCAGCCCTCGCTCCACATTGGCCATCACAAAGCGGTGCAGTGCAGGAATGGCCTTGCGGGCGAAGAAGTGTCTGCTGGGGAGCTGCCAGTCTGGGGCTGCACAAGCAAGCAGCGCACGCATGTCGCTCCCCTCCTGCACAAGCGTGTACGGCAGGAGTTGGGAGCACATGGCCCGTGCCAGCAAGCTGTTCAGCTGCCGCACGCGACGGCTGCTGGGAGGCAGAGCCCTAACCACCCCCTGGAAGGACTCGCTCAAAAGGCTCTGGCGTGGCCTTTTGCTGGCACAGGAATCAGCAGACACAGCAGAGGAGGCCACTGAGGACTGGCTGCCAGAACAGGCCTCAGTGTCGGCGGCAGGAGTTGCAGAGGGGGGAGGAGCAGTGCGTTTCCGCACTCCTGCTGGTGCTGCTGGAGGAGCAGGAGGGCGGGTGGCTGCTGTTGCTGCTGCTGCTGAAGGCTGTGCAGTGATGGGTGTGGTGCCACTGCCAGCACCAGATGCCTTCAGCCTCTGGAACTCCTCATGCTGGTGGAAATGTTTCGCAGCAAGGTGGTTGATGAGCGAGCTGGTGCTGAACTTTAAGGGGTCTGCACCTCTGCTCAACTTCCGCTGACAGTGGTTGCAAGTGGCGTACTTGCTGTACACTGTGGGCATGGTGAAAAAGCGCCAGATTGGTGACAAAAACAAACCCCTACGGCATGGAACCACTGCTGCCTGTCTCCCTGTGGTGGTTGGGGGGGGGCTTGGGTGCGGCTGGTGGTGGTACTGGCAGATGCTGCTGCTGCTGCTGCTGAGCCTGAGACACCAGCAGGCTGTGGGACCTGCCTACTGCTGCCAATGCTTGCAATGATGCGCCTCCTTGCAAGGCCCACAAGCGCATCCTCCTCCTCCTCCTCAGAGCTGCTGATGACGACATCCCCTGGAGGTGGTGGCACCCAGTCTCTGTCTGTCACCGTGTCATCATCATCCTCCCCCTCCTGAAACATGTCCTGCTGGGATGATGACCCCCCAAACTCCTCTCCTGATGCATGAATGGGCTGCTTGACTGTCGCCACAGTCTTGCTGTCCAATCCCTCCTCCCCCAAAGTGCCCATCAGCATCTCCTCCTCAAAATCGCCAACAACAGCAGACAATACCCTGATGGTGCCTGGGGTAAAAAGACTGCTGAGTGACAGGTCGGCGACTGACGGTGAACTGGCCTCCTCCCCAGGCCCTGCTGGGCGGCTGCTGTGAACAGGGGTGGTGGTGGTGGTGGTGTGGGTGGAGGCCTCGGATGCAGAGCTGATGGCGGGCTGCTCATCCTCCGTCATCAGTTGCACCACAGTGTCTGCATCCTTTTCCTCAATGGGACGTTTCCGACCCGGCTGGAGGAAAATCGGAGCAGGTGCTACACGCTGCTGCTGCTGTGTCTCTGCAGCGTGAGTTGCAGATGCTCCTGCTGGGCGGCGCCCAAGGCGTCCACGGCCAGTGGCTATGGGAGGAATGTTAGCCACTGACGCTGCTGCTGCGGAACTGTGCATGGTGGCGCGGCCGCGCCCGCGGCTTGCCACAATGCTGCTCCCTCTCCTCCTGATTCCCTTGCTGCCCTTCCCCTTGCCCAAACCGCGCTGGCTGCCACTTCCAGACATCTTCGATGTTTTGGGCGTAAACACAAAAGTTTTTGAAAAGGGCGGGTGAGGTGACTGAGTGAGTGTCCCGACTCCCTAGTACAGTAAGTAAGTAGTAACAGTCAGGAAGTACAACTAGCAGTTACAACAATCACAAGGAAATAGAGTGTGTGTACACTACAGACAGTGAGTGCACGCACGCGCAAACACGTGCAGGAGCTGGCCTATGAACAGAGACTGAGTGAGTGTCCCTAGTACAGTAAGTAAGTAGTAACAGTCAGGAAGTACAACTAGAAGTTACAATAATCAGTAGTAATCACAAGGAAATAGAGTGTGTGTACACTACAGACAGTGAGTGCACGCACGCGCAAACACGCGCAGGAGCTGGCCTATGAACAGAGACTAAGTGAGTGTCCCTAGTACAGTAAGTAAGTAGTAACAGTCAGGAAGTACAACTAGCAGTTACAATAATCAGTAGTAATCACAAGGAAATAGAGTGTGTGTACACTACAGACAGTGAGTGCACGCACGCGCAAACACGCGCAGGAGCTGGCCTATGAACAGAGACTGAGTGAGTGTCCCTAGTACAGTAAGTAAGTAGTAACAGTCAGGAAGTACAACTAGAAGTTACAATAATCAGTAGTAATCACAAGGAAATAGAGTGTGTGTACACTACAGACAGTGAGTGCACGCACGCGCAAACACGCGCAGGAGCTGGCCTATGAACAGAGAGTGAGTGAGTGTCCCTAGTACAGTAAGTAAGTAGTAACAGTCAGGAAGTACAACTAGAAGTTACAATAATCAGTAGTAATCACAAGGAAATAGAGTGTGTGTACACTACAGACAGTGAGTGCACGCACGCGCAAACACGCGCAGGAGCTGGCCTATGAACAGAGAGTGAGTGAGTGTCCCTAGTACAGTAAGTAAGTAGTAACAGTCAGGAAGTACAACTAGAAGTTACAATAATCAGTAGTAATCACAAGGAAATAGAGTGTGTGTACACTACAGACAGTGAGTGCACGCACGCGCACACACGTGCAGGAGCTAGCCTATGAACAGTGACTGAGTGAGTGTCCCTACTACAGTAAGTAAGTAGTAACTGTCAGGAAGTAGAATTTACAATAATCAATCAGTAATCAGAAGGAAATAGAGTGTGTGTACAGTACACAGACAGTGAGTGCACACACACACGCAGGAGCTAGTAGCCTATGAACATTGACAGTGAGTGTCCTAGTACAGTTACAGTATATAACTATTCAGAAGGAAATAGAGTGTGTGTACAGTACACAGACAGTGAGTGAGTGCACGCACACGCAGGAGCTAGTAGCCTATGAACAGTGACAGTCAGTGAGTGTCCTAGTACAGTTACAGTATATAACTATTCAGAAGGAAATAGAGTGTGTGTACAGTACACAGACAGTGAGTGAGTGCACGCACACGCAGGAGCTAGTAGCCTATGAACAGTGACAGTCAGTGAGTGTCCTAGTACAGTTACAGTATATAACTATTCAGAAGGAAATAGAGTGTGTGTACAGTACACAGACAGTGAGTGAGTGCACGCACACGCAGGAGCTAGCCTATGAACAGTGACAGTCAGTGAGTGTCCTAGTACAGTTACAGTATATAACTATTCAGAAGGAAATAGAGTGTGTGTACAGTACACAGACAGTGAGTGATTGCACGCACACGCAGGAGCTAGTAGCTTATGAACAGTGACAGTCAGTGAGTGTCCTAGTACAGTTACAGTATATAACTATTCAGAAGGAAATAGAGTGTGTGTACAGTACACAGACAGTGAGTGAGTGCACGCACACGCAGGAGCTAGTAGCCTATGAACAGTGACAGTCAGTGAGTGTCCTAGTACAGTTACAGTATATAACTATTCAGAAGGAAATAGAGTGTGTGTACAGTACACAGACAGTGAGTGAGTGCACGCACACGCAGGAGCTAGTAGCCTATGAACAGTGACAGTCAGTGAGTGTCCTAGTACAGTTACAGTATATAACTATTCAGAAGGAAATAGAGTGTGTGTACAGTACACAGACAGTGAGTGAGTGCACGCACACGCAGGAGCTAGCCTATGAACAGTGACAGTCAGTGAGTGTCCTAGTACAGTTACAGTATATAACTATTCAGAAGGAAATAGAGTGTGTGTACAGTACACAGACAGTGAGTGAGTGCACGCACACGCAGGAGCTAGTAGCCTATGAACAGTGATAGTCAGTGAGTGTCCTAGTACAGTTACAGTATATAACTATTCAGAAGGAAATAGAGTGTGTGTACAGTACACAGACAGTGAGTGCACACACACATGCAGGAGCTAGTAGCCTATGAACAGTGACAGTGAGTGTCCTAGTACAGTTACAGTATATAACTATTCAGAAGGAAATAGAGTGTGTGTACACAGACAGTGAGTGCAAGCACACGCAGGAGCTAGCCTATGAACAGTGACAGTCAGTGAGTGTCCTAGTACAGTTACAGTATATAACTATTCAGAAGGAAATAGAGTGTGTGTACAGTACACAGACAGTGAGTGCACACACACACGCAGGAGCTAGTAGCCTATGAACAGTGACAGTGAGTGTCCTAGTACAGTTACAGTATATAACTATTCAGAAGGAAATAGAGTGTGTGTACAGTACACAGACAGTGAGTGTGCAAGCACACGCAGGAGCTAGCCTATGAACAGTGACAGTCAGTGAGTGTCCTAGTACAGTTACAGTATATAACTATTCAGAAGGAAATAGAGTGTGTGTACACAGACAGTGAGTGCAAGCACACGCAGGAGCTAGTAGCCTATGAACAGTGACAGTGAGTGTCCTAGTACAGTTACAGTATATAACTATTCAGAAGGAAATAGAGTGTGTGTACACAGACAGTGAGTGCAAGCACACGCAGGAGCTAGCCTATGAACAGTGACAGTCAGTGAGTGTCCTAGTACAGTTACAGTATATAACTATTCAGAAGGAAATAGAGTGTGTGTACACAGACAGTGAGTGCAAGCACACGCAGGAGCTAGTAGCCTATGAACAGTGACAGTGAGTGTCCTAGTACAGTTACAGTATATAACTACAATACAAAATACAATCACTAAGTAGTAAAGGACAGCAGAAATACTGTCTAATACTATCTAATACTGTCTAATACTGTCTAATACTAATGAGAAATAAACTGAGGACAGGAGGACAGCTGCCCACACAGGCAGGCCCTGAGGCCTAAAGCTGTAAGCTTGCCTGCAGCAGCTGGCCTGTCTCTATGTAACACAAAAGCTACTAACTAAAATACAATGTCTATCTAACTAACAACAATATAGGTGTGTATAGGAGGTGTATGTGAGCAAAAACGCTAGGTAAATGACCACAATAGAGCTCTTGCTAAGCCAAAGCACAAAGGAGCAACGCTCTCTCTATGCAAGTCTCAGGCAAGGACGGAGAAACGGAACATGGCGGCCGCTATTTATAGGGTAGGGGCTGGCCAGGGTCCCCCTCTGTGATTGGCTGCCGTCAGAGGGCCTGGGAGCCCTCTGATTGGCTCTAAGGACATCAATCTGGGCTATGACGCTATTCGAGCTCGGTATTCGAGCTCGAATAGCGCCGTTTGCTCGAATAGCTCGAATAGTGAATGGGCTATTCGCGTTTACTCGAATAGCCTATTCGAATAGCTGCAGCTATTCGGAGCTCGAATACCGAGCTCGAATAGCTGAAAAAGAGCTCGAATATTCCAGCTACTCGAATATTCGAGCTCTGCTGAGCACCACTGCACAGAACCCTCCCCTGATGGTGCCTAACCCTAACCCCTCCCTGGTGGTGCCTAACCCTAACCCCTCCCTGGTGGTGTCTAACCCCTCGCTGGTGATTACTATGACCTAACTCTCCCTACTCTCACACAGAACCCTCCCCTAACCCTAACCCCCCCTTGTGGTGCCTAACCCTAAGAACCCCCCCGGGTGGTGCCTATCCATAAGACTCCCTTGGTGGTGCCTAGCCCTAAGACCCCCCAGGTGGTGCCTAACCCTAAGACCCTACAGGTGGTGCCTAACCCTAAGACCCCCCAAGTGGGGCCTAACCCTAAGACTCCCCTCGTGGTGCCTAACCTCATGTCCCCCCTGGTGGTGCCTAACCCTAACCCCCCCTAGTGGTGCCTAACACTAAGAACCCCTGCTTGTGTTTTCTAATCCCCCATGTACCCCCGTATCAAAAATCTCGGCTATAGGGCGCCTTTTTTGTAGCAGAATCAAAAATCTTGTAGCTGAATAAAAAATATGGGCTACAGTAGGGCGCCCTTTTGTAGCCCAAAACCTTGTAGCTGAATAAAAAATATGGGCTACATTAGGGCGCCCTTTTGTAGCCAAAAACCTTGTAGCTGAATAAAAAATATGGGCTACGGGGGGAAGGGGTGTGTGTGTGTGGTGTATGTATAAAACAGCGGCGATCGGGCGGATCAGAGCGTGCCAGCTGCGATCGGAGGGGTGATCCCCTTCGATAAATTCGGTGTAAAAAGACCCTCCAGGGGCTGAGAAATCCACTGCGGTGGTAATAGACGAGCTGAGCTCGTCATTACCGCCAAGGTGGTTGATTAAAATGCTTATACAGTATCTTACAATTTTGATTGATAAATTATTTAGTCAGTAATTGTAAGATCTTTCCTCTTCCCGATGTACATTCGGAAACTCATCACAGGTGGGGACATCTTTACTGCTGGCAGGGTGCAACACTGCGGAATGGTCTCCCAGAGTGCACTGGGGCAAAAGGCTGCATTGCTTATCAGTCTAGGCTAAACATCACCTGAAGGGCAGGTTTACATACAAATAGGCAGCAATGTATGGATATAAGAAGTATTAATGATGCTGATATCAGGATAATTACTGTCAAGTATTGTATTACATTTGACTTTATGCTGTCACGGTGCCTCCTTTCAATCACTGAAATTTGACAAAAATGTATGTATGATATGCTGGACTTCTAATTTTGTTCGGTGCAAAAGATGTAGTTACTCTGATGAGCGCCGTTATTGCTGCCAAACGTCAGCAATCTTTAGCGCACCATCTGTTAAAAACTTTCAGCAGATGTTATTCCTGAATATAAAGTAAGATATACAGTGCATATGCTTAAAGGGACTCCGAGCAGTGCAGAAACTATGGAAAGATGCATATCATTTTAAAGCGCTCTTTCTCCTCTTTCCAATGATATATAAACCACCACCCTACGTCTTTTAACTTTCGCTATTTTCGCGATTGAAATTGCCGCGGCCGCGATTTCGATCACGAAAATAGAGAAAACTAAAATGTGTAGGGCAACGATTTAGGTGTCGTCAGAAAGAGGAGAAAGAGAGCTTTAAAATGATATCCATCAAGCCATAGTTATATTGTATTACACAGGATGACACTTTCCCCAGTGTCAGCAGCTCCATTTTGCTGAATGCAGCTGCTGACTTTGACAAAAAGTCGCCCTGTGTAATACAATATAACTATGGCTTGATGGATATCATTTTAAAGCTCTCTTTCTCCTCTTTCTGACGACACCTAAATCGTTGCCCTACGCCTTTTAGTTTTCTCTATTTTCGCGATCGAAATTGCGGCCGCGGCAATTTCAATCGCGAAAATAGCGAAAACTAAAAGGCGTAGGGTGGCGGTTTATATATCATTGGAAAGAGGAGAAAGAGAGCTTTAAAATGATGTGCATCTTTCCATAGTTTCTGCACTGCTCGGAGTCCCTTTAAGTTTTGAATTGAGCTGTAAAAGAGCTGCAGATAGATTTTCCTATCAGTAAGGCTCCATTCACACTTGCGTTTTAGCATGCAAACGGACCGGATCCGGATCGTATCAGGACCTGATCCGGATTGGAACCGTACAGTTCCGATCCGGATCCGATCCGGATCCGGTCTGTTTGCATCAGGACTGCTTCAGGCTGCCATCCGGATCCGTGGGGGAAAAAAAAAATACCTTAAAATTTGTTGGGGTCTGCAGAAGGTGCACCTGGTGCACCTGTAGAATCAGGTCCTCCGCTGTAGGCCTCACCTCCACCTCCGACATTCTGCCAAACAGCTTCAGCACGTCTGTCACTGCTGCTCCACTCCAGATATGCTGGGCCCATGTGTCCCCATCCGAAATGGCCGCTATGATACGCATAGGAAGTGGGGTAGAACGTCCGGTGTTGTCTCCAGTGTGTTCTGTGCTTCCGTTTCCCATTGGTTTTCTATATCCGGATGGTGCAGTCAGGCTCCGGTCCGGGTGCGTGGGCCGGATGAGCCGGACCAAAAAATAGCGCATGTTGGAAAAGTGTCCGGAGTCCGGATCCGGTCCGGCTCCGTTCTGTACGGAACGTACGTATGTGAACATCCGCATAGCCTTTGCATTGCTATGCTCCGTTTGTACAGTATACGGTCCGGATCCGATCAGGCGGATCCGGACAGGGAACGCTAATGTGAACCGGTCGTAAGTCTGATGCAAAACGGCTCATGCTGCCAGCTCACATTCCAGCTCAACATATTTTCGATTACAAGATGCTAAAAAGTTTTTTTTGAAAAATACGTTGGAAAATTATCTCCTAGGAGAGATTTCAGGAGAAGAAGTTCTTTGCAAATGGGCTGGAGACTCTTTTTTTATGTTCCTTATGTAATGTTCTATGTACCAGTAGTACTACACACTAAAATTCAATGGGCTTGATTCACAAAACAGTGCTAACTGTTAGCACGCCCGTTTTCGCGTGTATTTTCGCATAGTGCGCGATCGCGATTTTTCGCGCGAAACGATAACGTTTTTGCGCGCAAACGCGAATTTTTGCGCGAAAACGATATCGATTTCGCTGGGAAATTCGCGTTTGCACGCAAAAACGTTATTGTTTGCGCGAAAATTCGCGATCACGCGCCATGCGAAAATTCGCGTGAAATTGGCCGTGCTAACAGTTAGCACTCTTTTGTGAATCAAGCCCATTATCTCAAAGTTTATGTTCACTTCAGGTTTGTTTCAACTTCTATTCAATTGGGTTTAAACAGTGAATAGTAAATATATATTCTTTTTAAGTATCACGGAACACAGAATATCCTCCGTGATACTATTATTTTTTTGGGGGAGAGAAAGACCATTCCAACCAGGTCTTGGATGGGATGGCTGAAACTATTCTCTTCAGATTATCATAGCATTTGCCTAGGCATCATCATATATACTTTAGTACCTTAATGTCATACATAGCTGTATAAGTAGAAATCTCCGGGTCCCCCAGCAAAACATTGGATGCCCCACCCACCTCTGTTATCAGTATTAGGTGGTCTTTATGCTCTTCCCACTTAGTATTCCATGACCAGCCCCTTCCCTCTCTGTATATTAGTAATAGCTAGTCCTTATGCCTCTCCCTACATATTGGTATTTTTTAGCTTTTGTGCACCCACCTACCCCAATCAGTATTAGGCAGCTTTGTGTCCCGCCCCCTTCATGTCAGTATTAGGCAGCCTGTATGCCCCGCCCCCACCCCTCCATATCAGTATTTGGTAGCCTTTTGTACTAGCCCCCCCCCCTCCCCCCCAGCTATTATAATTAGGTACCCTTTTTGTGCACCCATGGCGCTTGTATTGGATAAACCTTTGTGGACCCTGTGAAATTAGGATTTGTTAGCCTTTATGCTCCCTAAATATGTAGAGTAGTGCAGGGCAGAAATGGATTAAGATGAAATGGGGTCCTAGGCAAGATAGCATGTGCTGGCTGCAGGCCTGTGGCTCACTAACCAGAACACCGCGTTCCAGCACTGAGAGAAGAGTGACATCAGCGCTTGAACGTGGGGAGCAGATGAGTGAGACCGCTACAGTGGACTTTCTATACTGGGGAACCACCTATACCTGGCTAGGGCAGGGGAACGAGCTGAAACAGAAGGGGACAAGAGGTAACACAGGGGGATAAAAGAGGCCCAGGAAGAAAAGAGGGGGACAAAAGAGAACGGTTAAAGAATAAAAAGGGACCTACATGTCCCTATGTCATTTACTAACCAGGGACTACCTGTATTTTGCTAGTATTTGACTCCACTCACAACATGCCAAGGTCATGCCTACTTTTTTCCACATCCCGCACTTTAGATCCACCACCAGCTGCTGTTCACCTCCACATCTGACTACTCACAGTTTCTGCCTGCTGCTGACCACAAGATGAGATTTAGTGGTTCTGTTCTGCTGTTTTTGCTCCATACACGGTGAGATCTATGACCCTGCCTCACCTGCTGTCTGCCTCACCTGCTGCCTATGCTGTCTCTGCTCTGCTGCTACCAGCTACCTGGTCCTGCTATAATAGCCACCCACTGCTACCTACCTGCCTGGCCCTCTAGGACATTGTGGGTCAGCTCTGCTCTAGTACCTAGGTATGTGCCATGACCACTGCCTGCATGGGTTCCCTGCTCACACCGCTAGCACACCGCACCTCCTCCCACCACGGTACTCCGGCTATGGGTGCAGGACGAGCAACACAGCACATTGCCATACTGTCCAGAGAAGTCCTCCTTAAATGGGAACCCCCAGTTGGTTTCCAGACACGTGAGGGATCCCCCCTGTGGAACACAGTCACTGCCCATATCCGACATCTGACCACTGGGCGTGCCTCGAGAAAATGCAGACACGGGGAGTAGGGCAGGTGCCCAGGTGCGGCTCAAGAGAAAAGGCCTACGCTCTCCCATCCCATTCTGCTAGCAAATGTTTGCTCACTCCCAAACAAGGTTGACGAGCTACTCCTACTACTCAGCAGCAAGCCCCTGATTAGCAGAAACACCCCAGTTCTCTGCTTTACGGAGACCTGGCTGTGCGACAGCATCCCTGACAACTCATTGCAAGTGCCAGGCTATGACCTCCTACGTGCAGACCGTGACTCAGCTCTCTCTGGGAAAAAGAGGAGTGGGGAAATCTGTTTCTATATCAACGCGGCCTGGTGCACCAATACTATCACGCTTAGCAAGATCTGCACCCCAGATGTTGAGTTCCTTGCCATCAACTGCAGGCCTCGATATTCCCCCAGGGAGTTTTCTTCTCTCGTTCTTGTGGGTGTCTACATCCCCCCCCCCCCCCCGATGCATGCTCCAAGACTGCCCTGCGTGCACTCAGTGACAACATCTCACGGTGGGAATCTGCCCTCCCGGAGGTCCTCGTCATCATCCTGGGAGACTTCAATAATGCAAACCTACGACAAGAGTTGCCTCGCTACAAGAAGCACATTACCTGCCCCACCAGGAATCGCAATACCCTGGACCACTGCTACACGGTCCACAAGAACGCTTACAAGGCCGCTCAAGGAGCTGCCCTGGGGAGTTCCGATCACAACACAATCAATCTGATCCCCACATACAGGAGGCTCCTGGAGACCGCTAAGCCCACTATCAAAACTGTCAAAAAATGGAGTGCAGAATCCAAACTTGAGCTACCAGCTTGCTTTGATTCCACCGACTTGCGGACCCTGGAGGCACCCACTCGAGATGAATGGGCAGAGAACGTCACCTCTTGCATCAGCTTCTGCGAACAACAAGCCTTGGTTCAACGACAAGCTGCGCCGACTCCGGAAACGCAAGGAGGCAGCACACAAGTCTGGGTCCCCAGAGGAGTTTAGAGACGCCAGGAAAGCCCTCAAATGTGAGCTGCGAGCTGCAAAGAGGGCATACTCTGATAAGATGGGTCTCTGCCTCCAGTCCAAAAATACATGAGAGGTATGGAAAGGCCTAAGGGCAGCCACTTCAAACCCCCTTCACATCCTAAGACCCCCAGGTCCAGCTGACCAAGGAGCTCAACGAGTTCTACTGCAGGCTTGAGCACCAGTTCAAACAGCTCAAGGCAACCATGACGGAGACCCCGCACACACAGGGGGAGCTCATCGCCTCAGCTCCAGTTGCAGTCCAGGAAGCAGAAGTTCTCCGGCACCTCCGTTAACTGAACCCCAGGAAGGCCTCTGGCCCGGACAGTGTGTCTTCGATATGCCTAAGAATCTGCACAGTCCAACTATCCCCTGTGCTCACCTCTTTACAAGCGATCACTATCGGGAAGGTACTGTCCCCTCCTGTTTCAAGAGGTCAACAATTATACCAGTAGCCAAAAAAACGCGCAGCACGGATCTTAACAACTTTAGACCTGTGGCCCTTACTTCCAACATCATGAAGATCTTAGAAAGACTGGTTCTTGCCCACCTCAAGATCTCCACAAACGCACTTCTCGACCCGCACCAATTTGCATATAGGCCCAACAGGTTTGTTGAGGATGCCATCAATGTCAGCCTGGCATACATCACAGAGCACCTGGACAGACCCGACTCCTATGCTAGGATCCTGTTCCTGGATTTTAGGTCAGCCTTCAATACGATCTGCCCAGACATTCTGCTTGATAACCTGGTGCAGCTTGGGGTTGACTACACTCTTCGTGCATGGGTCAAGGACTTCCTATCAGAGAGAACGCAACTGGTCAAGCTCGGCAACTGCTCCTCCAGCATGAGAATCACCAATACTGGTGCTCCGCAAGGATGTGTACTGTCCCCACTCCTGTTCTCCTTGTATACCAACAACTGTACCTCTACTGCTGGCTCTGTAAAGGTCATCAAATTTGCAGATGACACTACCATCATCGGCTTGATCAGCAAAAATGGAGTGCACGAGCAGCGAGGTGGAGCGAATCTGCAATTGGTGCAAGGATAACAACCTTGTACTCAATGTAGCAAAGACTGTTGAACTGACAGTTGATTTTAGGAGGCACCCACCTCCGCTCCAACTAGTCCTCATAGGTGATACCGAGGTCTCTAGGGTACCATCTGTGCGCTTTCTTGGCACAACCCTCTCCAACGACCTGAAATGGGGACAGAACACTACAAAATTCAGAAGAAATCACAGCAGAGGTTGTTCTTCCTGCGCCAGCTAGAAAAATTTGGCATGCCACGGGAGCTGCTGACCAGCTTCTATACCGCAACCATTGAGTCCATTCTTTGTTCGTGTGAGAAAACGCGGAAGAGCCGCCGCAAGTGTTCAGAGTGAGGAGGCTGATTCCGCGTTTAGCATGGCACCTGGAGTATTTAGGCACGCGTCCACTAGCGGGGCGGAACGCGGAGAAACCGCCGCATGGCCAGCGGCGGAATCCGCGTCCAACGCGGCAATCGGTACGTATAGGCCTATTACTGGCACAGTGGCTGAGCATGGGGAAACCGCTGCATGCTCGATTGGCAGTGCGGCTGGCCCCGCGCTCGAACAGGCTGACGCATTGCAAAGCATTTCTGGTGTGGCTGGGACTGATAGTCCACACAGATTCAGAAGGATGCGCGCGCGCGCGCTGAAAGGCAGAGCTTATATGACACTCAGAGGAGAGTCAGCTGACCAGGCTGGTCAGCTGACAAATCCATCTTTTCTCATTGGTCCAGCACTTAGGGGAGACGCTGGGAAGCGCTGGTGTATATATACTGGGTGCTGGTCATTCCTCTGGTGTCTGGCGTTGCGATCACTACGTGGTAGCACTCAGACCTTGTCTGTATCTGTGTTTATTAGACCAGTTTCCAAGGTGTTGATGGCCAAGGATCTCACACCTTAGTCTAGGAGGTCTGTTGTTATCTGTATTATACTCTAGTTCAGTTTCCAAGGTGTTGACGGCCAAGGAACTCACACCTTAGCTTAGGCATTGTTGATTATTTGTTATGACCTTCTGCTTTCCTGACCATTCTTCTGATCTCTGATTTTGTACCTTTGTCATTCTGATACTCTGTTGCCAAAACTCGGCTAGTCTCTGGATTCTGCATCTGCCTCCTGTCTCTGTACTTTATCTGTCCGTGTGTTAACGACCTGGCTTGTCCGACCTTGAGAACTATCTCTCCTGTTAGGAGATAGTTCACAGATCTGTCAGTGACACTTCTCCATTGGTGTCACTCACGTTCTGTCCTTCCCATTCTCTGTCTGACTCCTCCCCTTGGAGAGTCCAGACTACGGAAGGAACCAGTTGCCAAGCAGTATTCCTATCTGCTCTTGCACCTGTCTTCCAGGTGCGATCCTCAAAGTATTACTGTATGTTGCACCTAAACACTCTTATCTCTCAGGTGTCCAGATGTTAGAGATATATCTGATTATCGGTGATACTGCAGATCATCAATAAACTGGTATATATCTGCATTCTCTGTGATACTGCAGATCACCGGTAATCAGATCCTCTCTGTGTTACACCGATCGTTACAGTTCGTCAGTCATTGTCTGGTATGCCAGCACGACGGCCAGTGACAGGTATAAGCTGCAGAGAGTCATTACTGATGCGGAACGGATAATCGGATCTCCGCTGCCACCTCTTGATCTCCTCCACGCTGCTAGAATGAAGACGAGGGCCACCAGGATCTCTCTCGACCCCTCCCACCCTGGCAGTCATTACTTTGACCTTCTCCCGTCGGGTCGCTGCTATAGAACTATCCCATCCAAAACCACCAGGCACAGGAACTCCTTCTTCTCCAAGCTGTCCAGATGCTAAACTAGGGAAGTACTCACTTGAGCTCAAGAAACCTCTCAGCCGCTCACTGCTGCTCACATCGTACGGGACAATAAGGCCACTCAGCCATCTTTTTGATGCTTTTTTTTTTATACATTTTTTTTTCCAACTCAGCTCTTGTAATATATACCCGAGCATCTGATACAAGCTTCACCGGTACCCTCTTATTAGTAGTTATTTTGCATCATTGTTGTTTTATCAACTCAAAATAATTATCTTAGCTTTATTTATAACTCCAACTCCTATACAAATGGAAAGGAAAACAAAATAAGAAAAAGAGATAAAAAAAGATAATGATAAGGAAAAACAGAAAAGGAGAGACAGAAAGGGAAGTAACAAAAAGAATAACACAAAACTAGACCATATCAGCTCACAAATTAGTTACCCCCCTGACTGTACTACTTATTTAAAAAATCTTTTTTGCTTTTAGTACTCGATTTACTATACTTGACCCTCTAAGCGGACCCAAACCAAACAATTTTTTAAATTGAAAATATTTAGTTGCACCACTCTGACACATACAAAGATAAATAAACACTCCTTCAAACCTATGAGCATTTCAGTGCATGCTTTTCACCCTTCTCTTTTTATATCTAGGGTTATACTAGGGGCAGCCATTAGCAATTCCTCCATTGCCGGACACCATCTACTCCACCAGTTTGCCGGAAAAATCCCGGCAATTTGAAAAGAAGGGAGGGGTTCCTCCAATAAATGTAAAATATGTTATATTTGTCATCATGCAGCTGAAAAAAGGCTGCAATTTATTATTATAATTTAGAAAATAGGTTTTATTTCTGAAAACTTGTATTTTTAATTTGGGTCCACTTTAAGTGCAAGAGCCTGCTTTAAAAATAGCAGTATACATCATACTCCCGTACATACATTCATCCATCCATTCTTCTCACAACTTCCCTACTCATACTAAACGATATACTACCATTCATAACCTGATAATTTCACTCACCAACTACTCTATCTTGTGCCACCACCGGTCTACCTGATCTATATTTTATTTATATCTCTATTTTGATAGAAATTCCTCCCAGGAAGTTCTTATGCTTATTTTCATCTCTGAATGTTCCTCCTCCCTATGGTATATGACATGGCTGTCATCCATTCCTCTATAGATGGAATAGTTGGCTCGCGCCGTTTTAGTAAGATAATTTTCTTAGCAGTTAGAACCCTAATATCAGTCAAAGAACTTGTAATACTGCCAAATTTTAGACCCAGTATTACAGATTTTGCGTCTAGCTCCTTAAATGGCATACAATTAGTACTTCCAAAAGATTGTATTTTGAACCAAAATTTATGTATCTCGGGGCAATCCCAAAACACATGCGACAGATTGGCACCAACCTTCCCACATTTACAACATTTACCTCTATGTCGATTTTCTCTTTTTGCCAACCTTTCAGGTGAGAGGTACCATCTATTCAGCAACTTATATTGGATCAGTTGTAATTGATTGTTGGGAATTCTCCAAATATTATTAAAGGCTTTTTTTCCATAATGTTTCCGGTAAAGTGAGTCCCAATTCTTTTTCCCATTGTTTAATACTGGTTGGTTTTTCTCCCCCCTCCAGCTCTGTTAAGAAGGCATAAAAATAGGAGAGGTTTTTTTTAGGTATCTGTCGGAGAAGTATTGATTTTTCAAACGTATTAATAGTTTCTCTTAACCTCTGCCCCTTATTAACTAATCTGTTTAGATAGCTTTGTAATTGTAAAGTCACAAAGGTTTTTGTAACGTTCAATATACTGTTAATATTAACTTCAGTATTTCCAACCAAGTGTATAATTCGTATATCAGTCTCAAAATTATTAATTTTAAACCATGGTCTACCGTGTATATAGACCATTTCTGTTCCTAGTATTAAAGATAATTGTTAGTCTTTACAGTAATCAATCTGCACGAGTGAGAATAAATGGTTGCACATCAAATACATTTAAGATTATTAATGGGGTTAGACAGGGGTGTCCCTTATTCCCTATACTATTCAATATATTTCTTGAACCCCTAATTCAAGTGATTCAGTGTGACCCTAAGACTTAAGAACGAGGGAGAAGAACTAAAAGTCTTAGCCTTTGCAGACGATATTCTCTTTACATTAACCTTCCTGGCGGTAACCACGTAGTTCGGGGTAAGCCGCGCAGGTTTTCTCAGGCCCTGCTCGGCCGATTTTCTTAATTTTTTTTTTGCTGGACGCAGTTAGCACTTTGCTAGCTGCGCCAGCACACCGATCGCCGCCGCCCCACGCCCGATCGCCGCTATCCGTCGCGGCGCGCGCCCCCCTCCCAGACCCCGTGCGCTGCCTGGCCAATCAGTGCCAGGCAGCGCCGAGGGGTGGATTGGGACTCCCAATGACGTCACAACGTCGTTGACGTCATCCCGCCCTCCAGGAAATCTTTCCTGATCGGAGATCGCCGAAGGCGGGCGGGGGGATGCCGCTGAGCAGCGGCTATCATGTAGCGAGCCCTGGGCTCGCTACATGATTTAAAAAAAAACAGAAAAAAACAAAACTGCTGCGCTGCCTCCTGGCAGAATTTTTCATACCGCCAGGAGGGTTAACAAATCCCGTCGCCTCACTGAAGTCTTGCCTGTCATGGCTGAACCTCTATGTAACAATGACAAATTATAAAATTAATGAAACAAAATCAATAGTGCTGGATATAGGCAGCTCTCTTCAGACTGTCTCGTCAATAAAGGAATTTTCCACCTATCAGTGGTGCCAATCAGCAATAAAATATTTAGGGGTTAACATTTCCTCAAAGGTAGAACTGCTACATATGTATAACTATAAATATACATTATACAAAGGCAAACACATGAGCTGAAGGAAGGTGCGTCATTGCTCTGAAGAGAGCCATAGAGAAAGATTTATTATCATAATAAATCTTCCTCTACGCCTCCTCTTCAGAGCAATGACACGCCCTCCTTCAGCTCATGTGTTTGCCTTTGTGTAGATACAACTAATTACGCAGCTCAGAACAGAGAAGTCTACTTCAGTCTAGCAGCGAGAGAGGGCTCCTCAGTAACTTTATGAGACGATCATGTGCTGCATAAGTCGCTCTGCTGTGTGAGGAGCATCACAATAGAATAAAGCATGGCTGTATGCAGCAAGAGGATCCCCCTCTTGAATAATGAACTGCCCCAATTCCCCGTCACCGTCAGTTTTCTCAGGGGACACAGGCAGTAAGTTAAATAAAGACAGAAGAAGCTGCACAGCAAAAATATATGCTTTGATCATTCTTACTGTTGTTGGCAAAATGATTTATAATGCTTACAGAAATAGTGAAAGTTTGATAGAAAGTGAATCCACTTCATCACAGCATATACCTAGCTGTTGTGTTCAGTGAACCCACCTCATCACTGCATATACTTACCTACCTTTTGTGTTGAGTGAACCCACCTCATCACTGCATATACCTAGCTGTTTTGTTGAGTGAACCCACCTCATCACTGCATATACCTAGCTTTTGTGTTAAGTGAACCCACCTCATCACTGCATATACCTAGCTGCTGTGTTCAGTGAACCTACGTGAGTGCACGCAGTGTGATATACCACTCCGTGCATACCTGTTAACTGCTGCACCTGTGTGACTGCACTTTGTATTAGTCAAATCAGAGCATACCTTTCACTTCACCCCCCCCTCCCGATATGGACAAAATGGACAAAACAGGTAGAGGAAGAGGTAGAGGCAGACCCAGAGGAAGGCCACCCGGCACCGGCAGGTCTGTGCGAGGTCGTGTTGATGTGATTTCGTGTGGCCCTAGCCCAAAGTACAGTGCTCAGAAGAAGGCACGTCCCATCAACTTCCAAGATTGTCAGGACGTGGTTGACTATTTAACACAGAACACCTCATCTTCCGCAGCCACCAGCACTACTACAAGCACCACATCTGCTGCATTTGACAATTCACTGGAGTTATTTGGTGGTGAAATCACAGATTCACAGCCACTACTGCTACAAGATGAAGGCACTAAGCAAGTTACACCTCATATGTCTGAGTTAGGTGGCGACACTATGGACGTAACGTGTGAGGAGGAGGAGGATGAAGTACCTGCTGTTAGTGCAGTTTTGGAGTTGTCTGAGGCAAGCAAAGCTGGGCAGGATGATTATGATGATTATGATGATACGGATCCCACATGGGTTCCTAAGAGACAAGATGACCAAGGGGACAGTTCAGAGGGGGAGTCAGAGAGGAGTAGGAGGAGACGAGTTGCTGAAAGAAGCAGGGGGAGCTCGTTGTCAGAAACAGCTGGTGGCAGTGTCCGGCACCTATGGGCAGCCAGGCAACATGCCCTTCAATGTCAGCTGCTGAGGCCACCATAGTGCCCACACCCCAGAGTGGCTCAGCGGTGTGGACATTTTTTGATGTATCTGCCTCAGATTGGAGTAAAGCCATCTGTTCTCTCTGTCTCCAAAAATTGAGCCGTGGAAAGGCCAACACTCACGTAGGGACAAGTGCCTTACAAAGGCACATGGAGAAAAGGCACAAACTGCAATGGGAAGAGCACCTGAGCAAAAGCAGCACACAAAAGAAAAGCCACCCTCCTTCTCCTCTTCCTCCTTCAGGTACAGCATCTTCAGCTGCTTTCTCCCTTGCACCTTCACAGCCACCCTCCTCCACTCTGCCTCTGCCCTTGAGCGGTTCCTGCTCCTCTGCCCACAGCAGCCAGGTGTCTGTGAAGGAAATCTTAGAGTGGAAGAAGCCAATTTCTGCCAGTCCCCCCTTGCCGGGGTCTGACAGCTGGCGTGGCGGAACTGTTAGCTCGCCAGCTGTTACCATACAAGTTGGTGGACTCTGAGGCCCGACTCGCTGGAATTCGACCCTGCTTATGTTCTCTCGCCTGCTAGAACAGGAGAAAGCCGTCACCCAGTACCTGTACAATTACAGTAGAAGGACACAATCTGGGGAGATGGGGATGTTCTGGCCACCGAACTGGACACTGATGCGAAATGCATGCAGGCTCATGCAGCCGTTTGAGGAGGTGACCAACCTGGTGAGTCGCAGTGAAGGCACCATCAGCGAGTTGATCCCCTACACTTACTTCCTGGGGTGTGCCGTGCGTAGAGTGGTGGATCAAGCTGTGGAGGAGCGTGAAGAGGAACAGTTATGACAGGAAGCGTTGTGGGATCAATTCACATCAGAACCAGATGTTTCCTCAACACCTGCGGCAGCACAGAGGGGGGAGGAGGAGGAAGAAGAGTCATGTGGGGAAGAAGAGGAGTCAGACTCGGATGATGAGGAAGGGGTTTCTGTGGAGGAGGAAGAGGCGGCGGCAGAAGAACAACCGCAGCAGTTGTTGCAGGGGGCTTGTGCTATTAAATCCTGTGGTATTGTTTGTGGCTGGGGGGAGGAAGAGGACTTACATGACGTCACTGAGGAAGAGCAAGAGGAGATGGATAGTACGTCTGGATCCAACTTTGTGCAGATGGCGTCTTTCATGCTGTCCAGCCTGTTTAGGGACCCCCATATTAAAAAACTCAAGGGGAATTAGCTGTACTGGGTGGCCATGATACTAGACCCTCGGTATAGGCACAAAGTGGCGGACATGTTATCAACTCACCAGAAGGCAGAAAGGATGCAGCACATGCAGAACAAGCTGGCAACTATGATTTACAATGCGTTTAAGGGTGATGTCACACCATCCTCCTCCCATGTCCACGCAGGCAAGGACAGGACGCTCCAGCAATCTCATGGTGATGTCGGACATGCGGACATTCTTTAGTACAACGCCTTGCCTTAGCCATTCTGGATCCACCCTCTACCAATGCCTGGACCGGCAGGTGGCCGACTACCTGGCCTTGAGTGTGGATGTAGACACTGTGAGCAGCGATGATGAACCCTTGGACTACTGGGTGCGCAGGCTTGACCTGTGGCCAGAGCTGTCCCAATTTGCCATCCAACTTCTGTCTTGCCCTGCCGCAAGCATCCTTTCAGAAAGGACCTTCAGCGCAGCTGGAGGCATTGTCACTGAGAAGAGAAATCGCCTAAGTCACAAAAGTGTTCAGTACCTCACCTTTATCAAAATGAGCGAGGCATGGATCCCAGAGGGCTACTGCCCGACCGAAGACTATCAGTCCCCACACACAGCATCTCTGCCTGCACGCCGTGTGACTGCCTGCCCCATGACTAAGTCGCTCCCCACACAGCATCTCTGCCCGCAGGCCATTTCACTGCCTTCTCCGCCACCACCAACAGGGTCCAGGACTCCAGGTGGATTCCTGAATTTTTAAGGCCGCTGCTAGCAGCGGCCACTATACTAATTTTTCTGGTGCGTGTACATGCCTGCCTAATTTTTCTGGCTACACTGCAGCTGCAACAACAAAACAAAAGGCATGTACATGTGCCCATCCCCCTTCGTGATCATTACCTTGCCGCGGTGAAGGGGCTTGCGTATCACAATGAAGCAATGACCACCGGCTATATGAGTGTCTCGGGTGGGGGTGGCACACCAAAGATAATACGGTTGCTGCTTCATTGTGGTCAGACAAAATTTGATCAGATGGATAGTCACTGTTCTGTCATTTAGCTACCTCAGACCGGCGACCAGATGGGCTGGAAAGCCGCCATCACCTGCACTCTCGTCATGGTGCGCACCAGTCCAGCACGGCCGTCACTACACAAACAGCTGTTTGCGGTGCGTTACATAGTGAGTTTGGTGTGTCAATGTGAAGCAGTACACTAATTACACTACCTGATTGATGTATACACATGCAAGATGTTTTAAAGCACTTTAGGCCTGCTATTTAGCATTCAATGTAATTTCTGCCCATAAAACGCTGCTTTGCGTCAAATCTAGATTTTTCCCCTGGGACTTTTGGCATGTATCCCACTCCGCCATGCCCCCCTCCAGGTGTTAGACCCCTTGAAACATCTTTTCCATCACTTTTATTGCCAGCATAATTTTTTCTAGTTTTCCAAGTTCACCTCCTCATTGAAGTCGCGAAAGTTTGCGCAAACCGAACTTTTGCGACAGTTCGCGAACCCGGATCGCGAACCGAAAATCGGAGGTTCGGGCCATCTCTAATTGGAGGATGAATGAGAAAGAAAGGCCTTGGATTATATTGGAAAAAGCGCAGTTGAATAATGAAAGCCTGTTCTCATGGATACCAACTAGAATGGTGGTCGTTTTATCTTCTGTGTCCCATCCACTAATCAACCCGTCTATACGCATATTTGTGCAACTAGTAAAAGATTGGCATAAGGAAGGTGGTCTGTCTATGCTGTCCACGGTGGGTCACAATCCTGACTTCCCTCCAGTACAAGCTAAATCATGGTTTTTTGATGCTTTGATGCTTCTGATACTTTTTGAACAAAAGGACTCTATGTGAGCCCCACAGGCTTGCTTATACTGTTGAGCTGCTGGTAATTTTTTAATGTCTAATTTTTAACCAGTTCAGGACCAAGGCATTTTTCACATATCAGCACTGCTCCCATTCATTCACCAATAACTTTATTACTACTAATCACACCTAAATGATCTATATATTGTTTTTTTTCAGGACAAATTAGGCTTTTAGTGTGTGATAATTTTGTTTAGTAGTTACCTTATTTTCAATGCATTTTAAAGGGAAAAGGAGGGAAAAAAATTGAAAAAACACACTTTTTCTCCATTTACATCCATTATAGCTTTACAATAAACAGTGCTAACTATAAGTTTAACCCACAAATTGTATTTGCTTATCTATCCTGGTTATAACAATGTTTCAATTATGTTCCCAGCACAATTTATGGTGACAATATTGTGTTTGG
Source organism: Hyperolius riggenbachi (assembly GCF_040937935.1). Classification (NCBI taxonomy): domain Eukaryota; kingdom Metazoa; phylum Chordata; class Amphibia; order Anura; family Hyperoliidae; genus Hyperolius; species Hyperolius riggenbachi. The sequence continues at coordinate 31,593,661 of NC_090657.1, read as the reverse complement.
AAATAAGGGTGTATTTTTTCTGTTTTGCGTTTTTTGCTTTCACATTGTACACTATTGATGATTCCAATTCCTTATTTACAAAAATAATAGTAATATACCCTTATGGCATACATATTTCAAAAGCCAAGTTCCTAAGGTAATAATGTATGTTTCATCTTTCATATTCTGTCACTTTGTTTTCATTTTGAAAGTCTTTTATTTTGGTACAGAATATGCAAAAATGTAATTGATTCAGTTTGTGACTAAAAAGAATAGACAGGACATGGGCCTCAACCCTAAAACATTCTAAACTCTATTCTACTACTTATCAGGGTTAAAATGTTACCACATATGTCTCTTGCAGTTTTGCTAAAATTTTCCCAAGGTTGATCATAATTTTGAAAATGACTTTTTATGTTGGATTGAGTTTGTCCCTACCTATTTTTTATGTGACGTGCGCTCAAGATTTAAGACCCACCAAAATGTATTCTACAACTCGTCACGATTAAAATGATACCACATGTACCTCATTTAGTAACAAACTGGTGGTGCACTCTCCAAAAATACAAGGTCATAGTGGCGTAGCTAAGGAGCTGTGGGCCCTGATGCAAGTCTTACATTGGGGCCCCCCAAACACCCTATACGTCACAATTGATACAGAGCACCAAAACCTGCCAATGGCAACTACAGTGTCAGAGGTGCAAGAAGGGAATGGGGAACAGTTTGTTAATGATTACCACTATTCAAAGTATCTATAGAAGTGATTATTATGAGCACAGGACAAATAGAGAGCTCTTACTGCAGTTGAGGGAGGGCCGTTCGGGGCCCCTTTGGTCCAAGGGCCCCGATGCGGTCGCAACCCCTGCAACCCCTATTGCTACGCCCCTGCAAGGTCAGTATATATACGTCCTATTGTCATTAACTGGTTAATGTCTATGTAGCTTTGCACACCTGTTAAAGTGAACCTCCAGACTAAAAATCGACTCAGCAGCATTGAAAAGGCGTGGTGTTTCTTTAACAGTTCCACAGCATCATAACTTTGTTTCTCTTATACAAACCTCATTTTTAGCTGCACAGAAGAAAACTGCCCGGGCTTTTTTCCCCTGATGCTGTGCAAAGCATGATGGGATTTCTGATGTTGTTGCTCTCGTTCTGCTGTTTTGGTGCAAATTTTTTTCTTTTACATTTTGAATTTGACATGTGAAGCCTAGCACGTGCAGCTGGGAGGGGTTATCAGGACACAGGACAGTTGGAACTGTGTCTCCTGCTCCTTGTCACCGCCTTTCAACCAAAAAGATGGCTGCCCCCATGACAAAGATGGCAGCCCCCATGAATCACAAACATTTGCCTGTTCTTTTAAAACAGGGTGGGTAAGAGATTATATTACCTATCTATTCTAATTAACATAACTAATGTAACTTGGTGACAGTATGTTTGTTTAGGCTGAAGTTCCACTTTAATGTCTGTCTCGTCTGCTGGCGTATCTGCTGGCGTATCTGTTTGCCTGTCTTCAGGGGCGTAGCAATAGGGGGTGCAGCGGTAGCGACCGCATCGGGGCCCTTGGGCCAGAGGGGCCCCGAATGGGCCCTCCCTCAACTACAGTATTAGCTCTCTATTGGTCCTGTGCTCATAATAATCACTTCTATAGATACTTTGAATAGTGGTAATCATTAACAAGCTGTTCCCCATCCCCTTCTTGCACCTCTGACACTGTAGTTACCATTGGCAGGTTTTGGTGCGCCGTATCAATTGTTATGTATAGAGTGCTTGAGGGGCCCCATTGTAAGACTTGCATCAGGGCCCACAGCTCCTTAGCTATGCCACTGCCTGTCTTTGTACTTGCCTATGCCATGTGAACCACAAACAGTTCCGAGTACGACTTCCGTCGCACTTGGCGAATAAAACTGATTCTGATTCTGACTACAGTCCACAAACGTTTGTTTCAGATTACTTAAAGGATACATAAACAATGTTTTAATTACATTAAACTGTGTGTATATTCCAGGTTGTATGTGCACAGTGGTCCTCCACAATGGGAAGCTCCTCATCCAAACAGTGGAGCTCCGACTATGACTCAACCTGGGAAGAGGAGGAAAGACCACCAGAGCGAATGAATGAAGCTAGACGCCAGAAGGTACTTAAAGTTTTTTGGAAAAAAAATGTTTCCAGAAAAACTCATTTTAGTTGGCTATGCTCCAAGATGGAGGCGATGAATAAAACCTATAAGTCGGTATAAGATGTATGTGACAGACCCCCGGCTGCTGTATCCCCATGTGTTTAATGGCTCTATGCAGGGATCTGTGGTTCTTTTATGGGGCATGCTGGGAGTTGTGGTGCCTCAATGGGAGGCCCATGGGAGCATGGGAGGAAGTCCACTAGAAGGTCAGGGAATGATATGGGGGTACTGCCAGAGAACCGGGTAGCAGGCCAGCCCGCCCAGCAGAAAGCCAAACCAGCCAACATAGAAGCCAGATAACTCTGCCTAGTGACTGTATGTTTAAAGTGAACCAGAGACGAAGCACCCTCATGTATTTTACCATAGAAATCAGTGGGAACATTAGAGAAAACACCTACCCTGCCCTCTGTTTCATCCTCACTGCTAAAAGTGTCTGTTATCTAGCTGAGATAAGAATCCCGGACTGTGCATTGAGTCTGGCTTTGCTATAATGACTCAGCTATAATGATTTCTGAGCAAAGCCAGCAGGGGGCAGGCTTGGACTTGAAAAGACACAAAAGAACACAGACTCAGCTATAATCTTTCTGTAGCAAAGCCAGCTGACTGCTTAGTCGGGATTCTTATCTTAGAGATGATAATAGGCAAATTAAACAGAGAACAATGTAACAAAGAGCAGATTAGGTGTTTACTGTCATGTTCCCACTGATTTATAAGGTAAAATACATGAGGGTGCTTCATCTCTGGTTCTCTTTAAAGGGAACCTGAAGTGAGTAAAATTATTTAAAGTAAACACATGACGTAGCTGCAAATGAATATTACATACTTACCTTACCGTCAGTTCCTTTCAGAAGCTCACCATTTTCTTCTTACAGTGATCTCTTCCAGTTCTGACAATATTTTGTCAGAACTGAAATATAACAGTTTCTGTCAGTTATATATCAGCAGCTGTCAGTTGCAACTGAATGTGCAAGGTAATGTCCATGTTTCCTATGGCTCAAGTGAGTGATATTACAGTTTAACAGTGTGCTGACTAGGAAGCTGTTATGGGGTAATGATCACAGTGGAAAAATGGGACGCAGGAGAGGAGAAAGAGAATGATGAGTAGACTACACAGGAGGTAAGTATGACCTGTGTATGGTTACTTTGACTTTTTATTTTTAGTTCAGTTTCTCTTTAACCACTGCAGCCTATCTGGATGAATATGTTCGTCCAGATAGGCTGTGCTGCTGCAGCTGCGCTGTGCCGTTAGCTCCCCGATCAGTGAATGGGAATACAATTCCCATTCACTGATCTAAGTCCCCCACAGAAAAAGTGACGGTCTCTTATCAAAAAAAAAAAAAAAATAAAATCCAGTCCTCTTTCTATAAACGATTTCGTATCCAGGACTTTTTTGACTGTGGCCATCTTGTGGCCAAATAGTAAACTACACCCACATACATTTTTTATTATATTACATTTAAAATTAGCTGTTTCCCTCCCACACCAAAAATTACCCAAATACATTTTCTAATAAAAAAAATAAAAATAAATAAAAAAAATGACAATTAAAAAAAAAACCCATAAATAGTTACCTAAGGGTCTGAACTTTTTAAATATGCATGTCAAGAGAGTATGTTATTATATATATATATATATATATATATATATATATATATATATATATATACATATATATATATATATATATATATATATATATATATTTAATTATGGGCTTGTAAATAGTGATGTGCGCAAACTGAAAAAAATTCACATTTATTTCTAAATAAAATATTGGCGCCATAAATTGTGATAGGGACATCATTTAAACGGTGTAATAAAATACATGAGTTTTAATCACGGTAGCATATATTAATTTCAAACTATACCGGCCAAAACTGAGAAATAATGATTTTTTTTCCATTTCTTTCTTAATCTTCCTGTTAAAATGGATTTAGAAAAAAATAATTCTTAGCAAAATTTACCACCCAAAGAAAGCCTAATTAGTGGCGGAAAAAACGAGATATAGATCAATTAATTGTGATAAGTAGTGATAAAGTTATTGGTGAATGAATGGGAGGTGAACGTTGCTCGGATGCATAATGTTTTCGACACTGTGGGGCTGAAGTGGTTAAGTGACACTGCCTATTTATGTGCTATGCTGCAATTTTGTGTGGTTTTTTTTTTCATCCAACATTTTGCTAGGCAGGCCTGATTAGCTGTTAAGTTCATGTAAATTTGGCTCCTCCCATGACCGCATCCACATTCTAGTGAATGGCCACACCCATTTTTTGGCTGGAGTGGCCAAAAGTGCCCCACATCTCTTAGGATTCTAGCAACGCCCCTGGATTAAACATTTGATTTGATAAAAACTTTGAATCAAATGAGCATAAAAAGTGGGGCGTCACTTGATTGATCCTAACTGAAACATTGGCATTGCTGCCACATTCCACAAGTGATTCCTGGCCAGGACACTACATAAAGTTTGTATCGTCTCATGTTTGTGCAAGTTTCCTTTGGTGTCCTTCCACACACTCTGATGGGGAAGTACTTACCTTCTAAGAAAAGGCTTCTGCTAGATTTAGGTAGAAAGCTTTACTGAAACAGAACTGATAGTGTAGCAATGCGTTTTGAGGAGTGTTCACTTCCTCGGGTCATGTATGATCTGAATTAGTACAAAGCTTCTTTTCTAAGGAACCCATAACCAAGTCAAATGCGTCAACATATGATAACTTTTGTGCCCAACCCATAAAGCTTTCTTCCTGAACTGAGCTGATGCCTCTTCTTAGAAGGTAAGTAATTCTTTCACATTATTGTTTTCTTTCAGTAGGTTTTAAGTTCTAAGGCCTTGTTTCCATCTATGCGCTTCTATCTGCTTCTGTCCGCTTTTCAGCAACATGTATCAATCTGTAACATTGATGTGCTGATAAAAAGAAGCGCACAGATGAAAACAAGGCCTAAGAGTCAATCATAGTGTACCTGAAATGGTGTGTGTGGACCAATTTATACTTACCTAGGGCTTCCTCCAGCCCCATGAGGTGCTTAGGGTCCCTCGCCATTCTGCTCCATTCTCTCTGGAATCCGCGGTCAGTCGTTGTCTTTAGCGTTTCCGAGGCTTGCCTGCACGAGCGCCACAGTCACGCTCATTTTCCAAGGAGTGTTCTGCGCCTGTGCAGTACTACTGCACAGATGCAGAATGCTCCAGGCTGCAGCAGCGAAAACGGGGGTGCACGTGCGGCCAGGAGAGCACAGCCGACCTGATTACTGAGAGATTTTTTGAGAGAACGGAACGGCCGGGGAGGATGTTGAGGGACCCCAAACACCTCATGGGGCTGGAGGTAGATTCAGGTAAGTATAAATTGGCCCACACACTCCATCTCAGGTTTCTTTTATGTATGCAGCATTATGGAGACTAGTGTTGTTCTCCACGGCCTTGTGATCACGGCAGTGGCGGACATACGGCCGTGCAGGCCGTGCCGCCGCACGAGGGCCCCTGAAGTTCTTCAGGGGCCCATTAAGTATTTTTTTTATATATATATTTTTTTTATTTTTTTTCCCCTGGGGGGCCCCGACTCCTATCCCCCCTCCCTCACCTCGGGGGGCCCCCCTCCCAGTATGCGCGGCGGGAGAGCAGCAAATAGAGGATGTCTCCGGGCAGGGGCGTTGCTAGCCCTAAACATCCAAAGCACGTGCCACGGATCTATTTTAGAGTGCCCCGGTTCTCCCCCGATAGTTCCACCACATTAAATAGTCCCACTTCAAAGCCTGGAGACAGGGGACTGTTGCTGTGTAATGATATAGTTTGGCGGCGGAAGGATATTTTTTACATTGCAGTGCGGCTGTTTTAAATCACATAGCGGCAGCAGGAGACCAGGAAGCCCATGCCTGCAGCTAGAGCATGGGTCCCCAACCTGGGGGCCGTGGCCCCCTGGGGGTCCTTGGGCAGATTTCTGGGGGGCCGCGGCTTCTCCCTCTCCCCCCGCGGCCGCCGCTCCTGTTACCTTATGAGCGGGCGGCCGCTTCCTTCCTTATATTCCTTCAGCCGTGGCTCTCCTCTTCGCAGCATGTCATATTACAGCAGCGCTTCCTGCACGGCTGCTGTAAGGAGCCAAGGGAGCCGGGACAGCGGTTCCCATAGTAACGGTGATGCGTATCGCCGCTACAGGAAGCCGCTATCCCACCTCCTTCCCTCCTTACAGCAGCCGCGCAGGAAGCGCTGCTGTAATACGACATGCTGCGAAGAGGAGAGCCGCAGCTGGAGGAATATAAGGAAGGAAACGGACGCCCGCTCATAAGGTAACAGGAGCGGCGGCCGTGCTAGGGAGAGGGCACCTTTGCTAGCTACACTGGGGCAGCTATACTGGGGTAACTACTGGGCTAACTGAACTGGCTACACTGGGCTAACTGTACTAGGTATACTGGGCTAACTGTACTTGCTATACTGGGCTAACTATACTTGCTATACTGGGCTAACTGTACTTGCTATACTGGGCTAACTGTACTTGCTATACTGTGGCAACTGTACTTGCTATACTGTGGCAACTGTACTTGCTATACTGTGGCAACTGTACTTGCTATACTGTGGCATCTGTACTAGCTATACTGTGGTAACTGTACTGGCTATATTGTGGTAACTGTACTAGCTATAGTGTGGTAACTGTACTTGCTATACTGTGGCAACTGTACTTGCTATACTGGCCTAACTGTACTTGCTATACTGTGGCAACTGTACTTGCTATACTGTGGCAACTGTACTTGCTATACTGTGGCAACTGTACTTGCTATACTGTGGCATCTGTACTAGCTATACTGTGGTAACTGTACTTGCTATACTGTGGTAACTGTACTGGCTATATTGTGGTAACTGTACTAGCTATAGTGTGGTAACTGTACTTGCTATACTGTGGCAACTGTACTTGCTATACTGGCCTAACTGTACTTGCTATACTGTGGCAACTGTACTTGCTATACTGTGGCAACTGTACTTGCTATACTGTGGCAACTGTACTTGCTATACTGTGGCAACTGTACTTGCTATACTGTGGCATCTGTACTAGCTATACTGTGGTAACTGTACTGGCTATATTGTGGTAACTGTACTAGCTATAGTGTGGTAACTGTACTCAGGCCCGCCATCAGGGGGGTACAAGCGTGACTGCCGTCACGGGCCCGGGGCGGGCCTAGGGCCCGCAGCCTCGGGCCCCCCCCCAGGCATTAACCTCCTGAGAGGTCTTTTCCCACGTCACCTCCCCCAGCGGCCGCCGCTGTTAATACCTTAGCAGCGACCGCTTTCCCCTCTCCGCCGCGCGTACTTTCCAGCAGCATCTCCCGGCTGCTCTGTGTGAGGCGGCAGGAAGCATGGCTTGGTTCCCATAGTAACGGCGATACAGATCACCGTTACAGGAAGCCGCTGCCATGCTTCCTGCCGCCTCACACAGAGCAGCCGGGAGATGCTGCTGGAAAGTACGCGCCGGAGAGGGGAGAGCGCCGCTGTTAAGGTAACAACAGCGGCGGGGACGAGCACCACCTACCCATACTGGGGCACTATACTGGGGCACTATCCTGGCTATACTGGGGCACTATACTTGCGCGCTATACTGGGGCACTGTACTGGCTATACTGGGGCACTGTACTGGCTATACTGGGGCACTATACTGGCTATACTGGGGCACTATACTGGCTATACTGGGGCACTATACTGGCTATACTGGGGCACTATACTGGCTATACTGGGGCACTATTCTGGCTATACTGGGGCACTATTCTGGCTATACTGGGGCACTGTACTGGCTATACTGGGGCACTGTACTGGCTATACTGGGGCACTATACTGGCTATACTGGGGCACTATACTGGCTATACTGGGGCACTATACTGACTATACTGGGGCACTATACTGGCTATACTGGGGCACTATACTGGCTATACTGGGGCACTATACTGGCTATACTGGGGCACTATCCTGGGGCACTATACTGGCTATACTGGGGCACTATACTGGCTATACTGGGGCACTATACTGGCTATACTGGGGCACTGTACTGGCTATACTGGGGGCACTATTCTGGCTATACTGGGGCACTGTACTGGCTATACTGGGGCACTGTACTGGCTATACTGGGGCACTGTACTGGCTATACTGGGGCACTATACTGGCTATACTGGGGCACTATACTGGCTATACTGGGGCACTATACTGACTATACTGGGGCACTATACTGGCTATACTGGGGCACTATACTTGCGCGCTATACTGGGGCACTGTACTGGCTATACTGGGGCACTGTACTGGCTATACTGGGGCACTGTACTGGCTATACTGGGGCACTATACTGGCTATACTGGGGCACTATACTGGCTATACTGGGGCACTATACTGACTATACTGGGGCACTATACTGGGGCACTGTACTGGCTATACTGGGGCACTGTACTGGCTATACTGGGGCACTATACTGGCTATACTGGGGCACTATACTGACTATACTGGGGCACTATACTGGCTATACTGGGGCACTGTACTGGCTATACTGGGGCACTATACTGGGGCACTATACTGGCTATACTGGGGTACTGTGCTGGCTTTACTGGGCACTGTACTGGCTATACTGGGGCACTATACTAGCTATACTGGGGCACTATACTGGCTATACTGGGGCACTGTACTGGCGCGCTATACTGGGGCACTATACTAGCGCGCTATACTGACTATACTGGGGCACTATACTGGCTATACTGGGGCACTGTACTGGCTATACTGGGGCACTATACTAGCTATACTGGGGCACTATACTAGCTATACTGGGGCACTATACTGGCTATACTGGGGCACTATACTGGCTATACTGGGGCACTACTGGGGCACTATACTGGGGCACTATACTAGCTATACTGGGGCGCTATACTGGCGCGCTATACTGGGGCACTATACTGGCTATACTGGGGCACTATACTGGCTATACTGGGGCACTATACTGGCTATACTGGGGCACTATACTGGGGCACTATACTGGCTATACTGGGGCACTATACTGGCGCGCTATACTGGGGCACTGTACTGGCTATACTGGGGCACTATACTGGCTATACTGGGGCACTGTACTGGGCGTGCACAGCAGTCTGTAGGGGGGCCCAGGCTTGATGTTGTGTGAGGGGCCCCAAAATTTCTGATGGCGGCCCTGACTGTACTTGCTATACTGTGGCAACTGTACTTGCTATACTGTGGCATCTGTACTAGCTATACTGTGGTAACTGTACTAGCTATATTGTGGTAACTGTACTAGCTATAGTGTGGTAACTGTACTTGCTATACTGGGGTAACTGTACTAACTATACTGGGGTAACTATACTCAGGGCCGGGCCGAGGCATAGGCTGGAGAGGCTCCAGCCTCAGGGCGCAGTGTAGGAGGAGGCGCAGAATTCATTCAGCTGTCATTCCTAATTGTGTTTGAAGCAGAAAGAAATAAGAAAAGGGGATACATGGCAGTGACTGCAAGCCAGATAACTAGATATTAAGGTGTTGGGGAGGTTGTGGGCCCTGTGGCGCCTCTTAGTCTAATAGCAATCAGTGTGTGAAGGCTGGGGTGGCAGGGATGGAGGGGCGCACTTTGGTGTCTCAGCCTTGGGTGCTGGAGGACCTTGTCCCGGCTCTGACTATACTAACTATATTGGGGTAACTATACTACCTAACTAACTATACTGAGGCAACTATAGTCCTTATACAGGGGCAACTGTGTTAGCTACCTATACTGGGGGCAACTATGCCTAGATACCTACTTACCTATATACTACACTCAAAATCAGGGAAAAGAGGGGGGGCCGCCGCCGCCACTAACCACGCCCCCTCCCCCCGGGGGGCCCCAGAGAAAAGTTTGGTCGGGATAGTGGGCCCCGGGCTTAAAAAGGTTGGGGACCCCTGAGCTAGAGGATTATTCAGTCAGCGGATCCAGTGAGTGTTTACCCCCTCATCTTTCCTCACAGCTGCCTGTCATTTTAAGTGTTAAAAAGCGGTGTCTGGTTATCCGGAATGTCAGGCATGTCAGTGGAAGTAGCCTGACAGTGTTATTCTTCCCCCCACTGCCCGTGACTGTGCTGTGTGCAGGGGGGCTCTGGAACGGAAGCTTCTTTAGGGTGCTTTGTACACAGCAGGGGGACTTGGTCTGTTGTGTGTCAGAGGGCTTGTTGTGAAGCTGGCAGCCTGGTTTCAGTGGGCAGATGTTAATCAGAAGTGATAGGAGTAATGCAGCATAGGATTTCCATTAAACCACTATATGTGTATGCATTCGCCTTTCTCATATTGCTGATACCCAATCTTTCTCTCTATTTCCACCCTCTCTCTCACGCCACATTCCTTTTTTCCACCTTGCTCAAAAATATATGGGCATTCTCTTCATTCTCCAGTTACTTACCTGGGGCTTCTTCCAGCCCCCTGAATTCTTCCTAGTCCCTCACTGTCATCTTGTGCTTCTTAGTTTCCCTGCTGTCACCCTCCAATGCTGAATGCGTGGCCCTGTGGTGAATTGGGCCCATACAGGCACAGCCACAGACCACCTTTGTACAAGCAAGGTCAGGTGCCTGCCCTGCAGCCAGCCAGATGCCAGAGACCACCCAGGCAGCCTGCTGATCCCTGCTACCTCAAGTATGTACAGTATAAGCGGTTCTCTGTGCCTGTACTGATGGTAAACTAGCTGCAGTGTGTGCTGATCTCTGCTGCCCCAGAATGTACAGTATAAGTTGATACTCTGTGCCTGTACTGATAGTAAGCTAGCTGCAGCTTGTACTGATCTGATCACTGCTGTTTCCAGTATGTACAGTATACGCTGTTACTCTGTGCCTGCACTGATAGTAAACTAGCTGCAGTGTGTGCTGATCTCTGCTGCCTCCAGTAGGTACAGTATAAGCTGTTTCTGTGTCCCTGTATTGCTAGTAAACTAGCTGCAGAGTGTGCTGATCTCTGCCAGCTCCAGTATGTACAGTATAAGCTGTTACTCTGTGCCTGTACTGATAGGAAACTAGCTGCAGTGTGTGCTGATCCCTGCTACTTTCAGTATGTACAGTATTAGCTGTAAAGCCTGGAACACACATACAATTTTGATTAGCCAATTTTTTGTTGGCCCACTTACTGCATGTGGGTGGTAAAATTGGTCAGTGATTGACCAATCAAAATTGTATGTGCGTATACATCTTTGATCTATGCCTATACTGATTGTCAATTATCTAAATAAAGGACATGGGGCGCCATCCAATATTTTGATGGGAAGGCCCGTTATCTGTAGCTTACACCACTGCTAAGTTCATGTAAATTTGGCCACGCCCACTCACTGAATGGCCACGCCCCTTTTGCTGCGGCGTGCTGCGAGCGCCGCATACACCCTTCACCTTGTGCCCACAGGTGCCCCTGATCTCCAAGGATCCTAGGAACGCCCCTGTCTCCGGGGCTCCAGGCAGGCGCTAGAGGCTCAGCAGCCGCTTGGTCTCCGATGTCTCCAACTCTATACTGCTCGCTACTAAACCAGGAAGTAGCGAGCAATATACAGAGTTGGAGACATATTGGAGACCAAGCGGCTGAGCCTCTAGCGCCTGCCTGGAGCCCCGGAGACTTCCGGTATTTGCCGCTCTCCCGCCGCGCATATCAGGAAGGGGGCCCCCCGAGGTGAGGAAGGGGGGGGGGAGGATAGGAGTCGGGCCCCTCACCCGGATAGCTATCCACCCACCCAGCCACCCGGCTACCTGCCTACCTACCTACCCACCCGACTACCTAACCTCCTACCCACCCGGCTACCTACCCACCCACCAGGTTTCCTACCTACCTACCCACCCGACTACCTAACCACCCACCAGGCTTCCTACCTACCTACCCACCCGGCTACCTAACCACCTACCTACCCGGCTACCTACCCACCCACCAGGCTACCTACCCACCCGGCTACCTACCTACCTACCCACCCGGCTACCTACCCACCTGGCTACCTACCTACATACCCACCCGGCTACCTAACCACCTACCCACCCGGCTACCTACCCACCCACCAGGCTTCCTACCTACTTACCCACCCGGCTACCTAACCACCTACCCACCCAGCTACCTACCCACCCACCAGGCTTCCTACCTACCCACCCGGCTACCTACCCACCCACTAGGCTTCCTACCTACCTACCCACCCGACTACCTTACCACCCACCCGGCTACCTACCCACACACCAGGCTACCTACCCACCCGGCTTCCTACCTACCTACCTACCTACCCACCCACCCACCCGGCTACCTACCTAACCACCCACCCGGCTACCTACCTACCAACCCACCCACCCACCCACCAGGCTACCTACCCACCCACCCGGCTACCCACCCACCAGGCTGCCTACCTACCTACCTACCCACCCACCCACCAGGCTACCTACCTACCCACCCACCCACCAGGCTACCTACTTACCTACCTACCTACCTACCGGGCTAGTTACCAACCCACCCACCAGGCTACCTACCCACCAGGCTACCTACCTACCCACCTACCAGTAGAGATGGGCCGAACGGTTCGCCGGCGAACGGTTCCCGGCGAACTTCGGTGGTTCGCGTTCGCCTCCCGCAGGCGAACGTTTCCAGAAGTTCGGTTCGCCCCACAATGCACTATGAGGGTCAACTTTGACCCTCTACATCACAGTCAGCAGGCCCAGTGTAGCCAATTAGGCTACACTAGCCCCTGGAGCCCCACCCCCCTTATATAAGGCAGGCAGCGGCGGCCATTACGGCCACTCGTGTGCCTGCATTAGAGAGAGTAGGGCGAGCTGCTGTCTGTCTCTCATAGGGAAAGATTAGTTAGGCTTAGCTTTTCCTGGCTGCATACCTGTTCAGTGATCCTGCCACTGCATACCTGTTCTGTGAACCCACCCACCACTGCATACCTGTTCAGTGATCCTGCCACTGCATACCTGTTCTGTGAACCCACCCACCACTGCATACCTGTTCAGTGATCCTGCCACTGCATACCTGTTCTGTGAACCCACCCACCACTGCATACCTGTTCAGTGATCCTGCCACTGCATACCTGTTCTGTGAACCCACCCACCACTGCATACCTGTTCAGTGATCCTGCCACTGCATACCTGTTCTGTGAACCCACCCACCACTGCATACCTGTTCAGTGATCCTGCCACTGCATACCTGTTCTGTGAACCCACCACTGCATACCTGTTCTGTGAACCCACCCCTGCATACCTGTTCTGTTCAGTGGACCCGCCACTGCATACCTGTTCTGTTCAGTGGACCCGCCACTGTATACCTGTTTAGTGAACCCGCCACTGCATACCTGTTCTGTTCAGTGAACCCGCCACTGTATACCTGTTCTGTTCAGTGAACCCGCCACTGCATACCTGTTCTGTTCAGTGAACCCGCCACTGTATACCTGTTCTGTTCAGTGAACCCGCCACTGCATACCTGTTCTGTTCAGTGAACCCGCCACTGTATACCTGTTCTGTTCAGTGAACCCGCCACTGCATACCTGTTCTGTTCAGTGAACAGTTTGGTGTGTTAGTGTGAAGCAGTACCTTAACTACACTACCTGATTGATGTATACACATGCAAGATGTTTTAAAGCACTTTAGGCCTGTCATTTAGCATTCAATATGATTTCTGACCTTAAAACGCTGCTTTGCGTCAAATCCAGATTTTTCCTGGGGACTTTTGGCGTGTATCCCACTCCGCCATGCCCCCCTCCAGGTGTTAGACCCCTTGAAACATCTTTTCCATCACTTTTGTGGCCAGCATAATTTTTTTTTTTTTTTCAAAGTTCGCATCCCCATTGAAGTCTATTGCGGTTCGCGAACTTTAACGCGAACCGAACCTTCCGCGGAAGTTCGCGAACCCGGTTCGCGAACCTAAAATCGGAGGTTCGGCCCATCTCTACCTACCAGGCTACCTACCCACCCGGCTAAGGGCTACCTACCTACTGTAATGATCTGTGCCTGTGTCATCCTGCTGGTAGCAGCACTGAGGAACTTGAGGTGGACTTCCGCTGTCTACCAGCAGATGGCTCTCATATTGCTAGGAGCGGTGCAATTCCTTGGCTCACCAGCAGATGGAACTGTAAAAGATTTTGGCCAGTCACCTGAGCAATGTGCTGCATAAAAGGATGGACTTGTTAGCAGCACATTGCTAGGTCATTCCGTTCGTGTTTTTACTGCAGTTATGACTCTGGCCTTTGATCCAGTGTTTCCTAGTTCCTGCCTTGCCTTGTATTACTCTGAATTCCTGGTATCGATCCTTGCTAACCTGACCATTCTCTGTCTGGCGTTATTACCTGATGCTGATCTCTTGGTTGGACTCCTGCTTGTATGACTTCCCTTTATGTATGATGATTCGGATTATGCACTGTTGTAAATATTCTGTCTGTTGCTGTATATATTGGTATAGATAGTCAGGATTCTGGTATTTGTGGTGCACCATGTGTTGTTTGATTGTACGATTGTATGTGTATGGTGATCTGTATTTGTACACTTTTTTTGCATTATTGTAAATAAAACACATTCATTATTCTACTCTGTTGTGCAGACGTCAGTATTTCAATTGTGATCTTCCAGTTTTGTTTAAACCAAAACGATTGCCATGCAGAGATCGTGGATCTGCCAGTCTGGTTCCAGTCACGACCACGATCTGCATGGCCAATCGTTACAGAATGACCTAGCCAACCCATATATTGATCACAGAAATACTGCAGATTCATCTATCTGTACAAAGAGTTGGAATTTTGATGATGTGTACTACTATGCCTTGGTTTCTGAGGATAACCAAAGTTATTCCTTCATGTATTTTGCAGCTTCAGCAGTTAATGGAGTTAGTGCAAAACTATGTAAATCAGAAAATCTTGTCTGCAGAAGATGTGCAGGACCTGCTGCATGTCCTTCAATGGTTGCTGAAAAGTAAATTATCCAAGGATAATTTTCTTGATCCTCCATTTAGCCCATCTGATATTACCGTTTTGGCTTCTATTTTGAAAAATGACAGGGAATCTTTCTTTAAGTTCTACTCCAAGAAAGGCTAAAATATTATGCAAGCTGGTCTTCAATCCCTTCAATCATTAATTGATTTAAGAGGTATGCAAATTTGAAAAAACCTCATTGTTAATGTCTGCCTGGGAAGAGATGTTAATTTCCCAATGCAAACCTTGTTCTGTGACCGCAAAGAATAATATACAGATTGGTTCTTTGTCTGTTAAAATCCAGCCCAGTCTTGATTCTGTTTCTGATGTAGTTCAGTCAAGTTCTATTAATAGACAAATACATTCTCGGCCAGTTAGGAACCAATCTCGTTTAGAGCCTGTCTTTTGTGCAGCTGATATTAACTATCTATTCGATCATTTAAAGAAGGATAGGAAAAGTTTTCTAAACCACTATTCTAAAATGGAAAGTTCTTGTCTGCTGAAATATGTACATGCTGTAGAAAGGATGAGTGGTTACAAATTGTGTCCGCAGAAAGCCGCCTCTGCCCTGATCCAAGTTTGGGAGGAAATCTTGTCATTTGATTCAAGTGCAGATGCAGGCATGCATGTGATTGAGGAATCTAATGAGTGGAGAGATTGTAGCAATCAAGTCAGTTTTGATTTTACTGCAGAAGAGATCAATGCTTATTATGGCTATTTGAAGAATGATAGGGAACAGTTTATGTCATTCTATTCGCAACAAAATGAGGAGTTTATTAGGAATTGTATCTGTGGAGTAAGATCTCTGATGGTTAATGCCTTGTGTGAGAATGAATCTGCCTCTGCTTTGATTGCCATCTGGCAAGAAATGCTTTCCTCTAAATTTCAATCTCATTCTCTCTCTGATAACCCTTATGTCCAGAGTTCACAACCTGCATGTCAGTTATCTGTACAAACTCCATTGCAAACTGCAGTCAGAACCACACCTTGGTCCTGGCAAAAAATCATTAGAAAATAAGTCATCATCCAAAAAGAAAAAGATTCTTTCCTACCAACTCCATTCAGCATGTGCAGCCTCTAGCCGATTCCAGTCGTGTGCAGCCTCTAGCCGATTTCAGTCGTGTGCAGCCTCTAGCCGATTCCAGTCGTGTGCAGCCTCTAGCCGATTCCAGTCGTGTGCAGCCTCTAGCCGATTCCAGTCGTGTGCAGCCTCTAGCCGATTCCAGTCGTGTGCAGCCTCTAGCCGATTCCAGTCGTGTGCAGCCTCTAGCCGATTCCAGTCGTGTGCAGCCTCTAGCCGATTCCAGTCATGTGCAGCCTCTAGCCGATTCCAGTCATGTGCAGCCTCTAGCCGATTCCAGTCATGTGCAGCCTCTAGCCGATTCCAGTCGTGTGCAGCCTCTAGCCGATTCCAGTCGTGTGCAGCCTCCAGGTGATTTGTGTCCTCAGCAATTTCCAGTCGGTCCTGAGCAGTCCCTCGCCTTTCTTTGTGGACTTTTTCATGGACTAGATTTGCTGACAGTGGGTCAGCCTGCCAGGCCTGTAGAGCTCCAGAATGTTTATCCTGCAGTATCCAGTCTTGCAATCCAGCCTGCAGAGTGTTGCTCCCAGCCTGCAGAGTGTTGCTCCCAGCCTGCAGAGTGTTGCTCCCAGCCTGCAGAGTGTTGCTCCCAGCCTGCAGAGTGTTGCTCCCAGCCTGCAGAACTTTGCTCCCAGTCCGCACAGGCTCAGTTCACACAGTTTCAGTGCCAGCCCTCACAGATTGTATTGGGATCTCAGCCAACGGTCCAGCCAAGCGCTCAGCCAAAGGTCCAGATCCATGAGGTTACACAGTCTGCTGTTCTGTCTGAAACTACTGAGCCTGCTGCCCTGTCTGAAGCGTCCCAACCTGTTAACTTGCCTAAAGTTATCCCGCCTTCTGTTTTGCCTGAGGTTATGCAAGCTGCTGCCCAGCCTTCACAGACTTTTGTTGCTCAGACTGATGTTCCTGATGGTGCCCGGCCTGCTACTGTTCTTGCTTCTCCTGGTAGTGCCTGGTCTGCTGGACTACCTGAGGGCACCCAGTTTACCATCCAGCCTGTTGCTACCCTGTTTGAGACTATTCAGTCTGTTGCTAATCTGCCTGCAGCACTACCTGAGGTTTTCCAGTTTACTGCTCAGATGTCAGACCTCTGCTGTTGCTTCCAAGTCTGGCGACTCTGCTGTTGCTTCCAAGTCTGGCGACTCTGCTGTTGCTTCCAAGTCTGGCGACTCTGCTGTTGCTTCCAAGTCTGGCGACTCTGCTGTTGCTTCCAAGT
Source organism: Hyperolius riggenbachi (assembly GCF_040937935.1). NCBI lineage: Eukaryota > Metazoa > Chordata > Amphibia > Anura > Hyperoliidae > Hyperolius > Hyperolius riggenbachi. The sequence continues at coordinate 31,576,316 of NC_090657.1, read as the reverse complement.
CTGGCGACTCTGCTGTTGCTTCCAAGTCTGGCGACTCTGCTGTTGCTTCCAAGTCTGGCGACTCTGCTGTTGCTTCCAAGTCTGGCGACTCTGCTGTTGCTTCCAAGTCTGGCGACTCTGCTGTTGCTTCCAAGTCTGGTGACTCTGCTGTTGCTTCCAAGTCTGGCGACTCTGCTGTTGCTTCCAAGTCTGGCGACTCTGCTGTTGCTTCCAAGTCTGGCGACTTTGCTGCTGCTGCTTCCAAGGTTGGTCAGTCTGCTGCCGCTCCTGAGGATATCCAGTCTGCTGCCGCTCCTGAGGATATCCAGTCTGCTGCCGCTCCTGAGGGTATCCGGTCTGCTGCCGCTCCTGAGGGTATCCGGTCTGCTGCCGCTCCTGAGGGTATCCGGTCTGCTGCCGCTCCTGAGGGTATCCGGTCTGCTGCCGCTCCTGAGGGTATCCGGTCTGCTGCCGCTCCTGAGGGTATCCGGTCTGCTGCCGCTCCTGAGGGTATCCGGTCTGCTATTCCAGTTGCTGCTTCCAAGTCCGCTGTTCCAGGTGTTGCTTCCAAGTCCGCTGTTCCAGGTGTTGCTTCCAAGTACGGTGTTCCTGCGGATCTCAAGTCTGCTCCGGCTCTTCTTGATCCTGATGGGTTCCAGTCTGTTCCTGCTCCTTCAGATCCTGATGATCTCCACGCTGCTGATATCTCTGCTTCCCAATCTGTGTTTCTGCGTGACTCTTTCAAGTCACATCATGTCCAGGCTGTCCAGCCTCTAAAGACTCCGGTGGTCCATCCATATTGTATGTTTTTTTTTTTTTTATTTCTCTGTGGTCCCTGCCCACCCAGTCTCGGTTTTTTCTATTGGGACCCAGGTGGAGCTAACTCTGGAGATCGTGTGGAGCGTTCGGAGTCCGCTCCTAAAGAGGGGGGTACTGTAATGATCTGTGCCTGTGTCATCCTGCTGGTAGCAGCACTGAGGAACTTGAGGTGGACTTCCGCTGTCTACCAGCAGATGGCTCTCATATTGCTGGGAGCGGTGCAATTCCTTGGCTCACCAGCAGATGGAACTGTAAAAGATTCTGGCCAGTCACCTGAGCAATGTGCTGCATAAAAGGATGGACTTGCTAGCAGCACATTGCTAGGTCATTCAGTTCGTGTTCTTGCTGCAGTTGTGACTCTGGCCTTTGATCCAGTGTTTCCTAGTTCCTGCCTTGCCTTGTATTACTCTGAATTCCTGGTATCGATCCTTGCTAACCTGACCATTCTCTGTCTGGCGTTATTACCTGATGCTGATCTCTAGGTTTGACTCCTGCTTGTATGACTTCCCTTTATGTATGATGATTCGGATTATGCACTGTTGTAAATATTCTGTCTGTTGCTGTATATATTGGTATAGATATAGTCAGGATTCTGGTATTTGTGGTACACCACGTGTTGTTTGTTTGTACGATTGTATGTGTATGGTGATCTGTATTTGTACACTTTGCATTATTGTAAATAAAACACATTCATTATTCTACTCTGTTGTGCAGATGTCAGTATTTCAATTGTGATCTTCCAGTTTTGTTTAAACCAAAACGATTGCCATGCAGAGATCATGGATCTGCCAGTCTGGTTCCAGTCACGACCACGATCTGCATGGCCAATCGTTACACCTACCCACCCACCAGGCTGCCTACCTACCCACCCACCAGGCTACCCACCCACCCACTCACCCACCCCCACCGGGCTACCTATCCACCCAACCACCCATGGGAGCTGTGCGCCGGATGGAGGCTGGGACAGGAGGTCTGCTGCTGCAGGTGAGTAAATGTTTTTTTTTTTTTTTTATTTTTTTTTTTTTTATTATTATTTTTTTTTTATTTATATTAGCAGGTGTATGTTCTGGGCAGGTCTGCCACATGATTGCATGTATTTTCTGGGCATATCTGCCGACATGATGTGTATTTTCTTGAGAAAACCTGCACAATTATGTGAATTTTCTGGGGAAAGGGTCACCAAAACTTGGGCCCACTGTCTTTGCGTTGCACTTTTCAAGGGAACCTGAGGTGAGAATAATCTTGAGGCTGCCATATTTCTCTCCTTTTAAGCAATACCAGTTGCCTGGCTGCCGTGCTGGTCCTCTGCCTCTTATTCTTTCAACCATAGACCCTGAGCAAGCATGCAGCAGGTCAGGGGTTTCTGACAATATTGTCAGAACTGAGAAGATTAGCTGCATGCTTGTTGCTGGTGTAATTCAGTTTATTACTGCGGTAAATAGATCAGCAGGGAGCCAGGCAACTAGTATTGTTTAAAAGGAAATAAACCCTCACCCCTGGTTCGCTTTAAGTTAGTTAGCTCCGCCCTCATTGCCACGCCCATTTTTTTTGCCGCAGCGCTACGCGACGCAGGTTCTATCCACACCTATTTTTTTTGTAGCCACGCCCATTTGCCGCTTCGCACGCCGCAGGTCGTAGGGGGCCCACAATTGCAATTTTGCACAGGGGCCCACTGCTGGCTGTGTCCGCCACTGGATCACGGGTAACTTGTGATCACAAGCTGTTTTTCCTGATCATGAGGTTGGATTCTGAATTTGTGATTGCCTCTTGATTAGTGTTGGGCGAACATCTAGATGTTCGGGTTCGGGCCGAACAGGCCGAACATGGCCGCGATGTTCGGGTGTTCGACCCGAACTCCGAACATAATGGAAGTCAATGGGGACCCGAACTTTTGTGGTTTGTAAAGCCTCCTTACATGCTACATACCCCAAATTTACAGGGTATGTGCACCTTGGGAGTGGGTACAAGAGGAAAAAAAAATTTAGCAAAAAGAGCTTATAGTTTTTGAGAAAATCGATTTTAAAGTTTCAAAGGGAAAACTGTCTTTTAAATGCGGGAAATGTCTGTTTTCTTTGCACAGGTAACATGCTTTTTGTCGGCATGCAGTCATAAATGTAATACATATAAGAGGTTCCAGGAAAAGGGACCGGTAACGCTAACCCAGCAGCAGCACACGTGATGGAACAGGAGGAGGGTGGCGCAGGAGGAGAAGAAGGCCACGCTTTGTGAGACACAACAACCCCGGCCTTGCATGAGGGCAAGAAGCGTGCGGATAGCATGCTTTGTACCGCCATGCGTCATAAATGTAATAAAGATAAGTGGTTCAATAAACAGGGACCACGCGGCAACGCTAACCCAGCAGCAGCAGACGTGATGGAACAGGAGCAGGCGCAGGAGGAGAAGGCCACGCTTTGTGAGACACAACAACCCAGGCCTTGCATGAGGGCAAGAAGCGTGCGGATAGCATGCTTTGTACCGCCATGCAGTCATAAATGTAATAAAGATAAGTGGTTCAATAAACAGGGACCACGCGGCAACGCTAACCCAGCAGCAGCAGACGTGATGGAACAGGAGCAGGCGCAGGAGGAGAAGGCCACGCTTTGTGAGACACAACAACCCAGGCCTTGCATGTGGACAAAAAGCGTGCGGATATAGCAGCAATGCTTTTTGCCGCCATGCAGTCATAAATGTAATACAGATGAGAGGTTCAATAAACAGGGCCCGGAAACGCAACACCATCCCAGATGTTCATTGGTCATGTTACTTGGTTGGGGTCCTGGAGTGTTGCGTAGTCATTTCCAATCCAGGATTGATTCATTTTAATTTGAGTCAGACGGTCTGCATTTTCTGTAGAGAGGCGGATACGCCGATCTGTGACTATGCCTCCGGCAGCACTGAAACAGCGTTCCGACATAACGCTGGCTGCCGGGCAAGCCAGCACCTCTATTGCGTACATTGCCAGTTCGTGCCAGGTGTCTAGCTTCGATACCCAATAGTTGAAGGGTGCAGATGGATGGTTCGACACAGCTACGCCATCTGACATGTAGTCCTTGACCATCTTCTCCAGGCGATCGGTGTTGGAGGTGGATCTGCACGCTTGCTGTTCAGTGGGCTGCGGCTGCATGGGTGTCAGAAAATTTTCCCACTCCAAGGACACTGCCGATACCATTCCCTTTTGGGTACTAGCTGCGGCTTGCGTTGTTTGCTGCCCTCCTGGTCGTCCTGGGTTTGCGGAAGTCAGTCTGTCTGCGTACAACTGGCTAGAGGAGGGGGAGGATGTCAATCTCCTCTCTAAAGTCTCCACAAGGGCCTGCTGGTATTCTTCCATTTTGACCTGTCTGACTCTTTCTTCAAGCAGTTTTGGAACATTGTGTTTGTACCGTGGATCCAGAAGGGTATAAACCCAGTAATTGGTGTTGTCCAGAATGCGCACAATGCGTGGGTCACGTTCAATGCAGTCTAGCATGAATTGAGCCATGTGTGCCAGAGTCCTACCAGAATCCTCATCATCCTCTTGTGAGCGTTGTGATAGTTGTTGTGATGCATCATAGTCGTCACCTTCCTCCTGGTCTGCTTCTGCTGACCATTCGCGTTGAATTGTGGAAGTCCAACGTGCACCGCTCTGGCCCTCGTCAGTGGTGGCATGAAATTCCTGCTCCAACTCCAGCTGTTCCTCCTCCTCTTCTTCGTCATAGCTGCTGGGGCCAGCGTTCCCTGAGGCGGATGGCCTGATGTTGGTACCATCACGCTGATCGTTTTCTCCTTCAGATTCCCCCAGTTGCATCATGACAGCTGTTTCCTTGATTTTTAACATCGACCTCTTCAGTAAACACAGCAGTGGTATGGTAATGCTGACTGAAGAGTTGTCACTGCTCACAAGCAACGTGGATTGCTCAAAATTTTGGAGGACTTGGCAGAGGTCCAACATGTTGGCCCAATCGGATCCACAGAAGCTTGGCAGCTGGCCGGATGCGCCTCGGTACTGCGCCGTCATGTACTGGACCACTGCACTCTTCTGCTCGCAAAAGCGGGCTAGCATGTGCAGCGTAGAATTCCAGCGCGTAGGGACATCACACAGCAAGCGATGGTGGGGGAGATTGAAGCGCTCCTGCATCTTGGCGAGTGCCCCCGAAGCAGTACTGGAATTTCTACAATGTTTGGACACTCGACGCACCTTCAACAGCAGATCGGGCACGCCTGGGTATGTCCTCAGGAACCGCTGAACTACTAGGTTCATCACGTGCGCCAGGCAAGGGATGTGTGTCAGCTTAGCCAACCTTAAAGCGCGAATGAGATTACTCCCATTATCACACACAACCATGGCCGGTTTCAGGTCCAGCGGTGCCAGCCACAAATCCGTCTGTTCCTTTATTCCCCTCCAAATTTCCTCCCCTGTGTGCTGCTTATCCCCAAGGCAGATGAGCTTCAGCAACGCTTGCTGACGCATGCCAACAGCTGTGCTGCACTGCTTCCACGATCCTACTGCTGCTGGGTTAGCGTTTCCGGATGAGGTACAGCTTTGAGATGCGTTGGAGGAGAAGGAGTCAGAGAGGTAGGTGCTGCTGTTATCCAGTGGGAGGGACGGCGGTGCAGCTGTTTGTGGCGTGGGCAACACCCGTGCCGTAGCAGGTGAGGAATCGCTGCCAGGCTCCACAAGGTTCACCCAGTGCGCGGTAAGGGAGATGTATCGACCCTGGCCGAACGCACTCGTCCAGGTGTCAGTGGTGAGGTGAACCTTGCAGGCAACGGCATTCTTCAAGCTTCGGGTTATTTTGCTGACCACGTGCTCATGCAACTCAGGCACTGCAGAGCGTGCAAAGTGGTAGCGGCTGGGAACCACGTAACGTGGGATGGCCACTGACATCATGCCCTTGAAGCTGTTTGTCTCCACCAATCGATATGGCAGCATTTCGCAGGCCAGAAGCTTGGCTATGCTGGCTGTTACTGCCACGGCCCGGGGGTCATTTGCTGGCAATTTCCTCTTGCGCTCAAACATCTCCGACACAGACAACTGAACCGTAGCGCTGCACACGGAAGGGCTGTTGGTTGTTGTGTTTGATGAACACTGGGAGACCTCAAGAGCACTACTCCGGAAAGTGACAGTGTCAGCGTCGTCTGATGTTTGTGAATGTTGTGAACCACGCAATGGCTGGGCTACTGCTGCTGCTGAGGCGGGTCTGGTGAACCCAAGGGAGGCAGTGTTGTTTCTGGTACCCTGTCCTGACGCGTTTGCCCAAAGAGTGGGATGTTTGGATAGCATGTGACGGCTCATGCTGGTGGTGGAGAGGTTGTTAATATTTTTCCCCCTGCTCAGGCGGGTCTTGCACACCTTGCAAATCGCCATGGTAACATCCTCAGTGCAGTCTTCAAAGAAAGCCCAGACTTTGGAGCACCTGCCTCCTTGCTGGCGATTTCTGTTTGCTCCTCTTTTGCCTCTCACTTGAACTTCCACGCTTGTGGTGCCTGAAATTGCGCGCCGCCTACCTTGTGGCACAAGGCGAACTCGTGCAGCAGTGGGTTCTTCAACAGACTCATCTGTGCTGCTGCTACGACGGCGATGTTCTCGTTCACAAACAAAATCTGGGTCTCTGTCCACATTGTCCATACCCTCCTCTTCCATCTCCTCAAACTCGTCATATGTCATTGTGGGCCACCGCCGTGGAGTAGAGCTCCCCACAACAACCTCTGCGCAGCACACTCCAACGTCGTCTTCCAGATCTTGTCGGCCGACCTCCTGCAATTGCAACCCCTCCTGCCCAAATTGCTCTGGGATTTGGGTTTCCGAGTCCTCTTCGGACTCGCCTTGTATTTCAGTGCGCGGTGCATTTCCCACAGTTAACGGTTGTGAATCCAGGCACAACATTTCTGGCTGTTCCTCCATTGACCTTTGAAAGGTGGAAGTTTGTTGGGCTGGGAATAGCTCCTGCGAATACCCCATTGTGTCCTGAGGTAATTCATCGGACTGGTTATCTGGCAGTTGTGTGCGTGGTGTCGCTGCCGGTTGTGTCAGCTTTGTGCCCACTGGCTCCTTGTAACTGGCTGAGGACTCGGACCTCGTGCGTGATGTGCTGGTGCTGCTTAACCCACTGCTGGACGCTTGAGAGGTCATCCAAGTAATTATCTGGTCCTGTTCTTTTGGATTTGTGAGGGTTGTTGTCCTGGACAACATGGGCGGTATTGAGTGGGTTTTCTTGGGTGCTCCCCTGTGGCCTGTATGTGAACCGTCAGGGGAAACACCTCTTCCCTTGCCCCTCCCTCTTTCACCGGATTTCTTCCTCATTTCACTTATCCTTACAGTACACGCTGACTGGCAGCAGTACAGTGGCAGTACAGAAATGCTATACAGTACCACTATTCCCAGCAGCGACACAGAGCACAATGCTATACAGTGACGGGTGAGCGGTGTACCACTATTCCCAGCAGCGACACAGAGCACAATGCTATACAGTGACGGGTGAGCGGTGTACCACTATTCCCAGCAGTGACACAGAGCACAATGCTATACAGTGACGGGTGAGCGGTGTACCACTATTCCCAGAAGCGACACAGAGCACAATGCTATACAGTGGCGAACGAGCGGTGTACCACTATTCCCAGCAGACACAGAACAGTACACAGAATGCTATATAGTGTGGCTGAACGAGCGGTGTACCACTATTCCCAGCAGACACAGAACAGTACACAGAATGCTATATAGTGTGGCTGAACGAGCGGTGTACTACTGTTCCCAGCAGACACAGAACAGTACACAGAATGCTATATAGTGTGGCTGAACGAGCGGTGTACTACTGTTCCCAGCAGACACAGAACAGTACACAGAATGCTATATAGTGTGGCTGAACGAGCGGTGTACCACTGTTCCCAGCAGACACAGAACAGTACACAGAATGCTATATAGTGTGGCTGAACGAGCGGTGTACTACTGTTCCCAGCAGACACAGAACAGTACACAGAATGCTATATAGTGTGGCTGAACGAGCGGTGTACTACTGTTCCCAGCAGACACAGAACAGTACACAGAATGCTTTATAGTGTGGCTGAACGAGCGGTGTACTACTGTTCCCAGCAGACACAGAACAGTACACAGAATGCTATATAGTGTGGCTGAACGAGCGGTGTACCACTGTTCCCAGCAGACACAGAACAGTACACAGAATGCTATATAGTGTGGCTGAACGAGCGGTGTACCACTATTCCCAGCAGACACAGAACAGTACACAGAATGCTATATAGTGTGGCTGAACGAGCGGTGTACTACTGTTCCCAGCAGACACAGAACAGTACACAGAATGCTATATAGTGTGGCTGAACGAGCGGTGTACCACTATTCCCAGCAGACACAGAACAGTACACAGAATGCTATATAGTGTGGCTGAACGAGCGGTGTACTACTGTTCCCAGCAGACACAGAACAGTACACAGAATGCTATATAGTGTGGCTGAACGAGCGGTGTACCACTGTTCCCAGCAGACACAGAACAGTACACAGAATGCTATATAGTGTGGCTGAACGAGCGGTGTACCACTATTCCCAGCAGACACAGAACAGTACACAGAATGCTATATAGTGTGGCTGAACGAGCGGTGTACTACTGTTCCCAGCAGACACAGAACAGTACACAGAATGCTATATAGTGTGGCTGAACGAGCGGTGTACCACTATTCCCAGCAGACACAGAACAGTACACAGAATGCTATATAGTGTGGCTGAACGAGCGGTGTACTACTGTTCCCAGCAGACACAGAACAGTACACAGAATGCTATATAGTGTGGCTGAACGAGCGGTGTACCACTGTTCCCAGCAGACACAGAACAGTACACAGAATGCTATATAGTGTGGCTGAACGAGCGGTGTACCACTATTCCCAGCAGACACAGAACAGTACACAGAATGCTATATAGTGTGGCTGAACGAGCGGTGTACTACTGTTCCCAGCAGACACAGAACAGTACACAGAATGCTATATAGTGTGGCTGAACGAGCGGTGTACTACTGTTCCCAGCAGACACAGAACAGTACACAGAATGCTTTATAGTGTGGCTGAACGAGCGGTGTACTACTGTTCCCAGCAGACACAGAACAGTACACAGAATGCTATATAGTGTGGCTGAACGAGCGGTGTACCACTGTTCCCAGCAGACACAGAACAGTACACAGAATGCTATATAGTGTGGCTGAACGAGCGGTGTACTACTGTTCCCAGCAGTGACACACAATGACTGGGGGGGACCCTGGCTAGCGTGGCTGGAGCGCGAACTACCCTGCCTGCCTACCCAAAGCTAAACCCACAGACAAATGGCGGAGATATGACGTGGTTCGGGTATTTATTTACCCGAACCACGTGACAGTTCGGCCAATCAGAGCGCGTTCGGGTCCGAACCACGTGACCTGTTCGGCCAATCACAGCGCTAGCCGAACGTTCGGCCATGCGCTCTTAGTTCGGCCATATGGCCGAACGGTTTGGCCGAGCACCGTCAGGTGTTCGGCCGAACTCGAACATCACCCGAACAGGGTGATGTTCTGCAGAACCCGAACAGTGGCGAACACTGTTCGCCCAACACTACTCTTGATCACGGATTCAGTCCCGAATGCACCCGTGTTCGTGGTCCAAATCCGGCTCGTGATCACGTCCTTGGTTATAACCTGGAAACCCGCCGACTTTAGCAGTTAATATCAAAGCCCCCTTACATGATATAAACACCAAATTTGCAGGATATGTTAAGTAGAACAGTGGGAACAAGGGGAAAATGATTTTAACGTTTCAAAGGAAAAAAGTATACATTTAAATGCGGTAAATGACAGTTAATGTAATTACCGCATTTACATGTATACTTTTTTCATTTGAAACTTCCTTTGAAACTTTAAATTTTTTTATTTTTTTTTCTCAAAAAATATAAGGTCTTTTCCCCTTGTCCCCACTGTTCTAGTTAACATATCTTGCAAATGTTTTGTTTATATCATGTAAGGGGGCTTTGCTATTAACAGCTAAAGTCGTCGGGTTTTGAATCATGAATATTTTTTTCATTTGCAACTTTAAAAATCGATTTTTCTCAACTAGGCCTTTTTGAAAAAAAATGTTTACATTGTAGCCACTGATCACCTTTTATAATCCATGCAATTTAGGTGATTGTAGCATGTATGGGGGCTTTGCTATTAACGTTAAAGTAAAATCCATGAACATGGATTCTACATGTAATCACGGCTAAAATCTGAGTCGAATTCAGAGCTCCGATTCAAACCCGGATCACGGCATATCCGGATTTCAATTCTGCCGTGGCCAGATTTACTCGAATCCATGATCGGGGGTATGTATCCGAGCATAAATAATGGAGACAAAGCTAGTGATGAAAATTATTTTTGAAGTGTTCTGTAATAGCACAGCACAGTCACTCCCTATTTTGATGTTATCTTAGGGTTCCAAGGCCGCCCGGGACATGCAGAATTACAGACACGGGTACCCACATGGCCCAGAACAAGAGGTAATGTTTTTTTTTGTATCAAGCTTTATAAATTCAGGGGTTTAAACAAAGCAAAGCAATTCATTCTAGTGATGAATGATCTCAACTCAATGTGCCTGATTCACAAAGCAGTAATAACCCAGTTATCACGCCTAAAAGACTTTAGGCGTGATAACCTTTGCACTAGCTCAGTTATCACCGCTTTGTGCTGCTGATTGCGCGCAAAGTCCCGCGCGCAAAGTTTTGCGCAATTGCGCGCGCAGCACCCATATGGTTTAATGGGCGCATCGCGCACCGTGATCTTTTGCAGGAACTGATATTTTGCATGTGTACAGCATCTAAGAATGATCAGGCTTTCAAACCTCTCTGACAAACTTCTGCGACAGATAAATTCCTCAGTTTGCAAAGATTTTCATCTGATGTGTGTGTCACGGAACAGCTGTGAGAGACGCAGGCGAATCCGGAGGATTCGCACAGTCAATTTTCTGATCGCTTCCTGGTTAGATGTGCGCAGTCATTACAGCGATCAGAATGACAATTTTTCCTTTCATGAAGTATGTTTGCTGAGCAGAGAAGGTATGTTGGTCTTAATTAACTGGACCAAAAGGAGACAGTTCACACGTACCCCTCACAACTCTGACCAGGTAATTAAACCTCATCACAGTTACCTGTGAAGGACAGCATACACAGGAATAGGCAGGAAACCCCCAGCAGGAGGCCTATTCAAAAGTTGCCTTCCCTCAGGGCTCGTTTCCACTGTAGCGGTGCGGAATCGCCTGGATTCCACCGCTGAAGAAATCGCATGCAGCTGCGTTTCCGCATGCAGATTTACCCACGATTTCGCATGGCAAGGAGCCATGCGAATTTAACCATGTCACTGCCTGTGTTAAGTTCCATTGGCTTTCATGCGAAATCGCGGGGAAATCCGCATGACAAAGCCGCATGCGATTTCCCTATTGAATACATTAGCGGCGATTCGCCCGCATTCCTGCCGCACGCGAATCTGCACGACCCTGTCGTGCAGATTTTCCCTGCATCAAAAAACGCCGTGGAAACAGCCCCATCCACTAACACTAATATTAAGTGCCCGCATGCGGATTCGCTATAGTGGAAACGAGCCCTCAGACTTACCGGAGCCATTTAGAGACAGCTTAGAAATACATAGAGGCCTGGTGCACACCAGAGGAGTTTTTCTGAGCGTTTTGAGTTTTTAAATCTGCTGCTAATGTTATCCTATGTGTCTGTGCACACTGGAGCAATGAGGTTTTGTAAAAAAAAAAAACATAGCATTACATTGGGAGGAGCTTTTGAAACCTCTAGTGCCCAAACGCTAGAGGTTTTAAAAGCTGTTCCCAATGTAATGCATTTTTTTTTTTTTTTTTTTTTTTTACAAAACCTCATTGCTCCAGTTTGCACAGACACATAGGATAACATTAGCAGCAGATTTAAAAACTCAAAACGCTCAGAAAAACTCCTCTGGTGTGCACCAGGCCGGAGTTTGAATTTTTTTTTTATTTTCTTTGCTTGTTTAAGGAATACCGTTCATATGATAGGTATGGAAGTTATCTCATTTTGCTGGTCTGGGTCTGGTGAATATTTTATTAAATTGAAGCCACTGACATACCCAGAACCTGAGGTATTCCGCTACTTTGTAACCGGGCATGCAGAAGCTCTCAAGTCTGATGTCATAGGAATTGGCATAATCTGAGGAATATTAAACAGCTACCAGCACCAATGTGGCATTTATTGGCTTTGAATTACAGAGGATTATAACTTTAATCCTAAATCTCTCTCCGAGGGAATTAACTGATTGGTTTGTAATCCAGAGGAGGCAGGCGTTGCCACTCCCCCAAACCAGCTTCAGTCAAAAGTGTTTTGGCAGGGACTCCTTGCACAGTCCTCCAAATTCCATCTTCACGAGAGCATGCTGCTAGCCAGAGGACCCAGGGCCAGCCCTAGACTTTTTGCCGCCTGAGGCAAACTTAGAAAAAATTGCCGCCCCCCCCCCCCCCAGCCGTGGGTGCGAGTGGGCCGGCCTCTGAGCTGGAGGGGTAGTGGGCAGAAGGGGGTATTGGGCCTAGGGGAGGGGGGTCGGACCCCCCCCCTCCCTCGCCTAGGTCCCCCGATCTGCGCTCCACCTCCAGCTTTAAATGGTAACATAGCAGCCGATTAGTAAGAGGGACGGGTGAGGATCACTCACCTCTTCCGGTTCCAGCGTGCGCTCCACTGGCGTCAATTCCTGCAATGCCGTCCACTTACAATACAGTGGGGGGCATGGCAGGAAGTGACATCAGTGGATCGCACGCTGGAACCGGAAGAGGTGAGTGATCCCCGCCCGTCCCTCTTACTATCGGCTGCTATGTAACCATTTAAAGCTGGATGTGGAGCGCAAATCGGGAGACCCCCCTCACCGCCGCTAGGCCCAATACCCCCTTTCTGCCCGCTACCCCTCCAGCTCGGCGGCTGGCCCACCCGTACCCACGGACGGGTGGTTGCCGCCCCCTAGAAGTGCCGCCTGAGGCAAAAGTTTCACCCCGCCTCATGAGCGGGCTGGCCCTGAGAGGACCATGTGGTTAGCGGCCATCTTGTCTGAACTTTGCTCCTGAACTGAAACAAAGGAACTTTATGAGTTTCCCAGAAAGGACATATTTCCACGAACTTTAAGTATTTTTTCCCTCATTTTTATTTTCTATACTGTGCTATTATTTGTCTCTATAATTGTTGATTTTAACGATTTTCTGTATATATTAATTATTTATATTGCGTTTTTAATAAACGACGCTAACGTCCTTTATTTATTCAGCTATTTTTTTACTGCAGAATCTGCAGTAAACAAATCCTGTAGCTAGGTAACGTCCTCCCTCGCTCAGCGCTGGAATTCTGTGCTGAGGAGGCGCGGCTGTCAGTCATGTGGGCGGTCATGTGGTGACGCCTTCATGATGTATAACAGAGTATACGGAGTGATGATGTGCCGCTCCCAGGGCTGTAATCCTGCGCATGCGCAGCCGCAGTACCGGCTATGTGAATTGTACAGGCAGGGGAGTTTTAAAGCAACGATTCTAATCACCATGAGATAAGGCGACCCTGGGCCGGGTTGGGTCCGCTAATGATAACTGGATTAAGATAACAGAGGGTCTGCAAATAGCAAGGGAGCCACTGATCGTCTGCCCTGAGGTCTGATATTCAACTAAGGTAATTAACTTTTTTTCTTTGATTCAGCTCGTAAGTCCTTTAACCAGCTGCCGACTGCTCCACGCCAATTGGCGTGAGCAGTGCGGCAGCCCCAGGACCGCTCCACATCAAATGGCGTGAATGGCTGTTTATTGGGCTAGCAGGAGATTGCGCGCAACCTGCACGTGCATCTCCTGCTTCGCCTTCAGTCTCTCAGCGGCGATCGCCGCTCGAGAGGCTGTTAGACGGCGTAACCGCCATCTAATTACTTTGTACAGAGCTGCGATCTGCAGCAGTGCTGTACTGGGGAGAGCCGTGTGACACAGCTGTCCCCTCCAGAGGCTCAGAGGTGATCGGCTGTCATAGGCTGAAGCCTATGACAGCCAATCACAATGGTTGGCTAGCGGGAGGAGGGCGGGTTTAGGATATATAAAAAATTGAAATTTTTATTTTAAAATAAATAATATAAATATTTATGAAAAGAAAAATAAACATTGTGCGGGGGATCAGACCCCACCAACAGGAAGCTCTGGTGGTGGGGGAAAAGTGGGTTGAAATCACTCATGTGCTGTGTTTTGCAGCCCTGCAGCTTGGCCTCAAAGCTGCAGTGGCCATTTTAACAAAAAATGTCCTGGTCACTAGGGGGGTTTAAAGGGAACCTAAACTGAGAAGGATATGGATGTTTCCTTTTGAAAAATACCAGTTGCCTGGCAGTCCTGCTGATCTCTTTAGTTAAGTAACGAATGCGGAATAGTCTCCTCAGTCAGCGCACAGCAGGTGCGCTGACACAAGTAAGATCTCCTACAAAAGTTCAAACAAGATGGACCCAGTAGTGGTGGAAACAAAGCAGCCAGCAGGAGGCGCTATGGAGCACAGAGGAGAGATTCCTCCGTGCGCTTCAAAGACGCCAGACTGCGACTGCACAATGCAAAAACAGTACACAGGTGTGAAAACAGCACTGAGACAGAATAGACTAGAGCAGAATTCATAGAAACAAACTGGACAGTCATAGAATGAAAGGATGTCTGCCAATCTAGTTACAAGCCATGCAACGGCATACATCCACAAGACAAGAAAGGAGAAGTACAGAGATCGAAGTAGAGATGCACGACCGCAGTGCACGCTCACTACGCAGACTTCAGACAAGACTAAGAAGGTATGTCCGCCAATCTAGTTTCAAACCATGCAACGGCGTTCATCCCCAACAAGACAGGACAGAAGAAGTACAGAGATCGAAGTAGCGATGCACGACCGCAGTGCACGCTCATTTCACAGACTTCAGACAGAGAATCGCCTCAATGCCACCACAGCACTGAGATGAGAGCAAAAAACCGGGAACACATCCGATATGAAAAATAATAAACGTACTCGCTAAACGCGGTCTCCGCACGAAAAGCGCAACAGAGACAAAACACATTCCAGGCACAGTCGCCGCACGAAAAGCACACAACAGCGACAAAGCATGCCACCCTAACTAACAGCAGAGATCAAATGGCAAGATGGGTTCAAGCTGACAGGAGTTGAGAACCAACTCCTGAATAACTAACAAAACCCTTGCAAACAGATTACGGAAGGCTGGGCTCAATCCAGTCACACTAAACAGGAATTATGACGAGTAAAGTCTTCTGGGAGGAAGTGACATTAAGGGCTCGTTTCCACTATAGCGAATCCGCATGCGGGTACTGCACGCGGATTCGCATAGGCAATGTAAGTGGATGGGGCCATTTCCACTTGTGCGGCTGCGGGAGCGTTTTTTGGGGCGGCAGTTATCTGCACGGCAGAGCCGTCAGATTTTGCGTGCAGAAGGAATGTGCGCGAATCGCCGCTAATGTATCTAATAGGGAAATCGCATGCGGGGTGACCATGCGTTTTTTGCCGCGAAATTGCATGCGATTTCGCATAGGTATTAATGTTAATTTACACAGGCAGTGACATGGTTAAATTCGCATATACCTTACCTATGCGGAATCGCATGCGAAATCGTGGCAAAAACGCATGCGGAATCTCACCCGCATGCGATTTCGTCCGCGGTGGAATGCAGGCGATTCCGCACCGCACTAGTGGAAACGAGCCCTTATACTAAAGCCCTTCCAGAGAAGAAGAGAAGTTAATTTGCAAAACAAGCGGATGCAAATTACCTCTGCAGCAAGCTGCAAGCTGACAAAAGGTCTCTTTTCCATAGACCTGCAGAATGCAACCCTGAAAATGACAAAAACTGCCTGCTTGCGCAGGCCAACAGAACAGATCCTTACAGGTTACAGTAGTGGTTGAATCACACACCTGAAAGAAGCATGCAGCTAATCCAGTCTGACTTCAGTCAGAGCACCTGATCGGCATGCTTGTTGAGGGGCTGTGCCTAAAAGTATTAGTGACACAGAATCAGCAGTAGAGTCAGGCAACTGGTATTATTTTAAAAGGAAAAATCCATATCCTTCTCAGTTTAGGTTCCCTCTAACACTGCGGTTCTCAAATGGTTAAGGCAGGTGTGAGCATGGGAGACAAGGGGTTACTTACCCAGAAGTCTGTCAGGCTCCTATGCATATCACTCCACTTGCATGTGATCTGTGGGACACGTTCCATGATTCACCACCGCACTTCCTCCTTCCGGCTTGAAGGAGGTAGTGCATCATATAGGTTGCGCGTAAGTGGAGTGATATGCATAGCGGCATAGGAGCCCGACGGACGTCTAGGTAAGCAACCCCTCGTCTTCCCCCACTATTTTTTGTACTATGTTTACAGCACTACAGTAGATGTTGGCACTATATAAATAAAAAAATATTTTGAGGAAGATGAGTATAAAGTTTACTTGCATGTAAGTTTATTATTTTTTATTATTATTTTTTTTTTTATAGAATTTCCTATCCCACACGATGCACTACCACCAAATCTTAATGGTATGTACATATACCAGAAATAATTCATTGTGTTGGATTCTATTGTTTCATCATACAGACTTACGTAAGAATGTGCATCAAGCTCTGGCTAAAGATTCTGTTTGATGTTTCTGCTCAATGGTGTTTTTTGTTGGCAGTTTTCCCATCTTCCATGATCCCATCCTTAACTCTTCCCTCAACCGAAACTTCTTCCCAATGACAAACCCTAAACTCCTCTCCTAACAGAAACTTCTTCACAATGACAAACCCTAAATTCCTCTCCTAATAGAAAATTCTTCACAATGACATGACTGGGCAGGGCCCATCTGGGCGGACTTTCCCCACAACCTGAAATAAAGCCATGACACCCAATTGGAGTTTAAAGGCCACAGCTTTAATAAGATTTAACATAATACAATCTAGAAGAAAAAACCAAAGAAACTTTGATTAAAATGCATTAACAATTTGAGAAACTTGTATAACCGCGCTCTGACAGGTCCCATGACAATGCCCTCCCTCTTCGTGAGGGTCCATATATACCAACCACCGGCTTTCAATCAACATTTGGTTTGCCACTGAACCTGCCAGTGACAACCATTAAACTTTATGCCACTGCACCTCCCCAGTGACGAGAATGGTGCCATTAACCCGTCGATTACCCACCCTAAAGCCATCCGGATTAATGACCCATGAAACCATTGCCATTATGTTCCTTCTTGGCACTCATGTATCATAACCAGCACTATGCACTCCTAGCATAAAATGCCTTATTTCATTCACTAAGCTCGGTGTGTACTTCTCGTTTGGATGTCGTCCAGGCCGGCATTGTCATGGACCCGCCACGGCATTCGTGCCTGCCCCTTCAGGAACGAATGCCCGCCCTCAGCAAGAGCGCGGCTTCTAGGGCCTCTCTCATCCCAAAAAGGAAAATATCGTTCCCCAGACCGCTTAGGTGCACCCCATCCCTGTCGAAATGTCCCTCCCAGCTCTCCAAGAGTCTGTGACGAATGGCAATGCCCCCTCGTTTGACTATGAACTTTGATATGGCTCTGTTGACTCTTTGTCTGGAATGGTTTAAGACTCTTTCCAAGACGGGTGGGCGCCATTTGGATCTCGGGATCATTTCGGACCATATGATGGTTGGATGCTCCGCAGTAGCTCCTTTATCTCCAGCATCAGGAGATGCAATAGACTAGTTCCCAAATAGTTTCCCCCTATGTGTACTATGGTGATGTCGGGGCGGGCCTTTGTTTTGCCAGCTGTGTGAGCTTTTTCCAGCCTCTCTAGCGTTGCCCCCGGAAAACCAAACCAGTGTACCTCCCGGTCCCCTCTTACCTGCCCTAGCGAGTCGTTCCACCCGTGTTATAAATGAGTGTCCCATGATCCACACCCTACACTTCTACTGACCTAAGGTGGAAGGAGGATAAAAGGCAACAAAAAAAGGGGGGGCAGAAAACATGCATTAACACATTTTGAGATGACATCATGCGGTAACATGCAATGCTTATCCAGTAGGGGCTATGCCCGATCCCCCGCAGCTAGTGCTCTGCCGGGTGTGGCGTCTTCGTACCCCTTTACTTGCAGCTATAGCTCTGCCAAGTGTGGGTATGTTTGTACCGTATGCCCTCCGTTCTGCAACCCGCCCCTGCAGCTATTGCTCTGCCAGGTTCGGGGGCATGTGGGAGAGTAAAGAGTTGTGGGTTTTTTTGTTTTGTTTTGTTATTTGTTTTTGTGTTGTGGCCCTAGCCCACTTCCTGCAGCTAGCGTTCTGCCAGGTGTGGGCAGACATAAGTCTGAAACCTGCGAGATTCCCATCTTCCAATAATTTTATTTATTTATTTTTTTTTTTTTTATAATTTCATTGGTCAAACCCCAGCGTATGGCCTCCGTTGCTGCGCCGATACGAAAAGAGTGTGAGCCATACTCGGCCGGGTTGAGGCCTATACTTACCAGCGCGTGCCGGAATAATCTGTGAATTGAAACCTGGACATTGGCGACCCATCCCTGTGTAGTAGTAAGGGCCCTGCCTGGTTGCCTCTGTAGAGCACCAGGTTCCTGTATGATCACACCGGATAAGAAGCCTGCCCAGCCGTTTCCTTTACCCGTATGGTGACTCCCTTCACCCCTTGATCTGTTTTGGATTTATTGATGCGCCCTCATATAGACCCTTGCAACAAATATATGTCCTGCATCTGCAGGCCCCCCTTTCCTCTTTCCGAGGGCTTACTAACTCCCCCATGCGCAAGGCTCAATGGAAGGCCAGTGTAAAGGCCAGGTGGATATGGAACGCTTCACGAATTTGCGTGTCATCCTTGCGCAGGGGACATGCTAATCTTCTCTGTATCATTCCAATTTTATTATATGTGCTGCCGAAGCGAGCACGTATCACATATCATTTTGGCAATCCAATATAATCTATACCCCGCAATGACCAGCAGTTATACTGGATGTGTCATGATGCAGTCCTCTTATAGGTAATTCTGCTCATTTTAAGCGTAGGTTTAACTACATGCTGGAGGGTGCTTTACTAGGATCGTACCACGAAGGTATATTAGGTAAACTTTACACACGTATGCATACACACCCACGGTACATACACGTATAAACCTACATATGAGGACATACAGCCACATAGGCCCCTATACATTTTATTAAATTCCCAATTGTTTGTTCTTATTTATTTTTATATATACATACATACATACATACATACATACATACATACATACATACATACATACATACATACACACACATACATACACACATACATACATACATACATACACACATACATACATACATACATACATACACATATATATATATATATCTATATATATATATCTCTATATATATATATATCTATATTTTTTTTTTTTTGTAATATACGCATACAAATACGTATTATATATATATACATGCATAACATACATACCTCCATACACATACGTCTAAACAAACGCACCCATGTGTATACACTTAAGCATACATACCTCAGTGCTGTATAAATAAATAAATACCTACATCCACACCCCACACATGTACATATATACATGCATCCACCCGCCTACACGTGCATATGCACCCTGGAACATGCATACACATACATTACATACATGTATTATTCCTTATTGAGATCTGGTTGTTGTCCTCCAGCCTACAATGGCTTCAATTCATCAAGCATTACCGCATTCGGTAATGCTGAAAACAGCTGACTTAACGAAGCACTTTAGAAAATGTTAATTCATCAAAGCTGTTACCGAATGAGAAGCTGAAATGACAGATCAATGAGATAAATTACCGACTTATGTGCTAATTCATCAAGGTTCCCACATTCGCTAACACATTCGGTGATTATCTCCAGCTCTCCCCTGTCCTAACAGGCTTCGAAAGCCTTCTGTGTGAATGTTTTCATGATTAGCAGGAGCAGGCAGCCAATAGAAACAGCCCCTGTTCTCCTGCAAGTGCTGCTGATAGGTCACACAGGCTTCTCCACACAAGCTTTTAGACCCCCCAGGCAGTGAGCAGAGAGAACGGGACAAAAGATATCCCCAGATTCCCTTCGGTGGTGTAACCCTTTCAGGCCCTGTTTAAATATGCAAAGATGCAAGTGGTGAAATCACCAAGCATGGCATTTGTAATGTCTCCAGGAAGTTCATCTACGTTGTGGCAAATAAGTCAAATGTTAAGAAAGACTGATGGACAGATTCAGAGCAGCAGAGGCAGTATAAATAACAGTAACTATAACACGTTTACGTTTACGCTTCTATTGTAATCAGCTTGTAACAACACAGGGACATTCCAAGCTGCTCTGCACCACTCTGCTGTTATCGGACAGCCTTTGATGAATTGAAGCAGTAGTACTTCGGTAACTTAACGAACCTCTACCACACATGGGAAAATATTGATGAATTAGCACAGTGAAGTGTAAAATACCGAATGCGGTATTTTAAGGACTGGGGTTTTGTTATCGAACACCCTTTGATGAATTGACGCCTATATCCTAGCACTTATGGTAAAACAATAGTAAGTTTAACAGCTCCCCTCATTCCTGCACAGCTCCCTTTGGCAGGACTACCCCTCTGCCTACAGGCTCTATGCAGATAGCTTATATCACTGCTGTGGAGAAACTTAAAGCAGCAGTTTTATGTCTTTGGCTGAATTTTAATACAAGTTACTACTTATCAAAGGTAATCTCACTCCAAGTATCATATCTGTCAGATATTTTCCCCCACTGAGTTAAATTATCCTAGTCCGTTTTTTTTGGCAGCCTGCATCAGGGTCAGACTAGAATCTAGTCAGCTTTGTTCTCTGGGGTGACAGACTTTATTACTCTTCCAGCTATAGAAGTGGTCATTGCTCCAGGACAATATAGTCTGCCATGAGTTTGTTTGGCTTTGATCAAAGGAATGTGTTAATTCTCTTCACTGAGTCCCACCTAAACAGCATTGATCCCTGATCTGCTCTTCTATTATTATTATTATTTATTAGATTTACATAGCGCCAACATATCATGCAGCGCTGTACAATAAATAAGGTTACAGACAATGATAACAGGTATCCTATTCAGGTGAAAAGAGGGAAAAAACGTCCTGCTCCTGCCTTTTCATGCCTGGAGGAAGATACTCCTCAGGCACTCCACCTTTTAAGCACACCTGATAGACTGGTTGTGTTTGGTCAGTCCATCCCAGGGCCCGCCCCAGTCATGCCCCTGCTCGTTTTAGCTCTGCTGACCTCTCAGGTTACTAACCCTAAACTCCTCTCCTAACAGAGACTTCTTCACAATGACAAAGCCTAAACTCCTCTCTAGGGTTGCTGGTCGGATTGCACGGAATGGAGATTCTCACGATTCCGGTTGGAAATTGGCAGTTCCGTTCCGTTGAGCTGGAAAGGAACATCTATAGCGGTAATCGGTAAATAGTGGAATTTCTATGTGGAATTCCGTTGGAATTTAATCAGAAGCGTGTAAAAGCTGCCTTTACTGTTAGGCAGGATTTTTAAGCCAAGCAGAAGGATCGGAAGGGATAGACCCATCACAGAAGCTTAAAACATGCTGATTTCTGCATTAAAAATGGAATTTCTGCACCAATTAGTCTTAACAAAAAACAACCAATCCTACGTTAGCAACCAGCTCCTAGCTACCTATCATTAGCTATCCCACCCATTTTGTATATAAGAGAGGTGTAACAGTCACAAAGCTTGTGGGTTTCAGTCTGGTGTTGGAGAGAGAGGAGAGACAGACCTATATTAGTTGTTTCGTCATAAAACAATAAGGAGAGACAGACCCATATTAGTTGTTTTGTCATAAAACAATAGTCTTTTTAAAGACTATGAGAGAGAATTAGACTGAGTGTGAGCTATTAGTAGTAGTAGCTCAGAGCCGGCCTTTGGGGGGGGGGGGGGGGCGCAAGTGGGGCAATCGCCCCAGACCCCATACCTGAAAAGGCCCCGCACTCTCTGAGTGGCCTGTGCAGCAAGCCAGACCCTATCCATCCGCGTCTGTCCTGCTTGAGATTGCTGCACAGCTGTATCTGGCAGCCGAGGATGTAAGGAGGCAGAGGGAGGTGATGACGCTGCAGGCTGTTACAGACAGGGACGTCTATGCCTGCAGCCTGTAGCTCCGAGTCCTCCCCCTCCTCTCCCCCTGTAACTAAGCTATGTGTCCTGCAGCCACGCCCACCTTCCTCTCCAGGCTGCTCCTCAGGTCCTCACACACAGCTTCTGCCGGGAGATTCAAGAGAGCTGCAGGCCCGGATTACCGACCAGGCAACAAAAGCAGTCGCTTGGGGCCCCATTCAGAGTCAAAGGGGCCCCATCAGCACATAAACTAGCCCTCGCCATCTTGTCAGCGGTGGCTGGATGGTATAATGGTTAAAGGGACTCTGAGCAGTGCAGTAACTATGGAAAGATGCATATCATTTTAAAGCTCTCTTTCTCCACTTTCCAATGATATATAAAGCGCCGCCCTATGCCTTTTTGTTTTCGCTATTTTCGTGATCGAAATCGCAGCCACAGCAATTTTGATCGCGAAAATAGAGAAAACTAAAAGGCGTAGGTTTCGCGGGTCCAGTTAAAAATGGCGCCAGCCAAATAATGGCGCCTGGTTAAGCACAATATTTTTTAAAAAACGATATTTATCGTTTTTACAAAAATGATATTTATCGTTTTTATGAAAAACAATATTTTTCGTTTTTGAGAGTTTAAAGTTCCTTTCCTGGGTGTGTGTGTGTACACACACCACACACACACCACACACACACCACACACACACCACACACACCACACACACCACACACACCACACACACCACACACACCACACACACACCACACACACCACACACCACACACCACACACACCACACACCACACACCACACACACCACACACCACACACCACACACCACACACCACACACCACACACACACCACACACACACCACACACACACCACACACACACCACACACACACCACACACACACCACACACACCACACACCACACACCACACACACCACACACACCACACACACACCACACACACACACTTCAAAACTATATTTATCGTTTTATGGAAGTCATAAAACGATAAATATCGTTTTTAGTGCGGCGCCATTTTTTAACTCATAAAACGATAAATATCGTTTTATAATGCAAATTAATGTGGCGCCATTTTTACACTGTAGGCTCTGGCGACATTTTTAACTGATCCCATTTATCTATATTTGGAAAGAGAAGAAAGAGAGCTTCAAAATGATATGCACCTTTCCATAGTTACATTGTATTTCACAGGACGACTTTTCTCCAAAGTGGGCAGCTCGATTCAGCACAATGCAATGACATATAAGGAACCCAGGGGGATATAATTACAAACATCATGCTGGTAGGTGTGAGGATGTAATTAATTAGTTGTGGGTATGCTTAAAGGCATACTCACAGGCACTGCTCGGAGTCCCTTTAAGGGCTCTTCCTCTGACACAGGAGACCAGGGTTCGAATCTTGGCTCTGCCTGTTCAGTAAGCCAGCACCTATTCAGTAGGAGACCTTAGGCAAGTCTCTCTAACACTGCTACTGCCTATAGGGCGTGTCCTAGTGGCTGCAGTTCTGGTGCTTTGAGTCCGCCAGGAGAAAAGCATAATATAAATGTTATTTGTCTTGTCTTGTCAAATGATGCTGATTGTCTTCAGAACCAGCTCCTGCTACTGTGCGCTCTGCCACTGCCCACTCCTCCCTCCCTTCCCACAGAGAACCACAGCTGCAGCAAGAATGATAGCAGCAGATGGCAAACGCTCACTCACCTATCCATGATCCAAGCGATAGAGATCCCGTCATCTGAAACCCATCTGTCTCTTCTACAGTGCAGCTGCTCACTCTGAACTTCCTGATTCTCAGATCAGACAGGAAGTAGGAAGTAGTAATAGTAGTAGTAACAGAGCGGCAGCACTCTAGAGGAGACAGATGGGCTCCGGATGATGGGACCTCTATTGCTTGGATCGCAATAGGTGAATGTGATTCATCTGGTGCTGTCATTCACCCCCACTGCAGCTGCCTTCTCTGCTGGACTATCGTATTCACTGGGATGGAGGCTGCATGGTGGCTGTCTAGTTTGGGAGGAAATCGGTTGTTCGGTGGTGGGGGTGGTTATGTAATTCTGTCTGGGGAACGGCTTCCGGTTTGGCGGTGTCGAGAGCTTTTGGCTATTGCCAGGCTGGAGATGCAGGGGGAAAGTGCTGCTGCTGTGATATCTGGCCCCCTCTTCACAGGGGTGCCCCAGCCCCTGAGTGCAAATGTCCCAGCCATTTATCTCTCACTCTGCATTTTGCAGCTGCTATTCCCTGCATATTCCCTGCATTGTGCACCCACAGAGGAAAGCGGGCTGTTGCCCATAGCAACCATGAGCTCGGCTGCCCCGGTGTGTGCGGCATGTTGCTGTGCAGCTGCATCTTCTGATTCTATTACGACATGATGGGGGCCCCAAATCAGTTACTTTGCTTAGGGCCCCATTTAGCCTTAATCCGGCTGGTATATATTGGAAGAAGCTTGCCTGTCACAGGCAAGTAATAAACAAGATAAGAGTCAGATAGCTGCAATAAATATATGTCCACTAATGGGAGGGAAGGTGAATGGGGGTTCTGCTGATTGTTTACTTGTGTGTCCTTCCCAGCATGTCAGAGTACTGCTAAGGCTGCAATCCTGGTAAGGAATGTCCCTTTTCCTCCTCTGTTTCCACTATCTTCACCATCACATTCTCTGTATTTTCCTCTCTTTATCTAGTGCTCTCTTTTCTATCCTATCTTACATTCTGTACCCCCCTCTCTCACCCATGTTCTGCAGCACATTACAGAGTACATAGTCAATCATGACTGTCTTCCGAGGAGCTCGCAATCTAATCCCACCATAGTCATAGTCTGAAGCCTCATCTACACGTGTAGATGAGGCGGTGATCCGGCGGTGATCGCCTCTTCCGCGTCCCCACTCGCCGCGCGTGCGCCGGAATCAATACCCCGCTCGATTCCCGCTAGTCCCCGCGCCGCTTATCTTCCGCTCGATTCCCTGCCTTTGTCCCCTCGCGGGGACCGAGCAGGGAATCGGCGGTGGGGAGATCCGTCCTGTCGGATCTTATCAATTGAGCTGCTTCAGCGGCTCGATTGATAAGGAACATCGCCGCCGCATCTACGCGTGTAGATGCGGCTTAATGTCCTACCATATTATTCTTATGTGTTTATAGAGCACTGACATCTTCTGTCGCACATTACAGAGTACATAGTCATGTCGCTGACTGTCCCCAGAGAAACTCACAATCCAATCCTACCATAGTCATAGTCTAATGTCCAACCATATTATTATTATTATGTATCAAGTACTGACATCTACAGCGCTGTTCAGAGTACATAGTCATGTCACTGACTGTCCTCAGAGGAGCTCACAATCTAATCCTACCATAGTCATAGTGTAATGTCCTACCATATTATTATTATGTATTTATATAGCACTGGCATCTTCTGCAGCACAGTACAGAGTACATAGTCACGTCACTGACTGTCCTTAGAGGAGATCACAATCTAACCCTATCATTCATAACCGGAGTGCCTGGAGGAAATCCACACAGACACGGGGAGAACATACAAACTCTTTGCTGATGTTTACCTGGCTGGGCTTCAAACTGGGGTCCCAGCGCTGCAAGACGAGAGTGCTAGCCACTAGGCGTGTGTGCGTTTCTATCTATCTATCTATCTATCTATCTATCTATCTATCTATCGTGCGCGTGCGCGTATGTGTGTGTGTGTCTGTCTACAGTATCTAGTGTGTGTCTGTCTGTCTGTCTATCTAGTGAGTGTGTGTCTGTCTGTCTTTATAGTGTGTGTCTGTCTATCTAGAGAGTGTGTGCGTGCGTGTGTGTGCGTGTGTGTGCGTGTAACATATCTATGTCTCTAGGCCCTGCATATGACACTCGCCCCAGGCCCCGCATGCTTTAAGGCCGCCTCTGTAGTAGCTAGGTGTATTTGTTAGAGAGTGACAGTAGATTGTTAGTTTGAGTGATAGATTGTAGTATAGTGTACTAGTAGTTGCTGTGTGGAGAGGGTTAGAGAGAGCCAGCCAGGCCGCAGGCTTAGTGTTTGACAGAGTGAGAGAGTTAGGTGATTGATTAGTTGAGAGTAGTGCGAGAGTTAGGTGATTGATTAGTTGAGAGTAGTGCAAGTGTTTTTTTTTTTTTTTTTTCTAAGTTCATTTTTTTTCTTTATTTTGTTTTTGATTTATTTTCTTTATTTCATCCCCTTATTTTCTTATCTGTTTTTTAGTTCAAGTTAGGTGGATTTATTTTACTTTGGTTCTGTTGCTCATACCCCTTCCCCCAATAAACTTTTTGGCCCCAAAACAATGGAGCGATAGCAGCAGCAATTTCCTGCCACTCCTAAAAGAAAATGGAGTGATGGTGGTGTTGGTGGATCACGTCAAGTATGTGATCAGGTTGAGGGTGGCAGCAGCAGCAGGAAATGTTCCACCCTGATCAGAGATGTTTTCCCTGTGTTCGCACACAGGAACATTTTGACAGAGCAGCAGGCAAACAGAGTTGTTGATTATTTCGATCAGGAACCCTCTACCCAGTGTGAGATACTTAAAGCTAGTGGCAGCAGCACCAGTTTATGCCAGGTTCCTCATGACCAGAACCTAACCGCAGCTGCTTCTCTTGATGAGGTTGCTTCCTCCCAGTACTCTCCTCCAGAATTAAAGCACACCTATGTCGATGAGAGAGATGTGCAGAACAAGGATTGGGATGAGACATTGGAGGAGACCATGGGACCAAGGTCCCGAGAAGTGGTGGGTTTTGTGGTGACAGAAATGGCCCCTGTGTTCTCATCATCCAGTAATCCATCACAACTGGAAGCTTGTGTCAGCATCAATCTACATCACAACCAGTCAACTACAGAGGTGTTTAGTGGCCAGGTGGAGGGTCCAGAAGAGTCACTTATGGGTTCCAGTGCTTTTGTTGAACTGGATGATGTTTTGGATGATGAGGTGGCTGATCCAACATGGTCACTATCTGGTGGGTTAGGCACTAGCAGGCGTGAGCAGCATGGAGAAAAAGAGCAGACGGTTGGCCAGCAGCCTGCAAGTGCTTTCCCATCTGTCAGTACCCGCCAGTCCAATGCTGAGCATCGACGTGCTAGAACAAGTCGCACCACTGTTCCACGTGCACGCACGTCCCCTGCATGGAATTATTTTACTGTTCTGGAAGAGGATGAATCCAGGGCAGTCTGTTCTGTGTGCCATAAATCGGTGAGCCGAGGCAAATCAGGCAGCGGGTTCGGCACTTCAGGGCTGATAAGCCATCTGTGCAACCACCACAGACGGGAGTTCAAATATGCAAAGAATTACAATAAGATGGGTGGAGGAAAAGCAGCAGCAACAGGCCCCGCCTCTTCTTTTTCTAGTCGTTCTGTCCCTTTCCAACCTGTTCAGTCCCATTCTACTTCAAATCCCTCAGCATGCCAGGCTGGAAGAGGGCTCCAGACCCCGGCAAGCACCTCATCATCACCCTTGTTGGTTTCCTCTGAATCACCAGTGTTCCAGTGTCAGGCTTCTGTGCCAGAAATGGTGCAGAGGAAGCAGATGCTCCCTGCAACTGATCCGTTTGTTGTCAAAAATAATGCACTCCTGGCAAGGCTGTTGGGCCAACAGCTGCTGCCCTACCAGTTTGTGGACTGTATCCCCTTCCGCAGACTGATGAACAGTGTTGCTCCACAATGGCGGATCCGCAGCCGCCATTATTTTGCCAGGAATGATATCCCTGCCCTTCACCAGCACATTGTGGAGTGTGTCGGCTGGTCTATGGATCACGCTGTCGGTAGCAAGGTGCACTTCACTATGGATGGCTGGAGCAGCAGGCATGGGCAGGGAAAGTATCTCACTTCTACCGCCCATTGGGTCACCCTTCATGGTGCTGCAGAGGAGGGTACAAGATCTTGGGCATCTCAGCTGGTGGTGCCACCACATGGGTTAAAGGGGAGGCCTGTTCTACTTCCCTCTGCTACCTGTTCTGTCCAAGGCCAGTCCACCATTGCTGAGCCTTCCAGTAGGTGGTCCCGCTCCTACACTGGTCTGCAGCACCATCGATGCCAAGCAGTGCTGAAACTTGAATCCATGGACGAGAACAGGCAAACTGGATCTGTAATCCTTGCAGCCTTACAGGATCAGATTTAGCAGTAGCTGTCCTGTCCCCCCGAAAACTGGAGACAGGTGTAGTGGTGTCTGATAATGGTGCCAACATGCTGGCCGCCATTTCTGAAGGTGGCTACACTCACTTACCTTGCTTGGCCCACGTCTTCAACCTTGTAGTCCAGAAATGTTTACGAACTTTTGATGGGTTGAAGGACGCTGTGGCCTCAGCATGAAAGATGTCAGCCCACATCCATCACTCCGCAATCGCCACCGTGGCCTTGAAACTGCTGCAGCGCCGCCATAGCCTGCCGAAGAGCAGGCTTATTTCTGATTGTCCAACGTGGTGGAACTCCATCCTCCACATGCTGGAGAGGTTGTGGGAGCAGCGAATGGCGGTCAGGCTATACCTGTCTCAGACATCTTCCTCCAGAACAGGGCCACTGGACTACATTACTGAGGACCAGTGGCAGCTGATTGGACAGGTGTGTAAAGTCTTGGAGCCGTTTGAACAGGCAACAAAATTGGTGAGTGAGGAGCACTGCAGCATATCAAAAGTGCTCCCTATTGTCTTCATGCTGGACAAGGCTCTTGACAAAGTGCTCGGACAGGGGGAGGAATCCCTACTGAACAGTCGTCAGTCAAGTGGGGGGAGTGAGTCAGCATGCTTAAGTCCTGCATGAGGAGGCAGAGCTTGTGGAAGTGGAAGAGCCCATAGTCCAGGGGTGGGAGGAAGATTCTGATGTGGAGCTGGAGCATGACAACAGTTCTGACAGCCAGGAAGAGGTGATTAATAGCAGACATCTCTTCCCTATGGCTGCGCATATGCTCCAGTGCCTCCGTGAAGGAAACTTTAAAATCAAGGCTCGACATGTGGGTGGCCACCATCTTAGATCCCCGGTGCAAGGGGAAAATGCAACAGTTCATACCCCCCTCCCAAGCAGACGCCAGGATAAGCCACATCCGGGATGCCCTTCTTCGTTGGGTAGAAGATGCATTTCCTGAACCTGTATCCCGGGCCCAAGCTACCAAGCCTCATCATACTCAGCAAAGGTCTGGTGGTCACACTCCCAGCAGCAGCACCATTAGCCAATCTGTGAACCTGCTGAGTATGTTGAAGGAATTTTATCAGCCAATGCCAGATATTTCTTGAAGCGGAACCACCACCAGCGGGCAAAGTAGTCACCGCCAGCGGCTGGCCCGTATGGTGAATGATTACTTGGGGTCGGCCAGTGCTCCAGACAATATGGAGAGTAATGAGGACCCCATGGAGTATGTTACATAGACGGACAGGCTGTTGACCCTGACACCAGTGGTAAGCGTGGGCTTTCCCAGGGCGCGGAGTCTAAGTGGCTACGGATCTTCACCAGAGCACTCAGCAAGGGATGATGGGCCGCTACCCCTAGTGGGCAATGGACTACTTTCAGCTGCCTAGTAGCCACCAGGTCGCGGCCCCCAGGATTGCCCCACCAGAGGCAGAGAGAACAACTGAGTTCCGATATGAGAGGCTGGAAGCGTAGTCGAGGAACCAAGCACAGGTCGAGGCAGGCGGTAGACAGGCGTAAACGGGTATACAGGCACAGGTCGAGGCGGGCAGCAGACAGAGCGTAAACAGGAAAAAGCAGAGGCCAGATACCAGAGAATCAATAACTAAGTAATGCAGGCAAATACCAACTAGCTGTAATGAAGCAACAGCACTGAGTGGCTGCAACCAATGACCTTATATACAGATTTTAAATCTGGCGCCAGATTACGTGTACACGTATGCGCGTTAAGGCATACGCGCACGCGCATTAGACGTGTACCTACTTCGGCATGCACGCGTACACCATCACGGTGTACCCGGAAGTTACCAAAATGTTTAAAGGACAGGGAGCGCGTGTGTGCGTAAGCACAGGACGCTGAGGATGGGAAGCAGGACGCCGAGAACGGTAACAGAGTATTGGACAAAACAACTGGATACCTGGCCTTAACTCGCTCAGTATGCACTGGAGGTTCTTGCATGCCCCGCCGCCAGTGTTCTTTCTGAGCAAGTATTTAGTGGTGCAGGTGGGGTGGTCACTGACCAACGGACCCGTCTGTCCAAAGACAATGGCTTCAATTCATCAAAGGGTGTTCAATAACAAAATCCCAGTCCTTAAAATACCGCATTCGGTATTTTACACTTCACTGTGCTAATTCATCAATATTTTCCCATGTGTGGTAGAGGTTCATTAAGTTACCGAACTACTAGGCTTCAATTCATCAAAGGCTGTTAATAACAGCAGAGTGGTGCAGAGCAGCTTGGAATGTCTCTGTGTTGTTACAAGCTGATTACAATAGAAGGCATCCAGACATCCCTTTAGATGTAAACATGTGTTATATTTACTGTTATTTATACTGCCTCTGCTGCTCTGAATCTGTCCATCAGTCTTTCTTAACATTTCACTTATTTGCCACAACGTAGATGAACTTCCTGGAGACATTACAAATGCCATGCTTGGTCATTTCACCACCAGCATCTTTGCATTTTCAAACAGGGACTCAAAGGGTTACACCACCGAAGGGTATCTGGGGATATCTTTTGTCCCATTCTCTCTGCTCACTGCCTGGGGGGGGTCTGAAAGCTTGTGTGGAGAAGCCTGTGTGACCTATCAGCAGCACTTGCAGGAGAACAGGGGCTGTTTCTATTGGCTGCCTGCTCCTGTTAATCATGAAAACATTCACACAGAAGGCTTTCAAAGCCTGTTAGGACAGGGGAGAGCTGGAGATAATCACTGAATGTGTTAGGGAATGTGGTAACCTTAATGAATTAACATTTACTGACATTTGCTGACATGTGTTGAGCACATGTCGGTAATTTATCTCATTGCTCTGTCATTTCAGCTTCTCATTTGGTAACTGCTTTGATGAATTAACATTTTCTAAAGTGCTCCGTTAAGTCAGCTGTTTTCAGCATTACCGAATGCGGTAATGCTTGATGAATTGAAGCCTTTGTGGACATACTAACGTTCATTGACCTCCCCGGCGTTCTATTGAGATCGCCAGGGAGGCTGCGGGAGGGTTTTTTTTTTATAAAAAAAAATCTATTTCATGCAGCCAACTGAAAGTTGGCTGCATGAAAGCCCACTAGAGGGCGCTCCTTAGGCGTTCTTCCGATCGCCTCCGGCAAGCATAAGTAACAAGGAAGGCTGCAATGAGCAGCCTTCCTTGTTTGGCTTTCCTCGTCGCCATGGCGACGAGCGGAGTGACGTCATGGACGTCAGCCGACGTCCTGACGTCAGCCGCCTCCGATCCAGCCCTTAGCGCTGGCCGGAACTGATTGGTCCGGCTGCGCAGGGCTCGGGCGGCTGGGGGACCCTCTTTCTCCGATCAGGCAGCACACGCGGCTGGCAAAGTGCCGGCTGCGTGTGCTGCTTTTTATTTGAGGAGAATCGGCCCAGCAGGGCCTGAGCGGCAGCCTCCGGCGGTGATGGACGAGCTGAGCTCGTCCATACCGCTCAGGAGGTTAAACTGAATGAGTCATGGATCAGTGATAATTACAAGGCTCCTCTCACTGATTCATGATGAAGATTAGACAGACTAAATTAAAGTTTTGCTGTTTTTCAAGCCTCAAATGGTCTCCCTCTCAAACTCTGCTGCAGTGCCTATCACTATCATTGCATATTCTGCGCCCAAAAATTTTTTTGACTGCTGTGAAACCACCTCTAGATCCAATGGCCTACAACTTCTCCTGCTTCTCCCCCCAAAAAAATGTAATGACTGCTGTGGAACAACCTCTAGGTCCCATGGCCTACGACAACTACTGCTGCTACAAAAAAAAATTGTAATGACCGCCATGAAACCACCTCTAGGTCCCATGGCCTACCACAACTCCTGCTGCTCCAAACAAAAATTGTAATGACTGCTGTGGAACCACCTCTAGGTCCCATGACCTACCACAACTCCTGCTGCTCCAAATAAAAATTGTAATGACTGCCGTGGAACCACCTCTAGGTCCCATGACCTACCACAACTCCTGCTGCTCCAAACAAAAATTGTAATGACTGCTGTGGAACCACCCCTAGGTCCCATGGCCAACGACAACTCCTGCTGCTTCAAACAAAAATTGTAATGACTGCCGTGGAACCACCTCTAGGTCCCATGGCCTACGACAACTACTGCTGCTACAAAAAAATGTTTTTAATCAGGATTGTGATTCAGCCACCACTAAAGCTAAAGTTATCAGCAGGACTGCCAGGGAACTGGTATTTGTTTAAAAGGAAACAGCCATTAGGTTCCTTTTAACATTGTGGAAATTGTTCCGCCGGAATGCAGAATTCCGCGGAATACCGCGGGAATCCGCCGGAATGTAGCGGTAGCAGAATTTCGTTATAGAGGAAGGCGGAATTACCGCGATATCGGAAATCGCCTGTTCCGATCATAGCTACTCCTCTCCTAACAGAAACTTCTTCCCAATGACAAACCCTAAACTCCTCTCTTAACAGAAAAGTATTTCCACTGACGAACCATACACTCCTCCCCTAACATAAATTTCTTACTAATGTCGAACCCTAAACTCCTACCCTAACAGAAATTTCTTCCCAATGACAAACCCTCAACTCCTCCCTTAACAAACTTCTTCCCAAAGACGAACCCTAAACTCCTCCCCTAACAGAATTTTTTTCCCCAATGACAAATCCTAAACTTCTCTCCTAACAGAAACTTCTTCCCAATGACAAATCCTAAACTCCTCCCCTAACAGAAAGTTATTCCCAATGACGAACTATAAACTCCTTCATTATCAGAAACTTCTTCCCATTGACGAACCATAAAATCAGCGTACATATTATTCGCAGACTGCATTTAGACCCATGAGTCTTTCATACGTAAAAAAACAAAACAAAAATCTATTTGATAATTGATCTATTTTTCCTAATGATTGTAACTTGAAAAATCTGACCAATGTATTACACACATGTTAAAAAGAGGGAATTCATGGGAAAAAATTCCAATTTTCTATATAACTGAAAAAAAAAAACTGGGAAATTGAACATTGTATTGTATAGTGTTGAACACTGTATTTTAAAGTGTGCAAACTTTATAGGATACCTTAGTTCTTTTTAAATTTTAAAAACGATGACATATTGCGCATTCACAGAGCGCTCCCAGCCATGGGCGGCGCGATCAAGGACGTATCTTGCCGGCCAGCGCCTGTGCACTGCTCACCAACCAGGCCGACATGGAAGTAGCTTCGGGGGGCTATTATAACAGAGGGTGACGGAGGAGAACGGGGGCAGTGGGCATAGGGACTGCTTGCTACACATGCCTGCTCCCACATTTTTCAAATTTACGAGAGCTAAGGTATCTTTCAAGATAAATCTAAATTCTCCAGGTGTGTAAGTTCATTAATATGCGTTTTCTTATGTGAATAGGCTCGCACTTTGTCATCATATCTGGGCTTTATCAGGCACCAGCAATCAATCATGGTATGTATAGATCTCTCTACTAATATTTAGATTCTGTTCTATACATAAGAATGATCTTCTACCAAATCTATAGTGCAGGCTGATTCTATATTCTATCATTAATGAAAAAAGGGGCAATTGCATTTAATTTAATCACTTATCATTTTTTTAAGATTTTTTTTTAAAAAAGTCGATTTCAACTTCAGTTAGTGCTGGCCCAAATATAATTTATTATTATCATTATTATATTTTTCAAGGCTAAGGAAGAGAGATCCGCACCAGCAGCACAATTAAGGACAGGAGTGTACGGTATTTAAACAATTGTATGTAGAATCACAAATAGGAAAAGGAAAACTTGTCTCATACAAATAGCACCACTCGATTGTGTAGTCAAAAAGATACAATACTTTATTCCAAAAATGGTCAGGTATGCTATATCTTCATATTAAAACATAATGAAAATGCCCATAAAAGACTCTGACTGCTACAAGCCATAGTATATATATAAATAACATAATTATTCAAAAACAACCTGATGCAAGATGGCTGTGCGGAGTTCAATATAGTTCTAACTCCCACAGCTGAAACCTGGTTTAGAAAATATTCTGAGCAATTTAGACAATCTGGCATGTATAGTGCAGCCCCTGATCGCCGCCAAGGCAGCAATCCGCCAGGTGGATCAACTCAGCCAAGCATCGGCTGATAGCTTAAGTCTTGCCGCTCACCACCGCCCACTGTGTGCTGTGTGCTCTGTTGGCCCTCCGCCTGCCCTCATTACAACAAAACACGTTGTCAGTCTGTAGGTTGTTGATGCATGGTCCCAATCCCCTTCAGGCAACATCAATCTAGAGTGTGCCTTAAGTCAAATGACTTTTGAATAATCCATAGTTTAGTAGTCACAGTGTACCCTTTGTCAAGGAAATCACAATAAAATAATCAAATGGGCCACGCAAGCAGCACACAGAGAGCACATCACTGTCAGGCAAGTGATGAATCCTTTGCCTAGGCCTCTGAGTGCATTTGGGATTTCCTTAATAAAGGGGTCCTCCTGGGCCACAAAACATTGGATTATTGAAACTGTTTAAAAAAAGACCTTTCCATTGGACTGCTTATTAAACGTCTTTTAGTTGAGCTTGCATATACACACCTGCAAGAGCAATAAAGGTCAATAAAACCACGTAGGCTTTAGCAACCTCCCTGGCGGTATTGACAATTATACACGTCAATACAAAACATGCTGTGAATAGTATTGACGTGCATAAAAGTCAATACTCTCCTGCACTGTATACTAGACCTTTGCTTGACACATTTTGGCAAGTTACAGGAAAAAAAAGGTTATGAAAATTAATTGGATCACCTTTTGCACAGAAATCCGGGGGAAATTGAACTCCAGGGAGTCACACAGTCACAACATTTTCAGTTTCTCTCACAATGAATTATACAGTATTAACCTCGTTGGCGGTTATCCCAAGCTAGGGTCAGGGCGGAAAACCACAGCTAAGAGCGGTAATCCCGACCTCTGCTCGGGGTAGCCGCCGGAGGCTGAATGCAGAGCAATGCGCTCAGCGGGAGCGTTTCTACATACCTCCTGGGGATCCCGACGTCAGACGGCATTCTTCTTCCTCTCCTCGGGGGCTCTGCTTCCTGCTGGACGACAGCCGGCAATTTCACTTTAGAGTTGCAGCGCCACCCGGAGGATGGAGGCTTAACTGCAGTGCTGGAACCAGGGAGGTGAGTGATTGCTGGGCCGCTGCAGATCTCCCTTTTAGACCCTAAAATCCAGAAAGAATCAGAACGCCAAGGGGGTTAATGATAAAATAGAAATTCTAGCAGCAGACAGTTTTTACAAATATCCAGACTGAGGTCCCATTCACCCTAGGGTGATTATTTAGCAGTCGTTTACTGCTAATCGCCAAAGCACTAGTGCTTTAAATCACTATATAGCAGTGATCGCACTGCTGCAATTGCCGCTGATCGCGGTCGTTTCGCAATTAGTGGCAATCGCAAATGCGTTACATGCAACATAGAAGCGCTAATCACAATCGCTCATCAAACGCGGATTTGTATAGTAATTTTAACACGATAATCACAGTAAAATCACCCGCGCAAAACACTAGCGCTAAGTGCTAGCGTTTTGCCTTTTTCAAGTGTGAATGGGCCCTAAATGTGCACAGTTGTTTTTATTTACAGTGTCTCTAATCGGCTGTACGTTAAGCTTATATACAGTATTTATGTATTCTATTGTTCTGCAGATGCAGGTCACGCCTGATTCTTCTGTGGTGGATATGATGGACATTGTTCTCCGCCTGGAAGAGAGACAGAGGCAGGCGTTAACACATCCTGTAAGTGGGCCGATATAATGATTTATATATACTACAAATAACGCTGTGTGTTGCCTTAAATATGGTGCATTTAGGTGGTTCATAAATAAAATGTTCCTCAAGGCCAATTTCGGCTTCAAGTAACTTCGCCGTAATTTTGACGTAATTATGTTTCGAGTCAGAATTAAGTTTCGAGTCAAAGCAAACTTTCGATTCTGATTCGTTATTTGGTGTGGAATTTCAACTTTGACTTAAAATTTGCTTGCATTGGTTTGTGTGTTTCATAGGTGTGTGTGTTTGTGTATTATTATTATTATACATAAGATTACAGGGGTGATCAACAGCACAATACAGGTTATAAAAAGCAATAAGATACACAATACAAAATACATAGTATAGGGAGCTTCCAATTAATTGTAACAATAAGCACTTTATTATAAATACACGCAGCAGTAATCCAAATTACCCACCCCTTTTAAACCATCAATTGGTTTTAGCTATTTTTGAGGATCGGGACCTGAGAGTTAAAAGGAGTACACTACTAATTTGTCCGTGTACCGGTATTCATTTTTATCTTCAGGGTCCCCTTTTTATAATTACATTGATTCTTCGTAGTAAGCGTAGGTCATGTGACATAAAACAGTTTTTTTATCCCCCTGTAGCAGTTTGTGCGCAAATAACACTGTAGACCTCTATATCCACACTCCTCATTACATGCGTGGCATAGCCAAATGCATACCCGACATGCTGTATTAGTGCTGGTGCATACCAGAGCGGTTCTGAAGCATTTTTTAAAACGCTTGGAGGGGGAAAACAGCTTGGCTAATGAAAGTGAATGGGCTGGTGCACACCAGAGGGGGTCGTTTTTTCCACAAATGCAAATTAGGGGGCTGCAGCATTTTTTAGATTTCTGAGGCGTTTCTGCCTCAATGTTAACCACTTTACCCCCGCGAGTAGGTATTTCTCCGTCCCTTTTTCCATCCTTTAACCCCCAGGGACGGAGAAATACGTACTTTCCGCGCTCCCGCCGCTGTCCGTGCTCCCGCTCGTAAACACGCCGCCCGCCGCTAGTTAACACACCGCCGCCCGCTCGCCCGGAGATCAATGAACGGGAAAATCCATTCCCGTTCGTTGATCTCAGCCCCGCAATGATCCGCTGCCGCTCGGCTGAGCAGCGCGACCATTGTGAGAAAAAAAAAGTTCTCAGCCTCTTTCTACTTCCTGCAAGCGTCCTTCCGGACGCTTGCAGGTCGCATAAACAAAATGTTACTGTGGCCATCTTGTGGCCAAATAGTAAAACTACATCCAAAGCATTTTTCACATAGAAATAAATTAGTCTAACACACAAAATTAACCCTTTACCTCCCACACTCCCCAATATTTTTTTTCTTGTAATTAAAAAAAAAAAATTACAATAAAAAAAAAAACATAAATAGTTACCTTAGGGACTGAACTTTTTAAATATGTATGTCAAGAGGGTATAACAAACTATGGGCTTGTAATTAGGGATGGACGCAAAACTGAAAAAAATGCACCTTTATTTCCAATTAAAATATTGGCGCCAAACATTGTGATAGGGACAAAATTTAAATGGTTTTATAACCGGGACAAAAGGGCAAATACATTTCATGGGTTTTAATTACAGTAGCATGCATTATTTAAAAACTATAAAGGCCAAAAACTGAAAAACAATAATTTTTTTCCTATTTTCCCATTAAAACACATTTAGAATAAAATAATTCTTGGCATAATGTCCAACCTAAAGAAAGCCTAATTGGTGGCGAAAAAAACAAGATATAGTTCATTTCATTGCGATAAGTAATGATAAAGTTATAGACTAATGAATGGAAGGAGCGCTGAAAGGTGAAAATTGTTCTGGTGGTCAGGGGGTAAAACCCCTCAGTTGGGAAGTGGTTAAAGGAAAGTGGAAAACCGTTCTGAAAAACGCTAGATCAGAGCTGTTTTCCAGGCGTTTTTGTTACAGTAGCTGTTTTGTAACAGCTTTTACTGTAATATATGAAATGTGCTACACAAAAACGCTCCAAAAAACACTAGGCATGTTTAGAAAACCTCTCTGAACATGCCTAGAATCACTCGGAAATTTGCTTCAAAAACCAAAAAAAAAAGTTTTTGGTGTGCACTGGGCCTTAAAGTGAACATCCGGACTAAAAATCGACTCAGCAGCACTGAAAAGGCTTTGTATTTCTTTAACAGTTTCACAGCATCAGAACTTTGTTTCTCTTATACAAACCTCATTTTTAGCTGCACAGAAGAAAACTGCCCGGGCTTTTTTCCCCTGATGCTGTGCAAAGCATGATGGGATTTCTGATTTTGTTCTCTTTCTGCTGTTTTGGTGCAATTTTTTTTTTTACACTTTGAATTTGAAATTTGAAGCCTAGTGTGTGCAGCTGGGAGGGGTAATCAGGACACAGGATAGTTGGAACTGTGTCTCCTGCTTCTTGTCACCTCCTTTCAACCAAAAAGATGGCTGCCCCCATGACAAAGATGGCAGCCCCCATGAAACACAAACATTTGCCTGTTCTTTTAAAACAGTGTGGGTAAGAGATTATATTACCTATCTATTCTAATTAACATAACTAATGTAACTTGATGACAGTATGTTTGTTTAGGCCGAAGTTCCCCTTTAATTGCAGACAGGCACTTGCCAGGACTCACGTGTCCTTCACTGTTTCCAGTTCTTTATCTCTGCGGGTGGGTACTAATGGCACGGCATACAGCTCTTCAGCTGGGTTCCGTGTGTGCCCGCCGTCTGCTAACTTTCAAGAGCGGCGCTTCAGTTTCCAATGTCGGGGAGAGAGCGGAGGCATTGGAGGAAGTGAGTCACATGAGAACAGCCACACGTGACGCGTTTCACCCGTCGCTGGGTTTCATCAGAAGTGACGTCACAGGTCCTTCTCTTTCTCTTTATACTCTCAAGTGGGGATCTGTGATTGTAGTTAAAGGAACATGATTAAAAACAGGTTGATTTAACTCCAATGAGAACATCCAGGCTCCCTCCAGTGATTAATTAAATGAATACTTTTAAGTTCATGTCACTATTTAGACCATTAGGTTGCAGAGCATTGCACTTGTATATCCAGTATGATTCTTTTTAAAGGAGCTCTTTGTCATAATCACCTCTGCGTGGACTTTATATTCAGTTTATAGACCCCCCTAAACCTCAGGTGTCTAGTATCAGAGTAATGTTATGTCTTTTTGAAAATGCATAGCTACTGGACTTTTTTCATTTCCACTTATACAGTGGGATGCGAAAGTTTGGGCAACCTTGTTAATCGTCATGATTTTCCTGTATAAATCGTTGGTTGCTATGATAAAAAATGTCAGTTAATTATATCATATAGGAGACACACACAGTCATATCTAAGAAGTGAAATGAAGTTTATTCGATTTACAAAAAGTGCGCAATAATTGTTTAACCCTCTTGGCGGTTTATTAAGATCCGCCAGGGGGCAGCAAAGCCGTTTTTTTTACATTTTTTTTTTTCATGTAGCGAGACCTTCTCGCCCCTCCGATCGCCGGAGGCGATTGGAGAACAGGAGATCCAGTTCAATGAACGGGATCTCCTGGAGGCCTTCCCCCGTTGCCTTGGGGACGGGCGGGATGACGTCACTGACGTCCTCGACGTCGTGACGTCAAAGGGGACTCTGATCCACCACACAGCTCTGCCTGGCACTGATTGGCCAGGCAGCGCACGGGGTCTGGGGCGGCTGCGGCGTGACGGATAGCGGCGGATCGGCGGGTGGCGGCGGCGATCGGATTGCACATGCAGCTAGCAAAGTGCTAGCTGCGTGTAGCAAAAAAAAAAAAAATTATGCAAATCGCCCCAGCGTGGCCTGAGCGGTGCCTTCCGGCGGCATAGCCCGAGCTCAGCCCAGGAAGGTTAAATAAAATTGAATTGTATATTTAAAGTGCTAAAGTATATGCAGTAATGTTTTGTGAGCAGACATTGCAGTAGAGCATTCGCACT
Organism: Hyperolius riggenbachi; assembly: GCF_040937935.1. NCBI lineage: Eukaryota > Metazoa > Chordata > Amphibia > Anura > Hyperoliidae > Hyperolius > Hyperolius riggenbachi. Next base: position 31,536,618 of record NC_090657.1, on the reverse strand, counting down.
GCCACATTTGCAATCGTGTAGCATGTAGCACTTTACAAGCAATTGCAAAAAATCACAGCAGAATCGCAAACCCCTCCCATCCCCATCGCCCCCCCTCCACCCCCATCGCCCCCCCTCCACCCCCATCGCCCCCCCTCCCCACACATACACACATTCCCCTTTTACATTTGCCTTGCAAGTGTGCATTGAGTTGCCCTGTTTTACCGCAAGGTAACACAATGACAATGCAAGGCAATGGGGCCTAGCACCAGTGGCGTAGCTAAGGAGCTGTGGGCCCTGTTGTGAGTTTTACATGGGGCCCCCCCAAGCACTCTACACATAATAATTGATACGGCGAACCAAAACCTGCCAGTGACAACTGCAGTGTCAGAGGTGCAAGAAGGGGATGGGGAACAGCTTGTTCATGATTATTATTATTCAAAGCATTTATAGAAGTGATCATTACAAGCACAGGACCAATAAAGAGCTAATACTGTGGTTGATGGCGGGCCCTACAAGGCCCCTCTGGCCCAAAGGCCCCAATATGATCGAGACTTCTACATTGCATTGCACTGAAAATGCCCGATCAGCCACCAACCCGCTGCAAAGTCAGCAGTAGAGTTGTTGTGACCCCATGTAAACCTCAATAGACTTTAATGGGCTGGCAAACTTTCAAAACTACAAACACTAATTCTGGCCACAAAAGTGATGGAAAAGATGTTTCAAGGGGTCTAACATCTGAGATTCTGTATGGAAGAGAGGGATACGCGCCAAAAGTCCCCGGATTTGGCGCACAGCAGGGTTATAATTAGAGATGAGCGTAATGACCTAATTACGATTTCGCGAAATTTCGCGTAATTAGTGTAATTACGATTATGGCCGTAAGTACATAATCGTAATGAAGAAGGATTTCGCGAAATTTCGCGTAAGCGTAATTTTCGCGTAATTTTCGCATTACAGTCGGTATTACGAAATTAATGCGTATGGCCATGCTCCGAAGCGGAAAAGTTGACGCATGTATCAATGTTACGTAGCCGCCGACTTTAAGGGTTAATAGCAAAGCCCCCTTAAATGCTAAGAGCCTCAAATTTGGAGAATATATTAAGGAGATCAGGAGGAATAAGAGGAAATTTTTTTTTTCAAAAAGACCTTATAGTTTTTGAGAAAATCGATGTTAAAGTTTCAAAGGAAAAATGTAAACATTTAAAAACCCGCCGACTTTAACGGTTAATAGCAAAGCCTGCTTAAAGTTTAGGAACACCAAATTCCCAGGGTATATTAAGGGGATCAGTGGGAATAAGAGGAAAAATTTTTTTTTTCAAAAACACCTTATAGTTTTTGAGAAAATCGATTTTTAAGTTTCAAGGGCGAAAATGTCTTTTAAATGCGGAAAATGTCAGTTTTTTTTGCACAGGTAACAATAGTGTATTATTTTCATAGATTCCCCCAAGTGGGAAGAGTTTTACTTACTTCGTTCTGAGTGTGGGAAATATAAAAAAAAAGACGTGGGGTCCCCCCTCCCAGACCTCTTTAACCCCTTGTCCCCCATGCAGGCTGGGATAGCCAGAATGCGGAGCACCGGCCGCGTGGGGCTCCGCACCCTGACTATACCAGCCCGCATGGTCCATGGATTGGGGGGTCTCGGAAGGGGAGGGGCAGCCAAGCTTTCCCCTCCCCCTCCGAGCCCTTGTCCAATCCAAGGACAAGGGGCTCTTCTCCACCTCCGATGGGCAGTGGAGGTGGAGGCCGCGATTTCCTGGGGGGGAGGTTCATGGTGGAATCTGGGAGTCCCCTTTAAAAAGGGGTCCCCCAGATGCCCACCCCCCCTCCCAGGAGAAATGAGTATAGAGGTACTTGTACCCCTTACCCATTTCCTTTAAGAGTTAAAGTAAATAAACACACAGACACTTAGAAAAAGTATTTTAATTGAACAAAAAACATAACCACGAAAAAAGTCTTTTAATATTCTTAATTAACCATTAATACTTACCTGTCCCTTTAAATAAATGATCCCTCGCAATATCCTCGGAAATGTTCTATCAGTTACAATGTAACAAAGTTATTACAATGTAACAACTTTGTTACATTGTAACTACGCCGCACCCGACGTCACTCGCCGCCGCCACGTCTGTGCTGCACCGACCCGACAGAGCTCTGAGCTATAGCTCAGAGCTCTCTAAGCATCTTTGTATTTGGGCTCCAAGGAGCCCCATTGGTCCTTAGCAGACCAATGGGGTTCCGTTAAATCAGAAGGAACCCCATTGGTCTGCTAAGGACCAATGGGGCTCCTTGGAGCCCAAATACAAAGATGCTTAGAGAGCTCTGAGCTATAGGTCAGAGCTCTGTCGGGTCCGTGCAGCACAGACGCGGCGGCGGCGGCGGCGGCGGCGAGTGACGTCGGGTGCGGCGTAGTTACAATGTAACAAAGTTGTTACATTGTAATAACTTTGTTACATTGTAACTGATAGAACATTTCCGAGGATATTGCGAGGGATCATTTATTTAAAGGGACAGGTAAGTATTAATGGTTAATTAAGAATATTAAAGGACTTTTTTCGTGGTTATGTTTTTTGTTCAATTAAAATACTTTTTCTAAGTGTCTGTGTGTTTATTTACTTTAACTCTTAAAGGAAATGGGTAAGGGGTACAAGTACCTCTATACTCATTTCTCCTGGGAGGGGAGGTGGGCATCTGGGGGACCCCTTTTTAAAGGGGACTCCCAGATTCCACCATGAACCTCCCCCCCAGGAAATCGCGGCCTCCACCTCCACCGCCCATCGGAGGTGAAGAAGAGCCCCTTGTCCTTGGATTGGACAAGGGCTCGGAGGGGGAGGGGAAAGCTTGGCTGCCCCTCCCCTTCCGAGACCCCCCAATCCATGGACCATGCGGGCTGGTATAGTCAGGGTGCGGAGCCCCACGCGGCCGGTGCTCCGCATTCTGGCTATCCCAGCCTGCATGGGGGACAAGGGGTTAAAGAGGTCTGGGAGGGGGGACCCCACGTCGTTTTTTTTTATATTTCCCACACTCAGAACGAAGTAAGTAAAACTCTTCCCACTTGGGGGAATCTATGAAAATAATACACTATTGTTACCTGTGCAAAAAAAACTGACATTTTCCGCATTTAAAAGACATTTTTGCCCTTGAAACTTAAAAATCGATTTTCTCAAAAACTATAAGGTGTTTTTGAAAAAAAAATTTTTCCTCTTATTCCCACTGATCCCCTTAATATACCTTGGGAATTTGGTGTTCCTAAACTTTAAGCAGGCTTTGCTATTAACCGTTAAAGTCGGCGGGTTTTTAAATGTTTACATTTTTCCTTTGAAACTTTAACATCGATTTTCTCAAAAACTATAAGGTCTTTTTGAAAAAAATTTTTTTTCCTCTTATTCCTCCTGATCTCCTTAATATATTCTCCAAATTTGAGGCTCTTAGCATTTAAGGGGGCTTTGCTATTAACCCTTAAAGTCGGCGGCTTTTTTATATTATACGGAGCGTTACGGTTTAACGCGAAATTATGGTAGCGTTTAATGCGAAATTACGGCATGAACGAAACACGAAATTACGCGTTGAAAATTACGCTTACGGTATTTTCAATTACGATTTTAATGGCAATTACGCTACCGTAATTTCGCATCGTAATCGCAAATTTCGCATGCGTAATTTTAGTAATGCGAAATTACGAAAATTTCGGCTCAACTCTAGTTATAATCCCTAAAGGGCAGAAATCACATTGTATTCCTAAATTGAAGTGCTTGAAAATATCTTGCGTTTGTAGACATGGATCAGGTAGTGTAAGTAGTGTACTGCTTCACACTGACAGACCAAACTCACTGTGTAACGCACCGCACACCGATGGCCATGCTGGTGCGCATGTTGGCGAGAGTGCAAATGATGGCGGCTTTCTAGCCCATATGGTCGGGCTGAGGTAGCTTAGTGACAGAACAACAGTGACAGTGTCCAGCTGATCAAATTTAGTCTGTCCACAATGAAGCAACGACCTTATTATCTTGGGTGTGCCCCCCCCCCCCCCCGGACACACTCATATAGCCGGCGGTCATTGCTTCATTGTGATACGCAAGCCCCTTCACTGCAGCAAGGTTACCATCACGAAGGGGAATTGACACATGCCTTTTGTTTTGTTGTTGCAGCCACAGTACAGCCAGAAAAAATTAGGCAGGCATGTACACGCACCAGAAAAATTATTATAGTGGCCGCTGCTAGCAGTGGCCTTCAAACTTCAGGAATACACCTGGAGTCCTGGACTCTGTTGGTGGTGGCGGAGAAGGCAGTCAAGCGGCCTGCGGGCAGAGATGCTGTGTGGAGACCGACTTAGTCATGGGGCAGGCAGTCACACAGCCTGCAGGCAGAGATGCTGTGTGGGGACTGACTTAGTCTTCGGGCAGGGAGTAGCCATCCGGGATCCATGCTTCATTCATTTTGATAAAGGTGAGGTACTGAACACTTTTGTGACCTAGGCAACTTCTCTTCTCACTGACAATGCCTCCAGCTGCGCTGAAGGTCCTTTCTGACAGGATGCTTGAGGCAGGGCAAGACAGAAGTTGAATTGCAAATTGTGACAGCTCTGGCCACAGGTCAAGCATGCGCACCCAGTAGTCCAGGGGTTCATGGCTGCTCAGAGTGTCTATATCCACACTTAAGGCCAGGTAGTCAGCTACCTGCCGGTCGAGGCATTGGTGGAGGGTGGATTCGGAAAGGGTTAAGGCAAGGCGTTGGACTAAAGGTCCGCATGTCTGACATCACCATGAGATCGCTAGAGTGTCCTGTCCTTGCCTGCGTGGACATGGGAGGAAGATTACTGGCAGTGCTACCTTTATTCCGTGACATCTGTGACATCACCCCTAAATGCACTGTAAAGCATACTTACCAAATGGTGTTGCAGTGCTGCATCCTTTCAGCCTTGTGGTTACTTGGTAATCAGGGTTGCTCGTAAACTACGCCAGCGCGAATCTACGCATCGTAGTTCGTAGGCGAAGTTTAAGAACTACACGTACACATTTCCGCGTAGTCGTAGTCCCGCTATGCGTAGCTTCGCCCGCTACGCGTAGTTGACGTATGTATTGCGAAGTCAACTACGTGTGCGGTAACTGCATTTATATGGGTCATTGCGCATGCGCAGAAATGTTATTGCCCATTATACGCATACAATTCCGCATTGGATGTTGGAATGTATGCTTATATTAGCTTGTGTATGCGCATAGTTAGCAGATTATTGCGGAAATTTTTCCACATAAGGGCATAAGCGGTCGCATCAACTACGCTACGCAATACGTGAAGCTTGCGTATTTTAATGCGTAGTCTACGGTATGCTAACGTAGCGAAGTTGCTGATTTCGGAGCCGTAGATTGCGAAGCGTATTTGCGTAAAAATACGCGTAGTTCCAGCGTAGCGAAGTTGGCTGACTACGACCATCCCTGTTGGTAACATCTCTGCCACTTTGTGCTTATACCGAGGGTCTAGTAGCGTGGCCACCCAGTACAGGTCACTCATTCCCCTTGAGTTTTATATTTATACGGGGGTACCTCAACAGGCTGGACAGCATGAAAGACGCCATCTGCACAAAGTCGGATGCTGAGGTACTATCCATCTCCTCTTGCTCTTCCTCAGTGATGTCAGGTAAGTTCTCCTCCTCCCCCCAGCCACGAACAATACCACGGGAAAGGTGAGCAGCACAAGCCCTCTGTGACACCTGCTACGGTTGTTCTTCCGCCTCCTTCTCAAAAAAAACCACCTTCCTCATCTGACTCCTCTTCCCCAGACGACTCCTCCTCCTCCCCCCTCCTCTGTGATGCCGCCGGTGTTGATGATGCCGCAGGTGATGTTTCCAACAAATCTTCCTCCTGTTCCAGTTCACACTCAGCTACAGCTTGATCCACCACTCTATGCATGGCACGCTCCAGAAAGAAAGCATATGGGTTTAAGTCGCTGATGGCTCCTTCACTGCGACTCAAACGGATGCATGAGCCTGCAGGCATTACGCATGAGTGTCCAGTACTTCGGCCAGAACATCCCCAGCTTCCTAGAGCATGACCTTTCACTGTAGGTGTACAGATAGTCATTGATGGCTTTCTCCTGTTGTAGCAACTGGTCAAACATGAGGAGTGATGAATTGCAGCGAGTCTGGCTACGCAAATCAAGCACCTCACCGGCAAGTTTTTTCTCTGCTGAATATCGGCCAAGTGCTCCATGGCCGTGTAGGAACACCTGAAATGTCCACACACCTTCCTGGACTGCTTCAGGACCTCCTGTAAGCCTGGGTACTTAGACACAAATGTGCCATGTATGGTACATGTGTCAACTTTCCCAAACTCAAAGGCGACAATAGATTGCTGCCGTTGTCACACACCATGTTGCTGATCTCCAGTTGGTGCGGGGTCAGCCACTGATCCACCTGTTTGTTCAGAGCAGCAAGGAGAGCTGCTCCAGTTGACTCTCGTCTTTGAGGCAAGACATGTCCAAGATGGTGTGACACCGTCGTACCTGGCATGCAGCATAGGCCCTGGGGAGCTGGGGGTGTGTAGTTTGAGAGAATGCAGCTGTAGAGTAGCACTCAGCCGAGGGGGAGGAGGAGGACAGCGAAGAGGATGTAGCAGGAGGAGAAGGAGATGAGGTGGCAGCAGGCCTGCCTGCAAGCCGTGGAGGTGTCACAACTAGGTCCGCTGCACAGTCATGTACTCCCTGCTTGCCAGTGGTCACCAGGTTGACCCAATGTGCCATATAAGTAATGTACCTGCCCTGACCGTGCTTTGCAGACCAGTCATCCATGGTTAGATGGATCCTTGGCCCAATGCTGTGTGCCAGAGATGACACCACTTGTCTTTCAACATCACGGTACAGTTTGGGTATCACATTTTGAGAGAAATAATTGCGGCCTGGTATCTTCCACTGCGGTGTCCCAATCACCACAAATTTTCAGAAGGCCTCAGAGTCCACCAGCCAGTATGGTAACAGCTGGCGAGCTAGCAGTTCCGCCAAGCCAGCTGTCAGACGCCGGGCAAGGGGGTGACTGGCAGACATTGGCTTCTTCCGCTCAAAGATTTCCTTCACGGACACCTGGCTGCTGCTGTGGGCAGAGGAGCAAGAACCGCTCAAAGTGAGAGGCGGAGTGGAGGAGGGTGGCTGTGAAGGTGCAAGGGATAAAGCGGCTGAAGATGCTGCACCTGAAGGAGGAAGAGGAGGTGTGGTTTGGATTTGGATTTGTGTGCTTGGCTCCTCCTACTCCTCACTGACTCCCCCTTTGAACTGTCCCCCTGGTCATCATGTCTATTAGGATCCCATGTGACATCCATGGCAGTATCATCATCATCATCATCATCATCATAATCATCCTCCACAGCTTAGCTTTTATCAGACACCTCCAAAACTGCACCAACAACAGGTACTTCATCATCCTCACACCTTACGTCCATACTAACACCTAACTCAGCTTAGCGCCGTCATCTTGTAATAATGGCTGTGAATCAGTTAATTCCCCACCAAATAACTCCTGTGAAGTGTCAAATGGAGCGGATGTGGTGCTAGTAGTAGCAGTGGTGGCTGCGGAGGAATATATGTCACGACTCCGCGTGGAAGCTGAGGAAGATGAGGTGTTCTGTGTTAAATAGCCAACTATGTCCTGACAATCTTGGGAGTTGATGGCACGTGCCTTCTGAACACTGTACTTTGGTCCAGGGCCGCACGAAATCACGTCAGCACGACCTCGAACAGACCTTCCGAGTGGCTTGCCTCTGGCTCTGCCTTTTGTTTTGTCCATATTGGGGGGGATGAAGTGAAAGGTATGCACTGACTTGACTAATACAATGTACAGACATACAGGTGCAGTTAACAGATATGCACGGACTGGTATATAAAACAGCGTGCGGTCACACAGGTGCTGTGAACAGGTATGCAGTGACTGGTATATAAAACTGCGTGCTGTCACCCACAGGTGCAGTGAAAAGTATACAGTGACTGGTATTACAATACAATGTGCAGCTGTCACACAGGTGCAGTTAACAGGTATGCACGGAGTGGTATATAAAACAGTGTGCTGTCACACACAGGTGCAGTGAAAGGTATACAGTGACTGGTATTACAATACAATGAGCAGCTGTCACACACACACAGGTGCAGTGAAAGGTATACAGTGACTGGTATTACAATACAGTGAGCAGCTGTCACACACACAGGTGCAGTGAAAGGTATACAGTGACTGGTATTACAATACAATGAGCAGCTGTCACACACACAGGTGCAGTGGAAGGTATACAGTGACTGGTATTACAATACAATGAGCAGCTGTCACACACACAGGTGCAGTGGAAGGTATACAGTGACGGGTATTACAATACAATGAGCAGCTGTCACACACACAGGTGCAGTGAAAGGTATGCACTGAATGTGCTGGGCCTGGCACAGTATAGCAATTAGCAAGAACCAGCTGTGACAGACAGGGCTGTATATGCAGTGTCAGTGGGCCACACACACACATCAAAAGAACATTAGCTTACAAAAGAGCTGTTTTGGTGGTGCTTTCCAGCAACAAATATCAGCAAGGAGCAAGCTAACAGACCTCCGTACTATTGCTTTCCCTATCTCTCCAATGTCTCTCCCTTCTCTCACTAATACAGTGGCACACAGAGTGAGAACATGGCCGATACTGCTGCCTTAAATAAGGGGGAGGGGGGGGGGGCTCCAGGAGGGAGTGCAGCCTGATTGGCTGCTATGTGTCTGCTGACTGTGATGTAGAGGGTCAAAGTTTAGCCCAATGATGCAGTATAGGGGGCGGGTCAAACCGCGATAAAGTTCCCATTTCGCCACGAACGCCAATCCGCGTGTATAAGTTCGTGACAACGCATTACCACCAGACTTCCACAACAGTGGAAGTAATGTAAGTCAATGGAAGGCACAGACATTTTAATTATGTTGGCAGCGGCTGTGCAGCACCGAACAACGGGAAAACCCAGGAATCCCAAGTGACGTACTTCCTGTGCAGCAGGGAGTATGTCACTTTGCAAGGGGGGGGCGTGCAGGGGGTGGTGCTATGCATCCAACCGTGTCGGCACACTCTGCTGCAGGGTCATGTGATTTAGGGGTTTTGGCATTGCGATGCGATGTGGGGGCGGAGCATCACACCACAGACGCACAGGGTTGCCACCTCATCCCTTTAAATACCGGCACATACGAATTATACATGTCTTGTGGCTAGTTAGATGCAGTTTAGGCACTGATTATGAGTAGCCCCAGAACATGTATAACTTAGACATGTCAGTATTTAAAGGCATGAAGGGGCAACCCTGCAGACGCAATGGCCAGGTTTAAAACCGGCCTTATTTTTTTCTCAGACATAGCAGGTGGCTGGAGAGGGTTGCTGTTTGGGTGTGCTTGGTGTGGGGGTTGGGGATTAGGGATGATCATGGACATGAAAATAATTTCTCCATGCATTCAAATTTATTGTCAATGTTATGCACCTTAAACTTAAGCTACATACACACATACGACAACGATCGTTCGTTGTGAACGACAAACAAACTTTTAATTGACAAAAGAACGACCTAAGTAAAGTTAGTTTTAAAAGGTGTGTAACGATCTGATCGTTAGAACGAACGTTACATCATGTAAAGCAACTATTGCGCTTGCGCATAAAAATGAAAAGTTCCATGTAGAAATAGTGAAATGCACATGTCAAGCCTTGTACGAACGACCATTTTCCTACGATGTACTACTTTTGCAAACAATTGTCGTTGGAAAAAATCCGCCAAGCTAGATCATTCGTTTTTAACGATCTAGCTCGTCCGTCGTTAGACTTAATGGTCGTTGGCTGCTTTTTTTTAAACGATCACCGTTTGAAATGATTGGGGACCGATCGTTTCAAACTACTATAGTCGCATTTGTGCACACACCTTTAGACCAATAAAAGCTGACAGGAAATTTATCAGTGCAATCTGCATCTAATTTACAAGAAATTTGAATGCAAACGGTAATAATTTGCATTTCATTGTCCATTCCTAATGGTGATAATTCCTAGCTGGTGTGTATAGGGGGTAGAGATTACTTTAATGGCAAAGCTCTTTCTGGTTCAGCCACACCCAGGATGGGTTGATTTGAAGGATTTGTAACTCCTTTTTCTACTGCCTCACCCCTGCTGCTCTCCAAGCGATCAGGAAGTGCAAATCAACTGCTTTATATAAGTTACGGCCAGAACCCGAAGTGTGGCCACTTCGCGTTCTGGCTAGCCACTTCGGGTTCTGGCCGGCCAATGTGCGAAGTGGCCGCAGCGCAGCGGCCAATGTTAGAAATGTAATGTTTAAATGTATTAAAACCTGCTCAATTTCATGAAATATAGCCGGCGGCAATGTAATAGATGAAGCCGCCGGCTTTCGCACTGCCTCCTCTCCTCCTCCCCCCCCACCTCTCTCCTCTCCCTGCCTCCCCGAGAGTCGTTCGTCGCGGCAGGGGAATCCTGCCGTTCCTGCAGAGCGGGTGTTGGCAGAAGCAATGTCTGCAGCCTCCCCGCTCTGCTGCCCCTGCCGCGACGAGCGACTCACCGGGACACGCATGTCCTCGGCTGCTCCGTATGTTGTACTCTCTCTCTCTCTCTCATATCCATCCATCCATCCATCCATCCATCCATCCATCCATCCATCCATCCATCCATCCATCCATCCATCCATCCATCCATCCATTCATTCATTCATCCTCTTATATCATCCAGTAGGGAATTGCAGATTTTCAAAACAGCTTATATACCATAGCTGGGATTTGAACCCAGGATGCAGTGTGTAGTAGGTATCTGTCTTAACCTCTAGACCATGAACCACACTACATGGTAAAGCTGTCCTAGCCTAAACCATACTACCATTATGATCAATTCAATAGAAAAAGTAGCATGATTAAGGATTGGTACTTTTTGAAAAGCATGCTTATACACCATAGCTGGGATTTGAACCCAGGATGCAGTGTGTAGTAGCTAGTAGGTATCTGTCTTAACCTCTAGACCATGAACCACACTACATGGTAAAGCTGTCCTAGCATAAACCATACTACCATTATGATCAATTCAATACAAAAAGTAGCATGATTAAGGATTTTTACTTTTTGAAAAGCATGCTTATATACCATAGCATATCTATTGAATTGATCATAATGGTAGTATGGTACATGCTAGGCCAGCTTTAGCATGTAGAGGTGGGACAAGGTCCTTCAGCACCCAAGGCTGAGACAGCAAAGTGCGCCCCCCCATCCCTCCCACCCCAGCCATCACACACTGATTGCTATTACACTAAGAGGTGCCCCAGGGCCCCCAACCCCCCCCCCCCCCCCCAACACCTTAATCGCTACTTATGTGGCTTGCAGTCGCTGCCATGTATCACCTTTTCTTATTTCTTTCTGCTTCAAACACAATTGGGAATGACAGCTGAATGAATTGTGCACCCCCTCCTACACTGCGCCCTGAGGCTGGAGCCTCTCCAGCCTCTGCCTCGGCCCGGCCCGGCCCTGAGTGTGGTTGATGGTCTAGGGGGTAAGACAGATACCTACTACTATGTAGTGTGGTTCATGGTCTAGAGGGTAAGACAGATACCTACTACACACTGTGTCCTTGGTTCAAATCCCAGCTATGGTATATAAGAATGCTTTTCAAAAAATAGCAATCCTTAATCATGCTACTTTTTCTATTGCATTGATCATAATGGTAGTATGGTTTATGCTAGGACAGCTTTACCATGTAGTGTGGTTCATGGTCTAGAGGTTAAGACAGATACCTACTACACACTGCATCCTGGGTTCAAATCCCAGCTATGGTATATAAGCTGTTTTGAAAATCTGCAATTCCCTACTGGATGGATGGATGGATGGATGAATGGATGAATGAATGAATGAATGAGATTTTAAAAATTTTCTGGCGGAATTCCGTATATCTCGGAATTCCGCGGAACAGCTCAGGAATTCCGTCGGAATGAAACGGTAGCAGAATTTCTGTAGTGGCGGTATGCGGAATTACCACGGAATCGGAAATTGGCTCTTCCGACCATCTGCTGCCAATCTCATTGCATTTGTGGGGAAATCTGCTGCCAATAAGATTGCATTTGTGGGGAAATCTGCTGCCAATCTCATTGCATTTGTGGGGAAATCTGCTGCCAATCTCATTGCATTTGTGGAGAAATCTGCTGCCAATAATATTGCATTTGTGGGGAAATCTGCTGCCAATAAGATTGCATTTGTCGGGAAATCTGCTGCCAATAAGATTGCATTTGTGGGGAAATCTTCTGCCAATCTCATTGCATTTGTCGGGAAATCTGCTGCAAATAAGATTGCATTTGTGGGGAAATCTGCTGCCAATCTCATTGCATTTGTGGGGAAATCTGCTGCCAATAAGATTGCATTTGTGGGGAAATCTGCTGCCAATCTCATTGCATTTGTGGGGAAATCTGCTGCCAGTAAGATTGCATTTGTGGGGAAATCTGCTGCCAATAAGATTGCATTTGTGGGGAAATCTGCTGCCAAAAAGATTGCATTTGTGGGGAAATCTGCTGCCAATCTCATTGCATTTGTGGAGAAATCTGCTGCCAATCTCATTGCATTTGTGGGGAAATCTGCTGCCAATCTCATTGCATTTGTGGGGAAATCTGCTACCAATCTCATTGCATTTGTGAGGAAATCTGCTGCCAATAAGATTGCATTTGTGGGGAAATCTGCTGCCAATAAGATTGCATTTGTGGGGAAATCTGCTGCCAATCTCATTGCATTTGTGGGGAAATCTGCTGCCAATAAGATTGCATTTGTGGGGAAATCTGCCGCCAATAAGATTGCATTTGTGGGTAAATCTGCTGCCCATCTCATTGCATTTGTGGAGAAATCTGCTGCCAATCTCATTGCATTTGTGGGGAAATCTGCTGCCAATCTCATTGCATTTATGGGGAAATCTGCTGCCAATCGCATTGCATTTGTGGGGCAATCTGCTGCCAATCTCATTGCATTTGTGGGGCAATCTGCTGCCAATCTCATTGCATTTGTGGAGAAATCTGCTGCCAATAAGATTGCATTTGTGGGGAAATCTGCTGCCAATAAGATTGCATTTGTCGGGAAATCTGCTGCCAATAAGATTGCATTTGTGGGGAAATCTGCTGCCAATCTCATTGCATTTGTGGGGAAATCTGCTGCCAATCTCATTGCATTTGTGAGGAAATCTTCTGCCAATCTCATTGCATTTGCGAGGAAATCTGCTGCCAATCTCATTGCATTTGTGGGGAAATCTTCTGCCAACCTCATTGCATTTGCGGGGAAATCTGCTGCCAATCTCATTGCATTTGCGGGGAAATCTGCTGCCAATCTCATTGCATTTGTGGGGAAATCTGCTGCCAATCTCATTGCATTTGTGGGGAAATCTGCTGCCAATCTCATTGCATTTGTGGGGAAATCTGCTGCCAATCTCACTGCACTTGTAGGGAAATCTGAAATCTTCTGCGAATCTGATTGCATTTTGTGGTCAGCCGGCCCTCCACCATGTGGACTATTGTGCGCCACAGTCCTCGGTACAATGTCCTCCTTTCATGGTTTGTTGTCCTCCTTTTTAGGGTTCTGCAAGTGGCCACCCTAACAGTAACATATATAGATAACTGGACGAAGTGGTGCTTTTCATTTGGTAGCATCAAAGAGCTTGAGTCTGTAACGATCGGTGAAGCACAGAGAGGATCTGATTACCGGTGATCTGCAGTATCACAGGAAATACAGATGTATACCAGATTATACGTGATCTGCACTATCACCGATAATCCGATATACTAACTAACCTCTGTTCACCTAAGTAGAGTGTAGTGTTTGGTGTAACAGTAACACTTGGAGGCCTAGGCCTCAGTGCAGCAAGGAGAACTGCACGGATTCCTTCCGCAGACCTGAGCTCTCCAATACGGGAGGAGTCAGACTGACAGTAGGAAGGATAGTCCGAGAGTGACACTCAGGAGGAAGTGTCACTAACAGGACGGGGAACCGCCTCCAATAGTGAGGTCGGTTCTCGAGGTCGGACAAGCCAGGTCGTAACACACGGACAGATAAAGTACAGATACAGTAGGCAAAGGCGGAGTCTAAGTACAGGCAGGGTTCGGCAACGGGTATCAGAAATATCGAAGTACAAGATCAGGAGGCAGAAACAGAGTCTAAGGACGAGCCGGGGTTCGGCAACAGGTAACAGAAATATCGAGGTACAAGATCAGAGTTCAGGAGGATAGTCAAGGCAGGCAAAGGTCATAACAGATAATCACAATCAAACTAGTACTTTAAGCTATCAACAGAATCTAGCTTAGTGTAGGATTACAGCTCCAGCTGGTCCCGGCACACTAACGGATCTGACTACGGATCTGGGTGCTCCCACGTATGTGATCGCAACGCCAGACAAAGAGCAAGTGAACAGCCAGCAGTATATATACTCAAGGACCTTTCCAGGACCTCCCTAATTGCTGGACCAATGAGAGTAGTGGAAATTGTCAGCTGACCCACCTGGTCAGCTGACTCACTTCTGGCTGCTATTTAAACTCAGCCTCTGTGCGCGCGCGTGTGTCACTCTGTAACTTGGTGGACTATCAGTCCCAGCCACACCAGTACTGTCTTGCAATGTATTTTGAGAACCGCTTGCGGGAGCCGCCTCCAATGCGGATTCCGCCGTTCCCAATGCGGATTCCGCCGTTCCCAATGCGGATTCCGTCGCTCTGCCTAAGCGGCATGCGGTGGTTTTTCCGCGTTGTGACGCCCTGCTGGACGCGGAAACAGCCGCCTCACTTTGAGAGACGACGGCTTTTCCGCGTTTCCTCACAGTCCCCCCCCCCCCCCCCCCCCCCGAGGAGTGGACTCCGGACAACTCCCACCAGGTTTCTCGGGATGTAAGGCATGAAATTCCATTCTTAATTCGTCTGCATGCATGCGCGTCCCCGGTATCCATTGCCTCTCCTCAATGCCGTACCCTTTCCAGTGTATGAGGTATTGTACCGAGTTTTGTACAGAGCGTGAATCTAGAATCTTCTCCACCTCATATTCGGGTTGGGCATCTACCAAGACAGGAGGAGGAGGAGTGGGACCCACCTGGACTGCTGGCTTAAGAAGGGACACGTGGAAGGACCTCACCCCCCGCATGCTAGAGGGAAGATCAACGGTGTAAGTAACATCATTGACTTTCTTGACAACCGGGAATGGACCCACAAACCTGGGACCAAGCTTATTCGAAGGTTGTCTTAGGGTCAAGTGACGTGTGGACACCCAGACCAAGTCTCCTGGTCGGAACTTCCACTCCAGCGACCGTCTCTTGTCAGCTTGACCCTTCTGACTCAAAAAGGCCTTCTCCAGGTTACTTCTAACCGTCCCCCAAAGGTCCTTCAATGACCTTTGCCAGGCCTCCAGGGCTGGGAATGGAGTGGAGGCTATAGGTAATGGGGAAAATTTGGGTGATCTCCCTGTCACCACCTGAAAAGGAGAGAATCCGGAGGACGAGTTTTTTAAATTATTCTGGGCAAATTCTGCGAAGGGCAGGAATCTGACCCAATCGTCCTGCGCCTCTGCCACATAACACCTTAAAAATTGCTCTAAAGACTGATTTATTCTCTCAGTCTGGCCATTGGTCTGTGGGTGATAGCCAGATGAAAAAGACAGCTTTATGCCCATGAGGTGGCAAAAAGCTTTCCAAAATCGTGAGACAAATTGGACTCCCCTGTCTGAAACTATGTCTTCGGGAATGCCGTGTAAACGGAAGACATGAGTGATAAACAACTCGGCCAATTCCTGAGCCGAGGGGAGTCCTTTCAAAGGCACAAAGTGGGCCATCTTACTAAAGTGGTCGACTATCACCCAAATGACCGCCATACCTTCAGACCTGGGAAGCTCGCCCACAAAATCCATGGACAGGTGGGTCCATGGCTCATTCGGGGTGGGCAAAGGCTGCAAAGTACCGACAGGTGCCAGCCGTGAGGGTTTACTCTTGGCACATATCAAACACTCTTTCACGTATTCCTTGCAATCCGCTGCCAAGGAAGGCCACCAGGTGCATCTGGCTACCAGATCCTGTGTTCTGGATGCCCCAGGATGCCCTGCATTCTTATGCGCATGAAACATCTCAAGAACCTGAAGGCGAAAAGGCAGAGGAACGAACAGGACCCCTGCGGGCTTCCCTTCCGGGATGTCTTGCTGAAAGTTAGCCAACGTCTCCCTCCAATCCTCCCAAGTTCCAGTGGCTGCCAGTATTAATCTCTGGGGAATAATGGTCTCTGGAATGGAGGACTGTGCTGTCTCTGACTCAAAACATCTGGATAGAGCATCCGCCTTAACATTCTTGCTCCCTGGGGTGTACGTAATAATGAAACTAAACCTGGAGAAAAACGACGATCATCGAGCCTGGCGCGGGCTCAACCTCTTAGCCCCCTCGATGTACTCTAGGTTTTTGTGATCGGTGTAAACCGTGATGGTATGCTCAGCTCCCTCTAACAAATGTCGCCATTCCTCGAAAGCCAATTTGATGGCCAAGAGCTCCCTGTTGCCAATATCGTAATTCCTCTCTGCAGGGGAGAACCTGCGAGAGAAATACGCACACGGGTGCATTCTACCCTGCAAGCCTGACCGCTGAGACAGCACAGCCCCCACCCCAACCTCCGAGGCATCCACCTCCACAATGAACGGGAAAGAGGCATCCACATGTCTGAGGATGGGTGCTGAACAGAATAGGCCCTTCAGGGTGGCAAAAGCCTGTAAAGCCTCAGGAGACCAGTGAGTGGTATCTGCCCCCTTCTTAGTGAGACAGGTAAGGGGAGCAATGACCGTGGAGTACCCTTTTATAAACCGTCTATAGTAGTTGGCGAAGCCAAGAAAGCACTGAAGGGATTTCAACCCAACCGGCTGTGGCCACTCCAGAACAGCGGAGACCTTGGCAGGATCCATAGACAGGCCCGTGGTGGAAATTATGTTCCCCAAGAAAGCGACAGATGTTACTTCAAAGATGCACTTCTCAAGCTTTGCATATAACGAGTTCTGCCTTAACTGATTCAACACAAACCTTACATGGTTTCTATGTTCAGCGAGGTTGTTGGAGAAGATAAGAATATCATCAAGATAAACTAGAACAAATTTCCCCAACACCTCCCGGAATACCTTGTTAATGAGTTCCTGGAAAACGGCCGGAGCATTACATAGCCCGAAGGGCATCACCAGGTACTCATAATGCCCGTCTGGTGTATTAAAGACCGTCTTCCACTCATCGCCCCTTCTTATACGTATCAGATTGTACGCGCCCCGCAAATCTAGCTTAGAAAAGATCTTAGCGTCAGTAATCTGAGTGAACAAATCATCTATCAGTGGCAACGGATAGCGATTTTTTTTTTACAGTAATCTTGTTGAGACCGCGATAATCGATGCAGGGTTGCAGGCCTCCGTCTTTCTTTTTGACAAAAAAGAACCCTGCTCCAGCAGGTGACCGGGACGGGCGAATGAAACCCTTGGCCAAATTTTCACGGATGTACTCCTGCATGGCCGATTTTTCGGGCCCTGATAGATTGTACAAATGACCCCGGGGGGGTACACAACCTGAACGGAGATCAATGGGACAATCAAAAGGGCGATGTGGGGGCAATTTATCAGCTGCCTTGGGACAGAACACGTCGGAAAATTCAGAGTACTGATCTGGTACCCCTTCCACCTGAATTCTGGTTTGCCCTAAGGTCAACTTCCCCAAACACCGCTGAAAACAACGAGGTGACCAAGTGGTTAACTGACCCGTGGCCCAGTCTATTTGAGGTGAATGAAGTTGCAACCACGGCATGCCTAGGATAATAGTTGAGGTAGACATGTGCAATACAAAAAACGATAATTGTTCCCCATGCAGTACCCCTATGGTGACCTTCACCTCCGGGGTCTGTGACAGAGCACGATTCCGTTGCAGAGGGGAATCATCTACTGCCGTGACCTGAATGGGGGGTGTCACAGGAGTGAGAGGAATACCCAACTCCTGAGCAAACTTAAAGTTCATAAAATTGGCCGCTGAGCCCGAATCAATGAAAGCCTCCGTGGCCACAGATTTCTTCTCCCATGTAATTGTACAGGGGAGAAGCAATTTCTTTTCTTTAAGGGGTGAAAATGGTGTGCCTAGGGTGTCACCCCCCACTACTCCTAGGCAAACTCGTTTCCCGACTTGTTCGGGCAGTTTCGCACCCTATGCCCTGCTTCTGCACAGTATAAGCACAGTTGTTCCGTCATTCTCCGCCTTCGCTCCACCTGGGTCAATTTCGAACGACCAATCTGCATTGGTTCGGGTGGAGGCAAGGCCGGAGGAGATGAGACAGACGGAGATGGCGTTACTAAGGGTGCAGCGAAGGGTGCCACATATGATGTTACCCTGGCACGGTGACTGCCCCGAATCTGCCTCTGATGGCGTAATCGACGGTCGACTCGAATGGCCGATGTGATGGCCTCATCGACTGTCCTGGGCTCGGGCAAAGTTAGCATTAAATCGGAGACCTCCTCCGACAACTCAGACAAGAAGTAATCCATCAGGGCAAAATTGTCAAATCTGGCGGTGACTGACCATCTGCGAAATTCTGCCGCGTAATCCTCGACTGAGCCCCTGCCTTGTCGCAAAAGTTTGAGCTTCCGCTCAGAGGTTGCCGCAAGGTCAGGGTCGTCGTATATCATGGCCATGGCCTTAAAAAATTCCTCTACTGAGGTCAGAGCTGTATCAGTGGGAGGCAGATTGTATGCCCAGGTCTGGGAGTCACCAGTTAACAATGTTTTAATGAAAATGACCCGTTGGGTCTCAGTCCCTGAGGATCGGGGTCTCAACTCGAAGTATGACAACACTCTACTCTTGAAATTCCGGAAGTCAGACTTGTGGCCGGAAAATTTGTCTGGTACGGGCATCCGTATGTCATCACTATGAGGGGATCGCACCGAATCAACTGACGTCTGAAGGGTTTGCACAGAGCCTGTTAGGACATCAATCAAAGCTTTGTGCTGGCCCAGTGCTTGCTGGATAGTATCCACCGAAGTGGCAAGCACAGTCAGAGGATCAGTATGTGCGTCCATCTGTTATTTGGTCTGGCGTTCTGTAACGATCGGTGAAGCACAGAGAGGATCTGATTACCGGTGATCTGCAGTATCACAGGAAATACAGATGTATACCAGATTATACGTGATCTGCACTATCACCGATAATCCGATATACTAACTAACCTCTGTTCACCTAAGTAGAGTGTAGTGTTTGGTGTAACAGTAACACTTGGAGGCCTAGGCCTCAGTGCAGCAAGGAGAACTGCACGGATTCCTTCCGCAGACCTGAGCTCTCCAATACGGGAGGAGTCAGACTGACAGTAGGAAGGATAGTCCGAGAGTGACACTCAGGAGGAAGTGTCACTAACAGGACGGGGAACCGCCTCCAATAGTGAGGTCGGTTCTCGAGGTCGGACAAGCCAGGTCGTAACACACGGACAGATAAAGTACAGATACAGTAGGCAAAGGCGGAGTCTAAGTACAGGCAGGGTTCGGCAACGGGTATCAGAAATATCGAAGTACAAGATCAGGAGGCAGAAACAGAGTCTAAGGACGAGCCGGGGTTCGGCAACAGGTAACAGAAATATCGAGGTACAAGATCAGAGTTCAGGAGGATAGTCAAGGCAGGCAAAGGTCATAACAGATAATCACAATCAAACTAGTACTTTAAGCTATCAACAGAATCTAGCTTAGTGTAGGATTACAGCTCCAGCTGGTCCCGGCACACTAACGGATCTGACTACGGATCTGGGTGCTCCCACGTATGTGATCGCAACGCCAGACAAAGAGCAAGTGAACAGCCAGCAGTATATATACTCAAGGACCTTTCCAGGACCTCCCTAATTGCTGGACCAATGAGAGTAGTGGAAATTGTCAGCTGACCCGCCTGGTCAGCTGACTCACTTCTGGCTGCTATTTAAACTCAGCCTCTGTGCGCGCGCGCGTGTCACTCTGTAACTTGGTGGACTATCAGTCCCAGCCACACCAGTACTGTCTTGCAATGTATTTTGAGAACAGCTTGCGGGGGCCGCCTCCAATGCGGATTCCGCCGTTCCCAATGCGGATTCCGCCGCTCTGCCTAAGCGGCATGCGGCAGTTTTTCCGCGTTGTGACGCCCTGCTGGACGCGGAAACAGCCGCCTCACTTTGAGAGACGATGGCTTTTCCGCGTTTCCTCACAGTGTCCAATCATGTTTGCTGTACTCTCCCAAATGTCAAAGGACATTTGCGATGGGAGTATAGTACCTTCTCAAACTGTATAACTTTGAAAATCAGAGTTTTCCACTGTGTTATCTGAGGCTTATATGGGAAGAACCACTTAAAGAGACACTGAAGCGAAAAAAATATATGATATAATGAATTGGTTGTGGACTATGAATAATTACTAGAAGATTAGCAGCAAAGAAAATATTCTCATATTTTTATTTTCAGGTATATAGTGTTTTTTCTAACATTGCATCATTCTCTAATATGTGCAGATTACACAACACTCAGCATTCAAAATGATTCTTTCAGAGCAGTCTGTGAACTAATGACCTCTCCTCTGGCAGAGAAAAAGTAAATAGTTCAATAACAGTTGAGATAATAAAAGTCAGAAAACAGCCCTCTCCATGACTTTGAAAGTCGTAGAGATTAATGGCTTTTTTGCTTAGAGATAACAACTGGAGTTTCTTAACTCTTCCTGTACTGGAAACAATTAGACTGATGTATCACACGTACACGTACAAATCATAATATCATTTTTTTTTCCGCTTTAGTGTCTCTTTAAGATCAATCGTCTTCCTAGCCAGTAGTGATGAACAGAAATTACACCCATGCGTAATTACGCATCGTAATACGCAATTATGCATCATAATCGTAATGCGTAACTTCGGGGGAACACTAAGCAATTACGTAGTTAATTGTTCCCATTTGCATGAATTTACGCGTAATTTCGTGCCGACTTTGACCGTGAATAGCAAAGCCCCCATACATGCCATTGCTACCAAAATTGCTACATATGTCAAGAATAGTGGGTATAAGTTACAAAAAGAATTGTTCAAAAAGACAAAATATAACCAAAAAATGGTTTTTAAACTGTCATTTTTCTAGGTTTAAAAACCATTTTCTCTTTGCGTATTTTAAATCCATTTTCTCAAAAACTAGAAGGTCTTTTTTTTGACTTGTGCCCCATATTGTCTTTAACATATGTAGCAATTTTGGTAGCAATGGCATGTATGGGGGCTTTGCTATTCACCGCCAAAATCGGCATGAAATTACGCGTAAATTATGCGTAAATTAATGCGTACTTACCAATGATTACACAAAGTCAATTGAATTACGAATATGTAATTACGTGTATGCGTAAATCGTATTTTTTTGTAATCGTAGTAAGCAGATTACGATCATCACTACTAGCCAAGAATAATGATTCACATATAAATATTCGATAGTGGTGTTGGTCATCGATCTCATCCATCAGGCCGAATAGGCATAACTTCACATCTAGGTAGCCACTAACATTTGTCCAGGTGTGTATCACCTGTTGCCAGAATTCCTCTATCACTAGGCATGCCCAGGAGAACTTTTAAAAGCCAACCCATTTTTTTTAGATTGACAACAAAATTAAATTATCAGCAGCAGACATTTATAGTTTGTACAGAGTTATAGGATACCCAGTTATGTATTGGAAAACCAGAAACTGGGATTTTGAAGAGAGCCAACAAAAGCCAAGAAGCTCCCCATGATAATGCCATGCCAAGTAAATGAGCCAGAAGGCATCAGTGTGAGAGGAGCGGAGAGGGACACAGGGAGATTAGTAGTTTAAACAATAAAAGGAACTAGGGGAGCCAACCAGTCAGGTACTATATATACAGTAGGATGCGAAAGTTTGGGCAACCTTGTTATTCGTGTTGATACAGTGATAGTTGAGAAGTGAAATGAAGTTTATTGTATTTACAGAAAGTGTGTGTGATGGATAGCGGAGATACTGCCGCAACAGCAAGCGGCATGGCAGCTATCTCCACGTCGCAGCCGGCGGCTTCCGCCGCAGAGTTACATGCTGGTGCTTTGCCTGGTCCTTCTATCGCTCATAGACTAAGGGCTACGCGCACGTGCGCCGAGCGAAAGGACCTTTATGCATCTAGAAGGGGAGTCAGCTGATCACTCGGTCAGCTGACTCCAGCTATGCTCCGGATTGGCTGAGTGACTGAGGCGGCGCTGTGGAGTGCTTGCAGTATGTATAGGACAGGTCATTCAGTTGCTCCGCGTCTGCTGTTGCAAATGCTACGTGTTAGCACTCAGACCTTAGTCAGATCCCAAAGTGTGCTAGAACCAGCTGGAGCTGGCGATCCACACTTAGCCAGATTCTGTTGATAGCTTAAAGAGACTCTGAAGCGAGAATAAGTCTCGCTTCAGAGATCATAGTTAGCAGGGGCATGCGTGCCCCTGCTAAAACGCCGCTATCCCGCGGCTAAACGGGGGTCCCTTCACCCCCAAACCCACCCTCGCAAACCTTGGTCGTGGAATTGGTCGTTCCTGGAGGCAGGGCTAACGGCTGCAGCCCTGCCTCCAGTCGCGTCTATCAGCGGCCCATCGCCATCTCTCCCCCGCCCCTCTCAGTGAAGGAAGACTGAGAGGGGCGGGGGAGAGGCGGAGATACGCGCTGACAGACGCGCGTGGGGCAGGGCTGCGGCGGTTAGCCCTGCCCCAACCAGGAAGAGGGGATGCGCTGCACGGAGGGGGATTTGGGGGTGATGGGACCCCGTTTAGCGGCGCAATAGGGGCGGTTTAGCAGGGGCACACATGCCCCTGCTATCTATGAGGTCTGAAGCGAGATTTATTCTCGCTCCAGACTCTCTTTAAAGTACTAATTGAATTGTATTGTTTGTTATGACCTTCTGCTAGCTTGACTATTCTTCTGCTCACTGATTCTGTACCTTTGCCTATCTGATATAGTTGCCGACTCTGCCTGATACACTACTCTGATTTAGCTTCCTGTCTCTGTACCGTCTCTGTCCGCCTGTTGCCAAACCTGCTTGTCTGACCTTCCTGTCCTCGCCAGTAAGTTAGTTACTGCGATCCTCTGGGATCCTCTGCTAGTATCACCTACTCCTCAGGTGATTACTAGCTGCAGTACAGCCTGAATCACCTGCTCCTCAGGTGATCAGTAGCTTCAGTACAGTCTGAATCACCTGCTCCTCAGGTGGTCAGCAGCTGCAGTACAGTCTGAATCACCTGCTCCTCAGGTGATCAGTAGCTTCAGTACAGTCTGAATCCCCTGCTCCTCAGGTGGTCAGTAGCTGCAGTACAGTCTGAATCACCTGTTCCTCAGGTGGTCGGTAGCTGCAGTACAGTCTTGTCACCTGCTCCTCAGGTGAATAGTCACTACAATATTATCTCCTCTGCCTGCTCCTCAGGTAGTAGTGGCTTCAGTATAGTCTGAATCACCCACTCCTCGGGTGATCAGTACACTTGTTCAATATATTTCTACCCGTTCCTCAGGAGATCTATTTCCCTACTGTCTACATCTCCAGCTTGCTGGAGTTGGTTCTCATCTGTTATTTTGAGATATTCCCCTCTCCCAGGTCCTCTGGGAGAACAAGTATCTCTATCATTACTGTTGCACCAAGCACCTATCATTACATTGGTTGTCCTGGTTCTGGCTATACTAGTATTATTGGTGATTCTGCAGATCACACATAATTGGGTATAGCATCTGTATTGTTGGTGATACTGCAGATCACCAATAATCAGAGAAATCTGTTCTCGCTGACACCAATCGTTACAGTGTGCAATAATTGTTTAAATAAAATTAGGCAGGTGCATAAATTTGGGTCATTTTATTGATTCCAAAACCTTTATAACTAATTATTGGAACTCAAATTGGCTTGGTAAGCTCAGTGACCCCTGACCTACATACACAGGTGAATCCAATTATGAGAAAGAGTATTTAAGGGAGTCAGTTGTAAGTTTCCCTCTTTTTTTCGGAAGAGTAGCAACATGGGGGTCTCAAAATAACTCTCAAATGACCTGAAGACAAAGACTTATATCACCAATAATACACTATTGGGGGCTCTCAGTTGTTCTTTCTTTTTGTCTTTCTGAAGAAAAAGACTGTTCACCATCATGGTTTAGGGGAAGGATACAGAAAGCTGTCTCAGAGATTTCAACTTTTAAAAACATAAATGGGCAAGCACCATCAACCATTCCCCAAGAGTAAGGGAAATATTATACGAGTGTGCAGAAAGGAACAAAATAGATATACAAGGCTAACAAAGAACAGTAGTCCCCTTTAAATACCGCACCACTCCAAAATGGTAATCAATTCATCAACTTTATTCAACAGACATAAAAACACTTAAAACCAATGTAAGCAGCCATGTAATAATACTAAGATAACAGTCCATAATTAATGAATAAATAAATCTCCACAAGATTATATCAACAAACAGTAATGCCCCTGAATAGATATTATAAGTAAAAATACTGATGTAAAAATCTACCCTGCTAAGCAAAAAAGTAATTCAGCATCAAGGATTGTGAAAACATGCTAAAAAGTGACCATAGTGCTAGAAGAAGAAAGACCAGTGGCAACCAGATAAATTGAAAGTGATACAGTGCATATGATCAGCGTGATAACGCTGTAAATAAAGTGCAATTAGCCATGAAGGTGCTGCGTGCAAAAAGGAAAAAGACAGCGACTAGCGCTGAGAAAAGAGCTAACGCTTACCAGAGGATCTGAATGTGGAGATGAAATAACATGGCATACCAAACCTGCCGTCGCGATTCGCCGCTTTCCGCAATATAGCGGCTTCCACTGGGCATAAAAAACCTGAAAGTGTCCTCGGCAATTTAAGGAGAAGAAACTAAGTGGGCGGGCCCGTGAATACACCTATCACATCACGTTGTGCACGGCCGTGCACACACCAGGAAGACTCTGCAGCGCTGATTAGCGCTACATCACTTCCTGCTCCTAACCCTAGGGATTATGGGTATTGTAGTCACCGAAGAAAAAATATTTTTTTCTTATAATTATCTCTATAATCCTTGGCTTCTATTGCCATATTCATTAGCCTTTATTCACTCCTTTTATCTTTTCTTCGGTGACTACAATACCCATAATCCCTAGGGTTAGGAGCAGGAAGTGATGTAGCGCTAATCAGCGCTGCAGAGTCTTCCTGGTGTGTGCACGGCCGTGCACAACGTGATGTGATAGGTGTATTCATGGGCCCGCCCACTTAGTTCCTTCTCCTTAAATTGCCGAGGACACTTTCAGGTTTTTTATGCCCAGTGGAAGCCGCTATATTGCGGAAAGCGGCGAATCGCGACGGCAGGTTTGGTATGCCATGTTATTTCATCTCCACATTCAGATCCTCTGGTAAGCGTTAGCTCTTTTCTCAGCGCTAGTCGCTGTCTTTTTCCTTTCTGCACGCAGCACCTTCATGGCTAATTGCACTTTATTTACAGCGTTATCACGCTGATCATATGCACTGTATCACTTTCAATTTATCTGGTTGGCACTGGTCTTTCTTCTTCTAGCACTATGGTCACTTTTTAGCATGTTTTCACAATCCTTGATGCTGGATCACTTTTTTGCTTAGCAGGGTAGATTTTTACATCAGTATTTTTACTTATAATATCTATTCAGGGGCAATACTGTTTGTTGATATAATCTTGTGGAGATTTATTTATTCATTAATTATGGACTGTTATCTTAGTATTATTACATGGCTGCTTACATTGGTTTTAAGTGTTTTTATGTCTGTTGAATAAAGTTGATGAATTGATTACAATTTTGGAGTGGTGCGGTATTTAAAGGGGACTACTGTTCTTTGTTAGCCTCTGAGATTTCAACTGTCTGTTTCCACAGTTAGGAACATATTGAGGAAATGGAAGGCCACAGTCTCAGTTCAAGTTAAGGCTTGAAGTGGCAGACCAAGAAAAATCTCGGATAGACAGAAGGACGAATGGTGAGAACAGTCAGAGTCAATCCACAGACCAGCACCAAAGACCTACAACATCATCTTGCTGCAGATGAAGTCACTGTGCATCGTTCAACCATTCAGCGCACTTTACACAAGGAGATGCTGTATGCGAGAGTGATGCAGATGAAGTATTTTCTCCGCCCGCAGCACAAACAGAGCTGCTTGAGGTATGCTAAAGCACATTTGGACAAGCCAGCTTCATTTTGGAATAAGGTGCTGTGGACTGATGAAACTAAAATTGAGTTATTTGGCCATAACAAGGGGCATTATGCATGGAGGAAAAACAACACTGCATCCCAAGAAAAACACCTGCTACCTACAGTAAAATATGGTGGTGGTTCCATCATGCTGTGCGGCTGTGTGCCCAGTGCAGGGACTGGGAATCTTGTCAAAGTTGAGGGACGCATGGATTCCTCTCAGTATCAGCAGTTTCTGGAGACCAATGTACAGGAATCAGTGACAAAGCTGAAGCTGCGCCGGGGCTGGATCTTTCAACAAGACAACGACCTACACACTGCTCAAAATCCACTAAGGCATTCATGCAGAGGAACAAGTACAATGTTCTGGAATGGCTATCTCAGTCTCCAGACCTGAATATAATTGAAAATCTGTGGTGTGAGCATGGGCGTCCGCACGTCTGGCAAAATGGGGCATTGGCCCTCCCCTAGCCAGCTGCGGCCCCCCCCTAGATTGCCAAACCCCAAACCCGGAAGTATGAGGCCACGACCGCCAGCCGCCAAGCTGACAGTCTGGCTGCTGCTGCGCTGCCTTGAGTCTCTCTCTCCCACTCTGACTCAGGCTGGGCTGCAGCTGGGCACCGGGCGGGCGGCTGGCTGATTATCGGCGATAGCCGATTGTGGGGGACGGGCGGGAGGCATGGCAACGGCGTGGAGTCACATGGTGGAGCCAAGAGGAGGTAGTCATGGTGTCAGAGCAGCAGCCGCCTGCATCCGCAGCACGATCTGATGCTAGGCTGGCCGCTCTGCTCCTCCTCCTGCCTGCTCCGGCGAGTCCCGACCGAGTGACTGACTCTGACGTGACGTTAGTCAGTCACACACACATAAACATTACTCTCTCAGGGAGGGGGATCATGCGGCCAGAGCCCAGCCCACAGACAGATGTCAGCAAGGAGGCGGGCATGGCCAGGGAGCTGAGGGAGGAGGGACTGGCAGACTGAACAATGAGTCGGGCCACCTGCAAACTGTGTATGGGGGGCGGAGTAGAGTGGAACTGTCCGTGTGTATGGTGTACCTACTGCTGTGGTAAGTTCTGCCCAGACTCCCCCCCCCCCCATTTTAACATTGGGGCAGTCCGTGATCTAGACATTTCCAGACCAGCCTTATCCAGTTTTAGCTGGTCTGGTCAAGCTGCACACACATATGCTGGCATTGGGGAGTGAGCTGAGCGACAGGCTGTTCCTGAGGCAGATTATGTGAGTGGTTTTCTTTGCCTGTTATTTGTGTGAGTGACCCTCATAGTGTGACACCCCACTGGTGTCAGTCAGTGTCACTGTCCCCACCATTTGGTAGTGCCAGACCCCACTAGGCCTGAGCCCAGCCCACATCATTACCCTCTCCTACCTGGCAAGTTGTGTCTGTTGCAGTTTCTGGAAGTGTGAGAGAGACTGCCGCAGTACGATTGCTTAATGGAGACACTCTGCCGCAGTACAATTGCTTAATGGTAAAACCCTGCCGCAGTACGATTGCTTAATGGTGACACACTGCTGCACAATGATTGCTTAATGGTGACACACTGCCGCAGTACGATTGCTTAATGGTGACACACTGCTGCACAATGATTGCTTAATGGTGACACGCTGCTGCACAATGATTGCTTAATGGTGACACACTGCCGCAGTACAATTGCTTAATGGTGACACACTGCCACAGTACGATTGCTTAATGGTGACACACTGCTGCACAATGATTGCTTAATGGTGACACGCTGCTGCACAATGATTGCTTAAAGGGATATTGTAGGGGGGTCGGGTGAAAATGAGTTGAACTTACCCGGGGCTTCTAATGGTCCCCCGCAGACATCCTGTGCCCACAAAGCCACTCACCGAAGCTCTGGCCCCGCCTCCGGTTCACTTCTGGAATTTCAGACTTTAAAGTCTGAAAATACAGTGACCAGACGTCCCGCATTTGGTAGGACACGTCCCGCTTTTGGGATCCCCTGTCCCAGGCAGCATTGTGTTCCGGGAAACGTCCTGCTTTTGCCAGCGGGACGTCCCAGCTGCAGGACTCTGGCCACCGTCGGACGGACTCTGGTAGGCGCAGCCACCAAGCTACATTTGCCTCGCCCCCAGCTTGCTCCTCGCCCACCCTCCAATCAGCGTTGATATCGGGCTGCATCGGCCCTGCCCCTCAGAGTGCTGTTCCTGCCTGTCAGCTCCGCCCCTAGAGCTCCTCTAATCGGAGCGGCCACCTGGCCGCATCAGGCATGCCCCCAACCTGCTGCACACCCTCCGGCAACCACGTGGAGACCAGGCAGCTACACGAGGAGAAGAAATGGGTGAGAGCGCACTGTCAGTGTCTTCTCCGCTCCTAGTGTCACCCTCCCCAGCCCAGTCGTTGTCACCCCTCTCCCCCAGTGTCATCCTCCCCCACCCAGTCCTTGTCACCCTCCTCACCTAGTGTCACCCTCCCCCACCCAGTCCCTGTCACCCTCCTCATCTAGTGTCACCCTCACCCGCCCAGTCCTTGTCACCCTCCTCACCTAGTGTCACCCTCCCCCACCCAGTCCTTGTCACCCTCCTCACCTAGTGTCACCCTCCCCCACCCAGTCCTTGTCACCCTCCTCACCTAGTGTCATCCTCCCCCACCCAGTCGCTGTCACCCTCCTCATCTAGTGTCACCCTCCCCCGCCCAGTCCTTGTCACCCTCCTCACCTAGTGTCACCCTCCCCCACCCAGTTGTTGTCACCCTTCTCCCCCAGTGTCACCCTCCTCACCTAGTGTCACCCTCCCCCACCCAGTCCTTGTCACCCTTCTCCCCCAGTGTCACCCTCCCCCACCCAGTCATTGTCACCCTTCTCCCCCAGTGTCACCCTCCCCCACCCAGTCGTTGTCACCCTTCTCCCCCAGTGTCACCCTCCCCCACCCAGTCCTTGTCACCCTCCTCACCTAGTGTCACCCTCCCCCACCCAGTCATTGTCACCCTGCTCACCTAGTGTCACCCTCCCACCCAGTTCTTGTCACCCTCCTCACCTAGTGTCACCCTCCCCCACCCAGTCATTGTCACCCTCACCCACACAGTCAGTGTCCTCCTAGCGTTTATTTTGTGCTGACATGTTGCCCACATTGCGTTTATTTTGTACTGACATGTCTGCCCGCATTGCGTTTATTTTGTGCTGACATGTTTCTCCAATTGCGTTTATTTTGTGCTGACATGTTTGCCCGCATTGCGTTCATTTTGTACTGACATGTTTGCGCACACTGCGTTTATTTTGTACTGACATGTTGCCCGCATTGCGTTTATTTTGTACTGACATGTTGCCCACATTGCGTTTATTTTGTGCTGACATGTTGCCCACATTGCGTTTATTTTCTGGTGTCCGGGGTAACTGTTACTGCATTTATCATTTAATGGTAATAGATGGCTATGTTTGCTGCTTTGTGGTTACGGTATAGTATTAGCATCACACAGTTTCTGCACACCCATGATGCAAAGTCTCGTTTGACCACATCATGGCGTAAACACTGCTTTCTTATGCCTCGCTGTTACATCATTATGTTAGCTCCGCCCATAAAATGTCATGGCCACGCCCATTTTTCGGCTGCGTGCGCCGCATCCCCTGCCCCCAGTCTTCATCACTGTGCGCTCCTCAGTCCCCCCACTTTTCACCGCAGCGCGCTGCGCAAGCCGCCCCCCCCCTGCCCCCTTCCCCACCGTCCCAGGTTGGACCCACAAAAATCTGGTCACTCTACTGAAAATCACTGCCACCATTAAAGGAATACTGTAGGGGGGTCGGGGGAAAATGAGTTGAACTTACCCAGGGCTTCTAATGGTCCCCCGCAGACATCTTGTGCCCACAAAGCCACTCACCGAAGCTCTGGCCCCGCCTCCGGTTCACTTCTGGTATTTCAGACTTTAAAGTCTGAAAACCACTGCACCTGCGTTGCCGTGTCCTCGCTCCTGCTGATGTCACCAGGAGCGTACTGCGCAGGCCCAGTATGGTCTGTGCCTGCGCCGTGCGCTCCTGGTGACATCAGCGAGAGCGAGGACACGGCAACGCAGGCGCAGTGGTTTTCAGACTTTAAAGTCTGAAATACCAGAAGTGAACCGGAGGCGGGGCCAGAGCTTCGGTGAGTGGCTTTGTGGGCACAAGATGTCTGCGGGGGACCATTAGAAGCCCTGGGTAAGTTCAACTCATTTTCCCCCGACCCCCCTACAGTATTCCTTTAATGGTGACACACTGCCGCAGTACGATTGCTTGATGGTGACACACTGCCACAGTACGATTGCTTAATGGTGACACACTGCCGCAGTACGATTGCTTAATGGTGACACACTGCCTCACTACGATTGCTTAATGGTGACACACTGCCGCAGTACAATTGCTTAATGGTGACACACTGCCGCAGTACGATTGCTTAATGGTGACACACTGCCTCACTACGATTGCTTAATTGGGACACACTGCTGCACAATGATTGCTTAATGGTGACACACTGCCGCAGTATGATTGCTTAATGGTGACACACTGCCGCAGTACGATTGCTTAATGGTGACACACTGCCTCACTACGATTGCTTAATGGTGACACACTGCCGCAGTACGATTGCTTAATGGTGACACACTGCCGCAGTACGATTGCTTAATGGTGACACACTGCCGCAGTACAATTGCTTAATGGTGACACACTGCCGCAGTACAATTGCTTAATGGTGACACACTGCCGCAGTACGATTGCTTAATGGTGACACACTGCCGCAGTACGCTTGCTTAATGGTGACACGCTGCTGCACAACGATTGCTTAATGGTGACACACTGCCCCAGTACGATTGCTTAATGGTGACACACTGCCTCACTACGATTGCTTAATGGTGACACACTGCCGCAGTACGATTGCTTAATGGTGACACACTGCCGCAGTACGATTGCTTAATGGTGACACACTGCCGCAGTATAATTGCTTAATGGTGACACACTGCCGCAGTACGATTGCTTAATGGTGACACGCTGCTGCACAACGATTGCTTAATGGTGACACACTGCCCCAGTACGATTGCTTAATGGTGACACACTGCCTCACTACGATTGCTTAATGGTGACACACTGCCGCAGTACGATTGCTTAAAGTGGACCCAAACCAAACATTTTTTTTTAATTAAAAACATTTAGTTGCAGCACTCTGACACATACAAAGATAAATAAACACTCCTTCAAACCTTTCACCCTTCTCTTTTCATAACTAGGGTTATACTGGGGGCAGCCATTAGCAATTCCTCCATTGCCAGACACCACTTACTCAATCAGTTTGCTGGATTTTGTCCCGGCAATTTGAAAGGAA
Organism: Hyperolius riggenbachi; assembly: GCF_040937935.1. Taxonomy (NCBI): domain Eukaryota; kingdom Metazoa; phylum Chordata; class Amphibia; order Anura; family Hyperoliidae; genus Hyperolius; species Hyperolius riggenbachi. The sequence goes on along the minus strand of NC_090657.1, from coordinate 31,505,149 downwards.
GGGAGGAGTTCCTCCAATAAATGTAAAATATTTTATATTTGTCATCATGCAGCTGAAAAAAGGCTGCTATTTATTATTATAATTTAAAAAATAGATTTTATTTCTGAAATCTTGTATTTTTAATTTGGGTCCACTTTAATTAGACTGAATATGGTAGGATTAGATAGTTAGCGCCTCTTGACTATGTACTCTATTTAGCACTGACATCTTCTGCAGCACTTTACAGAGTACATACTCAAGAGGAGCTAACAATCCAATCCTACCATATTTAGTCTAATGTCTTACCTTATTGTGTATTTATATAGCACTGACCAATTCTACAGCACCTTAAAGTTCATAGTCATATTACTGAACCTTGTCAGAGGTGCTCACAATCTAATCCCTACATACTCCTAGCCTAATGTCCCACCATTGCTAAATTCATGTAAATTTGGCTCCTCCCGAGACCACGCCCACATTCTAGTCTATGGCCATGCCCATCTTTCGACACCGCTAGCATCTTTTTTCTTTGCCCCCCCCCCCCCTGGAACATTTTCTGCGGACGCCCATGGGTGTGAGTTAAAGAGAGCTGTCCATGCTTGGAAGCCATCAAACCTGAATGAACTAGCAATGTTTTGTAAAGCGGAATGGTCCAAAATACCTTCAACTAGAATCCAGGCTCTCATTGGAACCTACAGGACACATTTAGAGGCTGTCATTTCTGCAAAAGGAGGATCTACTAAATATTGCTTTCATTTCTTTTTTGTGTTGCCCAAATTTATGCACTTGCCTAATTTTGTTTAAACAATTGTTGCACACTTTCTGTAAATCCAATACATTTCATTTAACTTCTCAAATATCACTGTGTGTGTCTCCTATATGATATATTTAACTGACATTTTATATACCACATATATACCAACAATTTACACAGGAAAATCATGACAGTTAACAAGATTGCACAAACTTTCGCATCCCAATATATATATATATATATATATATATATATATATATATATATATATATATATATATATATATATATATGATCTTCTTGGAGAAAAATCTGAAGAAAAATGTAATTGCACATGGGCTAATATGTATGTGAGCTTGGTTGTTAATCAGAACTTGAAATGATCATCATTAATGAAATTTGAAAATAAAACAATAAACAACAATAAAAACAAGAATTTTATCCAAAATGGACATCAATCCTGTGAGATTTTCGGCAAGCAGATTTTTGGACATATGTGTTTGCTTTGAGACCAATCTTGAAAATTTTGCTTGCTCATCCCTAAAATTCATAAATCTTCAGCAATCTCAAGCAGCCTGCTCTACCGCACCCCCTTCCCGGTAAGTATGAAGACACGCCTCCTGGTAAGCTTTCAATTCACAGGGAGTTATGGCTTCAACTGACAGACCAATCACTCTCCTTCTTTGGGAGCGGTTCAGATAGAGTGGGCGTGAGCAGGCAGGGGAAGTCACTGAGGCTGTGAGAAGTGATGACTGGTGAAACAGCTTTTTTGCTTTCTAATTTTGCAACACCTAAAACCAGTGGTGCTCAACAGAGCTCGAATATTCGAGTAGCTCGAATATTCGAGCTCTTTTTCAGCTATTCAAGCTCGAATAGCTGCAGCTATTCGAATGGGCTATTCGAGTGAACTCGAATAGCCCACTCACTATTCGAGCTATTCGAGCAAACAGCGCTATTCGAGCTCGAATACAGAGCTCGAATAGCGTCATAGCCCAGATTGATGTCCTTAGAGCCAATCAGAGGGCTCCCAGGCCCTCTGACGGCAGCCAATCACAGAGGGGGACTATGGCCAGCCCCTACCCTATAAATAGCGGCCGCCATGTTCGGTTTTTCCGTCCTTGCCTGACTTTGTACAGAGAGAGATCTGCTCCTTTGTGCTTTGGCTTAGCAAGTGCTCTATAGTGGTCAACTACCTAGCATTTTTGCTCACATACACCTCCTATACACACCTATATTGTTGTTAGCTAGATAGAGATTGTATTTTAGTTAGTAGCTTGTGTGTTACATAGAGACACAGCTGCTGCTGCAGGCAAGCTTACACAGCTTTAGACCTCAGGGCCTTGCCTGTGTGGGCAGCTGTCCTCCTGTCCTCTGTTAGTTTATTTCTCATCTATACCAGTGTTTCTGCTGTTTATTCTACCCTGTCTTGTCCTTTACTTACTGATTGATTATTGTATTTTGTATACTGTACTAGGGACACTCACTGTTACTGTTCATAGCTCCTGCGTGTGTGTGTGCGTGCACTGTCTGTACAGTACACAGTATTCCCTTCTACTGAATCATCTGATTACTACTGAATCTGATTATTGTATTTTCTAGTTCTTACTGTACTAGGGAGGGACACTCAGTCACTGTTCATAGGCTAGCTCCTGCGTGTGTGTGTGCGTGCACTGTCTGTAGTGTACACACACTCTATTTCCTTCTACTGAATCTGATTACTACTGATTATTGTATTTTCTAGTTAGTGTGCTAGGGGACACACTCACTGTTCACTGTTCACACTTACTGATTCCTAATTATTGTATTTTGTATTAGTACTGTACTAGTAATCACTTAGCGATCTAATCACTTAGTGATTAGTGTCACCTCACCCACCAACCCACTCCATTAAAGTACCCCACTTTTTCACCCGCCCTTTTAAAAAACTTTTTTGTTTACGCCCAAAACATCTAAGATGTCTGGAAGTGGCAGCCAGCGCGGTTTGGGCAAGGGGAAGGGCAGCAAGGGAATCAGGAGGAGAGGGAGCAGCATTGTGGCAAGCCGCGGCCGCGCCACCATGCACAGTTCTGCAGCAGCAGCAGCTGCGTCAGTGGCTAACATTCCGCCTATAGCCACTGGCCGTGGACGCCTTGGGCGCCGCCCAGCAGGAGCAACTCACGCTGCAGAGACACAGCAGCAGCAGCGTGTAGTACCTGCTCCTATTTTCCTCCAGCCGGGTCGGAAACGTCCCATTGAGGAAAAGGATGCAGCCACTGTGGTGCAACTGATGACGGAGGATGAGCAGCCCACCATCAGCTCTGCATCCGAGGCCTCCACCCTCACCACCACCACCCCTGTTCGCAGCAGCCACCCAGCAGGGCCTGGGGAGGAGGCCAGTTCACCGACTGTTGGCGATCTGTCATTCAGCAGTCTTTTGACCCCAGACATCATGAGTCAATTGTCTGCTGTTGTTGGCGATTTGGAGGAGGAGATGCTGATGGGCACTTTGGGGGAGGAGGGATTGGACAGCAAGACTGTGGCGACAGTCAAGCAGCCCATCCATGCATCAGGAGAGAAGTTTGGGGGGTCATCATCCCAGCAGGACATGTTTCAGGAGGGGGAGGATGATGATGATGATGATGACGTGGTGACAGACAAAGACTGGGTGCCGCCACCACCAGCACCTGGGGATGTCATCATCAGCAGCTCTGAGGAGGAGGAGGAGGATGCGCTTGTGGGCCTTGCAAGGAGGCGCATCATTGCAAGCATTGGCAGCAGTAGGCAGGTCCCACAGCCTGCTGGTGTCTCAGGCTCAGCAGCAGCAGCAGCAGCATCTGCCAGTACCACCACCAGCCGCACCCAAGCCCCCCCCCCCAACCACCACAGGGAGACAGGCAGCAGCGGCTCCAGGCCGTAGGGGGCTTTTCTTGTCACGAATCTGGCAATTTTTCACCATGCCCACAGTTTACAGCAAGTACGCCACTTGCAACCACTGTCAGCGGAAGTTGAGCAGAGGTGCAGACCCCTTAAAGTTCAGCACCAGCTCTCTGATCAACCATCTTGCTGCTAAACATTACCACCAGCATGAGGAGTTCCAGAGGCTGAAGGCATCTGGTGCTGGCAGTGGCACCACACCCATCACTGCACAGCCTTCAGCAGCAGCAACAGCAGCCACCCGCCCTCCTGCTCCTCCAGCAGCACCAGCAGGAGTGAGGAAACGCACTGCTCCTCCCCCCTCTGCAACTCCTGCTGCCGACACTGAGGCCTGTTCTGGCAGCCAGTCCTCAGTGGCCTTCTCTGCTGTCTCCGCTGGTTCCCGTGCTAGCAAAAGGCAACGCCAGAGCCTTTTGAGCGAGTCCTTCCAGGGGGTGGTTAGGGCTCTGCCTCCCAGCAGCCGTCGCGTGCGACAGCTGAACGGCTTGCTGGCACGGGCCATGTGCTCCTAACTCCTGCCGTACACGCTCGTGCAGGAGGGGAGCAACATGCGTGCACTGCTTGCTTGTGCAGCCCCAGACTGGCAGCTCCCCAGCAGACACTTCTTCGCCCGCCAGGTCATGCCTGCACTGCACCGCTTTGTCATGGCCAATGTGGAGCTAGGGCTGGAGCATGCGGTTGGTGAAAGGGTCCACGTCACCATGGACTCCTGGAGCAGCCGCTTCGGGACAGGCCGCTACCTGTCCTTCACTGTCCACTGGGTCAGCCTGGTGGAAGGGGGTGAGGATGGGAGAGCAGCAGCGGGCACAGCAGCAGCAGCAACACAGTGGGTGGTGCCACCCCGCAGGGTCAGGGGAACTGCAGCAGGTTCCTCCGATCCTCTGCCATCCTCCGGCACACCTGGCCAAACCCCCCGCCTCAGCAGCAGCGTGAAGCCACGCCACTGCCAAGCGCTGCTGCAGTTGGTCAGCCTTCAGAAGACCAAACTGACGGCAACCCATGTGTTGGCCAAACTCCAGGAGCAGGAGAGGGTTTGGCTGACCCCCAGAGGCCTCAGAGTCGGAGAGGTGGTGGCCGACAATGGGGCCAATCTGGTTTCCGCAATTGACAGGGGAAACCTGACCCACATCCCCTGTCTTGCCCGCTTGCTGAACCTGGTGGTGCAGAATTTCTTGCGCACCTACCAGGGGATGGGCGAACTGCTGGAAACGGCAAGGAATGTTGTGCGTCACTTCCGGCGCTCGCCTGCAGCCTCTGCGAGCCTGGAAGACGTGCAAAAGGAGCTGGAGCTGCCAATCCATCGGCTGATCCTTGACGTTCCAACTCGCTGGAACTCCACCCTGGCGATGTTGGAGCATCTGGTTGAACAGAAGCACGCTGTCAACCAGTACCTTGCCCTGGCCACTGTGTCCGCCGCTCAGAAAAGGGACAAGACCAGCAACATCCCGTCCATCGTCCCCGATGACGACTGGGGGCACATGCAGCAGGTGTGCTTAGTGCTGGCTCCCTTTCTGCAGGCCACCAACATGGTGAGCAGGGACCATGCTATGGTGCGCGAGTGGGTGCCCCTGGTTTGTCTGCTGAACAGGGCCCTCGATGCTTTGCTGGAACAGGGAGTGGCAGCCTTGGCCCAGCAGGAGAGGCCTGCAGCTGCACAGTCCACCTCTGAGGGGGAGGAGGAGGAGAACTTGGTGGAGGTCCCTGACCTTGCTGCTGATGAGGGGGATCAGCACAGTGCAGCTGAGTTGGTGCGGGGGTGGAGAGAGGATGAGGCGGCAGAGGAGGAGGATGAGGAGGACAGCACTGCCATCGATGTGCCAGCAGACGTGGCCCGCCTCTTCCCAATGGCAACGCACATGCTGACATGCCTGCGCAAGGACCCCAGGGTGATCCAGATGAAGCAGAGGGAGGACATCTGGATCAGCATGATGTTGGACCCGCGCCTCAAGGGGAAGTTGAGCCAGTTCCTGCCTCCTGCAGGAGGAGACCCAGCGCAACAAATAAGGAGCTTGCAGCAGGCCCTTGTTGAGCGCTTGGAGGAAGCCTTCCCCCAGCCTTCCACCCCCACTGTCCAGCCAGCACAGAGGCAGCAGCAGGTGCCTGCATCCAGCAGCAAGCGCCCCACAGACCTGCTGTCTCTCAGCAACGAGCTCTACAGGACTGTAGAGGCTCCAGCAGTGACTAGAGAGGAGATGCATGCAGCAGCATCCTCCTCCGTTCACAGCCAGCGCCTGAGCCGCATGGTGGCTGACTACATGGGGTCCTACAGCGGGCTTGACAGCGATGCCCCTGTTGATCCCATGGAGTATTGGGTCAAGCGCCTGGAGATCTGGAGCGAGCTGGTGCAGTACGCCCTGGAAGTGCTGTCCTGTCCCCCTTCCAGCGTGCTGTCCGAGCGCTGCTTCAGTGCAGCTGGTGGCGTGGTCACCGAGAAACGCTCACGTCTGTCTCACAAGTCTGTGGACAGACTGACGTTTCTCAAGATGAACCAGGCGTGGGTGGAAGGCGAGTTCCTGGCCCCTGTTGTCGGCGAGAGGGGGACATGAACTGGCTGCCGGAACCATTGTTAATATGCCTTACCACCCTTTACCACCTCCTGGCTCCTGCTCACTACTAAGCCAGCCTGGTTCAGTTTGACTATTACGTCGCCTGTAGCCACACATTTTACACCTACAGTGGGCTGCTGTGTACTGCCCTTATGCTGTCTGTCTGTGTTTCCCACTGCCTGGGTACACAGATTTTACCTTCTGCTGCCACTCTGCCACCAGCTATTACGTCCAACAATAGCTATATGTTAAATTTGCTGTCAAAAAAAAAAAAAAAGTTTAAATTTTTTTGAGGTGCCTGGGTTGAAAACTGTGTTGTCCCAGTTGTGTATTGGACACGATGTGGGCTGCACGACCGCTGTCTGGGACCTCCTGTTGTGTTTATTTACAGCCCTGGTATCACCGCTAGGTACCAGGGCTATTATGTCACGCTGCCTACCTACCTGCTGCCACACTCACACTACTCCTCCATTCCTCCTGCTGCTGCTGCTGCTGTCTGTCTGTCTGTGTTTCCCACTGCCAGGGTACACAGATTTACCTTCTGCTGCCACTCTGCCACAAGCTATTATGTCCAACAATAGCTATATGTGTAATTTGCTGTAAAAAAAAAAAAAATAAACCATTACAAAATAAAAAAGGTTTAATTTTTCTGAGGTGTCCGGGTTGAAAACTGTGTTGTCCCAGTTATGTACTGGACACGATGTGGGCTTCACGACCGCTGTCTGGAACCTCATGCTGTGTATTTACGGCCTGGTACCACCGCTAGGTACCACAGCCTATTATGTCTCGCTGCCTGCCTCATTGACTGCCTGCTGCCACACAATCATCCTCCTCCTGCTGCTGCTCTTGCTGAATTTACCTCCTGCTGTCTGTGTGTTTCCACTGCCAGGGAGCACATACAATGGCGCTTCCACCATGCGCCACCAGCTATTACGCTCAAAAATAGCTGCATTTCTTTAAAAAAAAAAAATATATATACTTTTTAATACTTTGTGATATTATTTTTAAAAGTGTCCGGGTTGAAAACTGTGATGTCCCAGTTGTGTATTGGACACGATGTGGGCTTCACGACCGCTGTCTGGAACCTCATGCTGTGTATTTACGGCCTGGTACCACCGCTAGGTACCACAGCCTATTATGTCACGCTGCCTGCCTCATTGACTGCCTGCTGCCACACAATCATCCTCCTCCTGCTGCTGCTCTTGCTGAATTTACCTCCTGCTGTCTGTGTGTTTCCACTGCCAGGGAGCACATACAATTGCGCTTCCACCATGCGCCACCAGCTATTACGCTCAAAAATTGCATTTCTTTAAAAAAAAAAAAAATAGAAGAGAAATAAGTGAAGAAGAAGAAGACGATATAGAAGAAGAAGAAGATATAGAAAAAGAAGAAGAAGATGAAGGAGAAGAAGAAGAAGAAGATATAGAAAAAGAAGAAGAAGAAGAAGAAGAAATAGAAAAATAATAATAAGAAGAAGATATAGAAAAAGAAGAAGAAGAAATAGAAAAATAATAATAAGAAGAAGATATAGAAAAAGAAGAAGAAGAAATAGAAAAATAATAATAATAAGAAGATATAGAAAAAGAAGATATAGAAGAAGAAGAAGAAGAAGATAAAGAAGAAGAAGAAGAAGTATATACACTGTACTGAACAGAATTTTGGACACAACTTCTCTTTCCACCTTTTTTTTTTTTAAAGAAACATCCCCACATAACCACTTGCTGTTGTTACTTGGAAAAAAAAGATGTTTCTTGCATCATTCACCCCCAAAACAAGTGTTGGAAGCTATTTAAGGCCAATTCGAATAGTCAGCTCGAATAATGAGCTCGAATACCAACTCGAATAGTGAGCTCGAATTTCGAGGTCTAATCGAATAGTAAAAAATATTCGACTCGAATATTCGACCGACCTCGAATAATTTACCGTATATACTCGCAAGCAAGCCGACCCGCATGTAAGCCGACCCCCCCACTTTTACCCCAAAAAACAGGAAAAAATGATTGACCCTCATGTAAGCCGGGGGTAGGAAACGCTGGCCGCGTGATCCCCCCAGTATGTCCCAGTATAGCTAGTATAGTGCCCAGTATAGGTAGGTAGTGCTCAGTATAGCAAGTAAAATGCCCCAGTATAGCTAGTATAGTGCTCAGTATAGCTAGTATAGTGCTCATTATAGCTAGTGAAGTGCCCCAGTTTAGCTAGTATAGTGCTCAGTATAGGTAGGTAGTACTCAGTATAGCTAGTAAAATGCCCCAGTATAGCTAGTATAGTGCTCAGTATAGCTAGTATAGTGCTCAGTATAGCTAGTGAAGTGCCCCAGTTTAGCTAGTATAGTGCTCAGTATAGTTAGTATAGTGCCCCCAGTATAGCTAGTATAGTGCCCCCAGTATAGCTAGTATAGTGCCCCATTATAGCTAGTATAGTGCCCCATTATAGCTAGTATAGTGCCCCCAGTATAGCTAGTATAGTGCCCCCAGTATAGCTAGTATAGTGCCCCCAGTATAGCTAGTATAGTGCCCCCAGTATAGCTAGTATAGTGCCCCATTATAGCTAGTATAGTGCCCCATATAGCTAGCATAATGCCCCAGTATGGGTGGGTAGGTGCTGTCCCTCCCCGCTCCCCCTGCGGCCGCCGCTGCTGCTATTACCTCAGGCGGCGCCGCTTCCTCTATCCCCGTCCTCCTCCGGTAGTAACTCATTCACAGCAGCGCGCCTCTCGCTGCTGTGATGACGAGGAAACCATAGAGAGCGGCTTCCTGTAGCGTGATGCCGTTACTATGGGAACCGCTCTCTATGGTTTCCTGCGTCATCACAGCAGCGGGGGGCGCGCTGCTGTGAATGAGTTACCGGAGGAGGACGGGGATAGAGGCAGCGGCGCCGCCTAAGGTAATAGCAGCGGTGGCCGCGGGGGGAGCGGGGAGGGACAGCACCTATCCACCCACCCACCCACACATGACTCGCAAGCAAGCCGACCCCCCAACTTTTGGCCCACTTTTGGGGGGTCAAAAATTCGGCTTGCTTGCGAGTATATACGGTACTATTCGAATTCGACCTAACTCGAATAATAAAAAGGGGTATCCGAGCATCCCTGCCTAAAACAATGTTTTACAAACTTTTTTGTGCATAATTCATTTAAAATATTGTTATTTTTTAATGCATAGAGCGACTATAAACAGTACTTTTTTATATGGGGTTTTTAGCATTAACTTGTTAACTCTGTTGTGATCCTTAGGTGGAGATGGTCAATCTAGCATTCTACCAGAACAGGATTCCTTGCCAGCCAGGAGGTCAGTTTGTCTGTCCCTTTATATTTATGTCTGATTCTCATTCTCCTGACACACACACACGCACACGCACACACACACACTTCCCCTTCTCCATTCAACACACAGACACAGACACACACAGACACACACAGACACACACACACACACACACACACACACACACACACACACACACACACACACACACACACACAGACACAGACACAGACACAGACACAGACACAGACACACACACACACACACACACACACACACACACACACACACACACACACACACACTTCCTCTTCTCCATTCTACTTCCCAGGTGTCCTTGTTTCCATGACTACAGCACCATCTCTAGTCTTCTGGCTATCTATACTGGATAGCCCCTCTTGCTACCTATACTGGGAGGATGCTTCTGGCTACCTGTGCTGGGGGGTCACTCTGTCTACCTATACTGAGTGGTCGACCAATACTGGTGGGGCTACTTCTTGCTACGTATACTGGGTGGCCCTTCTGACTACCTATACTGAAGGATTTGCCTATAGTGGCAGATGGCTCCCTCTGATGACCTATAATGGAAAATGCTACCTAATACTGCAAGCCCCTTTGGCTAACTTTACTGGAGGGCCCTTTTGGCTACCTATGCTGTGGGCCAACCTGGGGCTTATACTGGGGGGTCCTATGGCTACTGATAATGAAGAGCTACTTAAAACTGGGGGGCTTCCCTGGCAGCCTAAAGCTAGTGTTGGGCGAACACCTAGATGTTCGGGTTCGCGAACGTTCGCCGAACATCGCCGCGATGTTCGGGTGTTCGCGCCGAACTCCGAACATAATGGAAGTCAATGGGGACCCGAACTTTCATGCTTTGTAAAGCTTCCTTACATGCTACATACCCCAAATTTGCAGGGTATGTGCACCTTGGGAGTGGGTACAAGAGGGAAAAAATATTTGAAAAAGAGCTTATCGTTTTTGAGAAAATTGATTGTGAAGTTTCAAAGGAAAAACTGTCTTTTAAATGTGGAAAATGTCATGTTTCTTTGCACAGGTAACATGCTTTTTGTCGCCATGCAGTCATCAATGTAATACAGAGAAGAGGTTCCAGGAAAAGGGACCGGTAACGCTAACCCAGCACCAGCAGCAGCACACGTGATGGAACAGGAGGAGGAGGCGCAGGAGGAGAAGGCCACGCTTTTTGAGACACAACAACCCAGGCCTTGCATGAGGACAAGAAGCGTGCGGATAGCATGCTTTTTACCGCCATGCAGTCATAAATGTAATAAAGATGAGAGGTTCCATAAACAGGGACCGGCAACGCTAACCCAGCAGCAGCAGCAGCACACGTGATGGAACAGGAGGAGGCGCAGGAGGAGAAGGCCACGCTTTGAGACACGACAACCCAGGCCTTGCATGAGGACAAGAAGCGTGCGGATAGCATGCTTTGTACCGCCATGCAGTCATAAATGTAATAAAGATAAGAGGTTCAATAAACAGGGACCGGGCGGCAATGCTAACCCAGCAGCAGCAGACGTGATGGAACAGGAGGAGGCGCAGGAGGAGAAGGCCAAGCTTTCAGGCGCAACTCAGGCCTTGCATGAGGACAAAAAAATGCGTGCGCAAAGCAATGCAATGAGTAGTTTTCAGGACACAATGGGCTATTCGGAGGAGCTATTCCCACCCCCACAATCTTCTACCTGTGAAAGGTCAATGGAACAGCCACAAATGTTGTGCCCGGATTCACAACCTTTTTCTGTGGAAAATGCACCTCGCACTGAAATGCAAGGCGAGGCCGAGGATGAACATGACGTCAACAACTCAACATGACGCAAAATGGGGGCGGAACAGAAAGCTGCTTTCAATGTTTTGAAGGCCTTAATTGCCTCCGGTGGCCAGTTAGATGCATCATTCATCACACCCAAATCCCAGAGCAATGTGTGCAGGAATTTGAATCGCAGGAGGTGTACCGAGATCATCTGGACAAGTGACCAAGTGACAAGTGACAAAGTGAAAAGTGACAAAGTGACCAATGACAAAGTGACAAAGTGACTGACAAAGTGACAAAGTGACAAGTGACAAAGTGACAAAGTGACAAGTGACAAGTGACAAAGTGACAAGTGACAAAGTGACCAGTGACAAAGTGACAAGTGAGAGGTTGTTCTGGGGAGCTTTACTCCACTGCACACAGTCACATATGAGGAGAGGTCTCGTCGGGACTGCTGATCCTCCTCAGCTTGCTCAAAACCTTGAGGGTTCCTGAAGATCCTCTGCTTGGAGTTCGCCGGGGTTCAGCTTGGTGTCGGGGTCGGCGGCGTCCTCCTCACTCCAACGTGGCAGATCTTCTGTAGAAGGAAAAAAAACCAAACATTTTTAAAAGTCCAGTACCGCTTCTGAAGGACTCACCAAGAGATGCAGGAGCGCTTCAATCTAGCGCACCATCGCTCGCTGGGTGATGTCCCTCCCTACGCGCTGGAATTCTACGCTGCACATGCTAGCGCGCTTTTGCGCAGTGCCGAGGCGCATTCCAGCAGCTAGCTAGCTACCAAGCTTCTGTGGATCTGATTGGGCCACCGTGTTGGATCTCTGCCAAGTCCTCCAAAATTTTGAGCAATCCACGTTGCTTGTGACTGAGCAGTGACAACTCTACAGTCAGCATTACAATACCACTGCTGTGTTTACTGAAGAAATCAATGTTGAAGATGGAAACCGCTGGCATGATGCAAGTGGGGGAATCTGAAGATGAAAACGATCAGCGTGATGATACCAACATCAGGCAACCTGCCTCAGGAAACGCTGGTCCCAGCTATGACAAAGAACAGGACGAGGAACAGCTGGAGTTGGAGCAGGAATTGGATGCCCCACTGCCGAGGGACAGAGCGGTGCATGTTGGACTTCCACAATTTAGCGGGAATGGACAGCAGAAGAGGAAGAAAGTGATGCTGGTGACGAATATGGTGCATCACAACAATCACAACGCTCACAAGAACATGAAGACAGATGAGTCTGGCAGGATTCTCTAGCACACATGGCTCAATTCATGCTAGACTGCATTGAACGCGGCCCGCGCATTATTCACTATTCATTATTATTCATTATTCTGGACAACACCAATTACTGGGTTTATACCCAGTTTATACAAACACAATGTTAAAAAACTGATTGAAGAAAGTGTCAGACAGGTCAAAAATGGAACAATTCCAGCAGGCCCTTGAGGATGGAGACTTTAGAGAGGAGATTGACATCCTCCTCCTTCTCTAGCCAGTTGTACGCCGACAGACTGACTTCAGCAAACCCAGGAGGACCAGAAGGGCAGCAAAGAACACAAGCTGCTGCTAGTGCCCAAAAGGGAATGGTATTGGCAGTGTCCTTGGAGTGGGAACATTTTCTGACACCCATGCAGCAGCCCACAGAACAGCAATCGGGCAGTTCCACGTCCTCCAACACCAATCGCCTGGAGAAGATGGTCAAGGACTACATGTCAGATGGCATAGCTGTGTTGAACAATCCATCTGCAGACAGACGGTGAGTGTGACAGCACAGAAGGACCATGGCAACTCACTCATAGTACCACAGTTTGATAGTGCTGCACAAAAAATTATATGGATCCGTGGACCCGGGCAGTACTGGGAAGTGGGAACGCAGATTTTAGTACCTAAACACACGATACAACATGTTTTCCGGGGTCGGACTCTGAGGCACATACAGATGGTCCCGATCATCATCCTCATCATACAACTCTTCTCCTGAGTCTGACCCACCCACCACCTCTGCCACCCCAACATCCCCAGACACAGACCCCTCATCGTCCTCAACATTAACTTGGGATGCTGGCCTGAGCCCGACCTCCTCCTCCACATAAGGCCCCATCATCTCCTCAATGGCAGCCCTCAATAATCGCTCTGGCGCCGGACCGATGGACACAACGTTCTCCTCCGGGGAGGGCTGCTGCTGACCACTGGCTGCTGGGGTGGATGTTATAGCTTGCGTGGGGCGTTGGCTGTTGCTGTTGTTGGGAGTGCTGCTCACAGCGGAGGTCTCTGAGGAACTCATGGTGAGCTCATATAGTGGTTGACGTTGAGTGGAGTATTACTGATCCCAGCAATATACACACTGACTGGCAGAGTACGCAATGCTATATAGTGGTTGACGGTGAGTGAAGTACTACAGATCCCAGCAATATACACAGTGACTGGCAGTACAATGGTATGGGTGGGTGAGCAGAGTACTACAGATCCCAGCAATGCTATATAGTAATGGGGTGACTGAGTGAGCGGCAGTGTACTACTGTTCCCAGCAGACACAGAGTGGCAGTAAACACAATGCTATATAGTGTGGCTGAGCGAGCGGTGTACTACTGTTCCCAGCAGACACAGAATGCTATATAGTGTGGCTGAGCGAGGTACACAGAGTGGCAGTAAACAGAATGCTATATAGTGTGGCTGAGCGAGCGGTGTACTACTATTCCCAGCAGACACAGAGTGGCAGTAAACAGAATGCTATATAGTGTGGCTGAGCGAGCGGTGTACTACTATTCCCAGCAGACACAGAACAGTAAACAGAATGCTATATAGTGTGGCTGAGCGAGGTACACAGAGTGGCAGTAAACAGAATGCTATATAGTGTGGCTGAGCGAGCGGTGTACTACTATTCCCAGCAGACACAGAACAGTAAACAGAATGCTATATAGTGTGGCTGAGCGAGGTACACAGAGTGGCAGTAAACAGAATGCTATATAGTGTGGCTGAGCGAGCGGTGTACTACTATTCCCAGCAGCAACACAATGACTGGGGGGCCCTGGCTAGCATGGCTGGAGCGCGAACTACCCTGCCTGCCTACCCAAAGCTAAACCCACAGACAAATGGCGGAGATATGACGTGGTTCGGGTATTTATTTACCCGAACCACGTGACAGTTCGGCCAATCAGAGCACGTTCGGGTCCGAACCACGTGACCCGTTCGGCCAATCACAGCGCTAGCCGAACGTTCGGGGAACGTTCGGCCATGCGCTCTTAGTTCGGCCATGTGGCCAAACGGTTTGGCTTGAACACCACCAGGTGATGTTCTGCAGAACCCGAACAGTGGCGAACACTGTTCGCCCAACACTACCTAAAACTGGTGTGTGGGGGGTCGGGAAAAGTTGCCTTATAATTTTTTGGGGGGCCCAACATTTTTTAGCTACACCCCTGTTTCTTGCTATTCCTAATACGCATGGCCCTCTTAAAAAAGAAATAATTTGTGTGGTCTTAGTAACGTGGCCAAAAAGCAACACCCTCAATACCTCACCTGGGGACAGTAGCAGGTGCCACATCACCTCACCTATTTCCTCATATTTTTTTACGATTTGCAGAAAGGAGCAGCAGAAGTGTGGTGTGTGGAGCCAGTGTACACATTTGCTGAGAAAAGCAGCAGATTGAGGAGTGGTGTAGCAGGCTGGTGTAGAGATTTGTAGAGAGGAACAGCAGATTAGCAGTGGTAAATGGAACTAGTAAGTAGATTTACAGAGGGGAGCAACTGATGAAGAGTAAACAGAGTAGGGACGCCAAGAGCCAAATATAGTGTAGTATATATACTGGTAGTTGAAATGAAGTATGATAGAGCAATAAGCTCTACTTACAAAGCAGGGTTACCTTCAAGGCAACCACTGTATAGGCAGGTGGGGAGATTAGACCTGACCCCACTCAGGATTAAGAAGTCGCTCTCCGTAGATAAAGGAAAAAAGGGGGTAACACCCCTCCACCAGGGGTGGACTTAATGTAACATAGTATGGATACAGAGGTGCCTCTGTGAGAGGTAGTCAGAGGTGCCTGGCTCTTCTACTGACCACATATGATATTGCTCTGTTGTTATTGCCTGATGAAGCGGGATCAAACCTGCGAAACGCGTAGCATTGTCCACTGGAGTTTGTAAATAAACTTGGCATTTTTTGTGTCTGCTTAGAGGAGGTAAGTCCACCACTGCCTCCTCATGTTTTAAACATTTTAGATTCTTTTATCCTTTTGGCACTTCTGTATCCATACAACTGATAAAGATTGGAAGGTGGAGCTAGCTTTGAAGAGAGAAGCAACAGATAAGGAGCAGTAGGTGTAGAGATTTGTTTAGAGGAGCAAGTTAGAAGTGATAGATGGAAGTAATATGGAGATTTGTAAAGAGGCACAGCACATTAGGAGGGAAGCAGGAAATTTGGGTGCATGAGGCACGTGGACAAAAAGGGCACCGCCTTTGACTCTCATGTTAAATATCGTTTGATGGGCGCCCGATGGGAAATTTGCAAAAATGTAACTAGAGGCGATGTGCCTAGATATGTGTTTTTTTTTTTGCTACTGACCCCTGTGGCTAGGGTTTTAATTCAGTGCACTCCCTCCTTCCCCTGTATGTTTTTTTGTCAGCATGCACACAGCTTATGCTGCTGTATGTGCATGGTGCGCATGGATACATTACGTTAGCTCCCTTGTGCGATTGGTAAGATGCACTATCTGTCCCAGGAGAAGACGTCAGGATGTGTGCTCCTAATCCATTGATAGGTTTGATGCAATGAATGTTTGCATGTCTGCACTATGCATGTTACAGGGCCAGAGTTAGGACACCTATGTTTACCTGGGTACTACTGCGCAGTATAGGTGACTAAGCATAAGAATGCATTCTTCTGTGAACTAAAACCCCGGCTTTTAACTTAGGGATAACTGTAGTGCCTGGATGAGTGAATCTGTGAATGCATTTGTTTGAACATTTGCATGCGAGAGTGCGACGGGAAATTTGGGCGCCCAGTGAATAATAACATTTACTAACATACTTACCATATAATAATGTTTACAAACATACTTACTATAGTTATCGTTTCTATCTACATAAGGCTTTATCACTAAAACGATATTTAGTGGAATAGTGGAAAATACTAAATTCCTCAAAAAACTAAATATATAGATTTAAAAAATAATTTGATAAACGATATTGGAGTTTTAGGTTTAGGCACCACCAGGGGGGGTCTTAGGGTTAGTCACCACCAGGAGGAGTCTTAGGGTTAGGCACCACCAGGAGGAGTCTTAGGGTTAGGCACCCCCAGGCGGTTTTTAGGGTTAGGCACCACCAGGAGGAGTCTTAGGGTTAGGCACCCCTAGGAGGGATTTAGGGTTAGGTACCACCAGGCGGTTTTAGGGTTAGGCAGGCACCACCAGGTGGGATTTAGGGTTGGGCACCACCAGGGGGGGTCTTAGGGTTAGGCACCACCAGGAGGGTCTTAAGGTTAGGCACCACCATGAGGATTTAGGGTTAGGCACCAGTAGGTGGTATTTAGGGTTAGGCACCTCCAGGGGGGTCTTAGGGTTAGGCACCACCAGGAGGGATTTAGGGTTAGGCATCACCAGGGGGGGTCTTAGGGTTAACTTAGGCCCCACCAGGGGGGATTTAGGCTTAGGCACCACCAGGGGGGTCTTAGGGTTAGGCACCACCAGGCAAGTCTTAGGTTTAGGCACCACCATGGGGGAATTTAGGGTTAGGCACCGATGGGAGGGTCTTAGGGTTAGGAACCACCAGGGGTGATTTGGAGTTAGGCACCACCAGGGGGGTCTTAGTGTTAGGCACCACCAGGAGGGGTTTAGGGTTAGGCACAACCAGGGGGGGTCTTAGGGTTAGGCAACACCAGGAGGAATTTAGAGTTAGCCTTCACCAGGGTGGATTTATGGTTAGGCACCACCAGGGGGATCTTAGGGTTAGTCACCACCAGGGGGATCTTAGGGTTAGTCACCACCAGGAGTGACTTAGGGTGGTTAGGCACCACCAGGGGGGGGGTCTTAGGGTTAGGCACCACAAGGGGGGTCTTAGGGTTAGGCATAACGAGGGGGGATTCAGGGTTAGGCACCACCAGGGGGGTTTTAGGGTTAGGCACCACCACCAGGAGGAATTTAGAGTTAGGCACCACCATAGGGAGTCTTAAGGTTAGGCACCACAAGGAGGGGTCTAAGGGTTAGGGATAAGTTGAGGAAGAGTTCAGTGTGAGAGTAAGGTTAGGTTATGTTGTAGTAAAATGTTAGTAATATTTACTGTTTTACTACAGTTATAACAAGCGCACATATATATTTTTTTCATTGTTATAAGCGATCTTTCAAGATTTTATTACATGACGAAATGATAAATGAAGGTTATACACAATATTATACAATTATAATAATTATTATCGTTTTTAGTGTAATAAATGATATTTTAAGATTTAGTACATGAAGAAACGATAAAAGAAGGTTATACACAATATTATACAAATATACTGTACATATATTATCGTTTTCAGTGTTATAAACAATATTTTTAGATTTATATTACAACAAATGATAAAATATGGTTATTGACAAAATCATTAAATTTCAGCTACACCACGCGCCCTTTTTTCCCAGGCGCCCTTTTTTGATGTACGCCATTAGTAGTGGTAGATGGAGCTAGTGTAGAGATCTGCAGAGAGAAGCAGCAGATGAGGAGTGGCGGGAGGAGCCACTGTAGAGATTAAGAGTGAGTAGAGATGGCTCTAACCTATGATTTTCGTTTCGCGAACCTCGAAGCGAACTTCCGCAAAAGTTTGCGAACCGGCGAACTTCCCAAAATGCAATAGATTTCAATGGGCAGGCGAACTTTCAAAACTACAAACACTGATTCTGGCCACAAAAGTGATGGAAAAGATGTTTCAAGGGGTCTAACACCTGTAAGGGGGCATGGCAGAATGGGATGTATGCCAAAAGTCCATGGGAAAACTACGGATTTGACGCAGAGCAGGATTATAATCCCTAAAGGGCAGAAAACACATTACATTCCTAAATTTGAGGCATAAAGTGCTTGGAAATATCTTGCGTGTGTATACATGGATCAGGTAGTGTAAGTAGTGTACTGCTTCACAATGACAGACCAAACTCACTGTGTAACGCACCACAAACAGATGGCCGTGCTGGTGTGCACGTTGGCGAGAGTGCAGGTGATGGTGGCTTTCCAGCCTATATGGTCGGGCTGAGGTAGCTCAATGACAGGACAACAGTAACTGTCCAGCTGATCGAATTTGGTCTGTCTACAATGAAGCAACGACCTTATTTTTTACGGGTGTGCCCCCAACACACTCATATAGGTAATTGCTTCATTGTGATACACAAGCCCCTTCAAGCAAGGTAATGATCACGAAGGGGAATGGGCACATGTACATGCCTTTTGTTTTGTTGTTGCAGCCGCAGTGCAGCCAGAAAAATTAGGCAGGCATGTACACGCACCAGAAAAATGATTATAGCGGCCTTAAAAATTCAGGAATCCACCTGGAGTCCTGGACCCTGTTGGTGGTGGCGGAGAAGGTAGTCAAGCGGCCTGCAGGCAGAGACGCTTTGTGGGGACTGACTTAGTCTTGGGGCAGGCAGCAGCGTCCAGCAGGAAGGCAGAGATGCTGCGTGTGGGGACTGACTTAGTCTTCGGGCAGGCAGTCACACGGCGTGCAAGCAGAGATGCTGTGTGTGGGGGCACACCAGCAGAGCAGATCCCCTGCTGGACTCTCTGCAATTTGCCTACAGGCCTAATAGATCCGCAGATGATGCCGTGAACATGTGTATGCATTATGTACTACAGCATCTAGAAACCCCAGGAACCTACACCAAGAATTTATTTATAGATTACAGCTTTGCATTTAATACCATAATGCCATCTCTGCTACATAGCAAGCTCTCCCAGCTACACATACCTGAATCCATCTGCAAATGGATAACCGATTTCCTAACCGATTGGAGACAGCGTGTTAGACTTGGTAAACACACATCAAGCTCTCTGACCGTCAGTACTGGTGCACCCCAGGGCTGTGTGCTTTCCCCACTGCTCTACTCACTGTACACCAATGACTGCATCTCCACAGATCCATCTGTTAAGGTTCTGAAGTTTGCAGATGACACAACAGTAGTTGGTCTCATACAAAACAGGGATGAATCTGCATACAGGCAGGTGGTGGGACAGCTTTCCTCCTGGTGCAGCAGCAACAACTTGGAACTAAACGCTCTCAAAACCATGGAGATGATAATAGACTTTAGGAGATCTCCCCCCCAGCACCTCCCCTTAACCATAAATGGATCCACAATAACCCAGGTAGAGTCATTCAAGTTTCTTGGGTCCACGATCTCACACAACCTAAAATGGGATAACAACACTGCCACTATTGTCAAGAAAGCACAACAGAGGATGTACCATCTACGGCAGCTGAAAAAGTTTGGCCTACCTCAAAATGTAATGGTGCAGTTCTACACTGCAATTATTGAATCCACCATAACATCATCTATGACTGTATGGTTCAGCTCCTGCTCAGCATTAGAAAAGGGGAGGCTGCAGCGCATCATCCGAACAGCGGAAAGGATAATTGGCTGTAGCTTACCTTCCCTGCAGGATCTTTACACTAGCAGGTGCCGAAAAAGAGCAACCAAAATTGCCTCTGACCCCTCTCACCCAGCTCACTTTATCTTCCAGCGCATGCCTTCAGGAGGAGATTCCGGTCAATCGCTACCAAAACCTCTAGACACAGGAACAGCTTTTTTCCTCAAGCGGTAGCCATACTTAATGCTGAACCACGTTAGAGCTGCTAGGACTTGATAGTAATCAGCACAGAACTGTAAATGAACAATTCTCACATTGCTTACTGCCACTACACTTATAATGTCCTTGACTTGTAATATACACACTGTCTGCCCTTGTATTGTTTTTGTTTGTGTTTGTGTTTGTTAAAGTGGACCTGAACTGTACATTTCAAAAAACAACATTGGAATCCTTTTTAAAAATCATAGTCAAAAACTGTGCAATATATGATAAAAACATGTGAATAAAACTTATAATATAAATAATTGAATTCATCCCCTCCCACCTGTGCCGTTGGATGCCGCGGCAATCACTTGATAACTCCCCGGCAGGCTTGCAGAGAATGCTGGGAAATCTTGTACGTCTGTAATGTGCTCACGAGAGTTCTTGCAGGCATGTTTTGTTTACTATTTACGTGACGTCCTCAGCTGGCATCTCCTCCGAAGGCAGAAGAAGGTGAAATGACAGGAAGAGTGGACTCAGTGAAGCAGACAGCGGAGAGGAGGGAGAGAGAGCTGTTGGAGGAGGGACGGCAGACATAGGAGGGAAGGAGGCACGAGAGAGCCTAGCAGAGTAGATGGTGGAGGGGGAGGAGAGGCTGGGAAGCACAGTAGAGGGATTTGGATTTGGGACAGTGCTCAACAAAGAGCCCAGCAGACTCACGCCTGAGTGCACAGAGGAGGATCCTCCCTCCCCCCCCCCTGCACAGCACAGAGCCCAGCAGACGAAGGAAGGGGAGAGGGGCCTCCTGTATCAGCGAACACAGCTAAGAGATGTGCTGTCAGACTCAGCACTCCCCCGTAGGTACATTGTGGCACTGGCAGGCAGGGGGAATCCCCTCTGACATCATCCAGCTGCCCTGGTCTCCCCTATAGATAGCACTGCAGAGGGAATCCCCCAAATTAAAACTCTGAAGCTCTGACCTGTATAGCTGCAGCACAGTGATGTATGACAGTCATATATCACTCTTATCAGACGCACAGTGATGTGCTGCAGCTTTGGTGATATCAGTTTGAAGACCCAGTGGCTGTATCAGGATGTCTCTACTTCCTGGAGCAGAGTGCAGCAGCTATAGAGTACACAACAGTGATGTATGACTATCATACATCACGCTGCAGCTTCACAGGTCAGAGCTTCAGAGTGTAAATTTAGGGGATTCCCTCTGCAGCAGCTACCTATAGAGGAGACCAGGATGGCTGGATCACGTAAGTGGGGATTACCCCTGCCTACCTACAGGAGAAGGGGGGCGGGGGTTGGTTGACATAAGAGAGGATTCCCTCTGCAGCACCAACTACAGGGGAGACCATGGCAGCTGGATCACATAAGAGGGGATTGCCCCTGCCTACCATGCTAACTACAGGAAGAGAAGGGGGGGGCAAGATGTGGTTGACATGAGAGGGGATTCATAACTAGGGTAGACCACGGCAGCTGGAAGCTTGAGAAAATCAGCTGAAACAGTTTACTTTACATGTGAAGTCGTGTGCCAGTACAGTGCAGCAGCCTTATAGTGTTAGTGTCCTGTGACAGCCTGGGCGACTGCTGATGACATCATGACACAGGGCTGTAAATCTCGTTCAGTGGGCGTGAATGGGACAACTGTAACACCGCCCAGGGAATCTGACTGCACCTCCCATGGAGTGAGAGCTGCAAGATGGAGCCTGCCAGTCTCAAAAAAACCTTTTACTCAAAGTTGAATTGTGCAAATAAATATATTTTTATATTGCATGTGACAAGTGTTTTTTTATCTAATAATTAATTACTAAGGGATAAAGAGTTTCAATTTAGTGACTTTTTTTTAGTTCAATTCCTCTTTAAGCAACCGCCAAGACAAATTCCTTGTAGGTGCAAACTTACTTGGCGAAATAAAATTGATTCTGATTCTGATTCTGATGTCAAGGTTCTGTGCGGAAGCTGAGGAAGATAAAGTCAACTACGTCCTGACAATTTTGGGAGTTGATGGCACATGACTCATATTGTTGATCGAACATCCAGATATTTGGGTTCGGCCGAACATGGCCCAGATATTCGGCATATTCGTGCCGAATCCCGAACATAATGGAAGTCAATAGGGACCCGAATACTCCTGCTTTGTGACACAACCCAGGCCTTGCCTGAGGACAAATTGCATGTGTAAAGCAATGCATTTTGTCGCCATGC
Source organism: Hyperolius riggenbachi (assembly GCF_040937935.1). Taxonomy (NCBI): domain Eukaryota; kingdom Metazoa; phylum Chordata; class Amphibia; order Anura; family Hyperoliidae; genus Hyperolius; species Hyperolius riggenbachi. Next base: position 31,482,966 of record NC_090657.1, on the reverse strand, counting down.
AGTGATAAATGTAATAGAAATGAGATATTCCTGAAAATGGGACCGGCAACGCTAACCCAGCACACAGGATGGAAGAGGAGGTACAGGAGGAGAAGGCCACACTTTGAGACACAACCCAGGCCTGGCATGAGGACAAAATGCATGCGTAAAGCAATGCATTTTGTCGCCATGCAGAGATAAATGTAATAGAAATGAGATATTCCTGAAAATGGCACGCTAACCCAGCACAGATGTTTATGGTGCAGCTTGGTCGGGGGGTGTTGCGAAGTCGGTTCCAATCCACGATTTATTCATTTTAATTTGTGTCAGACGGTCTGCATTTGCTGTGGAGATGCGGATACACCTATCTGTAACGATGCCTCCAGCCGCACTGAAACAACGTTCGGATATAACGCTGGCTGCAGGGCAAGCCAGCACCTCTATTGCGTACATTGCCAGTTCGTGCCAGGTGTCTAGCTTAGAGACCCAATAGTTAAAGGGGACTGATGGATTGTTGAACACGGCTACGCCATCTGACATGTAGTCCTTGACCATCCTCTGCAGGCGGTCGGTGTTGGAGGTGGAATTGCATGACTGCTGTTCTGTGGGCTGCTGCCTGGGTGTCAGAAAACTTTGCCACACCTTGGATACTGCCGATACCATTCCCTTGTGGGCACTAGCTGCAGCTTGTGTTCTTTGCTCCCCTCCTAGTCCTGGGTTTGCGGAAGTCAGTCTGTCGGCATGGCTAGAGGAGGATGCAAATCTCCTCACTAATTTCTCCACAAGGGCCATCTGGTATTCTTCCATTTTGACCTGTCTGACACTTTCTTCAACCAGTATTGGAAAATTTTCTTTGTACCGTGGAACCAGAATGGTATGAACCCAGTAATCCACGTCGGCCAGAATTCGGACAATGCGCGGGTCGCATTCAATGCAGCCTAGCATGAACTGAGCCATGTGTGCCAGAGTCCCAACAGGTTGCTCATCATGTTCTGTGCTTGATTGTTGTGATGCACCACCACTAGCATCACGCCCACCTTCTTCCTCGTCGTCTTCTCCTGTCCATTCCTGCTGAATTGTGGAAGTCAAATGTGCACAGCCATGTCCCTCGGCAGTGGAGGCATCCAAGTCCTGCTCCAAGTTCAGATGTTCCTCGTTCTCTTCTTCATCATACAAGGGACCAGCGGTTCCTGAGGCAGATTGCCTGATGTGGGTATCATCACACTGATCGTTCTCCTCTCAATTCCTCCTCTTCCATACTGATTGCGTCTTCCTTGATCTGCAACATGATTTCTTCAGTAAACACAGCAGTGGTATTGTAATGCTGACTAAAGAGTTATCACCGCTCACAAGCAATGTAGATTGCTAAGAATTTTGGAGGACTTCGCAGAGGTCCAACATGGTGGCCCATTCAGATCCACAGAAGATTGGCAGCTGACTGGATAAGCCTCGGTACTGCTCCATCACGTACTGGACTACTGCACTCTTCTGCTCGCAAAAGCGTGCTAGCATGTGCAGCGTAGAATTCCACCGTGTGGGGACATCAGACACCAAGCGATGGTTGGGTAGACTGAATCGCTGCTGCAACTTGGTGAGTGCGCCCGAAGCGGTACTGGACTTTCGGAAATGTTTTGCCACTCATCGCACCTCCAGCAGAAGATCCGCCACGCCTGGGTATGTACTCCTCAGGAACCGCTGAACAACTAGGTTCAGAATGTGGGCCAGGCAAGGGATGTGTCTCAGCTTTGCCAACTTTAACGCGCAAATGAGATTGCTCCCATTATCACACACAACCATGCCTCGTTCCAGGTCCAGCGGTGCCAGCCACAACTGGGTCTCTTCCTTGATTCCCTTCCAAATTTCTGCACCTGTGTGCTGCTTATCTCCAAGGCAGATCAGCTTCAATAAGGCTTGCTGACGCATGGCAACAGCTGTGCTGCACCGCTTCCACGCTCCTGTTGCTGGGTTAGCGATGCCGGATGAGGTAGAGCTTAGAGAGGCATTGGGGAAGAAGGAGCCAGAGAGGTAGGTGCTGTCATCAACTCGTAGGGACGCAGGTCCAGCTATTTGCGCTGTTGGCAACACCTGTGCCGTAGCGGGTGAGGAGTCGCTGCCAGGCTCCACAAGGTTCACCAAGTGCGCTGTAAGGGAGATGTACCGACCCTGGCCAAACACACTCGTCAACGTGTCAGTGGTGAGGTGAACCTTGCAGGCAACTGAATTTTCAGTGGGCCACACAAAAAAATCAGCATATGTCTCTCCCTTCTTCTCTTACTATAGCAGCAGCACACAGAGTGAGAACATGGCCAACGCTGTTGCCTTTTATAAGGGGGAGGGGGCTCCAGGAGGGAGTGCAGCCTGATTGGCTGCCATGTGTCTGCTGACTGTGATGTAGAGGGTCAAAGTTTAGCCCGATGATGTAACGCGCTAAAGGTTCACGTTTCGACGTGAACGAGAAACCGCATTGGTCGCGCAAATAAGTTTGCGTGTGAACCGTTCGGGCTATCTCTAACAGTGAGTAGCAGCTGATGATGAGGTGTGGTAAATGGAGCCAGTGTAGAGAGATTAACAGTGAGGAGCAGCAGATGCGCAGTAACTAAAGAGTATTGAGAAGGATAGATATGTTTAGCTGCAGAATTCATGATGAATTATAGATATCAGTATGAGTAGAATATCAGGGAAGAGGATATTGCAGCTCTTAAAGAGACACTGAAGCGAGACTAAATCTCGCTTCAGGTCTTATATATAGCAGGGGCACGTGTGCCCCTGCTAAAACGCCGCTATTCCGCGGCTTAACGGGGGTCCCTTCACCCCCAACCCACCCCCCGCAAACCTGGGTCGGAAAAAGGTCGCTGGAGCTGATCTTCCTGGAGGCAGGGCTAACGGCTGCAGCCCTGCCTCCAGTCGCGTCTATCAGACGCGCATCGCCGCCTCTCCCCCGCCCCTCTCAGTGAAGGAAGACTGAGAGGGGCGGGGGAGAGGCGGAGGTACGCGTCTGACAGACGCGCATGGGGCAGGGCTGCGGCGGTTAGCCCTGCCCCAACCAGGAAGCGCTCCCCCGCTGCTCGGAGGGGGTTTGGGGGGACAGGGACCCCCGTTAAGCCGCGCTATAGCGGCGTTTTAGCAGGGGCACGCATGCCCCTGCTAGCTATGAGGTCTGAAGCGAGATCTATTCTCGCTTCAGACTCTCTTTAAGGCAAGTGACTATGAGATTATGTACGCAGAGTTTAGTGGTGGCCAGAAATAGGTTGGGGTGTATTTTGTAGAAGTGACAGGACCTGAAGATGTTCTGGATGTTGGGTGGGAAGGAGAACTGAGTCTTAAAGGTGTCACAAGGACAGAGGGTTGTTTTGTGAGAGGGGGGGGAGATTACACCAGGGACCATATGCAACTCACTTTTTCACCTACGTTTTCTCCTAAAAGGTAATTTTTAAACTTCTGTTTAAAATAACTTTTCAGCACTTTGCAATTGAAAAAATATCAAAAGTAAGTGGAAAAACAACGATTCTGAGTATTTTCTTGTTCCCTGGTGGCTTAAAAAGCATTTTATTGACAAGTAGAGATGGCCTGAACGGTCAACCGTGAACTTATTGGCGCAAACTTCGGTGGTTCGCGTTCGCAGTGAACCGCGAACTTCATGGCGGTTCGACCCGCCCCCTATACTACATCATTAGGGTCAACTTTGGCCCTCTACATCACAGTCAGCAGGCACAGGGTAGCCAATCAAGCTACACTCCCTCCTGGAGCCCCCCCCCCCCCCCTATTAAAAGCATGCAGCGTCAGCCATTTCACTCACTCGTGTGGCTGCAGTAATTAGAGAAGGGAGAGGTGCTGCAGAGACATTAGGGAAAGCTTAGTTAGGCTACAGTTAGGCTTGTTAGGTTGCTCTTTCTTGCTGATACTTATTGCTAAAAAGCACTCCTCATCCTCAACAGCTCTTTTAAGAGCTAATACTGTTCTTGTGATCTATTTTTTTTTGTGTGTGTCCCACAGACACTTGTGTTGCATATACAGCCCTGTCAGTAAGTCTTAGCTGCTGGACCTTGGCCACTTGGTAATTTCTACTGTGCCACTGCCAGGCCCAGCACATTCAGTGACTACCTGTGTGTGTGACAGCTGCACATTTGTAATACCCATCACTGCATATACCTACCTGTTGTTTAGTGCACCCACCCACCTACCTACATAACCACACGCAGTGTCACTGCACCTGTTCACCATACCTGTGTGTGACAGCTGCACATTTTTAATACCCATCACTGCATATACCTACCTGTTGTTCAGTGCACCCACCTACCTACGTGAGCGCACGCAGTGTGATATTTAATACCACCAGTCACTGCACCTGTTCACGGTATCTGTGTGTGTGTGACAGCTGCACATAGCTGCACATTTGTAATACCCATCACTGCATATACCTACCTGTTGTTCAGTGCACCCACCTACCTACGTGAGCGCACGCAGTGTGATATTTAATACCACCAGTCACTGTACCTGTTCACGGTACCTGTGTGTGTGTGTGTGTGTGTGTGTGTGTGTGTGACAGCTGCACATTTGTAAAACCCATCACTGCATATACCTACCTGTTGTTCAGTGCATCCACCTACCTACGTGAGCGAATGCAGTGTGATATTTAATACCACCAGTCACTGTACCTGTTCACGGTACCTGTGTGTGTGTATGTGTGTGTGACAGCTGCACATTTGTAATACCCATCACTGCATATACCTACCTGTTGTTCAGTGCACCCACCTACCTACGTGAGCGCACACAGTGTGATATTTAATACCACCAGTCACTGCACCTGTTCACGGTACGTGTGTGTGTGTGTGTGTGTGTGTGTGTGTGTGTGTGTGTGTGTGTGTGTGTGTTTGTGTGTGTATGTGTGTGACAGCTGCACATTTGTAGCACCCATCGCTGCATATACCTACCTGTTGTTCAGTGCACCCACCTGCCTACGTGAGCGCACGCAGTGTGATATTTAATACCACCAGTCACTGTCCCTGTTCATGGTACGTGTGTGTGTGTGTGTGTGTGTGTGTGTGTGACAGCTGCACATTTGTAATACCCATCACTGCATATAGTTACCTGTTGTTCAGTGCACCCACCTACCTACGTGAGCGCACGCAGTGTCACTGCACCTGTTCACGGTACCTGTGTATGTGACAGCTGCCAATTTTTAATACCAGTCATTGCATAATTGTTCACAGTACCTGCGTAACCGCACACTTTGTAATATACCACTCCGTGCATACCTGTTAACTGCACCTGTGTGACAGCTGCAAATTGTATTGTAATACTAGTCACTGCATACCTTTCACTGCACCTGTGTGACTGCACATTGTATTAGTCAAGTCAGTGCATACTTTCACTTCATCCCCCCGATATGGACAAAACAGGTAGAGGCAGAGGCAGGCCACCCCGCAGGTCTGTTCGATTGACGTGATTTTGTGCAGCCCTGGCCCAAAGTACAGTGCTCAGAAGAAGGCACATCCCATCAACTCCCAAGATTGTCAGGACGTGGCTGACTATTTAACACAGAACACCTCATCTTCCGCAGCCACCAGTGCTACTACAAGCACCACATCCGCTGCATTTGACACTTCGCAGGAATGATTTGGTGGGGAATTAAATAATTCACGGCCATTATTTTTACAACAAGATGAAGGTGCTAAGCAAGTTACACCACCTCATATGTCTGAGTTAGGTGACATTATGGACGTAATGTGTGAGGAGGAGGATGATGATGAAATACCTGCTGTTGGTGCAGTTTATGAGGTGTCTGAGGCAAGCGAAGCTGGGGAGGATGATTATGATGATCATGATGATACGGATGCCACGTGGGTTCCTAAGAGACATGATGACCAAGGGGACAGTTCTGAGGGGGAGCCAGCGAGGAGTAGGAGGAGACGAGTTGATGAAAGAAGCAGGGGGAGCTCGTCTTCAGAAACAGCTGGTGGCAGTGCCAGCGCCACCTATGGACAGCCAGCCAACATGCCCTTCAACATCAGCTGCTGAGGCCACCATAGTGCCCACACCCCAGGGGGGCTCAGTGGTTTTGAATTTTTTTGTCTGGCTGCCTTAGATCAGAGCAATGCCATCTGTTCACTCTTCCGCCAAAAATTGAGCCATGGAAAGGACAACAGCCGCGTAGGGACACCTGCCTTACGAAGGCACATGGAGAAAAGGCACAAACTGCAATAGGAAGAGCACCAGAGAAAAAGCAGCACACAAAAGAAAAGCCACCCTCCTTCTCCTCTTCCTCCTTCAGGTGCATCATCTTCAGCCGCTTTCTCCCTTGCACCTTCACAATCACAACCACCCTCCTTCACTCCACCTCTCACCTTGAGCGGTTCCTGCTCCTCTGCCCACAGCAGCAGCCAGGTGTCCATGAGGGAAATCTTTAAGAGGAAGAAGCCAAATTCTGCCAGTCACCCCCTTGCCTGGCATCTGACAGTTGGCTTGGCGGAACTGTTAGCTCACCAGCTGTTACTATACCAGCTGGTGGACTCTGAGGCCTTCCGAAAATTTGTGGCCATTGGGACACCACAGTGGAAGATACCAGGCCGCAATTATTTTTCCAAAAAGGCGATACCCAAACTGTACCATGAAGTTGAGAGGCAAGTGGTGCCATCTCTGGCACACAGCATTGAGTCAAGGGTCCATCTGACCACGGATACCTGGTCTGCCAAGCACAGTCAGGGCAGGTACATTACTTACATAGCCCATTGGGTCAACCTGGTGACCGCTGGCAAGCAGGGAGTATGTGGCTGTGCAGCAGACCCAGTGACACCTCCACGGCTTGCAGGCAGGCCTGCTGCCACCTCCTCTCTTCCTGCTACATCCTCTTCGCTGTCGTCCTCCTCCTCCTCCTTGGCTGAGTGGCAGTTCAACTCTACTGGTGCTGCTGCAATCTCCTCTCCAGCTACACAGCCCCAGCTCCCCAGGGCCTATGCTGCATGCCAGGTACGACGGTGTCACGCCATCTTAGACATGACTTGACTCAAAGCGGAGAGTCACACTGGAGAAGCCCTCCTGGCTGCTCTTAACAAACAGGTGGATCAGTGGCTGACCCCACATCAACTGGAGATCGGCAATGTGGTGTGTGACAACGGCAGCAATCTCATTTCGGCTTTGAATTTTGGAAAGTTGACACATGTACCCTGCATGGCACATGTGCTGAATCTCATAATTCAGAGATTTGTGTCTAAGTACCCATGCTTACAGGACGTCCTAAAGCAGTCCAGGAAGGTGTATGGGCATTTCAGGTGGTCTTACACGGCCATGGCATGCTTTGTCAATATTCAGCGGAGAAACAACTTGCCGGTAAGACGCTTGATTTGCGATAGCCCGACTCGCTGGAATTCGACCCTCCTGATGTTCGACCACCTGCTACAACAGGAGAAAGCCTTCAAATAGTATCTCTACAACTACAGTCAAAGGACACAGTCTGGGGAGATGAGGATGTTCTGGCCGAAGTACTGGACACTCATGCAAAATGCCTGCAGGCTCATGCGGCTATTTGAGGAGGTGAGCAACCTGGCGAGTTGCAGTGAAGGCGCCATCAGTGACTTGATCCCATATGCTTTCTTCCTGGAGCGTGCCGTGTGTAGAATGGTGGATCAAGCTGTGGAGGAGCGGGAACAGGAACAAAAGGAAGAGTTGTGGGATCAATTCTCAGCAGAACCAGATGTTTCCTTAACACTTACGGCAGCACAGAGGGGGAGGAGGAGGAAAAGTCGTGTGGGGAAGAGGAGTCAGATGATGAGGAAGGTGTTGTTTTTTGGAGGAGGAGGCGGAAGAACAACCGCAGCAGGCATCACAGGGGGCTTGTGCTGCTCAACGCTTCCGTGGTATTGTTCATGGCTGGGGGGAGGAGGAGAACTTAGCTGGCATCACTAAGGAAGAGCAAGAGGAGATGGATAGTACGTCTGCATCCAACATTGTTCAGATGGCGTCTTTCATGCTGTCCATCCTGCTGAGGGACCCCCGTATAAAAAAACTCAAGGGGAATGAGCTGTACTGGGTGGCCACGCTACTAGACCCTCGGTATAGGCACAAAGTGGCGGACATGTTACCATGTCACCTGAAGGCAGAAAAGATGCAGCACTTGCAGAACAAGCTGGCAACTATGCCTTACAGTGCGTTTAAGGGTGATGTCACAGCACAACAGAATAAAGGTACCACTGCCAGTAATCCTCCTCCCATGTCCACGCAGGCAAGGACAGGATGCTCTAGCGATCTCATGGTGATGTCGGACATACGGACATTCTTTAGTCCAACGCCTTACCTTAGCCCTTCAGGATCCACCCCCCACCAACGCCTGGACTGGCAGGTAGCCGACTACCTGGCCTTAAGTGTGGATGAAGACACTGTGAGCAGCGATGAACCCTTGGACTACTGGGTGCGCAGGCTTGACCTGTGGCCAGAGCTGTAACAATTTGCCATCCAACTTCTGTCTTGCCCTGCCTCAAGCATCCTATCAGAAAGGACCTTCAGCACAGCTGGAGGCATTGTCACTGAGAAGAGAAGTCGCCTAAGTCACAAAAGTGTTCAGTATCTCACCTTTATCAAAATGAATGAGACATGGATCCCAGAGGGCTACTGCATGCCCAAAGACTAAGTCAGTCCCCACACACAGCATCTCTGCCTGCACGCCGTGTGACTGCCTGCCCCAAGACTAAGTCGCTCCCCACACAGCACCTCTGCCCGCGGGCCGCTTGACTGCCTTCTCCGCCACCACCAACAGGGTCCAGGACTCCAGGCGGACTCCTGAATTTTTAAGGTTGCTGCTAGCACCGCCCTCTATACTAATTTTTCTGGTGCGTGTACATGCCTGCCTAATTTTTCTGGCTGCACTGCAGCTGCAACAACAAAACAAAAGGCATGTACATGTGCCAAATACCCTTCATGATCATTACCTTGCCGCGGTGAAGGTGTTTGCGTATCACAATGAAGCAATGACCGCCGGCTATGAGTGTCTCGGGGGTGGGGGTGGGCACACCCAAGATAAGGTCATTGCTTAATTGTAGACAGACCAAATTCGATCAGCTGGACAGTCACTGTTGTTCTGTCATTGAGCTACCTCAGCACAGCCACCATATGTGCTTGAAAACCGCCACGGCTTGCACTCTCGCCATGGTGCGCAACAGTCCAGCACGGCCGCCACTACACAAACAGCTGTTTGCGGTGCATTACACAGTGAGTTTGGTGTGTCAGTGTGAAGCAGTACTCTAATTACACTCCCTGATTGATGTATACACATGCAAGATGTTTTAAAGCACTTTAGGCCTCCAATTTAGCATGCAATCTGATTTCTGCCCTTAAAGTGCTGCTTTGCGTCAAATCCTGATTTTTCCCCGGGACTTTTGGAGTGTATCCCACTCATCCATGCAAAAACTCAGATGTTAGACCCTTTGAAACATCTTTTCCATCACTTTTGTGGCCAGCATAAATGTTTCTAATTGTCAAAGTTCGCCTCCCCATTGAAGTCTGTTGCGGTTCGCGGAAGGTCGCGCGGAGCAAATTTTTTGCAGAGGTTCACATTCGAGGTTCGCAAACCAAAAATCGGAGGTTCGAGCCATCTCTATTGACAAGGTGTAAAAAAATATTAACCACTTGAGGACCACAGTCTTTCTACCCCTTAAGGACCAGAGCCTTTTTCTCCATTCAGACCACTGCAGCTTTCACGGTTTATTGCTCGGTCATACAACCTACCACCTAAATGAATTTTACCTCCTTTTCTTGTCACTAATACAGCTTTCTTTTGGTGCTATTTGATTGCTGCTGCGAGTTTTACTTTTTATTATATTCATCAAAAAAGACATGAATTTTGTCAAAAAAATGACTTTTTTAACTTTCTGTGCTGAAATTTTTCAGATAAAGTAAAATTTCCTATACATTTGAGTGTGAAAGTTATTCTGCTACATGCCTTTGATAAAAAAAAGAAAAACATTCAGTGTATATTTATTGGATTGGGTAAAAGTTATAGCGTTTACAAACTATGGTGCCAAAAGTGAATTTTCCCATTTTCAAGCATCTCTGACTTTTCTGCCCACCTGTCATGTTTCATGAGGTGCTAAAATTCCAGGATAGTATAAATACCCCCCAAATGACCCCATTTTGGAAAGAAGACATCACAAAGTATTCACTGAGAGGCATGGTGAGTTCATAGAAGATTTTATTTTTTGTCACAAGTTAGCGGAAAATGACACTTTGTGACAAAAAAAAAAAAAATTCCATTTCTTCTAACTTGCGACAAAAAAAAAAATGAAATCTGCCACGGACTCACTATGCTCCTCTCTGAATACCTTGAAGGGTCTACTTTCCAAAATGGGGTCATTTGTGGGGTGTGTTTACTGTCCTGGCATTTTGGGGGGTGCTAAATTGTAAGCACCCCTGTAAAGCCTAAAGGTGCTCATTGGACTTTGGGCCCCTTAGCGCAGTTAAGGCCCATACACACGTCGGATTTTTCTGAACGACGGGTCATTTGAACGTCCCATCGTTCAGTCGTTCGCACGTCAAATCCGACGTGTGTACAGACTATCGTTCGCGTGATAAGACTGCCGGCGGATCGCTGGAAACCAGTCTTATCACGCGAACGATAGTCTGTACACACGTCGGATTTGACGTGCGAACGACTGAACGACGGGACGTTCAAACGACCCGTCATTCAGAAAAATCCGATGTGTGTATGGGCCTTTAGGCTGCAAAAAAGTGCCACACATGTGGTATTGCCGTACTCAGGAGAAGTAGTATAATGTGTTTTGGGGTGTATTTTTACACATATCCATGCTGGGTGGGAGAAATATCTCTGTAAATGACAATTTTTTTTTATTTTTTTTACACACAATTGTCCATTTACAGAGATATTTCTCCTACTCAGCATGGGTATGTGTAAAAATACACCCCAAAACACATTATACTACTTCTCCTGAGTACGGCGATACCACGTGTGTGGCACTTTTTTGCACCCTAACTGCGCTAAGGGGCCCAAAGTCCAATGAGTACCTTTAGGATTTCACAGGTCATTTTGAGACATTTGTTTTTAAGACTACTCCTCACAGTTTAGGGCCCCTAAAATGCCAGGGCAGTATAGGAACCCCACAAATGACCCCATTTTAGAAAGAAGACACCCCAAGGTATTCCGTTAGGAGTATGGTGAGTTCATAGAAGATTTTATTTTTTGTCACAAGTTAGCGGAAATTGATTTTAAGTGATTTTTTTCACAAAGTGTCATTTTCCGCTAACTTGTGAAAAAAAATAAAATCTTCTATGAACTCACCATACTCCTAACGGAATACCTTGGGGTGTCTTCTTTCTAAAATGGGGTCATTTGCGGGGTTCCTATACTGCCCTGGCATTTTAGGGGCCCTAAACTGTGAGGAGTAGTCTTAAATAGAGTGGGGCCGAACCTCCGATTTTCGGTTCGCGAACCGGGTTCGCGAACTTCCGCGGAAGGTTCGGTTCGCGGAAAAGTTCGCGAACCGCAATAGACTTCAATGGGGATGCGAACTTTGAAAAAAAAAATTATGCTGGCCACAAAAGTGATGGAAAAGATGTTTCAAGGGGTCTAACACCTGGACCCCCAGGTGAAGGAGTGGGATACATGCCAAAAATCCCCGGGAAAAATCTGGATTTGATGCAAAGCAGCGTTTTAAGGGCAGAAATCTCATTGAATGCTAAATGACAGGCCTAAAGTGCTTTAAAACATCTTGCATGTGTATACATCAATCAGGTAGTGTAATTAAGGTACTGCTTCACACTGACACACCAAACTCACCGTGTAACAGGTATGCAGTGGCGGGTTCACTGAACAGAACAGGTATGCAGTGGTGGGTTCACAGAACAGGTATGCAGTGGCAGGTTCACTGAACAGGTATACAGTGGCGGGTTCACTGAACAGAACAGGTATACAGTGGCGGGTTCACAGAACAGGTATGCAGTGGCAGGTTCACTGAACAGGTATACAGTGGCGGATTCACTGAACACAACAGGTATGCAGTGGCGGGTTCACAGAACAGGTATGCAGTGGCGGGTTCACTGAACAGTACAGGTATGCAGTGGCAGGTTCACTGAACAGAACAGGTATACAGTGGCAGGTTCACTGAACACAACAGGTATGCAGTGGCGGGTTAACTGAACAGGTATACAGTGGCGGGTTCACTGAACAGAACAGGTATGCAGTGGCGGGTTCACTGAACAGAACAGGTATGCAGTGGTGGGTTCACAGAACAGGTATGCAGTGGCAGGTTCACTGAACAGGTATACAGTGGCGGGTTCACTGAACAGAACAGGTATACAGTGGCGGGTTCACTGAACAGAACAGGTATGCAGTGGCGAGTTCACTGAACAGTACAGGTATGCAGTGGCAGGTTCACTGAACAGGTATGCAGTGGTGGGTTCACTGAACAGGTATGCAGTCGTGGGTTCACTGAACAGGTATGCAGTGGTGGGTTCACAGAACAGGTATGCAGTGGTGGGTTCACAGAACAGGTATGCAGTGGCAGGTTCACTGAACAGGTATGCAGTGGTGGGTTCACTGAACAGGCATGCAGTGGTGGGTTCACAGAACAGGTATGCAGTGGTGGGTTCACAGAACAGGTATGCAGTGGTGGGTTCACTGAACAGGTATGCAGTGGTGGGTTCACTGAACAGGTATGTAGTGGTGGGTTCACAGTACAGGTATGCAGTGGTGGGTTCACAGAACAGGTATGCAGTGGCAGGTTCACTGAACAGGTATGCAGGTATCCAGTGGGCTCACTGAACAGAACAGGTATGGTGGGCTCACTGAACAGAACAGGTATGCAGCCAGGAACAAGCTAAGCCTAACTAATCTTTCCCTATGAGAGACAGTCTGCAGCAGCTCGCCCAACTCTTACTAACGCAGGCACACGAGTGAGCGTAATGGCCACCGCTGCCTGCCTTTTATTAGGGGGGGAGTGGCTCCAGGGGCTAGTGTAGCCTAATTTGCTACGCTGGGCCTGCTGACTGTGATGTAGAGGGTCAAAGTTGACCCTCATGGTGCATTATGGGGCGAACCGAACTTCCGCAAAAGTTCGCCTGCGGGACGCGAACCCGAACCACTGAAGTTCGCATGGAACCGTTCGCAGGCGAACCGTTCGGCCCAACTCTAGTCTTAAAAACAAATGTCTCAAAATGACCCTTGAAATCCTAAAGGTACTCATTGGACGTTGGGCCCCTTAGCGCACTTAGGGTGCAAAAAAGTGCCACACATGTGGTACCGCCGTACTCAGGAGAAGTAGTATAATGTGTTTTGGGGTGTATTTTTACATATACCCATGCTGGGTGGGAGAAATATCTCTGTAAATGACAATTGTTTGTTTTGTTTTACACACAATTGGCCATTTACAGAGAGATTTCTCCCACTCAGCATAGGTATGTGTAAAAATACACCCCAAAACACATTATACTACTTCTCCTGAGTACGGCGATACCACATGTGTGGCACTTTTTTGCACTCTAACTGCGCTAAGGGGCCCAAAGTCCAATGAGTACCTTTAGGACTTCACAGGTCATTTTTGTTTCAAGACTACTCCTCACGGTTTAGGGCCCCTAAAATGCCAGGGCAGTATAGGAACCCCACTAATGACCCCATTTTAGAAAGAAGACACCCCAAGGTATTCCGTTAGGAGTATGGTGAGTTCATAGAAGATTTTATTTTTTGTCACAAGTTAGCGGAAATTGATTTTAATTGTTTTTCTTCACAAAGTGTCATTTTCCGCTAACTTGTGACAAAAAATAAAATCTTCTATGAACTCACCATACTCCTAACGGAATACCTTTGGGTGTCTTCTTTCTAGAATGGGGTCATTTGTGGGGTTCCTATACTGCCATGCCACATGTGTGACACTTTTTTTGCAGCCTAGGTGCACTAAGGGGCCCAACGTCCTATTCACAGGTCATTTTGAGGCATTTGTTTTCTAGACTACTCCTCACGGTTTAGGGCCCCTAAAATGCCAGGGCAGTATAGGAACCCCACAAGTGACCCCATTTTAGAAAGAAGACACCCCAAGGTATTTTGTTAGGTGTATGGCGAGTTCATAGAAGATTTTATTTTTTGTCACAAGTTAGTGAAAAATGACACTTTGTGAAAAAAAAACAATAAAAATCAATTTCCGCTAACTTTTGACAAAAAATAAAATCTTCTATGAACTCGTCATACACCTAACAGAATACCTTGGGGTGTCTTTTTTCTAAAATGGGGTCACTTGTGGGGTTTCTATACCGCCCTGGCATTTTACGGGCCCAAAACCGTGAGTAGTCTGGAAACCAAATGTCTCAAAATAACTGTTCAGGGGTATAAGCATCTGCAAATTTTGATGACAGGTGGTCTATGAGGGGGTGAATTTTGTGGAACCGGTCATAAGCAGGGTGGCCTTTTAGATGACAGGTTGTATTGGGCCTGATCTGATGGATATGAGTGCTAGGGGGGTGACAGGAGGTGATTGATGGGTGTCTCAGGGGGTGATTAGAGGGGAAAATAGATGCACTCAATGCACTGGGGAGGTGATCGGAAGGGGGTCTGAGGGGGATCTGAGGGTTTGGCCGAGTGATCAGGAGCTCACACGGGGCAAATTAGGGCCTGATCTGATGGGTAGGTGTGCTAGGGGGTGACAGGTGGTGACAGGAGGTGATTGATGGGTGTCTCAAGGTGTGATTAGTGGGGGGAATAGATGCAAGTAATGCACTGGCGAGGTGATCAGGGCTGGGGTCTGAGGGTGTGGGCGGGTGATTGGGTGCCCTAGGGGCAGATAGGGGTCTAATCTGATGGGTAGCAGTGACAGGTGGTGACGGGGGGTGATTGATGGGTAATTAGTGGGTGTTTAGAGGAGAGAACAGATGCAATGCACTTGGGAGGTGATCTGGCTGCGGGTCTGCAGGCGATCGGATGGTGTGGGTGGGTGATCAGATTGCCCGCAAGGGGCAGGTTAGGGGCTGATTGATGGGTGGCAGTGACAGGGGGTGATTGATGGGTGGCAGTGACAGGGGCTGATTGATGGGTGGCAGTGACAGGGGGTGACAGGGGGTGATTGATGGGTGATAGGTGATTGACAGGTGATCAGTGGGTTATTACAGGGAAGAACAGATGTAATTAATGCACTGGTGAATTGATAAGGGGGGGTCAGGGGGCAATCTGAGCGTGTGGGCGGGTGATTGGGTGCCCGCAAGGGGCAGATTAGGGTCTGATCTGATAGGTAACAGTGACAGGTGGTGATAGGGGGTAATTGATGGGTGATTGATGGGTAATTAGTGGGTGTTTAGAGAAGAGAACAGATGTAAACAATACATTTGGGAGGTAATCTGACGGCGGGTTTGCGGGCGATCTAATGGTGTGGGTGGGTGATCAGATTGCCCGCAAGGGGCAGGTTAGGGGCTGATTGATGGGTGGCAGTGACAGGGAGTGATTGATGGGTGATAGGTGATTTGCAGGTGATTGACAGGAGATCAGTGCGTTATTACAGGGAAGAACAGATGCACTGGCGAATTGATAAGGGGGGGTCTGAGGGCAATCTGAGCGTGTGGGCGGGTGATTGGGTGCCCGCAAGGGGCAGATTAGGGTCTGATCTGATAGGTAACAGTGACAGGTGGTGATAGGGGGTGATTGAGGGTGATTGATGGGTAATTAGTGGGTGTTTAGAGAAGATAACAGATGTAAACAATACATTTGGGAGGTAATCTGACGGCGGGTTTGCGGGCAATCTAATGGTGTGGGTGGGTGATCAGATTGCCCGCAAGGCGCAGGTTAGGGGCTGATTGATGGGTGGCAGTGACAGGGGGTGATTGATGGGTGATAGGTGATTGGCAGGTAATTGACAGGTGATCAATGGGTTATTACAGGGAAGAACAGATGTAATTAATGAACTGGTGAATTGAGAAGGTGGGGTCAGGGGGCAATCTGAGCGTGTGGGCGGGTGATTGGGTGCCCGCAAGGGGCAGATTAGGGTCTGATCTGATAGGTAACAGTGACAGGTGGTGATAGGGGGTATTTGATGGGTGATTGATGGGTAATTAGTGGGTGTTTAGGGTAGAGAACAGATGTAAACACTGCTCTGGGGAGGTGATCTGATGTCGGATCTGCGGGGCGATCTATTGGTGTGGGTAGGTGATCAGATTGCCCGCAAAGGGCAGGTTAGGGGCTGATTGTTGGGTGGCAGTGACAGGGAGTGATTGACGGGTGATTGATGGGCGATTGACAGTTGATTGACAGGTGATCAGGGAGGATAGATGCATACAGTACACAGGGGGGTGTCTGGGGGGGGGTGTCTGGGGAGAATCTGAGGGGTGGGGGGGGGGTGATCAGGAGTCCCCAGGGGGCAGTTTAGGGACTTTAAAAAATTAGCGTTGACAGATAGTGACAGGGAGTGATTGATGGGTTATTAGGGGGGTGATTGGGTGCAAACAGTGGTCTGGGGGCTGGGCAGGGGGGGTCTGAGGGGTGCTGTGGGCGATCAGGGGGCGGGGGGGCAGATCAGTGTGCTTGGGTGCAGACTAGGGTGGCTGCAGCCTGCCCTGGTGGTCCCTCGGACACTGGGACCACCAGGGCAGGAGGCAGCCTGTATAATACACTTTGTAAACATTACAAAGTGTATTATACACTTTGTATTATTATTATTATTATTTATTGTATTTATAAAGCGCCAACATATTACGCAGCGCTGGACAATAGGAGGAGGAGGAGGAAGAGAGAATGAGAATATTTTGATGTGATTCCGGAAAATTCCGTCGGAATTATAAATTTCCGCGGAATTCCGTTTGAGAAATTCCGTTCCGATTAACAAAATCGGAATTATTAATTCTGACCGGAATCACGGAATTAATAAATAATGAACTCACCATACTCCTAACGGAATACCTTGGGTGTCTTCTTTCTACAATGGGGTCATTTGTGGTGTTCCTATACTGCCCTGGCATTTTAGGCGCCCTAAACCGTGAGGAGTAGTCTTTAAACCTAATTTCTCAAAATGACCTGTGAAATCCTAAAGGTACTCATTGGAATTTGGGCCTCTTAGCGCAGTTAGGGTGCAAAAAAGTGCCACACATGTGGTATCGCTGTACTCGGGAGAAGTATTATAATGTGTTTTGGGGTGTATTTTTACATATACCCATGCTGGGTGGGAGAAATATCTCTGTAAATGACAATATTTAGATTTTTTTACACACAATTGTCCATTTACAGAGATATTTCTCCCACCCAGCATGGGTATATGTAAAAATACACCGCAAAACACATTATACTACTTCTCCTGAGTATGGCGATACCACATGTGTGGCACTTTTTTGCACCCTAACTGCGCTAAGGGGCCCAAAGTCCAATGAGTACCTTTATGATTTCACAGGTCATTTTGAGAAATTTCGTTTCATGACTACTCCTCACGGTTTAGGGCCCCTAAAATGCCAGGACAGTATAGGAACCCCACAAATGACCACATTTTAGAAAGAAGACACCCCAAGGTATTCAGTTAGGAGTATGGTGAGTTCATAGAAGATTTTATTTTTTGTCACTAGTTAGAGGAAAATGACACTTTGTGAAAAAAACAATAAAAATCAATTTCCGCTAACTTGTGACAAAAAAATAAAATCTTCTATGAACTCACCATACTCCTAACTGAATACCTTGGGGTGTCTTCTGCCTAAAATGGGGTAATTTGTGGGGTTCCTATACTGTCCTGGCATTTTAGGGGCCCTAAACCGTGAGGAGTAGTCTTGAAACCAAATTTCTCAAAATGACCTGTGAAATCCTAAAGGTACTCATTGGACTTTGGGCCCCTTAGCGCAGTTAGGGTGCAAAAAAGTGCCACACATGTGGTATCCCCATACTCAGGAGAAGTAGTATAATGTGTTTTGCGGTGTATTTTTACACATACCCATGCTGGGTGGGAGAAATATCTCTGTAAATGGACAATTGTGTGTAAAAAAAATGGAAAAAGTTGTCATTTACAGAGATATTTCTCCCACCCAGCATGGGTATGTGTGAAAAGACACCCCAAAACACATTATACTACTTCTCCTGAGTACGGGGATATCACATGTGTGACACGTTCTTGCAGCCTAGCTGTGCAAAGGGGCCCACAGTCTAATGAGTACCTTTAGGATTTCACAGGTCAATTTTACTCATTTGTTTTCCAGACTACACCTCACGGTTTTGGGCCCCTAAAATGCCAGGGAAGTATAGGAACCCCACAAGTGATCCCATTTTGGAAAGAAGACACCCCAAGGTATTCCATGAGGGGTATGATGAGTTCATAGAATATTTTATTTTTTGACACAAGTTAGTGGAAATGGATTTTTTAGGTTTTTTTCTCACAAAGTGTCATTTTCCACTGACTTGTGACAAAAAATAAAATCTTCTATGAACTCACCATACCCCTCATGGAATACCTTGGGGTGTCTTCTTTCCAAAATGGGGTCACTCACTTGTGGGGTTCCTATACTGCCTTGGCATTTTAGGGGCCCTAAACTGTGAGGAGTAGTCTGGAAAACAAATAATTAAAATTGACCTGTGAAATTCTAAAGGTACTCATTGGACTTTGGGCCCCTTTGCACAGCTAGGCTGCAAAAAAGTGTCACACGTGTGGTATCGCTGTACTCAGGAATAGTAGTATAATGTGTTTGGGGTGTATTTCACACATAACCAATCCTGTGTGTGAGAAATATCTCTGTAAATGACAATTTTTTCCATTTTTGTACACTAAATTGTCATTTACAGAGATATTTCTCCCACCCAGCATGGGTATGTGTGGAAAGACACCCCAAAACACATTATACTACTACTCATGAGAGTGGCAATACCACATATGTGACACTTTTTTGCAGGCTAGCTGCGCAAACTTGCCCAAAGTCCAATGAGCACCTTTAGGCTTTACAAGGGTGCTCACAATTTAGGCCCCCACCAAACAATTCCAGGACAGTAAAACACCCCAGAAATGACCCCATTTTGGAAAGAAGAGACCCCAAGGTATTCCACGAGGGGCATACTGAGTTCATATAAAATTTTATTTTTTGTCATAAGTTAGCGTAAAATGACACTTTGTGGGAAAAAAAATAAAAAAATCCATTTCTGCTAACTTATGACAAAAAATATAAAATCTTCTATGAACTCACCATGCCCCTCAGCGAATACCTTGGGGTGTCTTCTTTCTAAAATGGGGTCACTTGTGGGGGTCTGTCCTGGCATTTTAGCGTCTCTACAATCATTACATGTATGGCCAGTATTAGGAGTTTCTGCTATACTCCTTATATTGGGCATACAGGTGATGCACTTTTTTCTCCATAAAAGGAAAAATGAACGGCAAAGATTCTCAAATTCGCATTGATCAATGTGGATGAAAAAATATCTGCCGAAATATGTGAAAAAAGAGCGTTTGCCAGGACATAGGTGCAACGCCCACAAAATTTTCCAAACCCACTTTGCTCCTATGCCCTGGCAAACCAGATTAATCCATTCACATCGATCGATGTGGATGAAAAAAAACCTTTGCCGGTTTTGATACAAAGTGCTTGCCAAAGCATAAGAGCTCCAACACAAGCCTTGACAAACGTATCTTACTGCGGAGGAGAAATCTCGTCCTGCAGCGCTGCATGCACGACTTGTGTGTAATCTGACAGACGCGCAATGCTTCTGTCAGGATGCACCATCAGTGCTGCAGCTGGTTGGTCGATCAGTCGTTCGCTCGGTCCACCTGGAAGGGTAAAGGATGGAAAAAGAGAGAGAAAAAAACATACAAAAAAACAAGCAAGCAGCAATGCAAGAAATTCATTAACATTAACTTTCGTAAACTTTATTAAACCTTTTTAACCAAACAATAACATTTGGAACTTTTGCTTACCTGTTTTTTTTTTGTTTGTTTTTAACTTACCTTCCGAGGACAAACTTCTCCTTCCCCATGGGATAGTGTGCAAAGCGCAAATCGCACAGAGATGTAGCAAAGTACACTATGCACTTTGTCCCAAGTGAAAGGAGAGGTTTCTGGCAGCCCTGTGTATTTGGGTCTCTCAAAAGCAGATGTCTGGTTTCACACACAGGAGTCACGCAGTAGCGTAGGTATGCAGTAGCTTTAAGTCGAACACTTCCGGCGTCAGGGGGAACCGCAAAGTGGGACTTTCGCTAGGCAATTTGCTGCAACCATCACTCCAATGTATTTGGGTCTCTCAAAAGCAGATGTCTGGTTTCACACACAGGAGCCGCGCAGTAGCGTAGGTATGCACTAGCTTTAAGTCAACCACTTCCGGCGTAAGGGGGGACCGCAAAGTGGGACTTTCGCTAGGCAATATGCTGCAACACATCGCTCCAGTGTGAAAGAGCCTTGAGAGACTACTACTGTGTCTCACGTTCCCTACTCCAATAGCGAATGTGTTCGTGGAACTTTTCAAAACACTCCCCTATGCATAGGGCAGGCTGGTCAGGACAGTAGGGACAATAAAAAGTGGTGTCACGCCTCATTCCATCCCTCTTACAGACACGACAATGTTTTCTTGGGGTGCGTTGACCTGGGGTACTCGGAAAGACATAAGCATAGTGTCTTTCATGTAGCCGGCTAACTACATTAGGGGGATTGGCCACGGCCCCTCCTGGATACAGGAGTTTCGAAATGATCTCTTCCTGAAATTTAAGGAAGGATCCTGTTCTCCCAGCCTTACTGTAGAGAACAAAGCTGTTGTACATTGCCAATTGAATCAAGTAAACAGCCACTTTCTTATACCAGCGGCTGGTCCTTCGGGAAACTAAATAGGGAGCCAACATCTGGTCATTGAAGTCCACCCCTCCCATGTTTAAATTATAGTCGTGGACGGCGAGGGGTTTCTCAACAACCTCAGTTGCTCGCTGAATTTGGACTGTCATGTCTCCGTGAATGGTCGACAGAAGGTAAACGTCCCTCTTGTCCTTCCATTTCACTGCAAGAAGGTCGTCATTACACAAGGCAGCCCTCTCCCCCCCTGCAAGTCGGGTAGCAGTGAGATATTGGGGGAAGCCCCGGCGACTAGGCCGCACGGTGCCACAGCAGGGAATTCCAAGTATCTTCAAATGCTGATAGAGGGCCACACTTGTGTAGTAGTTGTCCACATAGAGATGGTACCCCTTGTGGAATAAGGGTGACACCAAGTCCCACACAATCTTGCCACTGCACCCCAGGTAGTCAGGGCATCCGAACGGCTCCAATTTTGTGTCTTTTCCCTCATAGACCCTAAAGCGATATGTATAGCCTGTGGCCCTTTCACAGAGCTTATACAGCTTGACCCCATACCGGGCGCGCTTGGTTGGGATGTACTGCTTAATGCCAAGGCGCCCGGTAAAATGTACGAGGGACTCGTCTATACAGATGTTCTGTTCAGGGGTGTAAGCATCTGCAGGGACGCCATCAGGGGGGGACAACTATGACTCCACTGATGGGCCCGGAGCCCGCAGGGGGCCCGGGACCCCCACCCGAACCTCCCCCACCCCTTCCCCCCTACGCACGGGGCCTCCGCTAGCTACAACACGCTGGGCCCTTTGTTTGAGCCTCTCTTTTGGGCCTGGCTGCCATCACCCTTGTGTGCCTTGTCCCTGCCTTAATCCCCCCTCCTTCCCTCCCTGTGCTCCGTGGCTTCCTTCTCCATTAACTCACATGATAGCCCCGATCCACGCGCCGGAACTCGGCGCTCTCCTGCATAGCGTCCTGGCCGTCACCATGGTTACTTCCGGTATGCGCATTTGACATCATGAGATGCGCATGCCGGAAGTAAACATAGTGACGGTCGGGACGCCATGCAGTGAGCGGGAGAGCGGCGAGGTTCGGCACGTGCACCCGGGGCCATGTATGTGAGTTAATGGAGAAGTGGGCACGGAGCACAGGGAGGGAGGGGAGAGACGGGGAAAAGGCGCACAAGGGTGGGGGAAGCTGGCACGTTAAAGGTGACGTGGCTGGGGCCCAGGGGACATGGGGAGTGTGTGTGTGGGGGGGGGTGCATTGATGACACGGGGAAGCTGGGGGAACATGAGATGACAAGAGGGGGGAGCTGGGAGGATAATGTGATGAGGTAGGGGGGTCAAGAGGTGATATGGGGCGCTGGGGGGACATTGATGGCACGGGGAAGCTGGAGGGAACAAGGCGACATAGGGAAGCCGGGGGCCAAGAAACGATACAGGGAGCTGAGGGGACATTGATGACACGGGGAAGCTGTGGGGCTATAGAGGTGACACGGGAAGCTGGGGGGGAAGGGGGGCAATATGACAAAGGGAAGATGGGGGGGTCAAGAGATGACATAGGGAGCTGGGGAGACATTGATGACACGGTGGGAAACTGTGGGACAAGAGAGATGACACAGGGAAGCTGGAGGAGGGGGGGGACACAAGGTGATAAAGGGAAGACGGGGGGGACAAGATGACACGGGAAGCTGGGGGGACATTAATGACACAGGAGGAAGCTGAGAGGACAAGAGGTGACACGGGGGAAGCTGGAGGCACAAGAGGTGATTTGGGGAAGCCTGGGGAGCACAAGAGGTTACACGGGGGGGAAGCCGGGGTCACAGGAGGTGACGGGGAAGCCAAGGGGCACAAGAGGTGACACAGAGAGAACAAGAGGTGACACAATGGGGGGCAAGAGCTGACATGGTGACAAAAGAGACACAGCGGCACAAGAGGTGATTCAGAGGGGGACAAAATAGGCACAGGGGAACAGAGGTGAGTGGTGACACAGACAGAAAAACACAGAGGGACATGCGGTGAAACAGAAGGGGACAAAAGAGACATGGGAGAGTTGGGAGACATGGGAGAGTTAGCACAGGCAGAGAAGAGACAGAGGTAACACAGAGTAAAAGAGGTGACACAGGACAGGCAGACAAAAGAGATAAGACATTTTTGGTCCATGCTGACATGATAGCATCATGCAAGTAGTTTTGCCCATACGTAATGGCCACACCCATTTCTCACCATGGCGCACTTTGCATCATTAAAGTGCAGGAAGCGCAGGATGTCCTCAAAACGTGACCTGGACATGGCAGCAGAGTACATGGGCATGTGATGTATTGGGTGCGTAAACCAATAGGACCGCAATACATTTTTTTTAGTTAGACCCATGTTAAGGAGAAGGCCCAAAAAGATTTTAAATTCGAAAACTGTGACCTGTTTCCACCGAAAAGGCTGGGCATGGGAGCTGTTCGGATTGGCGGTGATAAATTGTGTGGCCTTACGGTTGGTCTCTGCCACGACTAAGTCGTAGAGATCCTCGGTGAAGATCAGATGAAAAGCGTCTAGGGCCGATCCTAGATGATCTGTCTCCACCTGGACTCCAGACTGGGCGGTGAAAGGGGGCACTACGGGTGCGGCGGAATTAGGGAACTTCCAATGAGGGTTTGCCAGCACCTGTGGGAGCCTAGGGTAGAGTGACCATACGTCCCAGATTACCTGGGACGGGTCCCAGATTCGGGGTCCCCTGTCCCAGGCTGGCTTGGGTCCCAGGAAAAGTCCCACTTTTAGATGCAGGACGTCCCAGCTGCGGGAGTATGTGACATCAGTGTTCCGTCCTCGGCCCACCGCCGCCCTGCTCTGCCCTGCTGCTACTGCTCCCCTCCCTCCCTGTCTTCTGCCTGCATTGAATTGGCTAACAACTGGATTCCTGTCGCAGTCTGCCCCGCCCCCCGCTGTTTAAAGGGAACCTAAACTGAGAGGGGTATGGATTTTTCTTTTAAACAATACCAGTTGCCTGGCAGCCTTGTTGCTCTCTATGGCTGCAGAAGTGGCTGAATGACACACCTGAAACAAGCATGCAGCTAATCCAGTCTGACTTCAGTCAGAGCTAGAGTGACCAGACGTCCCGGATTGCCCGGGACACGTCCCGGATTCGGGGTCCGCTGTCCCAGGCTTAATGAGGTCCCGGGAAACGTCCCGCTTTCAGCAGCGGGACGTCCCGGCCTCGGGACTCTGGCCACTCTCTCCTCAATGAACTGGCAGCGGCGTCTATAGACGCCGTGCCAGTTCATTGCCCGCAGCCCCGCTCCAGCCTCGTCTTCCGGTGTCTGTTTCCGACACCGGCAGGCGAGCAGGGCTACGGCAAGATGGCTGCCGAAGCCCTGTACTGGAGACCTATTTGTGTCACTAGTACAGGGCTTCGGGCGCCATCTTGCCGTAGCCCTGTCAGCGCGGGAGAGAAGAGCAGGAGGAGGAAGACGGTCCCGGGACGGAGCAGCGCGCCAGAGGCCGGACACTTCTGCCAGGTGAGTAAATGCTTTCTTTTCCAGGTGAAATGTTTGCCCGCATTGTTTCTTTTCCAGGTGAAATGTTTGCCCGCATTGTTTCTTTTCCAGGTGAAATGTTTGCCCGCATTGTTTCTTTTCTGGCGAAATGTTTGCCCGCAGTGCGTTTCTTTTCTGGCGAAATGTTTGCCCGCATTGCGTTTCTTTTCTGGTGAAATGTTTGGCCGCAGTGCGTTTCTTTTCTGGTGAAATGTTTGCCCGCAGTGCGTTTCTTTTCTGGTGAAATGTTTGGCCGCAGTGCGTTTCTTTTCTGGTGAAATGTTTGGCCGCAGTGCGTTTCTTTTCTGGTGAAATGTTTGCCCGCAGTGCGTTTATTTTGTACTGACATGTTGCCCGCATTGCGTTTATTTTGTACTGACATGTTTGCCCGCATTGCATTTATTTTATACTGACATGTTGCCTATTGCGTTTATTTTCTGGTGTCCGGGGTAACTGTTACTGCATTTATTATTTAATGGTCATAGATGGCTATGTTTGCTGCTTTGTGGTTACGGTATACTATTAGCATCACACAGTTTCTGCACACCCATGATACAAAGTCTCGTTTGTCCACATCATGGCGTAAACACTGCTTTCTTATGCCTCGCTGTTACATCATTACGTTATCTCCGCCCATACAATGTCATGGCCACGCCCATTTTTTCGGCGCGGCGCGCTGCGCGCGCCGCAGCCGCCCTCCCCCAGTCTTCGCCGCTGCGTGCTCCTCACTCCTTCCCACTTTTCGCCGCGCGCGCCGCCCCCCCCCCCACGCCCACCCCCCCCCCCCCACGTTCCCCCCCCCCCCGTCCCAGGTTGGACCCACAAAAATATGGTCACTCTACCTAGGGGTACTACGGGCCCGTGTTTCTGGTGGCTGCGACTGGGGTCTTACTGCACGTACCACCGAACCAGTTTCAACTGCCATGCTGGTGCTCGCCACTTCACCAGGGTCTACAGCAGTACTGGTTTTAAGTCCAGGATGTGCTGCGCTGTTGGTGCATGCCTCACCATCAAAATCTGGATCAGCGCTAGAACCACTCTGCTGGCCTTGAGGTTGATCCTGCGCAACCTGTGGTCCACTGACATGGGGTCGGGAACGCCTGGCGCTAGCAGGGACCACAACCTCGTCATCAGAACTATCGGTCAGAGAGTCACTGTCCTCTACAGGTTCATATTCTGAGCCGGATGATTCGTCGGATGAGAAGTTCCAATCACTCTCACCCGACTCGGCCATAATACTGTAGGCCTCTTGCAGGGAATACATCTTTTTTGCCATTTTGGGCTGCTAAATTTAGGGGGTATTCCTCTGAGACCACTCAGGAAAAAATGCACCTGTCTAGCAAATGGGAGTATTTGTTAAGTAAAGAGCTGCGATCGCTCAGTTTTGATTTAAAAAAAAAAATCAAAACTGATCTTTATAGCGTCGCAGCTATTGTGTTTTTTTGCAGTGATCAGAAAACAAAAATTTCTTTCACTTGGTGGGGAGGGCTGAACGCAAGTGCGGCAGAACGATCAGGCCTGATCGGGCAAACACTGAGTTTTTAGTGGAGCCTACTCTAAGGTGACCCTAACGTACTTATATAGATCTGACTGTGATCAGTACTGATCACTTACAGATACTATATAGTACCAATGCAGATTAGTGACAGTGATGACGCTAATCAGCGACTTATAGTGATTGCGGTGTAGTGGGCTGGGCGCTAACTACCTAACAAAAAGGGCCTAGCTAACTCACTGGCCAAAAAAACAGTGCACAGGCAATAGATGTCACTCAGACCTCGATCAGAGCTGTGACAGGCGACCAGATATCAATCACAGTGCAGCTGTCAGATGCCAACCAATGTATACAGCAATTGAAAACACAGGGCAATCACAGATGATCAATAATTACAACGCAATCAATCAATCAATCAGAAGTCAAAAAACTGTGCACAGGCAATGATGTCACTCACATGTCACTCACATGTCACACAGACCTCGATCAGAGCTGTGACAGGCGACCAGATGACACTCAGACCTCAGTCAGACGCCTTAGCAGGGCCAGTGAGGGGGGTAGTGGGGGTGATCAGCGGCGATCGGGTGGGGGATCAAGCGGGGAAACGTGTGTGGCTTACTAAGCAGGGCTGCCATCCTCTCTCCTAATGGTCCGGGCGCGCTGTGACCAGGAGAGGAGGAGGCAGCCAGTATAATACACGTTGTTTACATAACAACGTGTATTATACACTTGGGATAGGGCTATTTGAAAGATCGCAGCCCGCCGGCGCTGCTAATTGGCCAGCGGGCTAATGACACAGGGGGGCCGCAAGTCATGCCGGGCGATGTGCGCGCGCATGCGCACGCGATCGCCCGCATTTCTGTTTAACAGGACCTTCCGCCAATCGGCGTTAGGCGGTCCTGGGGCTGCCGCCGCGGCCACGCCTACTGGCGTGACGCGGGCGGCAGGTGGTTAATGGTCATAGTTGGCTGTGTTTGCTGCTTTGGGGTTATGGCATACTATTAAATAGCATCACACAGTTTCTGCACACCTATGATGTGAATCCACGTTTGACCACATCACGGCGTAAACACTGCTTTCTTATGCCTCACGGTTGCATCATTACCTTAGCCCCGTCCATAGAATGTCATGGCCACGCCCATTTTTCGCACGCGCTGCAGACACCACATTTTTTCGGCGTGCCCCCCCCCACCCAAGAGAGGTGGTGATAAGCGCTGATTGACTAAACTGGAGGCAGAGCTACAACGAAAAGCTCTGCCTCCTCCAGGAAGTAACGGGGATTTTTGCCCCGGGGATTTCGGGCGGCTTAAGACCTCGTTATGCCACGGGAATGCGGTGATTCATCTTAGCTGATATGGCAGAAGAGGGATGGTAAATAAAAAGCCCTATTTTTATTGGCTTCAGTCTCTCTTAAAGGGAACCTAAACTGATAAGCATATGGCTTTTTCCTTTTAAAATAATACCAGTTGCCTGACTCTCCTGCTGATCCTGTGCCTCTAATGCTTTTAGCCACAGCCCCTCAACAAGCATGCAGATCAGGTGCTCTGACTGAAGTCAGACTGGATTAGCTGCATGCTTGTTTCAGGTGTGCGATTCAGCCACTAATGCAGCCAAAGAGATCAGCAGGATGCCAAGCAACTGGTATTGTTTAAAAGGAAACATCCATATCCCTCTCAGTTAACTGCTTCCCGACTGCCTAATGCCGATAGGCATCGGGAAGCTGGCAGCCCTAGGACTGAGTAATGCTGAAAGCTATAAGTTCTGGGGCGGGGTTTTGCAGGAGATTCCGTACGCTAATGCGCGCGCATCTCCTCTTGAATGATAGAGCTCTACTCTGTCATCAGTCTCCCAGCAGCGATAGCTGCTATTAGACTGTTAGACGGCGAAACTGCCATCCATGTACACTGTACAGCGCTACAATCTATGGCAGTGCTGTACTGGGGACAGCCGTGACACTTGCCTGTCCCCTGGGGAGGCTTAAGAGCAAACGGCTCTCATAGGCTGATGCCTATGACAGCCGATCACTGTCATTGCCTGGCGGGGGGAGGAAGGGGTGGGAAAAGCTGCAGAGCCCTAATTTGTAAAAGAATAGCTTGGTCGCTTGGGAGCTAAAGCCTGTGGTCCCTAAGTGGTTTTAAAGTGTACCTGAGACGAGAAATACTTACCTTTCTATACATACCTGGGGCACGGATCGCTCCCACACCGCCATCCTCCACTGCCCGCAGCCCCTTTACTGGGTCCCATAACTTCCTCCAGGCATGGCCAATCTG
The DNA here is from genome assembly GCF_040937935.1 of Hyperolius riggenbachi. NCBI lineage: Eukaryota > Metazoa > Chordata > Amphibia > Anura > Hyperoliidae > Hyperolius > Hyperolius riggenbachi. The sequence continues at coordinate 31,454,991 of NC_090657.1, read as the reverse complement.
ACGCAAGTGAAGTGCGCTATTATCGTATCTCTCCAGCGGCTGCTGGAGAAAAAAACAACACATATATAAGTAGATACATACTTGCTGTACTTACATAACACATGTATTGTACTGTCCATGTTTTGATTTTAGCGATTTTTCTACAGTGAAAAAAGAGAAAATCCTTCTTAGCATTTCCCATTTTAGCTGTGGCTATTTTGAAGCCAATCCTGATGCCATTTCCTCCCTTACTCTCCTCTGCCTGATTGTGTATGCATTGCCCGCCCTCCACTATAGAAAGTGCATTGTCTCAGCATGAGAAATATTGTCAATCAGAAAGGAACAGAGGTGTGGGAGGGGAAAACAGGAGGGAAAGAGGCTTCAGCCAATCAGGCTGCATTAGTTAAGCCTGAGGGGAAGTAGAGAAGCAAAAAAGGACAACGCAGCATGCCCTGCAACTTCCTTTGTGTGTACCATATACGAGTCAGGTAAACTGGGGATGATCATTTATCAACAAGAAAAATAATAGTGATTTTAACTTTTGTATTGCCTGGTTAGCATTCTTATTACCTGTTTACTAGATAAAAATAAAGAATTGATTTTTTATTTTATGCCCGACAGTTACACTTTAAAGTTCCCTTTAAGATGAAATGTGGCCTTAGTCAAGCTTTGGCTCATCCTAATGGTCCTTTTGGTAATCTGAGGAGTGAGACGGAACAGAGAAAGTGACAGCTTGGCCCACTAGGCCCCAGGCGCCTGCCTTGGTTGCCTTGTGGATGAGCCTGCTCAGCTTTCAAATAAGAAAAACATCCAAGCCCCCTTTAAATACAAGGTTAGAATTTGCCATAACTACATCCTGATGGTCCTGGCAGCCTCCATGCTCCTCTCCCTCTAGTTGGCATTTGAAAAAGCTTTGACTCAGGAAAAAAAAAGTATGTAGCAAGCCACCTAAGTCTCTACCGGTCTGCCAAGAAATCTCCTTTTCTTTCAATGTTCTCTTGTTCTCTGCAGGCCTGTATATCGATGAGCTTCTGGAACGGGTAAAGGAATCTACTGAGAGGCTTGAAGATTACCGTGACTGCATACAGTGGTGGGTGTTTCTGCATTTAAACTAAAACTGTTCGTATTGGTGATTTTGGGGACTTTGCCAGCACTAATTGGCCCAGTTTGTTTCAGGGTGTAAATGTTAAAGCACACCTATATCCAGAAAGAAATAAGGTAGACGCTTATCTCTGTAGTTGATCTACAGTGATAAGCCTCACACAGTGTCAAACTCAAACACATAAGGGGCCTAAGATCTTATAGGTAGACTAGTCTACCTAAGCCTGTTTAAAAACGGGCTCTAAGTAGTGATACCGCTGCAAAGGGACACGGGTTTTATTGACGAGGAGGAGGTGCACAGGACCCACCTATTAGGCTCACTGGAGTGCTCTAAGCCCAAAAACAGACATCGAGTCTTGGCAGAAGAAGAGAGCAGCAGGCTGGGCACATCCATATAAAACGCCTATTTATTAGACAAACTTTAAAAGCATACAGCTATATACAGCAGAGACTCCATGTGGAAAGAGGGTGTACAAGCAGTACAGAGGTCGACAGCTGTTTTGCACCCTTAGCTGGGGTGCTTCATCAGGACAAAGGTGAAAGTTTTCCTAATGAAGCACCCCAGCTATGGGTGCGAAACAGCTGTCGACCCCTGTACTGCTTGTACACCCTCTTTCCACATGGAGTCTCTGCTGTATATAGCTGTATGCTTTTAAAGTTTTTCTAATAAATAGGCGTTTTATATGGATGTGCCCAGCCTGCTGTTCTCTTCTTCTGCCAACATAAGGGGCCAAAATCTACAACATAGTTTGAGTTGCAAGCCAAATTGTTAATTGAAATCAAACATTTATTGAACAGTCTCAAAGTGATGTAACTATATTGACTTAGAGTGACCTGCTCTTCCCCTTCGGCAGAGTAGCGTAGTGGAGCAGTGTAATATTTACCTGCTCCAGTGGTGCTTCGGGTTTCCCTCTGATCTTCCTGGCAGCCATACCGTCTATGCTGCAGACTTCTGGCTCAGAATGGATGACACGCGATTGAGAGAAGGAGGTATGGAAGTACAGAGCATTCAACTGCCAAGAACAGAAGAGATAACGTATTGCCGGAGTAGGCAAACATTACACTGCTCCACTGCTGTACTCTGCTATGGGGGGAGATGGGTGAGCGCAGAAGGTGGAGGGCTCTGGGTGCCCAAGCACCCCCCCCTCCCTTTTAAAATACGCATAAAGAGGCCCCTTTGGCTGCAAAAAAATAAGCCCCACCCCATGTGCTATAAGCTCTGCCCACCACATGGGAAGCCCTGCCCACCACCAGTGGGAAGCCCCTTCCACCACCAGTGGGAAGCCCCTCCCACATCTGGGACACGTTGGAGTAAAGAGGTCCCATACATGAATACTAGTGTAACCATGTACCTGCAGTGTACCTGCAGCTGTGTGGGAGTAGGTAAAATGGTGTCTCCCTAAAAGCAGTGACCTCTCCCTACCCCAGCATTCACAGTAACCTCTCCCTCAACCTTCACCCACTGTGACCTCTCCCTCCACCTAGCACCCAAATTGACCTTTCCCTCCCCAAATGCCACCCCTCCTTCCCCCAGCAGCACCCGTAGTGAGCTCCCTCAGCACCTAAACTGACCTCTCCCTCCCCCAGCACCCACAATGACTTCCCCTTTTTGCAGCACCCACACTGACCTCTACTTCTCCCAACACCCACACCTCTTTCACCATAGCTGGCACCCTGTACTCACACTCACATGACACCACGCACCTGAACCCAGGCCTGACATTGCACTCAGTACTCACACCTGCACACAGCCTCCACATAGCATCCACAATTTCTGCACCAAGCACCCACTGTGACTTAACCAGTACCCACACCCAAAGTACCTGCATTTAAACCCATGTGACACCCAATGCCCACCCATAGCCAGCACCCAGTACAGGCATGCAGCGATGTGCAGAGGGTCCTTTAGTGGGGGGCACATGCCTGCAGGCATCAGGGGCGGACTGACAACTCATGGGGCCCCCGGGCAATAGGAGATTATGGGGCCCCCGTACCAGTGTTTCCCACCTTTCACGTTATATTTTTACAGACTAAGATATAATCATTTATTGACAACAGTAAATATGTTATATTGAGATATTGTAAACTGACAAAAATCCCGCCAAAAAATGGGTGTGGTCACACAACAGAATGTGGGCGTGGTCATGGGTGGGGCAAAATATACATGACCTTAGCAGTGGTGTAAAAGGTCTGCCGGGGAAGTTTGAACTCTGCCATAGTGCTTCCCCCCAAAATACATGTAATCTGACAGCATTTCACCAAAAATCCATGCAATTTGGGAGAGGTTCCTCCAAAATACAGATAATATGGCAGTCGTTCCCCCAAAATAGACATTATCTGGCAGCAGCGGTTCCCCCAAATACACATAATTTGGCAGCGGATCACCAAAAATACATGTAGCAGCAGTGGTTCCCCCAAAATACACAGAATCTGGAAGCAGCAGTTCCCCCATTATACACAATCTGGCAGCGGTTCCCCAAAAATACACATAATCTGGCAGCTGTTTCTCAAAATACACTTAATCTGGCAGCAGCAGTTCCCCAAAAATAGTTAATCTGGCAGCAGTTCCCCCAAAATAGGTGCCCCCAGTATAGGTAACCAAGTCAAAAGGTATCCCCAGTGCAGGTATCCAGGTCTATAGGTGTCCCCAGTATAAGTAGCCTAATCTACAGGTGTCCCCAGTATAAGTAGCCTAATCTACAGGTGTCCCCAGAATAGATAACCAGGTCTATAGATGTCCCCATTTAAGATAGCCAGGTCTATAGATGTCCCCAGTTAAGATAGCCAGGTCTATAGGTGTCTCCTGTATAGATAGCCAGGTCTTTAGGTGTCCCCAGTATATGTAGCCAGGTGTATAGGTGTCCCCAGTATAGCCAGGTCTATAGGTGCCCCCAGTATATGCAGCCAGGTATATAGGTGCCCCCAGTATATGCAGCCAGGTGTATAGGTGCCCCCAGTATATGCAGTCAGATGTATAGGTCTCCCCAGTATAGCCAGGTGTATAGGTCTCCCCAGTATAGCCAGGTGTATAGGTCTCCCCAGTATATGCAGCCAGGTGTATAGGTGTCCCCAGTATATGTAGCTAGGTCTATAAGTGCCCCCAGTATATGCAGCCAGGTGTATAGGTCTCCCCAGTATATGCAGCCAGGTGTATAGGTCTCCCCAGTATAGCCAGGTCTGTAAGTGCCCCCAGTATATGCAGCCAGGTGTATAGGTCTCCCCAGTATAGCCAGGTCTGTAAGTGCCCCCAGTATATGTAGCCAGGTGTATAGGTCTCCCCAGTATAGCCAGGTGTATAGGTCTCCCCAGTATATGCAGCCAGGTGTATAGGTCTCCCCAGTATAGCCAGGTCTGTAAGTGCCCCCAGTATATGTAGCCAGGTGTATAGGTCTCCCCAGTATAGACAGGTGTATAGGTCTCCCCAGTATATGCAGCCAGGTGTATAGGTGTCCCCAGTATAGCCAGGTTTATAGGTGCCCTCAGTATATGTAGCTAGGTCTATAAGTGCCCCCAGTATATGTAGTCAGGTGTATAAGTGCCCCAGTATATGCAGCCAGGTGTATAGGTCTCCCCAGTATATGCAGCCAGGTGTATAGGTCTCCCCAGTATAGCCAGGTCTATAGGTGCCCTCAGTATATGTAGCTAGGTCTATAAGTGCCCCCAGTATAAGCAGCCAGGCTTGTAGGTGTCTCCAGGAGGGGAGATTTGCATAGCAGCGGAGAAGGGGGGAAGTTTCCCCCCCCCCTTCTCTCACCTTGGGGCCCCCCTTCCTGGCTCTCCCCTCCGTAATCTGTAATGTGTCGGACAGCTGGAAGCGGCTGACAGCAGGCGGAGACTTACCGCTGTTCAGCCACCGGAGGCATCGCTGATCTGTGTGCAGCTAGTCTGGGCTTCTCAAGCCCACACTAGCTGCACACAGATCAGCGATCCCTCCGGTGGCTGAACAGCGTCTCCGCCCGCTGTCAGCCGCTTCCAGCTGTCCGACACATTATAGATTACAGAGGGGAGAGCCAGGAAGGGGGGCCCCAAGGTGAGAGAAGGGGGGGGGAACTTCCCCTCTTCTCCGCTGCTATGCCCATTGCCCTCCTTCACTGGCTGTCTCCCCTCCTGCTCAGGGTTCGCTGGTGGGTGGCGGGCCCCCCCCTGACCACGGGCCCTCGGTCCGTGCCCGAGTGCCCTAATGGTCAGTCCGCCCCTGGCAGGCATGGAACCAAGTATTTGCAACCATATCACACTCAGTACCCACATGACAACCAGTACACGCACCCAGATCTCACATGGCACTAAGTACCTGTAAACAACACCTGCATGACACTCAATACCTACCCATAGTCAAAACCTGTACCCAGACCCAGAACCCACATGGCATCCAGCCTCTGCATTCAGCACCCACAGGACAATCAATACTCCCCAGCAAGAAACGAGGAGGGGGGAACATACGGCCACCGATGACAGGTCCGACTCCACACCATTGAATGCAGCCAGCCCTTCTGTGATTGAATGTATGTGTCAAGCGGAGGGGCTCAAGGGGGAGGGTTTGGGACAGTTGGAGAGCTGGGGGGTGAAGGTCACGAGTCACTGCAGGGCAAGGGGGTTGGGGGGAAGGTCCCCCACCACTTGTAAGTACTACTGTGCATTTGGGGGGGGGGTTTAGGCCCCATTTTTAAATGTGAGTACCCCCCTCTTAAGGACCCTCTGGACGGCCCTGGGTAAGTGTGTGTGTGTGTATGATTTACCAGTTACGGGAGGGGGGGGGGGGAAGAAGAGACCTTGTGTTATTTTGCTGGTGTAGGGGTGGATCCCGTGGGTTCTTGCTACATTCCATCTCAAACTGACAATGTTTCAGTCAGAAACATGATCACTGATGTGCTCCAATGGATGGGAGGGCAGGATCCATCTGAAAATGGCGCCTGCGAATAATGGCGTACGGTGTTGCCGCTAATCCGTTTGCCGCTTATCGCTATTTAACGTTAAAGCCTTATTGTTATTTAGCGTTAAAGCCTTATCGTTATTTAGCGTTAACACACAGAACCCTCTCTGTACCTATCCCTAACCCCTAAACCCACCCTGGTAGTGCCTAACCCTAACCACCCCCCCTGATGGTGCCTAACCCTAAGACCCCCTGGTGGTGCCTAACCCTAAGACCCCCCTGGTGATGCCTAACCCTAAGACCCCCCTGGTGATGCCTAACCCTAAGACCCCCCTGGTGGTGCCTAACCCTAACCACCCCCCTGGTGGTGCCTAACCCTAACCACCCCCCTGGTGGTGCCTAACCCTAAGACCCCCCCCCCCCCAGTGGTGCCTAACCCTAACCTTGACAGTGTTACATTAAATCCATTCACCGTTTTGCAGTTAAATAACGTCTGCAGTTTGGCTTATGTAGGGCGCTATTGATAAATAACATTACTGTGGGCAATAACGTCTGCTGTTTGGCAAATGAACGGCACTATTGATAAATAACGTTAGTGTGTGCCACTATTGATAAATAACGTTAGTGTGTGCCGTTTTTCTTCTTTTTTCCCTGTGCGCCATTATTATGCAGTACTAACGATAAATAGCGAGAAGCGTATCTTTTTATTGCGGCGCCATTTTTATGCATAGGCGCTGTGCGCCATTATTCACTGATACCGGGAGGGCAGTGTACTGTCTTTCTTTTGCTGCTTACTTTGATGAACCTTGGAAGTTCTCGAGAGCCACATAAAATGGCAAGGACAAGGAGGGCCACATTTGGCTGTGGGCCTTGTGTTTGACACCTGTGCTGCAGAGGAAAGCCCCTGGATGCTCCAGAGTAAAATAATTGTTACTAATTTTCTACATTTTTTTTTTATTTTGTTATTTACAGGCTTTTTCCACTAAGGGAACACAAAATGTCTTTATTTGCCCTTCCACTGACAAGTGATGAAATTCAGGTAATAGAGTATTTTTATAATGTTTAATATAATTTTTATTTTCATCACACAGGGTTTTAGTATTTCAAATAGGATCTCAGTTTAATTAAAGTGAACTTGAACTGAGAGGGATATGGAGGCTGCCATATTTATTTCCTTTTAAACAATACCAGTTGCCTGACAGTCCTGCTGATCTCTTTGGCTGCAGTAGTGGCTGAATTCAGCCCGACTTCAGTCAGAGCACCTGATTTGCTGCATGCTTGTTCAGAGTCTATGGCTAAAAGTATTAAAGGCAGAGAGCCAGCAGGACAGCCAGGCAATATGCATTGTTTAAAAGAAAATAAATATGTCAGCCTCCATATCCCTCTCACTTCAGGTATCCTTTGAAAATGATATGCCTCAGTGTTGCATGTGTCATTTTGTAATTTAAGGTCGTAGTTCAGGCACATATTTCCTATGCAGTTATAAGAACATTATTTCACCACTTCACCTCTAAGGTTTTCCCCCTTAACACCCCACCTGGCGGTAACCCGAAATGAGCTCGGGGTGAGTGTCAGCTAGTGATGCTCAAATACCCCTTTTCAAAATTCGAGTTAGGTCGAATTCGAATAGTAAATTATTCGAGGTCAGTCGAATATTCGAGTCGAATAATTTTTACTATTCGATTCGACCTCGGACTTCGAGCTCACTATTCGAGTCGGTATTCGAGCTCACTATTCGAGCTGACTATTCGAATTGGCCTTAAATAGCTTCCAACACTTGTTTTGAGGGTGAATGATGCAAGAAACATCTTTTTTTCCAAGTAACAACAGCAAGTGATTATGTGGGGATGTTCCTTTAAAAAAAAATGTGGAAAGATAAGTTGTGTCCTTAATTTTGTTCAGTAGTGTTACTGTATATACTTGTTCTTCTTCTTCTTTATCTTTCTTCTTCTTCTTCTAGATCTTCTTCTTCTATATCATCTTCTTCTTCTTCTATATTGTCTTCTTCTTCTTCTTCTTCTTCTTCTTCATCATCTTCTTCTTCTTCTTCTTCTTCTTCTTCTTCTTCTTCTTCATCTTCTTCTTCTTCATCATCTTCTTCTTCTTCATCATCTTCTTCTTCTTCTTCATCATCATCTTCTTCTTCATCATCTTCTTCTTCATCTTCATCTTCTTCATCTTCTTCTTCTTCTTCATCTTCATCTTCTTCATCTTCATCTTCTTCATCTTCTTCATCTTCTTCTTCTTCTTCATCTTCTTCTTCTTCTTCTTCTTCTTCTTCTTCATCTTCTTCTTCTTCTTCTTCTTCTTCTTCTTCTTCTTCTTCTTCTTCATCTTCTTCATCATCTTCTTCATCTTCTTCTTCTTCATCTTCTTCTTCTTCATCTTCTTCATCTTCTTCTTCTTCATCTTCTTCATCTTCTTCATCTTCTTCATCTTCTTCTTCTTCATCTTCTTCATCTTCTTCTTCTTTTTCATCTTCTTCTTCTTTTTCATCTTCTTCTTCATCTTCTTCTTCATCTTCATCTTCTCCTTCTCCTTCTTTTTCAATATCGTCTTCTTCTTCTTCACGTATTTCTCTTTTCAATTTTTTTTTTAAAGAAATGCAGCTATTTTTGAGCGTAACAAATAGCTGGTGGGCGCACGCATGTTGGAAGCGCCATTGTATGTGCTCCCTGGCAGTGGAAACACAAAGACAGCAGGAGGTAAATTCAGCAGCAGGAGGAGGAGGATGAGTGTGTGGCAGCAGGCAGTCAATGAGGCAGGCAGCTCGCCGTGACATAATAGCCCTGGTACCTAGCGGTGATACCAGGGCTGTAAATAAACACAACAGGAGGTCCCAGACAGCGGTCATGCAGCCCACATTGTGTCCAATACACAACTGGGACAACACAGTTTTCAACCCGGGCACCTCAGAAAAATTAAACCTTTTTTTTTTTTTAATGGTTTGTTTGGTTTTGGTTTTGCAACCAATATAGCTATTGTTTGACGTAATAGCTGGTGGCAGAGTGGCAGCAGAAGGTAATTCTGTGTACCCTGGCAGTGGGAAACACAGACAGACAGCAACAGCAGCAGGAGGAATGGAGGAGTAATGTGAGCAGCTATTGTTTGACGTAATAGCTGGTGGCAGAGTGGCAGCAGAAGGTAAATCATCTGTGTAGTGTACCCTGGCAGTGGGAAACACAGACAGACAGCAGCAGCAGCAGCAGCAGGAGGAGGTATGGAGGAGTAGTGTGAGTGTGGCAGCAGGTAGGCAGCGTGACATAATAGCCCTGGTACCTAGCGGTGATACCAGGGCTGTAAATAAACACAACAGGAGGTCCCAGACAGCGGTCGTGCAGCCCACATTGTGTCCAATACACAACTGGGACAACACAGTTTTCAACCCGGGCACCTCAGAAAAATTAAACCTTTTTTTTTTTTTTAATGGTTTGTTTGGTTTTGGTTTTGCAACCAATATAGCTATTGTTTGACGTAATAGCTGGTGGCAGAGTGGCAGCAGAAGAAGGTAATTCTGTGTACCCTGGCAGTGGGAAACACAGACAGACAGCAGCAGCAGGAGGAGGAATGGAGGAGTAGGCGAGCAGCTATTGTTTGACGTAATAGCTGGTGGCAGAGTGGCAGCAGAAGGTAAATCATCTGTGTACCCTGGCAGTGGGAAACACAGACAGACAGCAGCAGCAGCAGGAGGAGGTATGGAGGAGCAGTGTGAGTGTGGCAGCAGGTAGGCAGCGTGACATAATAGCCCTGGTACCTAGCGGTGATACCAGGGCTGTAAATAAACACAACAGGAGGTCCCAGACAGCGGTCGTGCAGCCCACATTGTGTCCAATACACAACTGGGACAACACAGTTTTCAACCCGGGCACCTCAGAAAAATTAAACCTTTTTTTTTTTTATGGTTTTTTGGTTTTTGGTTTTACAACCAATATAGCTATTGTTTGACGTAATAGCTGGTGGCAGAGTGGCAGCAGAAGAAGGTAATTCTGTGTACCCTGGCAGTGGGAAACACAGACAGACAGCAGAAGGGCAGTACACAGCAGCCCACTGTAGGTGTAAAATGTGTGGCTGCAGGCGACGTAATAGTCAAAGTGAACCAGGCTGGCTTAGTGAGCAGGAGCCAGGAGGTGGTAAAGGGTGGTAAGGCACATTAACGATGGTTCCGGCAGCCAGTTCATGTCCCCCTCTCGCCGACAACAGGGGCCAGGAACTCGCCTTCCACCCACGCCTGGTTCATCTTGAGAAACGTCAGTCTGTCCACAGACTTGTGAGACAGACGTGAGCGTTTCTCGGTGACCACGCCACCAGCTGCACTGAAGCAGCGCTCGGACAGCACGCTGGAAGGGGGGCAGGACAGCACTTCCAGGGCGTACTGCGCCAGCTCGCTCCAGATCTCCATGCGCTTGACCCAATACTCCATGGGATCAACAGGGGCATCGCTGTCAAGCCCGCTGTACGACCCCATGTAGTCAGCCACCATGCGGGTCAGGCGCTGGCTGTGACCGGAGGAGGATGCTGCTGCATGCATCTCCTCTCTAGTCACTGCTGCCGGAGCCTCTACAGTCCTGTAGAGCTCGTGGCTGAGAGACAGCAGGTCTGTGGGGCGCTTGCTGCTGCTGGATGCAGGCACCTGCTGCTGCCTCTGTGCTGGCTGCTGGACAGTGGGGGTGGAAGGCTGGGGGAAGGCTTCCTCCAAGCGCTCAACAAGGGCCTGCTGCAAGCTCCTTATTTGTTGCGCTGGGTCTCCTCCTGCAGGCGGCAGGAACTGGCTCAACTTCCCCTTGAGGTGTGGGTCCAACATCATGCTGATCCAGATGTCCTCCCTCTGCTTCATCTGGATCACCCTGGGGTCCCTGCGCAGGCACGTCAGCATGTGCGCTGCCATTGGGAAGAGGCGGGCCACGTCTGCTGGCACATCGACGTCAGTGCTGTCCTCATCCTCCTCCTCTGCCGCCTCATCCTCTCTCCACCCCCGCACCAACTCAGCTGCGCTGTGCTGATCCCCCTCATCAGCAGCCAGGTCAGGGACCTCCACCAAGTCCTCCTCCTCCTCCCCCTCAGAGGTGGACTGCGCAGCTGGTTGCCGCTCCTGCTGGTCCAAGGCTGCCGCTCCCTGTTCCAGCAAAGCATCGAGGGCCCTGTTCAGCAGAGAAACCAGGGGCACCCACTCGCAGACCATAGCATGGTCCCTGCTCACCATGTTTGTGGCCTGCAGGAAGGGAGCCAGCACAAAGCACACCTGCTGCATGTGCCTCCAGTCATCATCGGGGACGATGGACGGGATGTTGCTGGTCTTGTCCCTTCTCTGAGCGGCGGAAACAGTGGCCAGGGCAAGGTACTGTTTGACAGCGCGCTTCTGTTCAACTAGACGCTCCAACATCGCCAGGGTGGAGTTCCAGCGAGTCGGAATGTCAAGGATCAGCCGATGGCGTGGCAGATCCAGCTCCTTTTGCACGTCTTCCAGGCTCGCACAGGCTGCAGCCGAGCGCCGGAAGTGACGCACAACATTCCTTGCCATTTCCAGCAGTTCGCCCATCCCCTGGTAGGTGCGCAGGAACTTCTGCACCACCAGGTTCAGCACGTGGGCAAGACAGGGGATGTGGGTCAGGTTTCCCCTGTCTATTGCGGCAACCAGATTGGCCCCATTGTCGGCCACCACCTCTCCGACTCTGAGGCCTCTGGGGGTCAGCCAAATCCTCTCCTGCTCCTGGAGTTTGGCCAACACATGGGTTGCCGTCAGCTTGGTCTTCCCAAGGCTGACCAAGTGCAGCAGCGCTTGGCAGTGGCGGGCCTTCACGCTGCTGCTGAGGCGGGGGGTTTGGCCAGGTGTGCCGGAGGATGGCAGAGGATCGGAGGAACCTGCTGCAGTTCCCCTGACCCTGCGGGGTGGCACCACCCACTGTGTTGCTGCTGCTGCTGTGCCCGCTGCTGCTCTCCCATCCTCACCCCCTTCCACCAAGCTGACCCAGTGGACAGTGAAGGACAGGTAGCGGCCTGTCCCGAAGCGGCTGCTCCAGGAGTCCATGGTGACGTGGACCCTTTCACCAACCGCGTGCTCCAGCCCTCGCTCCACATTGGCCATCACAAAGCGGTGCAGTGCAGGAATGGCCTTGTGGGCAAAGAAGTGTCTGCTGGGGAGCTGCCAGTCTGGGGCTGCGCAAGCAAGCAGCGCACGAATGTCGCTCCCCTCCTGCACGAGCGTGTACGGCAGGAGTTGGGAGCACATGGCCCGTGCCAGCAAGCCGTTCAGCTGCCGCACGCGACGGCTGCTGGGAGGCAGAGCCCTAACCACCCCCTGGAAGGACTCGCTCAAAAGGCTCTGGCGTGGCCTTTTGCTGACACGGGAATCAGCAGACACAGCAGAGGAGGCCACTGAGGACTGGCTGCCAGAACAGGCCTCAGTGTCGGCGGCAGGAGTTGCAGAGGGGGGAGGAGCAGTGCGTTTCCGCACTCCTGCTGGTGCTGCTGGAGGAGCAGGAGGGCGGGTGGCTGCTGTTGCTGCTGCTGCTGCTGAAGGCTGTGCAGTGATGGGTGTGGTGCCACTGCCAGCACCAGATGCCTTCAGCCTCTGGAACTCCTCATGCTGGTGGAAATGTTTAGCCGCAAGGTGGTTGATGAGCGAGCTGGTGCAGAACTTTAAGGGGTCTGCACCTCTGCTCAACTTCCGCTGACAGTGGTTGCAAGTGGCGTACTTGCTGTACACAGTGGGCATGGTGAAATATCGCCAGATTGGTGACTTAAACATCCCCCTACGGCATGGAAGCGCTGCTGCCTGTCTCCCTGTGGTGGTTGGGGGGGGGCTTGGGTGCGGCTGGTGGTGGTACTGGCAGATGCTGCTGCTGCTGCTGCTGAGCCTGAGACACCAGCAGGCTGTGGGACCTGCCTACTGCTGCTGCCAATGCTTGCAATGATGCGCCTCCTTGCAAGGCCCACAAGAGCATCCTCCTCCTCCTCCTCAGAGCTGCTGAGGACGACATCCCCTGGAGGTGGTGGCACCCAGTCTCTGTCTGTCACCGGGTCATCATCATCCTCCCCCTCCTGAAACATGTCCTGCTGGGATGAGGACCCCCCAAACTCCTCTCCTGATGCATGGATGGGCTGCTTGACTGTCGCCACAGTCTTGCTGTCCAATCCCTCATCCCCCAAAGTGCCCATCAGCATCTCCTCCTCAAAATCGCCAACAACAGCAGACAATTGACTCATGATGCCTGGGGTCAAAAGACTGCTGAATGACAGGTCGCCAACTGACGGTGAACTGGCCTCCTCCCCAGGCCCTGCTGGGCGGCTGCTGCGAACAGGGGTGGTGGTGGTGGTGGTGGTGGTGGTGAGGGTGGAGGCCTCGGATGCAGAGCTAATGGCGGGCTGCTCATCCTCCGTCATGAGTTGCACCACAGTGTCTGCATCCTTTTCCTCAATGGGACGTTTCCGACCCGGCTGGAGGAAAATGGGAGCAGGTGCTACACGCTGCTGCTGCTGTGTCTCTGCAGCGTGAGTTGCAGATGCTCCTGCTGGGCGGCGCCCAAGGCGTCCACGGCCAGTGGCTATGGGAGGAATGTTAGCCACTGACGCTGCTGCTGCTGCTGCGGAACTGTGCATGGTGGCGCGCCCGCGGCCGCGGCTTGCCACAATGCTGCTCCCTCTCCTCCTGATTCCCTTGCTGCCCTTGCCCTTGCCCAAACCGCGCTGGCTGCCACTTCCAGACATCTTCAATGTTTTGGGCGTATAGACAAAAGTTTTTTAAAAGGGCGGGTGAAAAGTGGGGTACTTTAATGGAGTGGGTTGGTTGGTGAGGTGACTGAGTGAGTGTCCCCTAGTACAGTAAGTAAGTAGTAACAGTCAGGAAGTACAACTAGCAGTTACAATAATCAGTAGTAATCACAAGTAAATTTAGTGTGTGTACACTCAGACAGTGAGTGCACGCACGCAGGAGCTAGTAGCCTATGAACACAGTGACTGAGTGTCCTAGACTCCTAGTACAGTAAGAGTAAGTAGTAACAGTAAGTAGAACTAACTAATTACAATAATCAATCAGCGATCAGAAGGAAATAGAGTGTGGGTGGTGTGTGTACACTCAGACAGTGAGTGCACGCACGCAGGAGCTAGTAGCCTATGGACAGTGACTGAGTGTCCTAGACTCCTAGTACAGTAAGAGTAAGTAGTAACAGTAAGTACAACTAACTAATTACGATAATCAATCAGCGATCAGAAGGAAATGGAGTGTGGGTGTGTGTACACTCAGACAGTGAGTGCACGCACGCAGGAGCTAGTAGCCTATGAACACAGTGACTGAGTGTCCTAGACTCCTAGTACAGTAAGAGTAAGTAGTAACAGTAAGTAGAACTAACTAATTACAATAATCAATCAGCGATCAGAAGGAAATGGAGTGTGGGTGTGTGTACACTCAGACAGTGAGTGCACGCACGCAGGAGCTAGTAGCCTATGAACACAGTGACTGAGTGTCCTAGACTCCTAGTACAGTAAGAGTAAGTAGTAACAGTAAGTAGAACTAACTAATTACAATAATCAATCAGCGATCAGAAGGAAATAGAGTGTGGGTGGTGTGTGTACACTCAGACAGTGAGTGCACGCACGCAGGAGCTAGTAGCCTATGGACAGTGACTGAGTGTCCTAGACTCCTAGTACAGTAAGAGTAAGTAGTAACAGTAAGTAGAACTAACTAATTACAATAATCAATCAGCGATCAGAAGGAAATGGAGTGTGGGTGTGTGTACACTCAGACAGTGAGTGCACGCACGCAGGAGCTAGTAGCCTATGGACAGTGACTGAGTGTCCTAGACTCCTAGTACAGTAAGAGTAAGTAGTAACAGTAAGTACAACTAACTAATTACGATAATCAATCAGCGATCTGAAGGAAATGGAGTGTGGGTGTGTGTACACTCAGACAGTGAGTGCACGCACGCAGGAGCTAGTAGCCTATGAACACAGTGACTGAGTGTCCTAGACTCCTAGTACAGTAAGAGTAAGTAGTAACAGTAAGTAGAACTAACTAATTACAATAATCAATCAGCGATCAGAAGGAAATGGAGTGTGGGTGTGTGTACACTCAGACAGTGAGTGCACGCACGCAGGAGCTAGTAGCCTATGGACAGTGACTGAGTGTCCTAGACTCCTAGTACAGTAAGAGTAAGTAGTAACAGTAAGTACAACTAACTAATTACGATAATCAATCAGCGATCAGAAGGAAATGGAGTGTGGGTGTGTGTACACTCAGACAGTGAGTGCATGCACGCAGGAGCTAGTAGCCTATGAACACAGTGACTGAGTGTCCTAGACTCCTAGTACAGTAAGAGTAAGTAGTAACAGTAAGTAGAACTAACTAATTACAATAATCAATCAGCGATCAGAAGGAAATGGAGTGTGGGTGTGTGTACACTCAGACAGTGAGTGCACGCACGCAGGAGCTAGTAGCCTATGAACACAGTGACTGAGTGTCCTAGACTCCTAGTACAGTAAGAGTAAGTAGTAACAGTAAGTAGAACTAACTAATTACAATAATCAATCAGCGATCAGAAGGAAATAGAGTGTGGGTGGTGTGTGTACACTCAGACAGTGAGTGCACGCACGCACGCAGGAGCTAGTAGCCTATGGACAGTGACTGAGTGTCCTAGACTCCTAGTACAGTAAGAGTAAGTAGTAACAGTAAGTAAAACTAACTAATTACGATAATCAATCAGCGATCAGAAGGAAATAGAGTGTGTGTTGTGTGTGTACACTCAGACAGTGAGTGCACGCACGCAGGAGCTAGTAGCCTATGAACAGTGACTGAGTGTCCTAGACTCCTAGTACAGCAAGAGTAATTAGTAACAGTAAGTAGAACTAACTAATTACAATAATCAATCAGCGATCAGAAGGAAATAGAGTGTGTGTTGTGTGTGTACACTCAGACAGTGAGTGCACGCACGCAGGAGCTAGTAGCCTATGAACACAGTGACTGAGTGTCCTAGACTCCTAGTACAGTAAGAGTAAGTAGTAACAGTAAGTAAGTAGAACTAACTAATTACGATAATCAATCAGCGATCAGAAGGAAATAGAGTGTGTGTTGTGTGTGTACACTCAGACAGTGAGTGCACGCACGCAGGAGCTAGTAGCCTATGGACAGTGACTGAGTGTCCTAGACTCCTAGTACAGTAAGAGTAAGTAGTAACAGTAAGTAGAACTAACTAATTACGATAATCAATCAGCGATCAGAAGGAAATAGAGTGTGTGTTGTGTGTGTACACTCAGACAGTGAGTGCAGTGCGCACACGCAGGAGCTAGTAGCCTATATGAACAGTGACAGTGAGTGTCCCTACGGGTACAGTAAGAGTAAGTAGTAAGTAAGTACAACTAACAATAATCTATCAGTAATCAGAAGGAAATAGAGTGTGTGTACACACAGACAGTGAGTGAGTGCACACACGCAGGAGCTAGCTAGTAGCCTATAAACAGTGACAGTCAGTGAGTGTCCTACTCCTAGTACAGTATAACTACAATACTATTAGTAAAGGACAGCAGAAATACTGGTATAGATGAGAGAAATAAACAGAGGACAGCTGCCCACAGAGGCAAGGCCCCCCTGAGGCCTAAACCTGTAAGCTTGCAGCAGCTGCCTGTCTCTAATGTAACACACAAGCTACTAACTAAAATACAATGTCTAACTAACTAACAACAATATAGGTGTGTATAGGAGGTGTATGTGAGCAAAAATGCTAGGTAAATGACCACAATAGAGCTCTTGCTAAGCCAAAGCACAAAGGAGCAACTCTCTCTCTGTACAAGTCTCAGGCAAGCACGGAGAAACGTAACATGGCGGCCGCTATTTATAGGGTAGGGGCTGGCCAGGGTCCCCCTCTGTGATTGGCTGCCGTCAGAGGGCCTGGGAGCCCTCTGATTGGCTCTAAGGACATCAATCTGGGCTATGACGCTATTCGAGCTCGGTACCGAGCTCGAATAGCGCCGGGTTGCTCGAATAGCTCGAATAGTGAATGGGCTATTCGAGTGTACTCGGATAGCCCATTCGAATAGCTCCAGCTATTCGGAGCTCGAATACCGAGCTCGAATAGCTGAAAAAGAGCTCGAATATTCGAGCTACTCGAATATTCGAGCTCTGCTGAGCACCACTAGTGTCAGCAGCTCAGAGCGGTAAGCCCGAGCTAAATTCGGGTTGGATGCTACTGCCTCCTGCGCTGTTTTCCTGGGTCCCGCGCGCGATCAGCGCTGACTAGTGAGACTCAAGCTTTTCCCCCACGGCCGTGGGGATCCCCATTACCTCTACTATTCTTCCCAGCAGACAATCAGGATGGCAGAGTGGGGGCGTGCAGCGGTACGGCATGACATCGAGGGGTAGAGATGGCCCGAACGGTTCCCAGCTAACTTCCGGGGTTCGCGATTGCAGAGAACCGCAAACTTTTCCGGAAGTTTGGTTCGCCCCCATAGTGCATCATGAGGGTCAACTTTACATCACAGTCAGCATGCACATTGTAGCCAATTAGGCTACACTCCCTCCTAGAGTCTCCCCCCCCCCCCCTTATAAAAGGCAGGCAGTGTCAGGCTTTTCACTTACTCGTGTGCCTGCAGTAATTAGTGAAGGGATAGCTACTGCAGACTCTCATAGGGAAAGATTAGTTAGGCTCTTGTAGGCTTCTTAGTTTGCTCCTTGCTGATTCTTATTGCTAAAAAAGCATCCCACAACAGCTCTTTTGAAAGCTAATCTTGTTCTTGTGATCTATTTTTTTTTTCTGTGTGTCCCACTGACACTTGTGTTGCATAGACAGCCTTGGTAATTCCTACTGTGTGTGCCACTGCCAGGCCCAGCACATTCAGTGACTACTACCTGTGTGTGTGACAGGTGCACATTGTAATACCCACTGCATATGCCTACCTGTTGTTCACTGTGCACCCACCCACCTACGTGATGCTTAAAAACAAGAAGAGAATCGAGAGCCCAATATGGTGCAGTATTGTCAGGTAAAATGAAGAGTTCAATACAATTTTATGTGTATATATATACTCACAAACACGGGTTACCCATAGGCAACCACTTTAAATGCAGGTGGGGAGCATTGGGACCTGACCCCACTCAGGTTAAGAAGTCGCTCTCTGTAGATAGTAGATGGGGATGCACCCCTCCACCCAGGGTGGACTAGAACATAGGTTCTCAACATGTGGTACGCGTACCCCAGGGGGTACTTCTGATGGTTCCAGGGGGTACTCTGGCTTGATATATTTAACCAAGAATAACAAATTTAGAGTTTTAGAAAATGATAAATCTTATTTAAACAACACTAAATCAGTATTTTAGCTAATTAAAAGCAATACTAAATGCTTGGAAATAGTTTAGAACCAATTATAATGTACTACGATTAAATATATATTTGTCAAGGGGTACTTGTGATAATGCTTACTATGCCAGGGGGTACTTGGTGAGTACAGGGTTTTAAAAGGGGTACATATAAATAAAATGTTGAGAAACATTGGACTAGAAGATCAGCAAAAACTCGGTATACAGAGGCGCCAGAGTAGAGTAACGTTTTAAAAACCGCTTAAAAGCAGAGGGGGAATTTAAGGTGGACTCACCTCCCTCTTACAAAAAAAGAAAACTCACTTGAGTCTCGATAAAACAGAATTGACAAATAATTTATTCAACTCCACAAATGCAACGCGTTTCGCGGGCGTGACCCCGCTTCTTCAGGCAAAAATGGGAGCGCAACTGGAATAAAAACAAGATATACACAAAATAACTACCCACAGAATTGCAGCAATTGGCGCAGCAGATAATTGGTAGAGAACACATAAAATAATTGCTACATAAAACATTGCTACAAAAAAACATTTTCCGCCCACATAAACACAGGGCCATGCAAACAAGCTTAGATGTCAGAAATCAAATAGCTAAGGCTTAAAGAGGTACTGTAAGGGTCTACAGTGCTCACCACCTGTGTGTAGCTAATGTCCACATTATAGGGGAAAACCTGGCTTTTATTAGCATTTGTATTGTATTTATTTAGATTTTCCCCCTTTAATGTTGAAGCCACGCCCACCAGATCCTCAGCTCCGCGGCAGCATATTAATTAGCCCTAGCCAGATTGCCTCATGGGTAGTGACGTATGGAGCTGTCATAAGAAGCTCTTGCCGAGTAGGGGGAAGGAAAAAAAAGCAGAGGAAGAACGGATCCGTGCACAGCTCAGAATGCTCGCTGTCTGTGTGATCAGCTGAGCTGCTTACTATCTCTACTACATGACAGGCAGACTTGCCCGCTAATTTATGAGCATGTCCTCCGTTCCAGCACAGTTGGATGTCTTTGTCCACTCTCTCCTCCTGAAGCCTGCAGCAGCGTCTGTCTCCCTCCTGCTTGCAGAGTTCAGTGTATACTTCTGTATATTGTGTGTCGTTTCTCCTCTGCTCTCTAGCTGTCATCAGCTACCTGGTGTATTGTACTAAATGCAGCTATAAAGCATGTCATTTGAGGAACTCTGCAGCCAAGCAGATTAGGAGAGTACACCAGGCTGCTCTGATGACAGCAAGTGAGGAGAAAAGCAGGGTATGCAGGAGTATACACTGCACTTTGCAAATAGGACAGGAACAGATGCTGCAGGAGGGGGAGTGCAATTGCAATTAGCATTGGGCAAGTAGGAGGGATGCACAATGGCTGTTAGCTGTACTTTATACAAGGAAGGGGGGGGGGGGGGGCAGGTGTTAAACTGTGGCCACATACATATAGGGGGATGGATCTCTAGAGCACAGGAATAGTTAAAGAGAACCCGAGATGGAGTCATATGGTGTACTTTGGTCTTCCTCTAGCCCCATGAGGTGTGGGGGGGTCCCTCTTCAGCCCCTCCATTCACTTGTAATAGCTTCTGGTAGTGTGACCACTCGTGGGGTTCTGCGCATGCGCGTCATGGTGCACCTGCATCCTCTGTCATGCTCCTGCAGCCGGAAACCTGTGCCTGCGCAGTAAGGCTGCACAGAATGTTCCTGCGCACAGGAGCCTGTTGTGGGGGGCAGGCGGCTATGCCGCGCATGCGCTCTACCCCACAACTGCCAGATTACCAGGAGCTATTGCAAGTGAACGCAGAGGACGGCAAGGGACCCCCACATCTCATGGGGTGGAGGAAGACCTAGGAAAGTATAAACACACCATATGACTCCATCCTAGTTACTTTAAAAGGAAGCATCCAAGTACATTAAAAAAAGGAGATCTACTTACCTTGGGCTTCCTCTAGCCCCTGGCAACCGTCCTGTGCTCTCACCATATCTCTGGTGGCTCCTGGTCCCCTCCGGTGCAGGACCCCTATAGATGCTCAGCAGGCCGTCCTCTACTGCGCCTGCGCGAGCACCGCTGTCAATCACGCACATGTGGTCCAGAGTGTTCTACGCAGGCACAGAACTATTGCGCTTGCACAGAACACTCCAGACCACTTGTGCATGATTGACAGCGGTGCTCACACAGGTGCAGTAAAGGATGACCTGCTGAGGTCTGTATCTGCACCGGAGGGGACCAGGAGTCACTGGAGATGAGGCGAGGGACATATTGGCAACCAGGGGCTGGAGGAAGCCCCAGGTAAGTAGATCTCTTTTTTTTTGTACTCAGATGCTTCCTTTACGGGAACCAAGCATCTGCAATTACAATTAATTTTTAAAAATGAGCCCTATAATGGTGTTTTATATGATTGTACTGGGGGGGGGGGGGGGGGGGGGCTGTTGGGTAAAGCAGCATTACCTACCTATGGTGGGATCATGGGCCACATAGCAAAACTTTCATGGGGCCCTCAGATGTAGGTACTTGAGCACTGCCACCTGCTTCTACCCCATGGAGTTATTTGGGTAATTTACATTCTCATGCAATCAACACTACACATAGTTCATGGGCACTGAGATATAGGCAGAGGAACACAAGAAAGTTAATGGTGAATACATTAGTACCACCTGCCCCCCCCCCCCTCCCCACTTTGCTCCAGGGCCCCATAGCAGCTGCTATGACGGCTATGGCTATTGCTACGCCCTTGTATGGTGGTCACTATCTGCTCCGCACACAGGCTGCACAGCGCCTGCATTTAAATTTTCCTGGTGCCATCATGTGCATACCTGCAGCAATACATGCCAGGTGGGGTAGTCGGTGGATGCAAGTACCTATCTGTAATTGCATCCATGGACTACATATCCCAGCATGCATTGCAGCAGGTGGTGGGCAGCCACCACCAGGAAAATTAAAATGCAATGCTGTGCAGTCTTTCTGGGGAGAAGATTGCGACCACCATATGGGTGGGAGGCCACAGGAGCAGCCCACCATAGGTATGTAATGTCGCTCTCCCCAACCACCTTGACTCCCCCATCCCAAAGGCACACTTATACAAACCTCCATAAGGCCTGGAACCCACTACAAAGCAATATTGCTAATTGCAATCGCTAGCGTTTTTAATGAGCATTTTCTAGCGATTTTAAAAAGTGTCAGCTTTTTGCCAGCGATTTGAGATTAGCGTTTTTAATTGTGATTGGTCCTTTTAATTTTATTTTACAGTGTGCAGTAATTTAAAAACACTAGCAAAATCGCTCTGTGTCGGTTTTGCCGAGCGATTACACCAGCGTTTATATAGTTTACATTGCAGAAACGCTAACGCTAAAAATTCTGCATGTCCTGTGTATGCGATTTGGATAGTTGTGCGTTTAGGGAAATCGCTACCGTTTTGAAAGGCACTTTAAAATCCAGAGGATTCCCCCTGCCGAGGCGATTATCGCCCTAGAGATTTTTTTCCTTGCAGTGCCACTGCAAAGAGACTCTGTAACCAAAAAAAGTTCCCCTGGGGGGTACTCACCTCGGGAGTGGGAAGCCTCAGGGTCCCAATGAGGCTTCCCCCACCCCTGTAGCTGCAGGCAGTCGAGCTCTGACCCCCGAAGTGTCCGGAATCCCCCCTCAACAAGCCCGATAAGCTCTGATATATTTACCTTCCCTGGCTCCAGCGGAGGAGCTGTTGCAGCTCTCAGCACGGAGATAGGCGGAAATAGCCGATCTCTGTCGAGTCTGCTCTACTGCGCAGGTGCAGGAGACTTGCGCCTGCACAGTAGAGCGGGCCGACACCGATACTGCGCCTGCGCTGGAGCCGGGAAGGTAAATATTTACATGCCCGCTGTTCGGAGGGGCACCGCGAGACCGCCGTGGGACACAGGAGGATGAGGGAAGCCTTGATAGGATCTGGAGGCTTCCCCCACCCGAGGTGAGTACACCCCAGGGGAGTTTTTTAAGTTTCAGAGTTTCTTTAACCTGTTTAGATATTTGGATGTGAATTTCATATCCTGATTCGCCCTCCTGTGCATTCCAAGATGTGAAATACACGTCCTGCACTTTTAAGCCCCTCCACACGCTTGTGCGGGTGCACACGCGGTCTCATAAGCATTCCCTTTCTTCCCGCGTATGCATGCTCATGCGCTCACTTAAAGGGCAACTGAAGGGAGAGGTATATGGTGGCTGCCATGTTTATTTCCTTGTAAACAATACCAGTTGCCTGGCTGTCCTGCTGATCTATTTGGCTGCAGTAGTGTCTGAGTAACAGAAACAAGTATGCAGCTAATCTTGTCCGATCTGCCAATGTCTTGTCCGATCTGCCAATGTCAGAAACAGCTAATCTGCTGCATGCTTGTTCAGGGTCTGTGGCTAAAATTATTAGAGGCAGAGGATCAGCAGAGCTGCCAGGCAACTGGTACTGCTTAAAAAGAAATATGGCAGCCTCCATATACCTTTCATTTCAGTTGTTCTTTATATGTGAATGACTGCTGCACTCATTCATGTAAACAGAAAAAAAAAAACAGTTAAAAAAAAGTTTTAAAGTCACAGTGTCCCCATTGAACAATGAAGTGGTTACTCCCCCGAAAAGTAGAAATGCCTACCTAAAGGGGCCCATACACTCAGCCGATTTTCTGGCCGACCGATCCCGATCGATTGATCGTTTGCAAATCGGTTGGCCAATCGACCGATCGATGGCCGATTTCGATCGATTTCGATCGATTTCCATCGAACTGGCAGGGTGGAAAATTTAGGTCGATCTGATGAGATTGCTTATCAGTTTGCATTGGCCTTAAAGGGATACTGTAGGGGGGTCGGGGGAAAATGAGCTGAACTTACCCGGGGCTTCTAATGGTCCCCCGCAGACATCCTGTGTTGGCGCAGCCACTCCCCAATGCTTCAGCCCCGCCTCCGGTTCACTTCTGGAATTTCTGACTTTAAAGTCAGAAAACCACTGCACCTGCGTTGCCGTGTCCTCGCTCCCGCTGATGTCACCAGGAGTGTACTGCGCAGACACAGACCATACTGGGCCTGCACTGTGCGCTCTTGATGACATCAGCGGGATCGAGGACACGGCAACGCAGGCGCAGTGGTTTTCTGACTTTAAAGTCAGAAATTCCAGAAGTGAACCGGAGGCGGGGCCGGAGCATCGGTGAGCGGCTGCGCGGGCACAGGATGTCTGCGGGGGACCATTAGAAGCCCCGGGTAAGTTCAGCTCATTTTCCCCCGACCCCCCTACAGTATCCCTTTAATGGAAATCTGATGGCAAAAAAATGCCATCGGATCGAATTTCAATAGATTTCAAACTGAAATCTATTGGAATTCTATCCTGGTAAAAAATGTTCTAAAAACGCATCAGATAGATCATCAGATGCATTTCTTATCTATCTGCTGCCAGTCTGACGAGTGTATGGGCACCTTAACTAATTAACCTCTTGTGTCACCTACATGTAAGCATAGTCTTAAGATCAGTGGACACTTGTAATGGTTGCCGCCCGTAGCAATCGTATGCGATCAGTTTTGAGACCCAATGCTGTACAGAATACATTACTGTGTTGTTGCCCAGCATTGTATCTGGAGTCCCCAAACTGTGCGCCATAGCGATTGGATCCAATCGCTACAAACGCACAGGCTGGCAATAATGGTACGCCCTGGCTCAGATGTACATCACTTGAGCTTATAGACACAGATGTCCTGGCACCCTAGACTTAGCCCTCCATGAACCTACAAACTCCTGTTGAACCACTGGATGTCCCAGCTGTCACTTCTCCCTTACTTCTCTTGCCTGTCATAGCTACAGGTGTCCCTTTGCATTAGTTAGCCAGAGATACCCTCGGGATTAAGCAGCCAGTGGTGCCCTCAACTGAAGGGAGATCTTGTCAGTGGAATGCAGAGAGCTGGGGGAGTAACCTCTCATTTACACTGTCATCAGGACTCTGCATAGGGTAGGAGGGAGGGAGGTACTAGAGAGGGAGGGAGCCGCCTTTCCATCATCAGGCGCCTGTAGGCACGTGCCTACAGTGCCTTATGGTAAATCCGGCCCTGAGTATGCCACATTCCCAACTAGTGATGAAATATGGCATGTAGGGTATCATTTGAACCAGAATAAGAAAAATAATATATTCTGAGGTGCTTTATAACTGTGGCACTTGTTTGCTTTTATTCAGAGGGGGGGATGAAGCAGGCAGCAACTATTTCATGCACAGTCCTTCAGGCTGAAATTTGATACACACAGAAATAGACCCAATCTACTTACTCCTCTATTCCCGTTTATCATAATAAAATATCCATTCATTAGCCCTGCAACCATTATTAACAGAAATTGTTTTACACCTGCCTTCCATTGCTTTACATATACAGACAACACTCTCTCATCTTTTAGGCTCCTATAAACAATTTCCAATCAGCTACCTAAATTAATTGCACATACAGTACACTACATTTTTCATAATGTCCTATGACTTCCACCTTCTTTTTACTACTTTATTCAGCTAAAACATTACAATACACTACTCAGCATCTACAGCTGATTCCCTGTCTGCTTCTCTTCACACATCTGCATATTACACTGTTTGGTCTTCTGCAAATTGTCAGTTAGGAAAAAAAAAAAAGAGGAGGGTGTAACAACCTTCACTGTGGGCGTGTTTTCAACTGCTAGAGTGAAGAGAAAAAAAACTTGCTAATCCTGCCAGAAGTAAACAGGGATCCTCCCACACTGTCTATGGCATTTTTACAGCACTTTGCTATCAGAGTTTAGGAGATTTATTAGTCGCTTCTTCTTATCTATATACCTCAATCACTCTCATATACCACTTTTAAGGGAATATTTTATTCTTCTTACAGTTCCTCTTTAATGCACGCAGATTAGAGGATTCATATTGCATGTCTCAAAGTGAAACAGTTACATGGTAGAGCTGGGTATAGGCCACAGTCTATTCCCAATCCCAGACAGCATATAGAGCTTTATATGGACACAAAAAGGATTAATACAAACTGCAAGCATAAAACATATAGACGTATAAAAGTAGCATATATATATATTTATTGAAATTAATAATAAAAGGGGTCAAGAGTAAGAAAGATATAAAAGAGAGTGCAAAATTAGTCACACCTCCTGTTACCAAATACTTCCTGTTATCAAACACTTCCTGATTGGACTTCAGTCCTGTCAGTTTACCCTCTCTTCCTATTTAACCTGCCTGGCGTTCTATTAAGATCGCCAGGCAGGCT
The DNA here is from genome assembly GCF_040937935.1 of Hyperolius riggenbachi. Taxonomy (NCBI): domain Eukaryota; kingdom Metazoa; phylum Chordata; class Amphibia; order Anura; family Hyperoliidae; genus Hyperolius; species Hyperolius riggenbachi. The sequence continues at coordinate 31,429,534 of NC_090657.1, read as the reverse complement.
GCGGGAGGGTTTTTTTTGAATAAAAAAAAAACTATTTCATGCAGCCAACTGAAAGTTGGCTGCATGAAAGCCCACTAGAGGGCGCTCCGGAGGCGTTCTTCCGATCGCCTCCGGCGCCCAGAATAAACAAGGAAGGCCGCAATGAGCGGCCTTCCTTGTTTTGCTTACATCGTCGCCATAGCGACGAGCGGAGTGACGTCATCGACGTCAGCCGACGTCCTGACGTCAGCCGCCTCCGATCCAGCCCTTAGCGCTGGCCGGAACTTTTTGTTCCGGCTACGCTGGGCTCAGGCGGCTGGGGGGACCCTCTTTCGCCGCTGCTCGCGGCGGATCGCCGCAGAGCGGCGGCGATCAGGCAGCACACGCGGCTGGCAAAGTGCCGGCTGCGTGTGCTGCTTTTTATTTGAGCCAAATCGGCCCAGCAGGGCCTGAGCGGCAGGCTCCGGCGGTACTGGACGAGCTGAGCTCGTCCAGACCGCCCAGCTAGTGTTGGGCGAACACCTGGATGTTCGGGTTCGGGCCGAACAGGCCGAACATGGGCCAGATGTTCGGCATGTTCGGCCCGAACGCCGAACTCAATGGAAGTCAATGGGACCCCCGAACATGGGGGCCCTATGGGGTCGCAGGCATAAGGGGGGAGCATGCCCCGGTCGCGGGGGGGGGTCAGAAATTCCCCCCACCCCCTCCGCTAGCGCTCCCCCCTCTGCCCGCTTCCCCATAAAAAAAGTTATAGTACCTGGTGCCTGGTGGCTGGCAGTGGAGTGAGGAGGAGGAGGAGGAGTCCGAGTAGCAGAGTGGCGTTGAGGCCGGGCAGCGGGCGGTTCAGCGCTAGTACCCTTGTGGTACTTCCGCCCTTTCTCTGACCTCACGTCCTCTGCATACGAGGGTACGCATCACGCGTACCCTCGTATGCGTCATCACGCAGAGGACGTGAGGTCAGAGAAAGGGCGGAAGTACCACAAGGTACTAGCGCTGAACCGCCCGAACCGCCCGCTGCCCGGCCTCAACGCCACTCTGCTACTCGGACTCCTCCTCCTCCTCCTCACTCCACTGCCAGCCACCAGGCACCAGGTACTATAACTTTTTTTATGGGGAAGCGGGCAGAGGGGGGTGCGCTAGCGGAGGGGGTGGGGGAAATTTCCGACCCCCCCCCCGCGACCGGGGCATGCTCCCCCCTTATGCCTGCGACCCCATAGGGGGGCAGTATTTGGCCGAACAGGGCCCTGTTCGGCCTAACAGGGGCCCTGTTCGGCCATGTTCGGCCATGCATTCAACAGTTCGGGCGAACCCCGAACAGTTTGGCCGAACACCACCAGGTGTTCGGCCGAACTCGAACATCACCCGAACAGGGTGATGTTCTGCAGAACCCGAACAGTGGCGAACACTGTTCGCCCAACACTACGCCCAGCAGGTTAAAGAAAGCCTCACTTCATACTGACACAGAGGTGCTCAAACCTATTGCGTGACCCACTGAGGTAAGTTATCTTATACTTTATGCTTGCAGTTTGTATTAATCCTTTTTGTGTCCATATAAAGCTCTATATACTGTCTGGGAATAGACTGTGGCTATACCCAGCTCTACCATGTATCTGTTTCACTTTGAGACATACAATATGAACCCTCCAATCTGTGAGCATTAAGCCTTAGCTATTTGATTTCTGACATCTAACCTTGCTTGCATGGCCCTGTGTTTATGTGGGCGGAAAATGTTTTTTTGTAGCAATGCTTTATGTAGCAATTATTTTATGTGTTCTCTACCAATTATCCGCTGCGCCAATTGTTGCAATTCTGTGGATAGTTATTTTGCGTATATCTTGTTTTTATTCCGATTGTGCTCCCATTTTTGCCTGAAGAAGCGGGGTCACGCCCGCGAAATGCATTGCATTTGTGGAGTTGAATAAATTATTTGTCAATTCTGTTTTATCGAGACTCAAGTGAGTTTTCTTTTTTTGTAAGAGGGAGGTGAGTCCACCTTAACATCCCCTCTGCTTTTAAGCGTTTTTTAAAACGTTTTACTCTACTCTGGCACATCTGTATACCGAGTTTTTGCTGACCACCTACGTGAGCACACGCAGTGTCACTGTGCCTGTCCGGTACCTGTTTGTGTGTGACAAGTGCACATTGTAATACCCACTGCATATACCTACCTGTTGTTCACTGTGCACCCACCCCCCTTCGTGAGCGCACGCAGTGTCACTGTGCCTGTCCCGTACCTGTCTGTGTGTTTGACAGGTGCACATTGTAATACCCACTGCATATACCTACCTGTTGTTCACTGTGCACCCACCCACCTACGTGAGCGCATGCAGTGTCACTATGCCTGTCCGGTACCTGTCTGTGTGTGACAGGTGCACATTGTAATACCCATCACTGCATATACCTACTACTACCTGTTGTTCACTTCAGTGTACCCATCCACCTACGTGAGTGCATGCAGTGTGATATGCCACTCTGTGCATACCTGTTAACTGCACCTGTGTGACTGCACATTGTATTACTCAAGTCAGTGCATACCTTTCACTTTAACCTCCCCCCCCCCATATGGAAAAAAACGGACAAAACAGGTAGAGGCAGAGGTAGAGGCAGACCCAGAGGAAGGCAACCCGGCAGGTCTGTGCGAGGTCATGGTGATGTGATTTTGTGCGGCCCTGGACCAAAGTACAGTGCTCAGAAGAAGGCATGTCCCATCAACTCTCAAGAGTGTCAGGACGTCGTCGACTATTTTACAAAGAACACCTCATCTTTCGCAGCCACCAGCGCTACTACAAGTACCACATCCTCTACATTTGACAGTTCGCAGGAGTTATTTGGTGGGGAAATCACTGATGCACAGCCATTATTGTTACAACCAGATGAATGCGCTAAGCAATTTACACCACCTCATTTGTCTGAGTTAGGCGACAATATGGACGTAATGTGTGCGGAGGGGGATGATGAAGTACCTGCTGTTGGTGCAATTTTGGAGGTGTCTGAGGAAAGCAAAGCTGGGCAGGATGATTATGATGATGATGATGATATGGATCCCACGTATGTTCCCAATAGAGGAGATGAACAGGGGAACAGTTCAGAGGGGGAGTCAGAGAGGAGTAGGAGGAGACGAATTCCTGAAAGAAGCAGGAGGAGCTCGTCATCAGAAACAGCTGGTGGCAGTGTCCGGCGCCATGTATTGCCACCTATGGACAGCCAGCCAACATGCCCTTCAACGTCAGCTGCTGATGCCACCATAGTGCCATCACCCCAGGGGGCTCAGCGGTTTGAAATTTTTTTAATGTGTCTGCCTCAGATCGGAGCAATACCATCTGTTCTCTCTCCCTCCAAAAATTGAGCCATGGAAAGGCCACTACTCACGTAGGGACAAGTGCCTTACGAAGGCACATGGAGAAAAGGCACAAACTGCAATGGGAAGAGCACCTGAGCAAAATCAGCACACAAAAGAAAAGCCACCCTCCTTCTACTCTTCTTCCTTCAGGTGCATCATCTTCAGCCGCTTTCTCCCTTACACCTTCACAACCACCCTCCTCCACTCCGCCTCTGACCTTGAGCGGTTCCTGCTCCTCTGCCCACAGCAGCCAGGTTTCTGTGAAGGAAATTTTTGACTGGAAGAAGCCAATTTCTGCCAGTCACCCCCTTGCCCGGCGTCTGACAGCTGGCTTGGTGGAACTGTTAGCTCGCCAGCTGTTACCATACCAGCTGGTGGACTCTGAGGCCTTCCGTAAATTTGTGGCCATTTGGACACTGCAGGCCGCAATTATTTCTCTATAAAGGCAATACCCAAACTGTACCATGAAGTTGAGAGGCAAGTGGTGTCATCTCTGGCACACAGTGTTGGGTCAAGGGTCCACCTGACCACGGATGCCTGGTCTGCCACAATTACAGTAAAAGGACACAATCTGGGGAGATGGGGATGTTGTGGCCCAACAACTGAACACTGATGCACAATGCATGCAGGCTCATGCGGCCGTTTGAGGAGGTGACCAACCTGGTGAGTCGCAGTGAAGGCACCATCATCGACTTGATCCCGTACGCTTACTTCCTGGAGTATGCTGTGCGTTGAGTGGTGGATCAAGCTGAGGAGAAGCGTGAACAGGAACAGTTATGGGAGGAACAGTTGTGGGAGCAATTACATCAGAACCAGATGTTTCTTCAACACCTGCGGCAGCACAGAGATGGGAGGAGGAGGAAGAGTCGTGTGGGGAAGAGGAGTCAGACTCGGATGATGAGGAAGGTGTTTCTTTGGAGGATAGAGTGACCAGACGTACCGGATTGCCCGGGACGCGTCCCGGATTCAGGGTCCGCTGTCCCAGGCAGCATGAGGTCCCGGGAAACCTCCCGCTTTCAGCAGCGGGACGTCCCGGCCTCGGGACTCTGGCCACTCTATCCTCATGAACTGGCAGCGGCGTCTATAGATGCCTTGCCAGTTCATTGCCCGCAGCCCCGCTCCAGCCTCCTTAGTCTTCCGGTGTTTTGACACCGGCAGGCGAGCAGGGCTACGGCAAGATGGCTGCCGAAGCCCTGTACTGGAGACTGTTTGTGTCTCTAGTACAGGGCTTCGGGTGCCATCTTGCCGTAGCCCTGTCAGCGCGGAACTCTGCTGGAGGAGGAAGGTGGTCCCGGGAGCAGTGCGCCATAGGCCGGAGACTTCTGTCAGGTGAGTAAATGCTTTTTACAGGTGAAATGTGCTCCCATTACGTTTTTTTTCTGGTGAAAAGTTTGCCCGCATTGCGTTTTTTTTTCTGGTGAAATGTTTGCCCGCATTGCATTTATTTTCTGGTGAAATGTTTGCCCACATTGCGTTTTTTCTGTGGTAAAATGTTTGCCCGCACTGCGTTTTTTTTCTGGTAAAATGTTTGCATGCATTGCGTTTTTTTTCTGGTGAAATGTTTGCCCGCATTGCGTTTTTTTTTCTGGTAAAATGTTTGCCCGCACTGCGTTTTTTTTCTGGTGAAATGTTTTCCCGCATTGCGTTTTTTTTCTGGTGAAATGTTTGCCCGCATTGCGTTTTTTTTATGGTGAAATGTTTGCCCGCATTGCGTTTATTTTCTGGTGAAATGTTTGCCCGCATTGCGCTTATTTTCTGGTGAAATGTTTGCCCGCATTACGTTTTTTTCTGGTGAAACCGGCAGGTGAGCAGGGCTACGGCAAGATGGCTGCCGAAGCCCTGTACTAGAGACTATTTGTGTCTCCAGTACAGGGCTTCGGGTGCCATCTTGCCGTAGCCCTGTCAGCGCGGAACTCTGCTGGAGGAGGAAGGTGGTCCCGGGAGCAGTGCGCCATAGGCCGGAGACTTCTGCCAGGTGAGTAAATGCTTTTTCCAGGTGAAATGTGCTCCCATTACGTTTTTTTCCTGGTGAAATGTTTGCCCGCATTGCGTTTATTTTCTGCTGAAATGTTTGCCCGCATTGCGTTTCTTTTCTGGTGAAATGTTTGCCCGCATTGCGTTTATTTTCTGGTGAAATGTTTGCCCGCATTATTTTGTACTGTCATTTTTGCCTGCATTGTGTTTATTTTATACTGACATGTTTCCCGCATTGCGTTTATTTTGTACTGACATGTCTGCCCGCATTGCGTTTATTTTGTCCTGACATGTTTGCCCGCATTGCGTTTATTTTGTACTGACATGTTGCCCGCATTGCATTTATTTTATACTGACATGTTTCCCGCATTGCTTTTATTTTGTGCTGACATGTTGCCCATTGCGTTTATTTTCTGGTGTCCTCCCCATTGAAGTCTATTGCGGACGGTTCTATCCAGGGGCAGCGTGGGGTCATGCGGGAGGGAGGGGAATAAAACAAATTAAATAATCAAATTATCTGATTGGCCCAAATTAGCATTGTATTGGATACAAGGGGATTTGTATCCAATGCAGTGCTGCCATTTGCTTCCTGGCTGTGGCTGAGCTAAGTGCTGTGATCTGTGTGATTTGCTGATCTGCTGATCAACTTTTCTGCCTACCTGTTACCGATTTTTTTTTTTTTTTTTTTTTGCCTAGATTTTGACTATTCTCTTTGCCTTCAGCCTGCACTGATTTTTGCCTGGACTTTGATTGGTTTGCTGTTGATGATTTTTGCCTGAATTTTGTCTACTCTCTGCCCATTGCCTGTACTGACCTCTGCCTGGATTTGAAAACTTTCTGCCTGTCATTGGCACCGACCTCTGCATGCCTTTCATCTGCTATGGTGTCAGCCTCCAGTAGGTGTATCACTGCGGAAGCACTGGTGGAGTTTGAGGACAGTGATCTGCAGTCACTAGCGGACTTAAGTGATAGTGACGCACCTGGGGATCTGTCATCTGACCCAGGTAGTGACAGTGACTCCATCACCACTGAGGTCAGTGATGTCCCCGTTTGGTGCCCCATAGACCTTTCTCAGGTTCCACCACCACCCCCACGTTTCCCTTTTACTTGGGAGCTGGGCCTAAAGATAGAGTGCAAGCACAACCGCCTGACATACCTGCAGCTTTTCTTCACGGACGCAGTGTTGCCAACCGTCCGTCAAAAGACGGACTGTCAGTAAAAAAACACTCAAACACTCAAAAAACACTCAAAATAGAGCTGTCCGTACTGCCCGTATTTCATAGGGAGTCGTCCGTCTAAATACGCATCCATGCAGCAAATCTGTTCTGCGCATGCGTGCTCTATTTCCCCGGGGCCTCTCGCTGCCCAATAAAAGAGAGGCAGCAAGTGAGTCATTAGGCAGTCGGCCCAGCCCCAGCCAGTGAGTCACCACGAGGAGGAAGAGGAGTGAAGTCCCGGTCGGAGCGGGGGTTGCCTGCCACAGCAGCCAGCCACTGAGCATGAGCAGCCGAGCAGGAGGTGGCCCTGAGTCCACTCCACTGACTGTGACAGCAGCGCCTGCTGCCGCCGCCCACCAGCGCCAGGAGGAAGGAAACGAACAGCCACTCGGCCAGAGGCAGAGACAGTACACAGCACACACTGTGACTGTGTGAGTCAGTGAGAGAGAGGCACCGCCACCGCACCATATGGTATGTGATTGTGGACTAGTCTGTGTGTGAGCTGCTGTGAGAGGCGACTGGCAAGCCTGTCAGGTGTGTGTGAGCTCAGGGGAGGGGAGGGGAGTCAGTGTCAGTGAATGGAGAACCTGGGGCTGGGAGGAGGGGATGGGGAGACTTATCTTAGAGTTGAAGGAGCTGTGCTGTGGGGGGAGGGGGAGTCGGGGACTGGACTTGTCCTCCTGTCTGTACTGAGCATCATGGCATGCCAATGAATTGTAGTGTGCATCATCTGACAGCATGCATGGGACTTGTAGTGCCCCTCTTCTACTGACATTGCAATGCATGCTGGGACTTTTAGTGCTCCTCAGACAGAGCATGCTGGGACTTGGAGTCTGGGACTTGCAGTGCCCCCCTATCATCTGCTACTGACAAAGCATGCTGGGACTTGTTGTACCCACTACCCTCCCTCCATCTTCTAGTGACAGACAGTCAGAGTAAGAGCATGCTTTCCCCTGCTGCCAGCCAGAGAGAGAGAGAAAGGCCACACAGCAGCATTCCAAGGCCAAGCGAGTGGGTGTCGGTGAGTCTGAGAGTCAGTCAGTTTGGTCACTGGTGGTGAAGTCCGGTCCACCCTCCCTACCCTGAGTGCCTGACCGTTACCTATGCCACTGCATGCCGGCCAGGCCCGCTGCGCTGCCACGAAGAGTCTCAGACAGGGACGGATCTAAGGGGGGAGGGGGCAAGCGGGCATCTTGCCCCAGGCGCAGTTTGTTGAATTCTTAAAAAGGCTGCAAATTTTGGATGGGGAATGGCAGTTTAGGCGCCAAAACCTGACCTTGCCCCAGGCGCAACGTGGTCTAGATCCATTCCTGGTCTCAGACTCAGAAAGGCTGCCAATGGTACCATGCTTGCTTGGTAAACTTAAAGTGTACCAGAGATGAGACATACTTACCTTTTTATACATACCTCCTTGGGTTTGCTCCAGCCCCATGCACACAGATCGCTCCCAGCCTCCCACGCCACAGTCCTCCACTACCCACAGCAGTTCTGGTACTGGGTCCCGTAACTTCCTCCAATTGCGGCCAGTCTGAGGCTATTTACGTATTTCTCCAATCTCCATCTCCCGCTGGAGAGATACATAGAGGTTGCACTTGTGCCGAATGGCTGTGACAGGAGGAAGTTACAGGACCCAGTACTGGCGTTGGGAGCGAGCGATCTGTGCACATGGGGCTGGAGCACCTCCCAGTCCCCAGATATGTATAAAAAGGTAAGTATGTCTCGTCTCTGGTTTCTTTTAACATGTGCGCATGCATGCTTATATAACCGCTGCAGAACCTCTTGGAGGACATGGAAATGTATTTATTTAGCAATGGTTTACACTAAAAGAAGAACTTCAGTGGAAATGTCATAAAAAATGCTTCATATTTACAATAATTATGTAAAAATGATTGAATCAGTGTTTGCCCATTGGAAAAATCTTTCCTCTCCCTGATTTACATTCTGACATTTTTACTGCTAGCAGGTGATGTTAGTGCAGTGGAAGGAGACGCTGCTTGCTTTTTGGCAGTTGGAAACAGCTGTTCTTTTCCACAATGCAACAAGGCTCCCACAGTGTGATATCAAAACCATGGTCCTGACATCACACTGTGGGAGGGGTATCACCACAATATCAGCCGTACAGAGTCCCTTGATAATCCATTTGGGAAAAGGAAAAGATTTCTCATGGGAAAGGGGGTATAAGTTACTGATTGGGATGGAGGTCATTTCTTGGTTACAGTTTCTCTTTAAGTTGTGGTTATTATTGTTGGTTAGTCTGGGGTTCTGCAGCATCTCCAGCTCTGACCAGTGGTGTGTGTACAGTAATATACAGTATGTGTTGCTGAGTAGGCTAATGGTAAGTGCTGCTGCTGCTGCAGAACCTCTTACGGAAGTGTAGCTGTCACTGTGATGCCGGTAGGAGGGGGAGAGTGGGAATGCTATGCTTAACTTTATAATGCCAAAAACATTTGCAAGGTGTGTGTGTGTGTGTGTGTGTGTGCGTGCGCGCGCGTGCGCGTGCGTGCGTATTTGTGTGTGTGTGTATTCGTGTGTGTGTATTCTCTCTATCTATCTCAATCTTACTTTGGGTAAGAAAGTCTTCTCAGTTCAGGAATGCTGTTTCACATTAGCCTTATGCAGTAATCACCTGCTTCAGCTATGTTTCTCACCTCCCCGAAATCACAAGAAGTTCCCCCAAAAGCCCGCTATTGACTCCGCCCCTTGACTCCGCCCCTGTCGGTCCAAAACTTAGGGTGTCCAGATTTTTTTACCATTTTGTCCAGCAAAAATTCGAAATTGGGTTGGCAACCCTGCACGGACGCGGTTATTGAAAAAAAAAGTGGAGGAGACTAACGGCTATGCTCCACAAGGGTGCTTTTCCAGGAGCAGGACATGGGACCCAGGCACCAAAGAGGACATTTGGCTGTTTTTGGGACTAATTATTCTGTAGGGAGTGGTGATGTCAGAATATCAGTTTAACTTGATAATGAAGTTCTTTGCCAACAAACACGGGGTCCGTTAAAAATGGCGCCAGTTATCGTAGTTAAAAAAACGGCGCCCCATAGAGAACCACTATCGCTAGTTATTTTTCGTTTTTGACAGCTAAAAAATGGCGCCGGCTTTAAAAACGATATTTATCGTTTATATTTATATTTGTATTGCTCCCAAACGATATTTATCATTTTAACCCTTGCTTTGCTGCCGTTTGGAAAATATCTGCCCGCCGGCTTTAATGTTTAATAGCAAAGCCCCCTTAAAAGCTAAAAACACCAAATTTGCAGGGAATGTTAAGAAGAAAATTGTGAACAAGAGGAAATTTTTTTTTTTCAAAAAGACCTTATAGTTTTTGAGAAAATCGATTTTGAATATTCTTCTTCTGACCGTGGGAAAATTAAACACCCGCCGACTTTAGCGGTTAATAGCAAAGCCCCTTTAAATGCCAGAAACACCAAATGTGTAGGGAATGTTAAGAAGAATAGTAGGAACACGAAGAAAAAAAATTGTTCAAAAAGACCTTATAGTTTTTGAGAAAATCGATTTTAAATCTTCAAAGAGGAAATGTTTCTATTTAAATAGCGTACTGACATTTCCGTGGAAACTTTTCCCGCTGACTTTAGCAGCTAATAGCAAAGTCCCCTTAAATCCTAGCAACACCAAATTTGCAGGATATGTTAAAAAGATACTGGGAAACAATATTTAAAAAAAAAATTGAAATTTTTTTTTTTTTTTAAATTAAAATTTGTGGGTTATGTTCAGAGTGTGGGAAATTTTTTGAAAAAAATGACGTGGGGTCCCCCCTCCCGAGCCTCTGTAACCCCTTGTCCCCCATGCAGGCTGGGATAGCCAGAATGCGGAGCCCCGGCCGACTGGGGCTTCGCACCCTGAGCTATACCAGCCCGCATGGTGCATGGTATGGGGGGGCTCCTGGGGGAGGGGCGGCAAAGCCTTCTGGTCAGAAAGTATGACCCCCCCAGCATTACAGGGACATAAGTGTGGACGAGAGTCTGATGGTCTATAAGGGGAGGAGGCTGAGTTGGCTCCAATACATAGCTTCCAAGCAGGCTCGCTTTGGCGTAAAGTCATATATGCTATGTGAGCCGGCAACCAGATACATTTGGAACACTATATTGTATATTGGAAAAGGCACCAAGTTTAACCCCAGGTTCAGCGACTAAGGAGTGGTGACATCCTCTGTACTGTCTCTTGTTGAGCCTTTACTGGACAAAGGCTGACACTTTGTACAGCTCCCCTGAACTGTTTGAGTTCTTCATCAAGCATAAGCATAGACTGATGCCTATGGCACCATTAGGCCTAACAGGCGGGAGATGCCATCAGCATTTGCTAAGCAAAAGCTGAACACTGGGGACATAGTTGCTTGGCAAAAGGGGAAGATGCTGACTCTCTGCCGGCATGACAAAAAATTGTGTCTCCTCTGCACAGTCCACGACACCTCAGCTGTCACCGCCAGAACAAGAGGAGGAAAAGACATTGAAAAACCTCAGGTCGTGGTGGACTATAATTTCACGATGGGTGGTGTGGAGAGAGCCGACGAGGTGATTATCTTTTACCCTGTAGTCTGCAAAGAACAAAAAAATACTACAAGAAAATATTTAGACATCTCCTGGAGCAAAGTCTGTGGAATGCGTACATCCTCTACAAGCAGCATTGACAGGCCAGTAACTCACGCAGACTTTATATGGAAGATGTGTGAGTGCATCTGCCTGAAATATCAGACCACAGCAGATGCCAGAGTGGGGTGCCGTGCCTCCTACATTGTGAACCCAGAGTGCCTCACTGGCCGTCACTTCATAGAGTACATACCACCCACTACCCTAAAAATACACCAACCAGGACTAGTGTTGGGCGAACAGTGTTCGCCACTGTTCGGGTTCTGCAGAACATCACCCTGTTCGGGTGATGTTCGAGTTCGGCCGAACACCTGACGGTGCTCGGCCAAACCGTTCGGCCACATGGCCGAACTAAGAGCGCATGGCCGAACGTTCCCCGAACGTTCGGCTAGCGCTGTGATTGGCCGAACGGGTCACGTGGTTCGGGCCCGAACGCGCTCTGATTGGCCGAACGGTCACGTGGTTCGGGTAAATAAATACCCGAACCACGTCATATCTCCGCCATTTCTCTGGGTTTAGCTTTGGGTAGGCAGGCAGGGTAGTTCGCTCTCCAGCCACGCTAGCCAGGGTCCCCCCCAGTCATTGTGTGTCGCTGCTGGGAACAGTAGTACACCGCTCGCTCAGCCACACTATATATATAGCATTGTTTACTGCCACTGTGTACCTCGCTCAGCCACGCTATATATAGCATTGTGTTTTCTGACACTCTGTGTACACGGCTTAGCCTGGCTATATAGCATTGTGTGTACTGCCACTGTGCACCTCGCTCAGCCACGCTATATATAGCATTGTGTTTTCTGACACTCTGTGTACACGGCTTAGCCTGACTATATAGCATTGTGTGTACTGCCACTGTGCACCTCGCTCAGCCACGCTATATATAGCATTGTGTTTTCTGACACTCTGTGTACACGGCTTAGCCTGACTATATAGCATTGTGTGTACTGCCACTGTGCACCTCGCTCAGCCACGCTATATATAGCATTGTGTTTACTGCCACTCTGTGTACACCGCTCAGCCAGACTATATACCATTGTTTACTGACACTCTGTGTACACCGCTCAGCCAGACTATATACCATTGTTTACTGACACTCTGTATACACGGCTCAGCCTGACTATATAGCATTGTGTGTACTGCCACTGTGCACCTCGCTCAGCCACGCTATATATAGAGCTTTTTGTTTAATGCCACTCTGTGTACACGGCTTAGCCTGACTATATAGCATTGTGTGTACTGCCACTGTGCACCTCGCTCAGCCACGCTATATATAGCATTGTGTTTACTGCCACTCTGTGTACACCGCTTAGCCAGACTATATACCATTGTTTACTGACACTCTGTGTACACCGCTCAGCCAGACTATATACCATTGTTTACTGGCACTCTGTGTACACGGCTCAGCCTGACTATATAGCATTGTGTGTACTGCCACTGTGCACCTCGCTCAGCCACGCTATATATAGCATTGTGTTTACTGCCACTCTGTGTACACCGCTCAGCCAGACTATATACCATTGTTTACTGACACTCTGTGTACACCGCTCAGCCAGACTATATACCATTGTTTACTGACACTCTGTGTACACGGCTCAGCCTGACTATATAGCATTGTGTTTACTTCCACTCTGTGTTTGCTGGGCCTGGGAACAGTAGTACACCGCTCACCTGCCACTGTATAGCATTGTGCTCTGTGTCGCTGCTGGGAATAGTGGTACACCGCTCACCCGCCACTGTATAGCATTGTGCTCTGTGTCGCTGCTGGGAATAGTGGTACTGTATAGCATTTCTGTACTGCCACTGTACTGCTGCCAGTCAGCGTGTACTGTAAGGATAAGTGAAATGAGGAAGAAATCCGGTGAAAGAGGAAGGGGCAAGGGAAGAGGTGTTTCCCCTGACGGTTCACGTACAGGCCACAGGGGAGCACCCAAGAAAACCTACTCAATACCGCCCATGTTGTCCAGGACAACAACCCTCACAGATCCAAAAGAACAGGACCAGATAATTACTTGGATGACCTCTCAAGCGTCCAGCAGTGGGTTAAGCAGCACCAGCACATCACGCACGAGGTCCGAGTCCTCAGCCAGTTACAAGGAGCCAGTGGGCACAAAGCTGACACAACCGGCAGCGACACCACGCACACAACTGCCAGATAACCAGTCCGATGAATTACTTCAGGACACAATGGGGTATTCGCAGGAGCTATTCCCAGCCCAACAAACTTCCACCTTTCAAAGGTCAATGGAGGAACAGCCAGAAATGTTGTGCCCGGATTCACAACCATTAACTGTGGGAAATGCACCGCGCACTGAAATACAAGGCGAGTCCGAGGAGGACTCGGAAACCCAAATCCCAGAGCAAGTTGGGCAGGAGGGGTTGCAATTGCAGGAGGTCGGCCGACAAGATCTGGAAGACGACGTTGGAGTGAGCTGCGCAGAGGTTGTTCTGGGGAGCTCTACTCCACGGCGGCGGCCCCCCACAATGACATATGACGAGTTTGAGGAGATGGAAGAGGAGGGTATGGACAATGTGGACATAGACCCAGATTTTGTTTGTGAACGAGAACATCGCCATCGTAGCAGCAGCACAGATGAGTCTGTTGAAGAACCCACTGCTGCACGAGTTCGCCTTGTGCCACAAGGTAGGCGGCGCGCAATTTCAGGCACCACAAGCGTGGAAGTTCAAGTGAGAGGCAAAAGAGGAGCAAACAGAAATCGCCAGCAAGGAGGCAGGTGCTCCAAAGTCTGGGCTTTCTTTGAAGACTGCACTGAGGATGTTACCATGGCAATTTGCAAGGTGTGCAAGACCCGCCTGAGCAGGGGGAAAAGTATTAACAACCTCTCCACCACCAGCATGAGCCGCCACATGCTATCCAAACATCCCACTCTGTGGGCAAACGCGGCAGGACAGGGTACCAGCAACACTGCCTCCCTTGGGTTCACCAGACTCACCACCAGACCCGCCTCAGCAGCAGCAGTAGCCCAGCCATTGCGTGGTTCACAACATTCACAAACATCAGACGACGCTGACACTGTCACTTTCCGGAGTAGTGCTCTTGAGGTCTCCCAGTGTTCATCAAACACAACAACCAACAGCCCTTCCGTGTGCAGCGCTACGGTTCAGTTGTCTGTGTCGGAGATGTTTGAGTGCAAGAGGAAATTGCCAGCAAATGACCCCCGGGCCGTGGCAGTAACAGCCAGCATAGCCAAGCTTCTGGCCTGCGAAATGCTGCCATATCGAGTGGTGGAGACAAACAGCTTCAAAGGCATGATGTCAGTGGCCATCCCACGTTACGTGGTTCCCAGCCGCTACCACTTTGCGCGCTCTGCAGTGCCTGAGTTGCATGAGCACGTGGTCAGCAAAATAACCAGAAGCTTGAAGAATGCCGTTGCCTGCAAGGTTCACCTCACCACTGACACTTGGACGAGTGCGTTCGGACAGGGTCGATACATCTCCCTTACCGCGCACTGGGTGAACCTTGTGGAGCCTGGCAGCGATTCCTCACCTGCTACGGCGCGGGTGTTGCCCACGCCGCAAACAGCTGCACCGCCGTCCCTCCCACTGGATAACAACAGCAGCACCTACCTCTCTGTCTCTGACTCCTTCTCCTCCAACGCATCTCAAAGCTGTACCTCATCCGGAAACGCTAACCCAGCAGCAGTAGGATCATGGAAGCAGTGCAGCACAGCTGTTGGCATGCGTCAGCAAGCGTTGCTGAAGCTGATCTGCCTTGGGGATAAGCAGCACACAGGGGAGGAAATTTGGAAGGGAATAAAGGAACAGACGGATTTGTGGCTGGCACCGCTGGACCTGAAACCGGGCATGGTTGTGTGTGATAATGGGAGTAATCTCATTCGCGCTTTAAGGTTGGCTAAGCTGACACACATCCCTTGCCTGGCGCACGTGATGAACCTAGTAGTTTAGCGGTTCCTGAGGACATACCCAGGCGTGGCCGATCTTCTGTTGAAGGTGCGTCGAGTGGCCAAACATTGTAGAAATTCCAGTACTGCTTCGGGGGCACTCGCCAAGATGCAGGAGCGCTTCAATCTCCCCCACCATCGCTTGCTGTGTGATGTCCCTACGCGCTGGAATTCTACGCTGCACATGCTAGCACGCTTTTGTGAGCAGAAGAGTGCAGTGGTCCAGTACATGACGGCGCAGTACCGAGGCGCATCCGGACAGCTGCCAAGCTTCTGTGGATCCGATTGGGCCAACATGTTGGACCTCTGCCAAGTCCTCCAAAATTTTGAGCAATCCACGTTGCTTGTGAGCAGTGACAACTCTTCAGTCAGCATTACCATACCACTGCTGTGTTTACTGAAGAGGTCAATGTTGAAAATCAAGGAAACAGCTGTCATGATGCAACTGGGGGAATCTGAAGGAGAAAACAATCAGCGTGATGGTACCAACATCAGGCCATCCGCCTCAGGGAACGCTGGCCCCAGCAGCTATGACGAAGAAGAGGAGGAGGAACAGCTGGAGTTGGAGCAGGAATTTCATGCCACCACTGACGAGGGCCAGAGCGGTGCACGTTGGACTTCCACAATTCAGCGCGAATGGTCAGCAGAAGCAGACCAGGAGGAAGGTGACGACTATGATGCATCACAACAACTATCACAACGCTCACAAGAGGATGATGAGGATTCTGGTAGGACTCTGGCACACATGGCTCAATTCATGCTAGACTGCATTGAACGCGACCCACGCATTGTGCGCATTCTGGACAACACCAATTACTGGGTTTATACCCTTCTGGATCCACGGTACAAACACAATGTTCCAAAACTGCTTGAAGAAAGAGTCAGACAGGTCAAAATGGAAGAATACCAGCAGGCCCTTGTGGAGACTTTAGAGAGGAGATTGACATCCTCCCCCTCCTCTAGCCAGTTGTACGCCGACAGACTGACTTCCGCAAACCCAGGATGACCAGGAGGGCAGCAAACAACGCAAGCCGCAGCTAGTGCCCAAAAGGGAATGGTATCGGCAGTGTCCATGGAGTGGGAAAATTTTCTGACACCCATGCAGCAGCAGCCCACTGAACAGCAAGCGTGCAGATCCACCTCCAACACCGATCGCCTGGAGAAGATGGTCAAGGACTACATGTCAGATGACGTAGCTGTGTCGAACAATCCATCTGCACCCTTCAACTATTGGGTATCGAAGCTAGACACCTGGCACGAACTGGCGATGTACGCAATAGAGGTGCTGGCTTGCCCGGCAGCCAGCGTTATGGCATCGTCACAGATCGGCGTATCCGCCTCTCTACAGAAAATGCAGACCGTCTGACTCAAATTAAAATGAATCAATCCTGGATTGGAAATGACTACGCAACACTCCAGGACCCCAACCAAGTAACATGACCAATGAACATCTGGGATGGTGTAGCGTTTCCGGTCCCTGTTTATTGAACCTCTCATCTGTATTACATTTATGACTGCATGGCGGCAAAAAGCATTGCTGCTATATCCGCACGCTTTTTGTCCTCATGCAAGGCCTGGGTTGTTGTGTCTCAAAAAGCATGGCCTTCTCCTCCTGCGCCTCCTCCTGTTCCATCACGTCTGCTGCTGCTGCTGGGTTAGCGTTGCCGCGTGGTCCCTGTTTATTGAACCACTTATCTTTATTACATTTATGACTGCATGGCGGTACCTCATGCAAGGCCTGGGTTGTTGTGTCTCACAAAGCGTGGCCTTCTCCTCCTGCACCTCCTCCTGTTCCATCACGTCTGCTGCTGCTGGGTTAGCGTTGCCGCGTGGTCCCTGTTTATTGAACCACTTATCTTTATTACATTTATGACTGCATGGCAGTACCTCATGCAAGGCCTGGGTTGTTGTGTCTCACAAAGCGTGGCCTTCTCCTCCTGCGCCTCCTCCTGTTCCATCACGTCTGCTGCTGCTGGGTTAGCATTGCCGCGTGGTCCCTGTTTATTGAACCACTTATCTTTATTACATTTATGACTGCATGGCGGTACAAAGCATGCTATCCGCACGCTTCTTGTCCTCATGCAAGGCCTGGGTTGTTGTGTCTCACAAAGCGTGGCCTTCTCCTCCTGCGCCTCCTCCTGTTCCATCACGTCTGCTGCTGCTGGGTTAGCGTTGCCGCGTGGTCCCTGTTTATTGAACCACTTATCTTTATTACATTTATGACTGCATGGCGGTACCTCATGCAAGGCCTGGGTTGTTGTGTCTCACAAAGCGTGACCTTCTCCTCCTGCGCCTCCTCCTGTTCCATCACGTCTGCTGCTGCTGGGTTAGCGTTGCCGCGTGGTCCCTGTTTATTGAACCACTTATCTTTATTACATTTATGACTGCATGGCGGTACAAAGCATGCTATCCGCACGCTTCTTGTCCTCATGCAAGGCCTGGGTTGTTGTGTCTCACAAAGCGTGGCCTTCTCCTCCTGCGCCTCCTCCTGTTCCATCACGTCTGCTGCTGCTGGGTTAGCGTTGCCGCGTGGTCCCTGTTTATTGAACCACTTATCTTTATTACATTTATGACTGCATGGCGGTACAAAGCATGCTATCCGCACGCTTCTTGTCCTCATGCAAGGCCTGGGTTGTTGTGTCTCACAAAGCGTGGCCTTCTCCTCCTGCGCCACCCTCCTCCTGTTCCATCACGTGTGCTGCTGCTGGGTTAGCGTTACCGGTCCCTTTTCCTGGAACCTCTTATATGTATTACATTTATGACTGCATGCCGACAAAAAGCATGTTACCTGTGCAAAGAAAACAGACATTTCCCGCATTTAAAAGACAGTTTTCCCTTTGAAACTTTAAAATCGATTTTCTCAAAAACTATAAGCTCTTTTTGCTAAATTTTTTTCTCCTCTTGTACCCACTCCCAAGGTGCACATACCCTGTAAATTTGGGGTATGTAGCATGTAAGGAGGCTTTACAAAGCACAAAAGTTCGGGTCCCCATTGACTTCCATTATGTTCGGAGTTCGGGTCGAACACCCGAACATCGCGGCCATGTTCGGCCTGTTCGGCCCGAACCCGAAC
Organism: Hyperolius riggenbachi; assembly: GCF_040937935.1. Lineage (NCBI taxonomy): Eukaryota > Metazoa > Chordata > Amphibia > Anura > Hyperoliidae > Hyperolius > Hyperolius riggenbachi. The sequence goes on along the minus strand of NC_090657.1, from coordinate 31,411,424 downwards.
ATCTAGATGTTCGCCCAACACTAACCAGGACATGTGGCGTTTCCTGCTCTAAGACTGATGATAAAGGCAAAAAAGTCTGAAAGGAATCCCGAATGTACTGCCCTGATTGTGATGTTGGACTCTGCTGTTCCCTGCTTTAAAATGTACCATACATGGGGGGTGTATTTGGTATACTTGTACATACTGTATTATAATCTGTTGCCTTATTTGTACAGTTTTCCTATTTTTTTTTTTCAGTTTATTGATAAATTGAATTATTTCAACAAATTTGTGTTCTAGTCTTTTATTTATATGCAGAAGGTCTACCAGGCTTTTATTCTGACATATTTTGGTGAGTTATGACTTAAGAATTAGATGCCTAAAATTCATGAAAAAAATCTACCACTTTTAGACTCATAATTCCAGACAGAAATGCACCACCAGGGAGGTTAAACACCAGCAATTTTTACATTTCGGCGCTGCGTCCATTCATCTGCCAATAACTTTATCAGTACTTATCACACTAAAATGATCTAAACATTGTTTTTTTTCCTACAAAGTAGGAAACTGCATTTTAATGGTAATAAAAAGAAAAAGATAGAAAAAAGTCATTATTTCTCAGTTTTGGGCCATTATAGTTTTAAAATAAAATGTTCTACTGTGGATAAAAGCCACACATTTTATTTGCTAATTTTTCCCAGTTATTGCAATGTTTAAAATATTTCCCTATCAAAGTGTATGGCACCAATATTTTATTTGGAAATAAAGGTGTATATTATCAGTTTTGTGTCCATCACTTTTTACAAGCCCATATTTTCAAAATTAACTGTAATATACCCTTTTAACATACATATTAAAAACTTCAGTCCCTAAGGTAACTGTTTATGTCATTTTTTTTATTTTTACTGCAACATTTTTATTTGGGTAATTATGGGATAGTGTGGGAGGTAAGGCGTTAATTTTAAATGTATGTGTGGATCTTTTTATTAAAATAAATGTATGTAAGTGTAATTTTACTATTTGGCCACAAGATGTCCTTGTGCATTATTTCCTATTAGCGTATTATAAGTACTAAAAAAAAGTAATGTGTGGACGTTTTACTTCAGTAGATACAATGACCGCGGCATCTCATTGATGCCAGGGATCATTAACATGGGGACTTAGATTAACCATTTCAGCCTCCCGGATGTGAGTCTCACATCTGTGGCAGCTGCTGCTACAGCCGAAGGGAGGTGAGACTCGCGTCCATGCACTTTGCAAGGATGCACTTGCAATTGTGCGCGCAATCGTGATGGTCACAGAAATGGGGGATTGGTGGAAGGGGGACAGAAGTCCCCTGAGCCAACTTGTGCTTGTACAGTGAGAATGATCACTGTTTTTGTTCATGCTTTAAAGAGCTATAAAAATGTATTAAAGCACCTGATAAATGCGGCAAGATTACTTATTAGTAGACATTGGAAAATTACCCAAGTACCAACACTGGGTGAATGGCTTAGAGAGATATAATTTATTCATCGAATGGAACAGCTCACACAGGCGAATATGGGGGGAGGGGGGGAAATAGTTGCTGGCACTTATCTAGGAGGAGTGGGTTCATTTTACCGAATCAGAAGAGTATAGACTTATATTAGGCTGGGGTTAAAATCAGTCTAGAGCAATAGATGGGGACATGTTAATTACGAATATTGGTGTGCTACAGGGTGAGCCTGCCTTGCACACCCAGTGGGGACCAGAGTTTTGTTTTTTGTCTTTTCTCTTTCTTTCTTGTTTTTTTTTTCCCTTTTTTTTTCTGGTTATTCCCTTTCTTACTTTCTTCTTTATTGAGCCACTATGGAGGGCAGCGGGACAGGACAATGTTTTTTGTACGCGACACAGGTCCTCAACTTATAATATGACATGGACATCCTCTTGAACAGAGTTCCCCAACCCTGTTCTCAAGGTGCATGTTTTGTGGAAATCCTCAGAGGCAGTTAATCAGCTCTGCTGAGACACTAATTACCTCACCTGTGTATGTTTGTGGTTTCCATAAAACATGTACTGTTAGTGGGCCTTGAGGACAGGGTTGGGGAACTCTGCTCTTGAGCATCCAGAAGCCTTAAAGAGGAAGTGTTGCGAAAATCTTAAAATGTAAAACACATACAAGTAAGAAGTGCGTTTCTTCCAGAGTAAAATGAGCTTCTCCTATGTTCCTGTCACTTACAATAAGAAGTAGAAATCTGTCATTACCAACAGATTTTGGACTCGCCCATCTTCTCATGGGGGGGGGGTTCTAAGGGTTTTCTTCATTTTTAAAAGCACTTAGTGAATGGCAGTTTCTCCGTCCAACTGCCAAAATAGTGTGCAGCGATCAGGGAGGCTGGCCAGCATATCTTTGTATAAACCGTTTTCAGAGAATGTCTTTATAAAGAATAAAGGCCATGCTGAGAATCCGCGTCAAGGTAATGATCATGAAGGGGAATTGACACATGTACATGCCTTTTGTTTTGTTTTGTTGCAGCTGCAGTGCAGCCAGAAAAATTAGGCAGACATGTACACGCACCAGAAAAAAAATTATTATAGCGAATTCCTGGACCCTGTTGGTGGTGGCAGAGAAGGCAGTCAAGCAGCCTGCAGGCAGAGATGCTGTGTGTGGGGACTGACTTAGTCTTCGGGCAGGCCTGACCGTGCTTTGCAGACCAGGCATCCATGGTCAGATGGACCCTTGACCCAATGCTGTGTGCCAGAAATGTCACCACTTGCCTTTCAGCATCACGGTACAGTTTAGGTATCGCTTTTTTTAGAAATAATCACGGCCTGGTATTTTCCACTGTGGTGTGTGGCTTTGCTTTTGTGTGCTGCTTTTCCTCAGGTGGTCATTACATTGCAGTTTGTGCTTTGTAATCATGTGTCTTCGTAAGGTAGTTGTCCCTGCGCAGGTCTTGGTCTTTCCAAAGCTCAATTTTTTGTAGCAGAGAGTACAGATGGCATTGCTCTCATCTGAGGCAGACACAAAAAAATTTCCACACCGCTGAGCCCTGTGATGATGGCACTTTGGTGATGGCTGCCGACTGAGGGTTAAGTGAGTTGCCAGAATCAGAGCAGGAAGAGGAAGATATGTCACGCTTTTGAGTGGCAGCTGAGGAAGATGAGGTGTTCTGTGTTAAATAGTCAACTATGTCCTGACAACTATGTCCTGACAATATTGGGTGTTGATGGCACGTGCCTTCTTCTGAACACTGTACTTTGGTCGAGGGCTGCACAAAATCACAACAGCGTGACCTCGAACAAACCTGCCAGGTGGCCTGCCTCTGGCTCTGCCTCTTGTTTTGCCCATATTGGGGGCGATGAAGTGAAAGGTATGCACTGAATTGGCTAATACAATGTACGGTTACACAGGTGCAGTGAACAGGTTGCATCGACTGCTGGTACAACAATGTGCGGTTACACAGGTGCAGTTAACAGGTATGCACGTACTGGTATATAAAACAGCGTGCGGTCACACAGGTGCAGTGAAAAGGTATGCAGTGACTGGTATTACAAATGTGCAGCTGTCACACACACACACACACACACACACACACACACACACACACACACACACACACACACACACACACACACACACACACGTACTGTGAACAGGTGCAGTGACTGGTGGTATATAACACTGCGTGCGCTCACGTAGGTAGGTAGGTAGGTGCACTGAACAACAGGTGGGTATGCAGTGATTGGTATCCATGGATAGTAGGGAAAGATGTAACTCTGGTGGAGTTTTGTCGCCACCTAGAGGATGCGCCTGGCTAACGGATAAGTACCCAAATGTGCAGCTGTCATACACACACACACACAGGTACCGTGAACAGGTGCTGTCTGTGACACTGCGTACGGTCATGTAGGTAGGTGGGTGCACTGAACAACAGGTAGGTATATGCAGTGATAGGTATTACAAATGTGCAGCTGTCACACACACACACAGGTACTGTGAACAGGTGCAGTGACTGGTGCTATTAAATATCACACTGCGTGCGCTCACATAGGTAGGTGGGTGCACTGAACTACAGGTAGGTATGCAGTGATGGGTATTACAAATGTGCACCTGTCACACACACACAGGTGTTGTGAACTGGTGCAGAGACACTGCGTGTGGTCACGTAGGTAGGTGGGTGGGTGCACTGAACAACAGGTAGGTACCGTCTTTCCCCGAATATAAGACACTGTCTTATATTCTTTTTGGGGAGGAAAAATGTGCTAGGGCTTATTATCGGGGGGGAGGGGCTAGACGCTTTGTGTATGGGGAGGTGTGTGGGCTCTTACCGCACCTCCCTTGTGGCTGCGTCCCCCTCCGTTCCAAGCAATTTCTCCGGTGGTGGCAGCGGCGGCGACGTGGTATTCAAGCTATGAGGGCACCCTTTGACCCTCACGCTGCACGCAGTACGCTTTGCCGGCTTTGCGCAGGCGCTCCCCTCCTATCATAATTGTGCGCCTGGCTGATGCGTCCCAGGCGCACATTGATTATTACATTAGGGGAGCGTCAGCACCGAGCCGGCAAAGCGTACTGCGTGCAGCGTGAGGGTCAAAGGGCGCCCTCATAGCTAGAATACCATGTCGCCGCCGCTGCCACCACCGGAGAAATTGCTTGGAACGGAGGGGGACGCAGCCACAAGGGAGGTGCGGTAAGAGACCACACACCTCCCCATACACACAGCGCCCCCCCCCCCCCCCCCCCCAGCTAGGCCTTATTTTCGGGGTAGATCTTATATTTCAAGCATGCTTGAAATATAAGGGAGGCCTTATTTTCGGGGTAGGTCCTATTTTTGGGGAAAGACGGTATATGCAGTGATGGGTATTACAAATGTGCAGCTGTCACACACACAGGTAGTCACTGAATGTGCTGGGCCTGGCAGTGGCACAGTAGGAATTACCAAGGGGCCAAGGTCCAGCAGCTAAGACTGACTGACAGGGCTGTATATGCAACACAAGTGTCTGTGGGACACACACAAAAAAAAAATAGATCACAAGAACAACATTAGCTCTCAAAAGAGCTGTTGGGGATGAGGAGTGCTTTTTAGCAATAAGTATCAGCAAGAAAGAGCAACCTAACAAGCCTAACTGTAGCCTAACTAAGCTTTCTCTAATGTTTCTGCAGCACCTCTCCCTTCTCTAATTACTGCAGCCACACGAGTGAGTGAAATGGCTGACGCCTGCTTTTTATAAGAGGGGTGGGGCTCCAGGAGGGAGTGTAGCCTGATTGGCTACCCTGTGCCTGCTGACTGTGATGTATAAGGTCAAAGTTGACCCTAATGATGTAGCATAGGGGGCGGGTTGAACCGCCATAAGTTTGTGTTCTTTCGCAATCGTGAACCACCGAAGTTAGCGCAAATAAGTTTGCCGGCGAACCGTTCAGCCATCTCTACCTTTCTCTTTTATGGAAAGTGGGAACCATGTGTCAAATCATTGTATATATGTTAACTCTGTCACCCTTGTGGGGGTCTGTTTCTCATTGTTGGAAATGTTACAAATTTTGTAATAAAGAATCTATAGAAAAACAAAAACGGTGATTATTCTCAACAGTTGTAGGAGTGGCGACGTGCGCGTGATCGTGCCGCCGCTCGCTCCCACCACTGATTGTAAGAGGAGAGATGAATGAATGGGAACTCAGTTCCCATTTATTAATCTAAGTCCCCATGTAAATGATCGTCTACATCAATGAGATGCCACGATCGTTTGTAGGTAGAAAGTAAACACAACCATTCATTACTTCCTGTTAGCGTACTTATAGTACGTATAGTAAGTAATGCGCGGGGCCATCTTTTGGCCAAATAGTAAAATTACACCTACATACATTAGGGATTGAACTTTGTAATATGTATGTCAAGAGGGTATATTACCAGGCCTGGGCAAACTTTTAGCGGCCCGGGCCACATTCTGCAGACTGCGAGACGCATTCCTAATATGCCTACTCTCTCTACCCCCTCCCTTCCAGCAGTCGCGAGTCTGCGATTAGCGGGGGTTAACTTACCTACATAGCTCTTCCTGCGTCACATCTCCATAGTAACAGCTTGTCACGTGACACATGTCACATGACACGCCACCGTACCACACTCTGGCAGCCAACGTGTAATATGCTGGTGTGTCATGTGATGCGGGTCACTTGATGGCCTGTTACTATGGAGACGCAAAACAGGAAGAGCTATGTAGGTGTACAGCACACATGGGCCATACTTTGCCCAGCGCTGGTATATTACTATTATTTTAAAAAAATGTTGGGCTTGTAATAAGTGACGTACATAAAACTGAAAAATGCACCTTTATTTTCAAATATCGCCATACATTGTACTAAGTTTATAACTTAAACGTTGCAATAACTGGGACAAATGGGCAAATACAATGTGTGGGTTTTATCCACTGTAGCACATTTTATTTTAAAACTATAGTGGATAAAAACTGAGAAATTATACATTTTTTCTTATTAAAATGCATTTAGACTACAATAATTATTAGCAAAAAAGTACTACCCATAGAAAGCCTAATTGGTGGAGAAAAAAAACAAGGTATAGATCATTTCATTGTGATAAGTAGTGATAGAGTTATTGGGGAATGAAAGGGAGGAGCACTGAAATGTGGAAATTCCTCTCGTCCATAAGGTGAACACAACCCGTGGGTTGAAATGGTTAATGAATGGGAACAGCGATTTATCTCCCCTCTAATGATTGGCGGCGGCCGGCGGCTTCAGTTGACGATTATCTACGGACCTGGACAGGAACTGAAGTCCTGCAGGACGTAGATGATCTGTCGCAAACCACATCAGTGGTTAAAAGGAAACTAATATGGCAGCCTCCATATCCCTTTTGTTACAGTTGTCCTTTAAAAATTATATACTTTGGTGTTGTGTATGTCATTTTGTAATTCAAGGTCAGGCACAGATTTCCTATGCAGTTATAAGAACATTATTTAAGCACTACCCTACCACACGCCATTTTAAAACATCCTGTTGGTCCCTCTTAACAGACCACAGGATGTTTAAAAAAACATCCTCCACCGCCGCCGTGCATGCACGCACCCACCATGCGTACCCGGGTCTCGGAGAGCCGTGATTGGTGAAAGGTAAAAAGTATTCTCTGAACCAATCAAAGTGCCTGTAAGAGAAAGATCATGGCTTCAACGAAAAGCCAATGAACTTTCCTGTAACAACAGTTTTTTTTTTTTTTTAGGACATCTAGTGGTAAAAAGAAAATACATGCAAAAATTAAAATACACATTTTACACTACATTCTGCACCTTTTTGCAAATAAATAAATAAAATAAACACCTCCTTCACCCCTCCTCTGCCCCCCCCCTGTATTCAAAATAAAACACTTGAAACAAAATGACAAAGTTTGTTTAAAAAAACTAAACATTAATAGCTACGTTAGGGTCTCTGCTTTTTTATTATGTATGGCATGAGGGTATATTACTGTCATTTTTTGTAGATAAGGGCTTGTAGTTATTCGTTCTTGTAGATAAGGGCTTGTAGTTATTAAAAACTTTTTTCCTTGTTTTTCCCTTTAACCTCCTTAGCGGTACTCCCGAGTCAAGCTCGGGATGGATATATGCACCTCAGATTGGTAACCCAGAGCTTGTGAAAAAATTGCACTGGATAATAAAATCTGGAAATAATCATACTGCTTAGGAGGTTAAAAGAAAGTAAAGTAATTAACATTTAGTAATTAAATTAATTAAACATTAAAGTAAAATAACATTTTAGCATTCTTATACAACATATTTGATTCCCCCTAAGGTTTACCTACATTAGGTGTACTTGTGTTTATCAGGAGAGATGATGTATTTTCCTTTTCCTTAGCAAACCTGAGGTTGGTCATGCGACTTACTGCAGACCAACACTCCTATTTAGCATTTGCCTTTAGGAGATGTAACCAGGCCGGATTTACCTCACAGGATCCTATAGGCACAGATGTCCTGACACCTTAACTTTGCCCTCCATGAACCTACAAACCTCCGCCGAACTGCACAGCAAGTGTGCTGGCTGTCCCAGCTGTCCCTTCTCCCTTACTTTCCTTGCCCATCATAGGTAGCTAATGGTGCCCCTTAGTGTTAGGTAGCCAAAAGTACATCAGTTGCCCCTGACTGAAGGGAGATCTGGTCAGTGGATAATGGAGAGCAGGGTGAGTAACCTCTCATTTACACTCTGCTCAGTACTCTGCATAAGGATTGTGGGAAGGAGGAGCTTAGAGAGAGGAGTGAGCCGCCTTTCCATCATAAGGCGCCTGTAAGCACGTGCCTACTAGAGATGTAGCGAACGGTTCGCCGGCGAACGGTTCCACGCGAACTTTGGGGGTTCGCGTTCGCCTGTACCAGGCGAACTTTTGCGGAAGTTCGATTCTCCCCATAATGCACTAAGAGGGTCAACTTTGCCCCTCTGCATCACAGTCAGCAGGCACATTGTAGCCATTCAGGCTACACTAAGCCCTGGAGCCCCACCCCCCCTTATATAAGGCAGGCTCGCTGGCCATGACACTCACTCGTGTGCCTGCTGCAAATAGACAGACTAGGGAGAGCTGCTGCAGATTTTTTCTCCTAGGGAAAGATTAGTTAGGCTCTTGGCTTGCTCCTGGCTGATTGTTATTGCTAAAATAGCACCCCTCAGGTCTCTTTTGAGAGCTAATGTTTTCCTGATGTGTTTTTTTTTTGTGTGTGTTGCTCACTGACATTATACAGCCCTATCTGTTGCAGCTGGACCTTGGTAATTGTTATTACTGAGCCAGCCTAACTATCTATACTGCGACACCTACCTATGCCTACCTAACTACTGGGGCACCTACTTACCTATACGGGGACACCTACCTACCTACCTATACTAGGGGACCTACCTACCTATACTGGGTCTCCTACTTATGCCTAGCTAACTACTGGGACACCTACCTATGCCTACCTACCTATACTGGGACTCCTACCTATGCCTAGCTTACTAATGAGGCACCTACCTATGCCTACCTACCTATCCTGGGACTCCTACCTATGCCTAGCTAACTACTGGGACACGTACCTATGCCTACCTACCTATACTGGGACTCCTACCTATGCCTAGCTTACTAATGAGGCACCTACCTATGCCTACCTACCTATCCTGGGACTCCTACATATGCCTAGCTAACTACTGAGGCACCTACCTATGCTTACCTACCTATACTGGGACTCCTACCCATGCCTACCTACCTATACTGAGACTCCTACCTATGCCTTCCTACCTATACTGGGACTCCTACCTATGCCTACCTACATACAAGAAGATAATTAGGTCGTTGCTTCATTGTGGACAGACCAAATTCGATCAGCTGGACAGTCACTGTTGTTCTATCATTGAGCTACCACAGCCCGGCGACCATATGGGCTGGAAAACTGCCACGGCCTGCACTCTGGCCATGGTGCACACCAGTCCAGCACGGCCGTCACTACACAAACAGCTATTTGCGATGTGTTACACAGTGAGTTTGGTGTGTCAGTGTGAAGCAGAACTCTAATTACACTCCCTGATTGATGTATACACATGCAAGATGTTTGAAAGCACTTTAGGCCTGCAATTTAGCATTCAATGTGATTGCTGCCCTTAAAACGCTGCTTTGCGTCAAATCCAGATTTTTCCCCGGCAGTTTGGTGTCTATCCCACTCATCCATGCCCCCCTCCAGGTGTTAGACCCCTTGAAACATGTTTTCCATCACTTTTCTGGCCAGCATAATTTTTTCTATTTTTCAAAGTTAGCCTCCCCATTAAAGTCTTTTGCGGTTCGCGAACTTTTACACGAACCGAACCTCCCACGGAGGTTCGCGAACCGAAAATCGGAGGTTCGCGACATCTCTACTGCCTACAGTGCCTTATGATAAATCGAGCCCTGGATGTAACTTAAGGTTTGTATTTTATGTGTGCAAGAAAGCTAAATAAATATCTGAAATAAAGGGCCTGATGATCTAATTCACTCTTACGCCTAAGTTTCCCCCATAGGAAACTCTCTCTCTCTCTCTCTCTCTCTCTCTCCCTCCCTCTCTCCCTCTCTCCCTCCCTCTCTCTCTCTCTCTCTCTCTCTCTCTCTCTCTCTCTCTCTCTCTCTCTCTCTCTCTCTCTCTCTCTCTCTCTTTGTAAAATAGTAAAATAACATTTCTGCATTCTGCTATTGATTAAAGCGGAATATAACCCTGCATTTCAACTTAGCTCTAAAACATTATTTACAGTATATTATATGCAACCAGCATTTTTTTTTTACTAGACCAGCATTGGAAGGGTTACACAGAGTTTTAAAGTTCCTGGAAAGAACTGCAGACGCATCCGAAGCTCAGATAGATACATTTTGTTTACATAAATGTATCTAAGTGTTGAATGTTACACACTTTGGCTGTTCTCCAGCTCAGTCAGAGAGAGTGAGTCACATTCAACACTTAGGGCCCGTTTCCACTAGAGCGAATCCGCATGCGCTGTCTGCATGCGGATTCGCACAGCCAATACAAGTGGATGGACCTGTTTCCACTTGTCAGTTTTTTCCAGCGTTTTTCTGTGCAGGATTTTTCTGCACGGTAGAGCCTGCAGAATTCGCCTGCGTGAGGAATGCAGGCGATTCACAGGCTATGTATTTGATAGGGAAAACGCACATGCATTTTTTGCTGCGAATTCTCATGAAAACGAATGTAAATTGAACCAGGCAGTGACATGGTTAAATTCGCATATACCCTGCCTATGCGAAATTGCGGCAAAAACGCACACGGAATCGCATCCACATGCGATTTCGTCAGCGGTGGAATCCCAGCGATTCGCACCGCACTAGTGGAAACGAGCCCTTAGATACATTTATGTAAACAAAATGCATCTATCTTAGCTTCGGATGCGTCTGCAGAAATCTCCTGGAACTTTAAGGGCTCTTTCACATTAGGGCAGATTTTCTGCGTTTCAACGCAACGGGTAAAGTTTGCGTTACCCAAGGTGAAATGAAAGTCCATAGACTTTCATTTTAGCTTTCACATATAACGCAGCCTTTTTGTGCGTTGCTTTTCACTGCACCCAGGCGCAGTTTTTCGGCCGACGCTAGCTTTATGCGTTACAATGTTAGTCAATGTAAAACGCACACTATGCACATTTTTAATCCGTTAACGCAGGCAATCAGTCCCAGAATGCAACAGAGGAACAATGTACAAAGTTGAAAACTAAAAGAAAAAATTACCTGCGTTTTCCTATGTGCTGTAACGCATTGAGCGTTCTCCAACGCAAGCTCTGATGTGAAAGAGCCCTAAAGCACTGTGTAACCCTTCCAATGCTGGTCTAGTAAAAAAAAAAATGCTGGTTGCATATAATATACTGTAAATAATGTTTTAGAGCAAAATTGAAATGCAGGGTTATATTCCGCTTTAAGTACCAAAAAGTAGGTGAAAAAAATACTTTCAAAATGATTCGGAGTATTTTCTTGCTTGCTGGTGGCTTAAAAGACATTTTTGATAAGATGTGAACATCTCACCTAGGAGAAAACTTAGCTGACCCAGGTAGGATTTTCTTTTGTCAGAGGTTAAGCTTTACTCTAATATCTATATACCGGTATGTCTTGTAGATGATGAAGGCTGATGAAGATGTCATGCAGAGAATTCTAGATGCGTACAGATGCCTTCTGGCATTTTATGGTATACAACTTATGAACAGCCACACTGGAGAAGTGGTTCGAGCCAGGAACTGGAAAGAGAGATTTGCACATTTGAAACGGTAACTAACTCTATTCTAGTTCAGTTGTAACCTTAAAGGGACTCCGAGCAGTGCAGAAACTATGGAAAGATGCATATCATTTTAAAGCTCTCTTTCTCCTCTTTCCAATGATATATAAATTGCCGCCTTACGCCTTTTAGTTTTCGGTATTTTCGCGATTGAAATTGCCGCGGCCGCGGATTCAATTGCGAAAATAAAGAAAACTAAAAGGCGTAGAGCGACGATTTAGGTGTCGCCAGAAAGAGGAGAAAGAGAGCTTTAAAATGATATCCATCTTTCCATAGTTACTTGTATTACACAGGACGACACTTTCCCCAGTGTCAGCAGCTCCATTCAGCAGAAAAAGTCGGCCTGTGTAATACAATGTAACTATGGAAAGATGGATATCATTTTAAAGCTCTCTTTCTCCTCTTTCTGGCGACACCTAAATCGTTGCCCTACGCCTTTTAGTTTTCTTTATTTTCGCGATTGAAATCGCGGCCGCGGCAATTTCAATCGCGAAAATAGCGAAAACTAAAAGACGTAGGGCAGCGTTTTATATATCATTGGAAAGAGGAGAAAGGGCCCTTTTCCACTAGCAATCGCAATCACAAATCACAAACGCCAGCGATTGCGATTTTTCATTAATTCTGTTATGCGATTTGCGATTTTCATTTGCATTGCATTATCATTGTAAAAATCGCTCCAGCAAGCGATTGCAATTTGCGATTAGCGATTTCCAAATCGAATCACTGTAGTGGAAAATGCTGCTCGTGATTTCTATGATAAAGTAACAAGCCTAGCGATTTAAAAATCACTAGCGATTTGCGATTTTGCGATTCAGCAATCACAATCGCTCTAGTGGAAAAGGGCCCAAAGAGAGCTTTAAAATTATATGCATCTTTCCATAGTTTCTGCACTGCTCGGAGTCCCTTTAAGATGAGTGTCTAAAAACTGCAATCGCTTCTAACTGGCACTTCTTTTATTATTTGTCTCCCAGTGTGTATCGCAACAGAAGGTGCATCACAAGAATGTTAAAGTGTTTGGGGGAGCTGGGTTATGACCACTTTCAAACACCTCTGGTTAGGTTTTTCCTGGAGGAAAGCCTGTGTCATGGCAACTTACCAGAAATAAAAACTAGTGTGTTAAACTATTACTTATTCTCTGTGAAAAACAAGAAAGAACGTAGGAAGCTAGTGCACTTTGCCTGGCAACACTACAAACCGCAAGATCATTTTATTTGGGGACCGGTGGACATACTCCAAACTTACAAGGAAAATGGTGACATGCTAAGGGACTGCACAGGAGAAGATGATGATGATAACATGAAGGAACCTGGGAGGGAAGACAGTGAGGATGACATGAAGGAACCTGGGAGGGAAGACAGTGAGGATGACATGAAAGAACCTGTCAGGGAAGACAGTGATGATGACATGAAAGAACCTGTCAGAGAAAACAGTGAGAATGACATGAAATTCCTGGGACAGAAGACAATATAGATGACATGAAAGAATCAGGCAAACAGTAAACAGTGAAGATGACATAACCAGCGATGAGTAACCAGCGTAGTAAAACAATCAAGATAACAAGAAGGAAACCATAGAGGTTAGCATGGTGGCGCTATGCTGGGGCCCTAGGAATCACTGTGCCACCCCCATTTCCCCTGAGTCCCCCCACCCCCACCCCTGCTCAGTAGCTTATAGTTCTGTGATCTGTCCACACAGGAGCAGCTTGCTAGCAAGCAAGGATCAAAGCATGCCAGACAACTAACCTAGTACATCTTCCATAATAGCACCATTATTTGGACAATCTACTCTTCTCAAAAGCCTCTGAGTTCTGTTTACGTTTGGTTCCCATCATCGCTGAACTAGTTAGCCTTAATTTTATCACCTGAGTGAGGTAAAACATATCTAAAGCTCGCCATACAAACATTGGTTTTGATCACCTGAATGGGCCTCATCAGTCAGCCACCGTGCTCGCTTTGTGCCGCCCCCCCCCCCCCTTCTCCAAAATAAAATTAAAGCTGGAGCTGGCACTGGAGATTATATAAACTGACAAAGAAGACTGAAAGAATGAAAATGATAATTGGTAGTAACCAAGGAGGGAAAGAATTGAGGCTGCTACTGATGATGCACTTGAGTGAAAAGAATTCTATTTTCTGTCTCTGGGCTCTCTAGGGTTCATAATACAAATTGAGGAGATCCATGTAGGCTAATCCGTTGAAATTGGTACTGAATCATTTTGGTGCTGGCAGCTGGCATTCAACTATTATGAAGTCAAGCATCTTTTGACTATCACAGTCCGTTTTTGCTGCTGGACACTCTATTACAGACACAGAACATTTATATCGCGCTTTTCTCCTGGCGGACTCAAAGAGCCAGAGCTGCAGCCACTAGGGCACGCTCTATAGGCAGTAGCAGTACTAGGGAGTCTTCTCCAAAGTCTCCTACTGAATAGGTGCTGGCTTACTGAACAGGTAGTATCGATACTTGAACCCAGGTCTCCTCTGTCAGAGGCAGAGCCCTTAAAGAGGAACTCCAGAGAAAATAATGTAATAAAAAAGTGCTTAAAGAGACTCTGTAACAAAATTTTCAGCCTTAGTTCTTCTATCCTATAAGTTCCTTTGCCTGTTCTAATGTGCTCTGGCTTACTGCAGCTTTTCCTAATTTCACAGTGGCTGTGTTATCTCTGTTATATGATCTAATCTGTTTTCTTCTGTTGGCCGGGCGGATCGCTCAAACACACTCTTATCAAACGAACGATAGTCTGTACACACGCCCGATTTAGCGGGCGAACGACGGAACGACGGGACGTTCAAACGACCCGTTGTTCGCGGAAATCTGACGTGTGTATGGGCCTTAAAGAGGAGCTGTTAGGTATAAGGTCTCAGAGAAAATAAACACATATATCAGTAGCTAAATATTGGCTGTACTTACATTACATATGCATTTCACTGTCAACGTTTGTACTTCACAGAATTTGTATATAGTATATGCAGAGATTGATGCTCCTGACAGCTCATGGCAGGTTCCATGTTTGTCTGTCTCCTATGAAGCCAAATGTGTCGTCATGTCCTCCCTGCTTCCTGATCACAGAAAAGCTTGTACTGAATAACACTAGTGTGCAGTGAATATTAATTAGCCATGTGGCTAGGAACAATAGCGGACTCCTGCAGTGTACTCTGCCCGGAGATTTATCAGTGCTGTGCGCTGGACTGAGTTACAAGCTGCTGAAACTTGATCCTGTAACTTCTCATTAGCAGCCGAGGGGAGGGCCCCAGAATGCTTTGCAGTATCGTATGCGGCTCTCAGCCTCTTAAGAGCTTGGGTCTAACAGCTTTGCTGATAACAAGCACATATCAAATGTAAGAGAGATTTTTAACTACAGTATTGCCTTTTTGGCTTCCTTCTAAACTGTTTAACACAGGAGAATAGAGGTTTAAATTAGCTTCTGCAGCCTGACAGTTACTCTTTAACCTCCTTAGCGGTAACCCCATGTGTGACACGGGGTAAGCCGCCGGAGGGTGCCGCTCAGGCCCTGCTGGGCCGATTGACTTAATTTTTTTTTTGCTGGACGCAGCTAGCACTTTGCTAGCTGCGCCAGCACCCCGATCGCCGCCGCCGCGCGCCCGATCGCCGCTATCCGGTGCGGCGCGCGGCCCCCCCCCCCCCAGACCCCGAGCGCTGCCTGGCCAATCAGTGCCAGGCAGCGCCGAGGGGTGGATCGGGTCTCCCAATGACGTCCCGACGTCGGGAAGCCCTCCAGGAAATCCCGTTCTTTGAACGGGATTTCCTGATCGCCTATCGCCGGAGGCGATCGGCGGGGCTGGGGGGATGCCGCTGAGCAGCGGCTATCATGTAGCGAGCCCTCGGCTCGCTACATGATAAAAAAAAAAAAAAAAATTTAAAAAAAACTGTTGCGCTTCCCCCTGGCGGTATTTTTCATACCGCCAAGGGGGTTAAGGCTGGAATGTGTGGAATATGCAGGGCTGCTTGTGATTGGTAGAAGCTATACACACCCCCTCCAGGCCCCCTGCAGGCTCTGTATGACTCACACACTCTGCTTATGTGAGCCTATCACAAGCTGGTTAGTTTGTTTGTAAACACTGCCTAAAAATGGCAATTACAAGCCAGGTTTGCAGCAGAGAGTGGCAGAAACAGCACAGAGGGGCCCAGGAGAACATAATGAATAGAATGGTATGCTTTTTGCTGTAAAATTTTTAGAGTACAGATTCTCTTTAATTTTTACAATAATTATGTATAAATGATTTAGTCAGTGTTAACCCATTGTAAAATCTTTCCTCTCCCTGATTTACATTCTGACATTTATCACATGGTGACATTTTTACTGCTGGCAGCCAATCACAGTGATCGAAGACAAGTTTCCTTGGCAATACAAAATTTATTTTTTTTATTTAAATTAAAATACACAGAATCAGGAAAGGGTTGAACACTATTCCAAACAAATTATTTTACTGGAATAAAGCTTTGAAGGACAACTATCGATTAACATTTTTTCCTAAATGGGATGGGAATAGCTTGTGTAGGTGTTCCTAAGTACTGCTGTATATCTCCCCTGCTTATTTCTTTCTTTAATGTTATCAAATTCCTTTCATGGGGTGGTGTGGGACCAGTGCATCAGATCAGTGAATCACAAGGAGATGGTGGGCATCCTTCTTCCTACATCTGTTAACCCTGTGTGTACTTATTTTACATATGATTGACAGGTCTCATTAGCTTAAACTGCAGCTGCAGTTTTGTCTCTCTGAATAGCTCATTTAGGGCTTGTTCAAATCTAGGGTGTTTGCAGCCTTCTTTCAAGCGAAGGTGATTTTAAAAATCACCCACAAAACACTTGTGCAATGAATCTCTATGAGAAGGTTCATATCAGCGCATTTCGTCCACTTCGCGTTCCGCAAAGCGGGGCCCGTACCATTTTTGGGGCGATTATGCTACAATGAAAGGTATAGGAAAAATGCAAAACACTCACAAAATCTCTTTGTGCAGCGATTGCGTTCGCATTTTTAAGAATTACAGCTATGATTAAGAGCCATTTAGGCTCGAAACATGTCAGTTGAATGATGTGATGACTTTGGATACGTCCATAATAAAGTGATCTGTCTTTTGCGGACATTGTGCGGACTTCCCCTTTTTGACAGCTTACTTCTGGATTGGCTACCCTGGTCCTGGCACTGTCCTGAAACAGAGTGAGCGGTTTCCACACACCTTCTGTTCTTAAGAATAAATACATTGTATTTATTCTTTTACGGGTCAAAGAGTACACTTCCTGACTTGCGCCAGAGAGTGAATGAAAAAGCCGCTCTGGAAAAGCACTTAGAAAAGCGCTTTTAAAAAAAACGCAGCGGGCAGGGGATCGCTGGGAGGCGCTAAAGAAACGCACACAAAAACCCAAAATGTTTGCGTTTTCGTTTTTAGAAGTGAACAAGGCCTCAGAGAGACAAAATTCAGGCATTGAGGGTTGGCTGTCTGAGGAGAATAATGCACTGACCTGTGTAGAGCTAGCAGGCTGAATGTATCTTTCTGCAGTCACATGTTCACTCCTGACTGACCCGCCAACTAGCTGAATCCAGGCTGGAAGGACGTATTGCAGTTGTAAGCACGTTTCTTCAATGCAAAAGGTACACTATTTAAATTCACTTATCATCCCATAATATTTAACACCTCTCTCTTTTATTCCTTGCATTCACTCTCTAACCAGCTCCTTTTAAAACTCTAACTTACAAAGCTCTCGACAATCTTGACAGATTATTGGGTGGGGCTGGGGAAGACCCGGCTGTCATGGTACACATTGACACCAATGACAAAGTTAGTGGGAGATGGAAGGTCCTCAAAAATGATTTTCAGGTACTTGGAGATAAACTTAAAGCAAGGACCTCCAAGGTGGTGTTTTCTGAAATACTGCCAGTGCTACGTGCTACATCTGAGAGACAGAGGGAGCTTAGGGAATTAAATAAGTGGCTGAGAAATTAGTGTAGGAAGGAGGGGTTTGGGTTCCAGGAGAAATGGGTAGACTTTGCAATCGGCTACAGGTTCTACAGCAGGGATAAGCTGCACCTTAATGGGGAGGGTGCAGCTGCATTGGGGGAGAAGATGGCTAAACGGTTGAAGGAGATTTTAAACTAGGATCTGGGGGGAGGCGGGAGGATAAAGTCTCAACATGTAGACAAGATAAGGTAAAAAGACAGTGGGAGCCTAACATTATGGGGGGAGGAGAGGGGGTGGGGACAGTATAAGGAGGTTGGTAAAACTTCAAGTATCCCATTTTATGTTAACAAAATTGGTAAATGTGGTGGTAAAAATATAAAGTGCATGGTAACCAATGCTAGGAGCCTTGCAAATAAAATAGACGAACTAGAGTTCATTCTGATTGACAAAGGCTATGACATTGTGGGAATAACAAAGACATGGATGGATGAAAGCCATGACTGGATAGCTAATTTAGAGGGATACAATGTGTTTAGGAAGGATAGAACAGGGAAAAAAGGTGGAGGGGTTTGTCTCTTTGTTAAGAATTCTTTTACAGCTGTCCTAAACGATGAGATGGAGGAAGATTGTGAAGATGTGGAGTCCGCTTGGGTAAATATTAATGGAGGAAATAAAAGTTGCCAATTGCTTATTGGGGTATGCTACAGGCCACCACATATTCATTAAGCTGCAGAACTGCAATTACTACAACATATTGAAAAAGCTGCAAGTAAAAATGAGGTCATAGTTATGGGTGACTTCAACTTTCCAGACATAAACTGGGGTATTGAGGCTACCCATTCTGGTAAAAGCAGCAGATATCTGGCATCACTACAGGACAAATACTTGACTCAAATGGTAACGGAACCAACTAGGGGGAATGTGTTACTGGATCTGATGATTTCTAATAGACCAGATAATATATCAAATGTGCAGGTTCAAGAACATTTGGGAAATAGTGATCACAACATGATAACGTTTGATCTGGTGACAGATGGGCTGCGGGCAGCGGGACCACTAAAACTATGAATTTTAGAAAAGCAAAGTTTGATCAACTCAGGCAGGCACTACGTCTGGTGAACTGGGATAATGTACTACAAGGGGAAGACATGGATGGCAACTTTTAAACTTATTCTCAATCAATATTATAAGTATGTATATCCCATATGGAAACAAATTGTCTAGGAATAAAAAAAAGGCCTCTATGGATGAATAGAAAGGTTAGAGATAAAAGGAAGAGGAAAAAGAATGCCTATAAGGTCCTAAAACAGGATGGGACTGTCACAGGAGCCCTAGTGGTCAGACCATGAAATGCCTTCCAAACGGTGCCAGCGCATGGATCGTGCGAACTCTGGTCGCAGTCAATGCGTAGGAACCGTTGGGAATTGGCCGCAGACAAACCAGAAGGGAGCCTGTGAGGTACGGTAATTACAACTTTACACAATATTTCAGGGTATAACTGCCACCACCTCTGTTTTCTGAGACAGAGGAACTCACTAACTGTTTACTTCTAGACCTGCAAATAAAAACGGTTAAGCACACTCTATTCTGTCTAGATCTCAACAATAGTAGTGTCTCTTCAGAAGTCTGGTTCAGTTGTGCGGCTAATAAGCAGGGTAGCGGAACAGTGAATGACTTTGATAAAGTCTTTTATTCACGGCAATATAAATAATATATACAGACAATTATTAAAATCAACAATTATTAAAACAGTAATAGCCAGTATGAAATAAAAAAGAAGAAAATACTTAGGGTTTGTGGAAATATGTCCGTTCTGGGAAAACTTGTAGAGTTCCTTTTGTTCAGTTTCAGCAAAGTTTAAAATCCAAGCAAAATGTAAAAATGTCCTTTGTTCAGTCAGACAAGATGGCCGATCAAGATGTCCGCTAGCCATGTGTCCTTTGTTTCAGCTCAGGCAAGATGGTCCCCTGGCTGGCAGTGTGCTTTTGTGAAGGTGGAATTTGAAGGACTGAGGGCCCGCCTGCCGGCCATGTGCTTTTGATAAAGCTGGTTTGGGGGTGTGGCAATGCCGGCCCCCTCTGAGTTACCCACCAATGACAGTTCATTCCCTCTGAGAGATTTTAGGGCTAAACTTATAAAATGCCGTAACTCATGAACGATACACGTTATATTTAAGGGGATAACAGATTCATACTTGTCGGAAAATACAGATTAATATGACATCAGACATGGCTAGGGCAGCGGGTCAGGTTCCTGAGAAGATTCATACCTGGGTTGTAGGGGCCCCGGGCCCCTCTCGACTGGTATCAAGAGATTCAGCATGACCCTACGGATCCAATGATACCGCTCTCATAACTACCCTATTTACTATATTCTGTAAATAGGCAAAAAATTATATAATACATTCATTTCTTCCTGGTAAGGCTGCAGCCAGGCTGTCTGGTGTCAAGCTGTGACTAGCTTCCTGGGATCTCCCTGTATGAAAAGGACCTTTTGGTTCCTTTAATTAACATCTGAATGTGAAATCAGCTTAGACAAGCTTTGAGTTTACACCTCTGGCTAACAGGTCACAGGCACCAGGTTTCATGAAAAGAACTCTGCTGCTCTTATGAAGACAGCAGAGACCCTCCAGGCTGGACTGCCTGGTGTCCACAGACATGAGATTCTGATTTGGCAGCAAACGGCAATCGAGGCAGGAAACCGACTGCGGTTGCGTTTTCGTTTCTCACGGCTGTTCCGTGACAGGGACTGAGGCTGCATTAAGCAATTATAAGGAGTGCAATAAAAATTGTAAAAAATAAATTAGGCTGGCAAAGAATGAAGCTGAAAATCAAATCGCTAGGGGTATTAAATCTAACCCCAAAAAGTTTTAAAAGTACATCCAAACCTAAAAAAAAGAAAGGTTGACTGTATTGGACTCCTAAAGGATGAGGGGGGGGGGGGGACTCAGTGGTGGATGACCAAGGTAAGGCAGAGTTATTGAATGCTTTCTTTGCTTCTGTCTTCACAAGGGAACCATCACTGTTGCAAATTACAGAGGCAGAAGAGTCTCAATCTTCCAACTGTAATATTAAATACTTAATGCGGGAAGAAGTGAAGGCAAGACTAAATAAATTAAAAAATAGACAAGGCACCTGGCCCGTATGGCATGCATCCTCGGGTCCTAAGGGAATTAAGTTCAGTTATAGATAAACCCCTTTATCTTATCTTTCAACATGCAGAATCCCAGTGGATTGGCGTACAGCCCACGTTTTCCCATTATTTAAGAAGGGCAAAAAATCAGATCCAGGAAATTATAGACCTGTAAGCTTAAAGAGACACTGAAGCGAAAAAAAAATTATGATATTATGATTTGTATGTGTACAAAGGAGGATCCGCAAACCAGAGTAGGTTGAGGTAAAAGGGCTGAAAAGTTTATTCGAAAAAATCCACAGACAGTACAATAAAATCACAGGATCAACTAACGCGTATCGGGCCCACCATCTGCCCTTAGTCGTAGTTCACTACGACTAAGGGCAGATGGTGGGCCCGATACGCGTTAGTTGATCCTGTGATTTTATTGTACAGTCTGTGGATTTTTTCGATTAAACTTTTCAGCCCTTTTACCTCAACCTACTCTGGTTTGCGGATCCTCCTTTGTACACTGTTCCTGCTATGGCCTGGCTTGCCTGATCCTGCACCGACTGGTATGATGGCTGGGGGTAGAGCGTTATGAACTTTCTTGTATGATTTGTATGTGTAGTACAGCCAAGAAATAAAACATTAAGATCAGATACATCAGTGTAATTGTTTCCAGTACAGGAAGAGTTAAGAAACTCCAGTTGTTATCTCTATGCAAAAAAGCCATTAATCTCTACGACTTTCAAAGTCGTGGAGAGGGCTGTCTTCTGACTTTTATTATCTCAACTGTAAGTGAACAGCTTTCTTTTTATCTGGCAGAGAAGAGGTCATTAGTTCACAGACTGCTCTGAAAGAATCATTTTGAATGCAGAGTGTTGTGTAATCTGCACATATTAGAGAATGATGCAATGTTAGAAAAAACACTATATACCTGAAAATAAAAATATGAGAATATTTTCTTTCCTGCTAATCTTCTAGTAATTATTTATAGTACACAACCAATTAATTATATCATATTTTTTTTTTCGCTTCAGTGTCTCTTTAACATCAGTTGTATGCAAACTATTTGAGGGGTTACTAAGAGATATTATACATGACTTCATAGTAGAAAATAATCTTATTTCTCAGGATCAACATGGGTTTACTAAAGACAGGTCCTGTTTGACTAACATGCTCAGCTTTTATGAGGTAGTGAACGCTAATGTGGATATTGGGAATGCAAGTTGAGGATGCAAGGACTGGGGAAGAGTCTGTGCGCATGGATAGGGAACTGGCTAATGGACAGAAAACAAAGAGTTGTGGCCAATGAATCATACTCAAAATGGAAGACTGTTAGCAGTGGGGTCCCACAGGGGTCCGTACTGGGTCCAGTGCTCTTCAATTTATTTATTAATGACCTAGTAGATGCAGTAGTGAGCAATGTTGCTATTTTTGCAGATGATACAAAATTGTTCAGAATCATCAACTCTCAGGAAGATAGTGTCATATTGCAACAGGATCTGGATAGGATGGCTATATGGGCACATACATGGCAGATGAAATTCAATGTTGAAAAATGTTATGTCATGCATTTTGGTCGTACCAATGGTCTAGCACCATACAAAATAAATGGAATACAGTTGGGGACTAGAGATGTAGCGAACGGTTCGCCGGCGAATGGTTCCAGGCGAACTTTGGGGGTTCGCGTTCGCCTGCACCAGGCGAACTTTTGCGGAAGTGCGATTCACCCCACAGACTTTAATGGCCGCCGACTTTAACGGTTAATAGCAAAGTCCCCTTACATAGTAGAAGCACCAAAATTGTTGGGAATGTTAAGTGGAATAGTGGGAACAAGAGGAAACCTTATACTTTTTGAGAAAATCAATTTTAAAATTTCAAAGTAAAATGAGCCGATTCATAAAAAAAAGAACCGATTCATTAAAAAGAACCGGATGATTCAAGAACTGTTAGTATAGCAGAGAATGCGTCCTGAGCAGGACGTGAAGCTGCCAGCTTGCTGCTGTCTCTCCCCACCTGCCTGCACCTGTCACCCTCACCTAGCCTGGCACCCAGTGCACCCATGGGTGCCAGGCTAGGTGAGAGTGACAGGTGAGGAGGTGGGGAGAGACAGCAGGAGCTGACAGCTATGCGTCCAAAAGGAGGCATTCTCTGCTATGTGGGAGGCGTCGGAGATCTTCAATCAACTTAATTGAAGATCGCAACATAAGAGGATACAGTTCATTGGATCATTTACCGTGGATATTGGCATGAGAAAACTTTTTTAAAGGTACAGGTAAGTATTTATGGTTAATTTAGAATAATAAAATTTCTTCATTTACTTTAGAATAATAAAATTTTTTCATTTATTTCCCACACTCAGCACATAAAATATATATATATATATATATATATATATATATATATATATATATATATATATGTGCGGACTGCGCAGCCGCGGCAATCTGTGGTGGCCATATTGAGTGGGGAATGAGAACCCGACCTGTTCGGAGGGGTCGGGAGTCGGGACCCGACCGGGGACGGTATTACTGCAGGAGCCATGGGGGAATGAACGGGAGGGCGTGGATGGCGTCCTCCATGGATCTGGATTATGAAAAGGTATTTAACTTTTTTCACATTTGTGGCCTCGGAAGTCCTTTAAATATTGTTTCCTGCTATCTTTTTAACATATCCTGCAAATTTGGTGTTGCTAGGATGTAACGGGCCTTTGCTATTAACTGCTAAAGTCGGCGGGTGATGATAACCAACCAGAATTATAGGGGTGCAAAAGTGCTGAATTCTGCCATAGGCTTCCATTAGGCTCCCTATTGCACTTTCAAAAATCTCAAATCTTTTCAAAGGGCAATTGCTCAGCAGTGGCAAATTTTCTAGCATTGTAGGAACTGTTAGGGGGATCATAACTGGTGAGTTTCGGGCCCCTAGGCCGAAGAGGTCATAGCCTAGGGTCACAAAAACCTGTTTATTTGGGCAATTTTAATGGTAGTGATGCTGACGTACATAAATCACAGCCATGGCCGTTAGCAACGTCTGAATTTCACGAAATGTCTCATGCAGGTAGAAAACATATTGTTAGACTTGGATTCCAAAGATGGGGTCCCTACATCTCTGCAAACCAGAGTTACAGGGGTGCAAAAGTAGTAAAATCCCCCATAGGCTTTCATTGGCTTCCTATTTCACTTTCCAAAATCTCACATCTTTTCAAAGGGCAATTGCTCAGCAGTGGCAAATTTTCTAGCATTGTAGGGACCCTTAGGGGGAACATGACTGGTGAGTTTCGGGCCCCTAGGCTGAAGAGGTCATAGCCTAGAGTCACAAAAACCTGTTTATTTGGGCAATTTCAATGGTAGTGATGCTGACGTACATAAATCGCAGCCATGGCCGTTAGCAACGTCTGAATTTCACGAAATGTCTCATCCCCCTAACAGTTCCTACAATGCTAGAAAATTTGGTACTGCTGAGCCATTGCCCTTTGAAAAGGTGTGAGATTTTGGAAAGTGAAATAGGGAGCCAATGAAAGCCTATGGGGGATTTTACTACTTTTGCACCCCTATAACTCTGGTTTGCAGAGATGTAGGGACCCCATCTTTGGAATCCAAGTCTAACAATATGTCTTCTACCTGCATGAGACATTTCGTGAAATTCAGACGTTGCTAACAGCTAGTGTTGGGCGAACAGTGTTCGCCACTGTTCGGGTTCTGCAGAACATCACCCTGTTCGGGTGATGTTCGCGTTCGGCCGAACACCTGGTGGTGTTCGGCCAAACTGTTCGGGTTCGCCCGAACGGCTCATTGCCTGGCCGAACAGGGCCCCTGTTCGGCACGAACAGGGCCCTGTTCGCCCGAATACTGGCCCCCTATGGGGTCGCAGGCATAAGGGGGGAGCATGCCCCGATCGCGGGGGGGGTCGGAAATTCCCCCCACCCCCTCCGCTAGCGCTCCCCCCTCTGCCCGCTTCCCCATTCAAAAGTTAGGAAGTGAAACTGTACCTGTGCGGCCGGTAGTGGGTGACTGGCAGTGGGCGGCACTATGGAGAGACTGAGGAGGAGGAGGAGTCCGGAGAGTGACGCGTTGAGGGAGGCCGGGCAGTGGGCGGATCAGCAGTAGTACGGTACTACTGCTGATCCGCCCACTGCCCGGCCTCCCTCAACGCGTCACTCTCCGGACTCCTCCTCCTCCTCAGTCTCTCCATAGTGCCGCCCACTGCCAGTCACCCACTACCGGCCGCACAGGTACAGTTTCACTTCCTAACTTTTGAATGGGGAAGCGGGCAGAGGGGGGAGCGCTAGCGGAGGGGGTGGGGGGAATTTCCGACCCCCCCCGCGATCGGGGCATGCTCCCCCCTTATGCCTGCGACCTCATAGGGCCCCCAAAAGCGGGATGTTCGGGGAGTTCGGGGTTCGGCCCGAACATGCCGAACATTGCGGCCATGTTCGGCGAACTTTCCCGAACCTGAACATCCAGGTGTTCGCCCAACACTACTAACAGCCATGGCTGCGATTTATGTACGTCAGCATCACTACCATTGAAATTGCCCAAATAAACAGGTTTTTGTGACCCTAGGCTATGACCTCTTCAGCCTAGGGGCCCGATACTCACCAGTTATGATCCCCCTAATGGTTCCTACAATGCTAGAAAATTTGGTACTGCTGAGCCATTGCCCTTTGAAAAGATGTGAGTTATGGAAAGTGAAATAGGGAGCCAATGAAAGCCTATGGGGGATTTGACTACTTTTGCACCCCTGTAACTCTGGTTTGCAGAGATGTAGGGACCCCATCTTTGGAATCCAAGTCTAACAATATTTCTTCTACCTGCATGAGACATTTCGTGAAATTCAGACGTTGCTAACAGCCATGGCTGCGATTTATGTACGTCAGACTCGCCACCATTGAAATTGCCCAAATAAACAGGTTTTTGTGACCCTAGGCTATGACCTCTTCGGCCTAGGGGCCCGAAACTCACCAGTTATGATCCCCCTAACAGTTCCTACAATGCTAGAAAATTTGCCACTGCTGAGCAATTGCCCTTTGAAAAGATGTGAGATTTTGGAAAGTGAAATAGGGAGCCTAATGGAAGCCTTAGCAGAATTCAGCACTTTTGCACCCCTATAATTCTGGTTGGTTATCATTACCCGCCGACTTTAGTAGTTAATAGCAAAGGCCCCTTACATCCTAGCAACACCAAATTTGCAGGATATGTTAAAAAGATAGCAGGAAACAATATTTAAAGGACTTCCGAGGCCACAAATGTGAAAAAAGTTAAATACCTTTTCATAATCCAGATCCATGGAGGACGCCATCTGCGCCCTCCCGTTCATTCCCCCATGGCTCCCGCAGTAATACCGGCCCCGGTCGGGTCCCGACTCCCGACCCCTCCGAACAGGTCGGGTTCTCATTCCCTCCTCAATATGGCCGCCACAGATTGCCGCGGCTGCGCAGTCCGCACAGACACGATTGCACCTGCGCAGCTTTAGGGACTCCTCCTGCCCGCGTCATCAATATGCGTGCATACATCGGACGCATCGGGAGGAGGACCTAGAGCTGCGCAGCCGCAGTCGCATCTATGCGGACTGCGCAGCCGCGGCAATCTGTGGCGGCCATATTGAGGGGGGAATGAGAACCCGACCCATTTGGAGGGGCCGCCTGGGGCTGGTATTACTGCGGGTGCCATGGCGGAACGAACGGGGGGGCGCAGATGGCATCCTCCATGGATCTGGATCATGAAATGGTATTTAACTTTTTTCATACTTGTGGCCTCGTAAGTCCTTGTCCCCTTGTCCCCCATGCAGGCTGGGATAACCAGAATGCGGAGCCCCGGCCGACTGGGGCTTCGCACCCTGAGCTATACCAGCCCACATGGTCTATGGTATGGGGGGCTCTGGGGGGGGGGAGGGGCAGCTAAGCCTTCCCCTCCCCCCCAGGAGCCCTTGTCCAATCCATGGACAAGGGGCTCTTCCCCACCTCCGGTGCCCCAGGAGGAGGTGGGGGCGACGACTCCCTGGGAAGGGGACCCCAGATGCCCACCCCCTCCCAGGAGAAATGAGTATAGAGGTACAAAGTACCCCTTACCCATTTCCACAAAGGGTTAAATGAAATAAAAACACAAATAAAAACACAACCACGAAAAAAGTCTTTTAATTTTCTTAATTAACCAGAAATACTTACCTGTACCTTTAAAAAAAATTCCCACGCCAATATCCACGGTAATTGATCCAACGAACTGTATCCTCTTATGTTGCGATCTTCTATTAAGTTGATTGAAGATCTCCGAAGCCCCCCACCCACATAACAGAGAATGCGTCCTTTCGGATGCATAGCTGCTAGCTCCCGCTGTCTCTCCCCACCTGCCTGCCTGCACCTGTCAACGCCCACCTAGGCTGGCACCCAGTGCACCCATGGGTGCGCTGGGTGCCAGCCTAGGTGGGGGTTGACAGGTGCAGGCAGGTGGGGAGAGCCAGCAGCGGGAGCCAGCAGCTTCACGTCCTTCCGAGGACGCATTCTCTGCTATACTAACGGCTCATGAATGAGCCGGATCTTTTTAATGAATCGGTTCTTTTTTATGAATCGACTCTTTTTTTTACTTTAAAATCGATTTTCTCAAAAACTATAAGGTCTTTTTGAAAATATTTTTTTCCACTTGTTCCCACGGTTCTTCTTAACATTCCCAGTAATTTTGGTGTTGCTAGCTTTTAAAGGGGCTTTGCAATTAACCATTAAAGTCGGCGGGGGTATATTTTCCCACGGTCAGAAGGAGAATTTACATTGAAACTTTAAAATTGATTTTCTCAAAAACTATAAGTTCTTTTTGAAAAAAAATTTTTCCTCTTATTCCCACTGTTCTTCTTAACATTTTCTGCAAGTTTGGGGTTTCTAGCTTTTAAAGCGGCTTTGCTATTAACTGCTAAAGTCGGCGGGCGCTTAATTTTCCCACGGTCAGAAGGAGTTACTTTAAAATTGATTTTCTCAAAAACTATAAGGTAGTCACTGAAATATCTCAGGGGTTAGACACCTTGAAACATCTTTTCCATCACTTTTCTGGCCAGCATAAATGTTTCTAGTTTTCAAAGTTCGCCTCCCCATTGAAGTCTATTGCGGTTCGCAAACTTTTATGCGAACCGAACCTTCCGTGAAGGTTCGCGAACCCCGTTCGCGAACCGAAAATCGGAGGTTCGCGACATCTCTTTTGGGGACATCAAACTTGGAGAAGGACTTAGGAGTACTCATCGACAACAAGTTAAATAATCGTACTCAATGACTAGCCGCTGTAGCTAAAGCTAACAAAATTTTGGGATGCATTAAAAGGGAAATAAGAACTCGAGATGCTAGCATAATATTGCCCCTGTTTAACTCTCTAGTAAGGCCACATCTGGAATATGGAATTCAGTTCTGGGCACCACATTACAGGAAAGATTTTGCAATCTTAGAGCAGGTGCAGAGACGAGCAACAAAATTGATACGTGGGATGGAAGGTCTCACTTACCGAGAAAGGTTAGATAAACTGGGTTTATCTAGTCTAGAGAAAAAACACCTTATAAGGGGATCTAATTAACATGTATGAATATATCAGAGGGCAATATAATAGCTTGGCGGATGAGCTTTTTATCCCTAGGCCTTCTCAAAGGACTAGAGGACATGATCTGCGCATGAAGGAAAAACGTTTTAGCCATTTATTTAGGAAAGGGTTCTTTACAGTAAGAGTGGTTAAGATGTGGAATGCATTGCCACAGGAAGTAGTTATGGCAAACTCTATACCTGCATTTAAAGGGGGCTTAGATGCTTTACTTGCGTTTAAAGACATCCATGGCTACAATTACTAGGTAATGCCTAATGGTGTTGATCCATGGATTTTATCTGATTGCCATCTGGAGTCGGGAAGGAATTTTTTCCCTTTCGGGGCTAATTGGACCATGCCTTGTAAGGGTTTTTCGCCTTCCTCTGGATCAACAGGGATATGTGAGGGAGTAGGCTGGTGTTGGTGTTGGTGAGTACTTTGTTCTCTGGTTGAACGCGATGGACAGATGTCTTTTTTCAACCCAAATAACTATGTAACTATCTCTCTCCTGTGTACATCTCCTCTCTAGTTTCCAGATACCAACACAACTGCAATCTCAGATCTGCACATGACTTTCTTTTGTCCTCCTCTAGAATCCCCTCATCACATTTACATATGCAAGATTTTGCATGTGCTTCACCACTCCTCTGGAATGCCCTTCCACAACACATCCTTCACTCTCCAACCTTTGATATCTTTAATTATGCCCCCAAAACTTACTTTTTCCATCAAGCATACGCTCTACCTTAGGCCAGTTTCACTTCGACTTCTGGCCAAGTTGTACTCCTACCAGATAGCCTAAACACATTGGTCTCAATTGACTAAGCTTATCTCCTGTCTTTAATAACGTTTCTAGAGTGGTCACCATGGTGATGAGGCATGTGGTATTCAGAAAACATTTTACCTCAGGCAAACCTAAAGTTGACTCTTCTGTCTTTAACTCTTCAATCCTTAATATAACTCCAGAGTTAAAGACAGGCTGTTTATTAACTGCGTGTGAAAATAACTACAGAGGAGGTACATTAAGGAATGAAGAGATAAGATAACTCTCCACTATGTGGAGGTAAGTTTTCTCTTGCCTTATCTCCAGCATGATCTTAGTGAATTGAGGCCACTGCCTCTAGGTATGATTATTATATAATACCCTACCTCTTGCACCCCCCCCCCCCTTTATATACTATATTTTGTACCAACTCTGTATTTTGTACACAAGTGTATACCATTGTCTATATTATATTGTACTACATGTTTGTTTCTTACTTTGTACAGTGCCACGGAATATGCTGGTGCTTTATGAATCAATAATAATAATAATAATCCCGATAGCTATTCAAATTTGATTTGACCATTTTAGGTCTAGTTGGACTCTAAACACTTGAGGTAAAGCAGTGTTCTGACACATGTCAATATCTCCCAACAGTTTGGGAAAAGAAAGAGAGACACTCAAAGACATGCCCATGCCACACCTCTAACCACGTCCCCACCATGCAGATCGCAAAGAATGCAAATCAAAAGATGTCGTTTTATCATTCAAACCACACTGGTCATTTCTATCATCATTACTTTTCCTTCATAATAACATTTAAAAATAAGAAATATATCAATTTAAAGGATGGGAATAAGGTTTAGAGTCAAACATATTTTTTTCAATAGAAACATACATATATTTACACAGATCTGTACTTCAATCCTGAAAGAGGGACAAATGAGGAAGAAAGAGGGGCAGAGGGAATTGGTTCCCAAAGAGGGACTGTCCCTCCAAAAGAGGGACAGTCGGGAGCTATGCAAATGGGTCAGTGAGAAATGGGGGGGGGGATTGAGATACCATGATACACGCTATGTCATGTGTGCAAAAGGGATTTGGGGACATTTCTCCACATGCTCAGTTATTTTAAATCATCATTGCTACCAAATAAATCAATTGTGTTCATCAATATCAAATTCTTGTCTATTGCCATTTTACCTTTATAGTATAAGTAGTTTGTAATTTGTAGTATAAGTTTGTTCGCTTCACATACACTATATATCCTGTTTCTTAGGCTAAAAATTTGAACTGGAAATTCACCAGCTGCCATTATTGACAGCTGCACTGACACATATTTGTCATTATTTTTTACACTTTTATATTGGTCATTTAACCTTCTTGTCGGTATTCCCGACCCAGGATCAGGGTGAAGATGCTTTTAGCGGTAATCCTGATCCTGGGTCAGGGTAGCTGCTGGGAGGTGTATGCAGAGCGTGAAGCTGCGGTTATAACTTGTGACGGTCGATTCATTGGCAGAAACATGCCATCTGCGCAATCATACAAAAATGCACGCAAGATGTGAGTTGGAGAGCCCCTTTCATTGATTAGCCTGGCTTTTAGAAAATCAGTGTTCTTCCATCTCACAACCCCTGCACTGGGGGATGTGAGTGTTTGTTTGTGCTTCCTGAGAGAAGCCATAAACCCTAAACCAGAGCCATTCACATAGCTCAAGATTTACTACAAAGGTTTTGATAAGAAGGTACATGGACAAGAAAATAATCTGCATGTCCAAGCCATTCACACATTAGAGGAAATGGTGTGGTGTTTTTTCTGCCCTAGCGAAGGGTCCTTAAACCATGATGGCAGAGTCACTGGTTCCTACTTCAAAGGTGATACTAGCTAGGCCAAAACAACACCCGATTGTAAAAGCTATAAAACCGTCAAAGAGGCATTGGACAGGCCTGTACACTAGAAGCAGTGAGTGACCCTTAAAGGTAACCTTAAGTGTGCCAAAAAAAAAGACATTTACTCACCTGGGGCTTCCCTCAGCCCCCTGCAGCCGATCGGTGCCCTCGCCGTGTCTCGGAGATCCTCCCATCCTCGCCGGCAACCACTTCCGGTTTGGCCGTCACCTGCCGACAGGCCGCAATAGCAGCATAGGGGGTGATATTGTGGCTGGGAACGCGAAGAATCACTCGCGTTCCCATGCCTGTCGGGTCCTGACGGCGAGACCGGAAGTGGTCGCCAGCGAGGACGGGAGGATCTCCGAGACACGGCGAGGGCACCGATCAGCTGCAGGGGGCTGAGGGAAGCCCCAGGTGAGTAAATGTCTCTTTTTTTGCCACACTTAAGGTAACCTTTAAACTTTGATATACAATTCCAAATGATTCCATAATTCGATGGATATTGCGGAACCGCTGGGGCGCAGTCGTCCACAATTCACCATATGTAATGCAACAAGAGTAGTACACCTTCTGAGACGTTGATCAATCGAATAGCTGCCTCACAGCCTGAGATATCGATTCCATAGACAGAGATGGTGTCACCCCAAGCGAGTTTGATATCGATTGGTTCAGAGCATGATGACGGAATGTAAAATGTTGTTTTTTTATACGATATGTCAGATATCCACCAAGTTAAGACCTAATTGGAGAACATACTTAATTCAGTCCCTAAGACAATAGGGGCCGGACTTCAGCCTGAGGTCAGATTGCTAAGGGTGGGGAAACCTCTTGTTACTATCTACACCCTCTGGAAGAGAAAGGGTTAAAAAACTGGCTGGACACTCAAGCTGGGAGAGAGCCCAGCCATCCATACAACATTTAGGATTGGCTTATCCATGGACTTCTAATTGGACTTTTTATCTTTGGTTGGACTTATTATCGAAAAGGACATATGGTAACCTTGCTCAGACTATAATCAAGTTATTATTTCCACATTTAATCCTTATTATTACTGTATCGATTTGTTTCTTTTACTATATTTAGTTCTGCATTATTTATTTAAATAAGCGATTAAAAATTGTTCGTCTAAGTGCTGTTCTGAAAATCTCTGCAAAAGGCTCACGATTTCTGAGAGATGTTACCATAACTGTTTTGATATTAATATCGTTAGTTTTGCTATCTCTAGAAAGGTTGTGTATTAACCCGTTTTTCCTACAGGATTTAGCTAGAGTTAGACTTAGCGCATTTGCACGCTTTATTGTGGATTGATGCCAGCGACCTGGTCTCTATACAAGATCACATATTATATCGATTGTATATACAATCAAAATTGGACTGTGTGTGGACTCACCCACCAATTCAAAAGGTTACTATGCCTGCAGTGCTGACTGCCTTCAGGAGTCCCTCAGGGTCTGAGGCTAAAAGGTAAACTGCGGCAAAGGGAACAGGAATTTGAGCGTGCGCATACGTCCCATTGCTGGCAGCTGTGTGACCATTGGTGTCAGTCTGTTCACCGTAATTCAAGCCATCGGATGCGACTATTCCCCGAATGGTAACGGTGCCAGATTAGACAAGATTAGCGCGCAGTGTCGCATTATTACCTGATTACCCAGCAACCTGTTTTGTAACGACTGCTCACTCACAGTCTTACAAGCCATTGTAGGCGATAAATCCCTGATGGTACTGGAGTAAGTTAGACGGGATGGACATCACATATCTCACCTCCCCCGGAATCTGGACACTGGCAGCCCATCTTCTCCTGGTGCTCAGGGGCCCTCGATCCCTCAGGTAAGAACGCCATTTGTCACATGACAACATATGGCAATCTCACCTTAAGGGTAGAGTGCCACCTGGAGGACAGGTGAAATAATTGCAGTCAGTGGCGTAACTGCCCACCGTGCGCGCTGCCGCCCCCCGCCTGATTGTGGGACCCCCCAGCCAAGTGTTGAACTGGCCGCGGCATCTAATAGGCGCTGCGCCAGTTCATTCCCCGCAGCCCGCAGTTTCCCGGGAGGTAGAGCAGGACTACGGGAATATGGCATCCGAAGCCCTGCACTGGAGACTATTTGTGTCTCCTTTACAGGGCTTCGGACACCATGTTCCTGTAGCCCTACTCTCTGCCTGTCAGTGCGGGAGATTTGCTTCAGGAGGATCGTCGGGGGAACTGCGCGCTGGAGGCCGGGAGAGGAGACTTCTGCCAGGTGAGTGAATTGTTTTTTTTTTACAAATGCATTTTTTTTCTGGTGACTGCTGCCCACATTACGATTTTCTGGTGACTGCTGCCCAAATTACGATTTTCTGGTGAATGCTGCCCACTCTTAAGGACCGCAGGAATTTTCAATGATCTGTGCTGGGTGGGCTCTTCAGCCCCCAGCACAGATCGTGTGGCAGTTAGGGCGATCAGACTTCCCCCCTTTTTTCCCCACTAGGGGGATGTCCTGCTGGGGGGGGGGTCTGATCGCCGCCGCTCACTTTCGCCCAGCAGGGGTGGCTCCTCAAAGCCCCCCTCTGCAGCGCTGTTCCCCCCTCCCTCTCCTTCCCTCCCTCCCCTTCTCTCTATGGGCGGTACAGAACGGCGATCCATCCTGTACCGCCTCTGATAGGCTTCAGACTATCAGACGGCGGCGATCCCCGGCCAATCAGAGGCCGGGGATCGCCGATCTCCTTTACGGCACTGCTGTGACAGCAGTGCTGTATGATGTAAACACTGGGGATTTCTTCCCTGGGTGTTTACATTTCGCCTGCGAGCTGCGATCGGAGGCTCGCAGGCTGTTCACGGAAACTCCCTCCGTGAACTGACTAGAGATGTCGCGAACCTCCGATTTTCAGTTCGCGAAACCCGTTCGCGAACCTTTGTGGAAGATTCGGTTCGCGGAAAAGTTCGCGAACTGCAATAGACTTCAATAGGGATGCGAACTTTGAAAAATAGAAAAAATTATGCTGGCCACAAAAGTGATGGAAAAGATGTTTCAAGGGGTCTAACACCTGGAGGGGGGCATGGCAGAGTGGGATACATGCCCCAAGTCCCGGGGAAAAATCTGGATGTGACGCAAAGCAGCGTTTTAAGGGCAGAAATCACATTGAATGCTAAATTGCAGGCCTAAAGTGCTTTAACCTCCTTAGCGGTAACCCCGTGTGTGACACGGGGTAAGCCGCCGGAGGGTGCCGCTCAGGCCCTGCTGGGCCGATTTTCATAATTTTTTTTTTGCTGGATGCTGCGCCAGCACCCCGATCGTCGCCGCCGCGCGCCCGATCGCCGCTATCCGGTGTGGCGCGTGCCCCCCCCCCCGACCCCTGCGCTGCCTGGCCAATCAGTGCCAAGGGGTGGATCGGGTCTCCCAATGACGTCCCGACGTCGCTGACGTCGGTGACGTCATCCCGCCCCGTCGCCATGGCGACGGGGGAAGCCCTCCAGGAAATCCCGTTCTTTGAACGGGATTTCCTGATCGCCTATCGCCGGAGGCGATCGGCGGGGCTGGGGGGATGCCGCTGAGCAGCGGCTATCATGTAGCGAGCCCTGGGCTCGCTACATGATTTAAAAAAAAAAAAAAAAAAAACTGCTGCGCTGCTCCCTGGCGGTATTTTTCATACCGCCAAGGGGGTTAAAACATCTTGCATGTGTATACATTAATCAGGGAGTGTAATTAGAGTTCTGCTTCACACTGACACACCAAACTCACTGTGTAACGCACCGCAAACAGCTGTTTGCGTAGTGACGGCCGTGCTGGACTGGTGCGCACCGTGGCGAGATTGTAGGCCGTGGCGGTTTTCAAACTCATATGGTCGCCGAGCTGTGGTAGCTCAATGATAGAACAACAGTGACTGTCCAGCTGATCAAATTTGGTCTGACCACAATGAAGCAACGACCTTATTATCTTTTGTGTCCCACCCCCACCCGAGACACTCATATAGCTGGCGGTCATTGCTTCATTGTGATACGCAAGCCCCTTCACCGCGGCAAGGTAATGATCACGAAAGGGGATGGGCACATGTACATGCCTTTTGTTTTTTTGTTGCAGCCGCCCGCAGTGCAGCCAGAAAAATCAGGCAGGCACGTACACGCACCAGAAAAATTAGTGTAGCGGCCGCTGCTAGCAGCGGCCTTAAAAATTCAGGAATCCGCCTAGAGTCCTGGACCCTGTTGGTGGTGGCCGGAGAAGGCAAGTGGCCTGCAGGCAGAGATGCTGTGTGTGGGGACTGACTTAGTCTTCGGTCGTGCAGTAGCCCTTCGTGATCCATTCCTCATTCATTTTGATAAAGGTCAGGTACTGAACACTGTCGTGACTTAGGCGACTTCTCTTCTCAGTGACTATGCCTCCAGCTGCACTGAAGGTCCTTTCTGACAGGACGCTTGCGGCAGGGCAAGAGAGAAGATGTATGGCAAATTGGGACAGCTCTGGCCTGCGCAACCAGTAGTCCAAGGGTTCATCGTCGCTGCGCGCAGTGTCTACATCCACACTCAAGGCCTGGTAGTCGGCTACCTGCCGGTCCAGGCATTGGTGGAGGGTGGATCCGGAAGGACTATGGCGAGGAGTTGGACTAAAGAATGTCCGCATGTCCGACATCACCCTGAGATCGCTGGAGTGTCCTGTCCTTGCCTGCGTGGACTTGGGAGGAGGAGGGTTACTGCCAGTGGTACCTTGATTGCGTTGTGCAGCCACATCACCCTTAAACGCATTGTAAAGCATCATCAACAGCTTTTTCTGCAAGTGCTGCATCCTTTCCGCCTTCTGTTGAGTTGGTAACAGGTCCGCCACTTTGTGCCTGTACCGAGGGTCTAGTAGCGTGGCCACCCAGTACAGGTCATTCGTCTTGAGTTTTTTGATACGGGGGTCCCTCAACAGGCTGGACAACATGAAAGAGGCCATCTGCACAAAGCTGGATGCAGACGTACTCTCCATCTCCTCTTGCCTTTCCTCAGTGATGGGACGCAACTCCTCTTTCTCCCCCCAGCCACGAACAATACCACGGGAACGTGGAGCAGCAGAAGCCCCCTGTGACGGCTGCCGTGGTTGTTCTTCTTCCACCGCCTCTTCCACCTCCACAGAAACACCTTCCTCATCACCATCATCAGAGCCTGACTCCTCTCCTTCCCCACACGACTCCTCTTCTTCCTCCTCCTCCCCCCTCTGTGCTGCCGCAGGTGTTGTGGAAACATTGGGTTCGGATGTAAATCCCTCCCATGACTCCTGCTGCTGTAACTGTTTTCGTTCACGCTCCTCCACAGCTGTATCCACCACTCTACGCACGGCACGCTCCAGGAAGTAGGTGTAGGGGGTCAAGTCACTGATGGTGCCCTCAGCGCGACTCATCAGTTTGGTCACCTCCTCAAAGGGCTCCATAACCCTGCATGCATTTCGCATCAGTGTTCAGTTGTTGGGCCACAACATCCCCATCCTCCCAGATTGCGTCCTTGTACTGTAATGATACAGGTACTGGGTGACGGCTTTCTCCTGGTCTAGCAGGCGAGAGAACATCAGCAGGGTGGAATTCCAGCGAGTCGGGCTATCGCAAATCAGGCGTCTCACCGGCAAGTTGTTCCTACGCTGAATGTCCGCAAAGCATGCCATGGCCGTGTAAGATCGCCTGAAATGCCCACACAACTTCCTGGCCTGCTTCAGGACGTCCTCTAAGCCTGGGTACTTGGACACAAATCTTTGCACGACCAGATTCAGCACATGTGCCATGCAGTGTACGTGTGTCAGCTTTCCAAAATTCAACGCAGAAATGAGATTGCTGCCGTTGTCACACACCACATTGCCGATCTCAAGCTTGTGCGGGGTCAGCCATTGCTCCACCTGTTTGTTAAGAGCAGCAAGGAGAGCTGCTCCAGTGTGACTCTCCGCTTTCAGGCAAGACATGTCTAACACTGCGTGACACCGTCGTACCTGGCATGCAGTATAGGCCCTGGGGTGCGGGGGCTGTGTAGCTGGAGAGGAAATCGCGGCACCAGCCAAGGAGGTGGAGGAAGATGACGACAGCGAAGAGGTGGTAGCAGGTGGATAGGAGGTGGCTAAAGGCCTGCCTGCAAGCCGTGGAGGTGTGACAAGTCGATCTGCTCCGCTGCCACGTACTCCCTGCTTGCTGCCATCAGTCACCAGGTTGACCCAATGGGCTGTGAACGTAATGTAGTGGCCCTGCCCGTGCTTGGCAGACCAGGCATCCATGGTCAGGTGGACCCTTGACCCAATGCTCTTCGCAATAGATGACACCACTTGCCTCTCAACTGCACGGTACAGTTTGGGTATGGCCTTTTGTGAAAAATAATTGCGGCCTGGTATCTTCCACTGCGGTGTACCAATGGCCACAAACTTACGGAAAGCCTCAGACTCCACCAGCTTGTATGGTAATAGCTGGCGAGCTAATAGTTCCGCCACGCCAGCTGTCAGACGCCGGGCAAGAGGGTGACTGGCAGACATTTGCTTCTTACGCTCAAATACTTCCTTCACGGACATCTGGGTACTGCTGTGGGCAGAGGAGAAGGAACCGCTCAAGGGAAGAGGCGGTGTGGAGGAGGGTGGCTGTGAAGGTGCAAGGGAGAAAGCGGATGAAGACGATGCACCTGAAGGAGGAAGAGGAGAAGGAGGGTGGCTTGTCTTTTGGGTGCTGCTTTTCCTCAGGTGTTACGTGAGAGTTGGCCTTTCCACGGCTCAATTTTTGCTGGCAGAGACAACAGATGGCTTTGCTCTGATCTGAGACACACATGTTAAGAAATTTCCAAACCGCTAAACCTCCCCGGGGTGATGGAGCTACGGTGGCATCAGCAGCTGACGTTGAAGGGCATGTGTGCTCCCTGGCCATAGCTGGCGATACATGGCGCTGGACTCTGCCCCCAGCTGTTTCTGAGGATGAGCTCCCTCTGCTTCTATCATGGAGTCGACTCCTCCTACTCCTCTCTGACTCCCCCTCTGAACTGTCCCCCTGGTCATCTCCTCTACTGGGAACATACGTGGAATCCGTATAATCATCATCATAATCCTCATAATCCTCCTGCCCAGCTTCGCTTTCCTCAGAAACCTCCTCAACTGCACCAACTTCAGGTGGTTTATCATCCCCCTTCTCACACGTTACGTCCATACTATCGCCACCTAACTCAGACGTATGAGGTGGTGTACCTGCGCCTTCTTCTTGTTGTTGCAGTAGTGGCTGGGAATCAGTGATTTCACCACCACCACCAAATAACTCCTGTGAAGTGTCAAATGCAGCGGATGTGGTGCTTGTTGTAGCGCTGGTGGCTGCGGGAGATGAGGTGTTCTGTGTTAAATAGTCAAGCACGTCCTGATCTTGGGAAGTGATGGCACGTGCCTTCTTCTGAGTACTGTATTTTGGGCCAGGTCCGCACGAAATCACAGCAACACCAGCTTGCACAGGCCTGCCGGTGCCTGGTGGCCTTCCTTTGGGTCTGCCTCTACCTCTTCCTCTACCTGGTTTTTCCATTTTGTCCATCTCGGGGGGATGCTAGGTATATGCAGTGAGCTGGGTTCACTCAACACAACAGGTAGTTATATGCAGTGAGGTGGGTTCACTGAATAGTAAAGGTAGTTAGATGCAGTGAGGTAGGTTCACTGAACAGTAAAG
Source organism: Hyperolius riggenbachi (assembly GCF_040937935.1). Taxonomy (NCBI): domain Eukaryota; kingdom Metazoa; phylum Chordata; class Amphibia; order Anura; family Hyperoliidae; genus Hyperolius; species Hyperolius riggenbachi. Next base: position 31,372,875 of record NC_090657.1, on the reverse strand, counting down.
GTACTTAGATGCAGTGAGCTGGGTTCACTGAACACAACAGGTAGTTAGATGCAGTGAGCTTGGTTCACTGAACAGTTAAGGTACTTAGATGCAGTGAGGTGGGTTCACTCAACACAACAGGTAGTTAGATGCAGTGAGGTGGGTTCACTGAACAGTAAAGGTACTTAGATGCAGTGAGGTGGTTTCACTCAACACAACAGGTAGTTAGATGCAGTGAGGTGGGTTCACTGAACAGTAAAGGTACTTAGATGCAGTGAGGTGGGTTCACTCAACACAACAGGTAGTTAGATGCAGTGAGGTGGGTTCACTGAACAGTAAAGGTAATTAGATGCAGTGAGGTGGGTTCACTCAACACAACAGGTAGTTAGATGCAGTGAGCTGGGTTCGCTGAACAGTAAAGGTACTTAGATGCAGTGAGGTGGGTTCACTCAACACAACAGGTAGTTAGATGCAGTGAGCTGGGTTCACTGAACAGTAATGGTACTTAGATGCAGTGAGATGGGTTCACTCAACACAACGGCGAACCGTTCGCTACATCTCTAGAACTGACAGGAAACGGTTTCCATGGAAACGCCACTGCGACCAGCCGCCACCTATCGGCGTTGGCTGGTCGTTAAGCGGTTAAGATTTTCTGGTGAATGCTGCCCACATTATGAATTTCTGGTGAATGCTTCCCACATTATGATTTTTTGGTGAATGCTGCCCACATTACGATTGTCTGGAGAATGCTGCCCATGTTACGATTTTCTGGTGAATGCTGCCCACACTACGATTTTCTGGCGACTGCTGCCCACTTTACGATTTTCTGGTGAATGCTGCCCACATTACGATTTTCTGGTGAATGCTGCCCACATTACGATTTTCTGGAGAATGCTGCCCATGTTACGATTTTCTGGTGAATGCTGCCCACACTACGATTTTCTGGTGAATGCTGCCCACACTACGATTTTCTGGTGAATGCTGCCCACATTACGATTTTCTGGTGAATGCTGCCCACATTACGATTGTCTGGAGAATGCTGCCCACTTTACGATTTTCTGGAGAATGCTGCCCACGTTACGATTTTCTGGTGAATGAACCAGGCAACAAAAGCAGTCGCTTGGGGCCCCATTCAGAGTCAAAGGGGCCCCATCAGCACATAAACCAGCCCTCGCCATCCTGTCAGCGGTGGCTGGATGGTATAATGGTTAAAGGGACTCTGAGCAGTGCAGTAACTATGGAAAGATGCATATCATTTTAAAGCTCTCTTTCTCCTCTTTCCAATGATTTATAAACCGCTGCCCTATGCCTTTTAGTTTTAGCTATTTTCACAATCAAAATCGCGGCCACGGCAATTTCGATCGCGTAAATAGCGAAAACTAAAAGGCGTAGGGTGGTAGGGTTTATCTATCATTGGAAAGAGGAGAAAGAGAGCTTCAAAATGATATGCATCTTTCCATAGTTACATTGTATTACACAGGACGACTTTTCTCCAAAGTCGGCAGCTCGATTCAGCACAATGCAATGAAATATAAGGAACCCAGGGGGATATAATTACAAACATCATGCTGGTAGGTGTGAGGATGTAATTAGTTGTGGGTATGCTTAAAGGCATACCCACAGGCACTGCTCGGAGTCCCTTTAAGGGCTCCATGGGTGAGACCCATCCATGATTGCTTAACCACTTGAGGACCACAGTCTTTTCGCCCCTTAAGGACCAGAGCCTTTTTCTCCATTCAGACCACTGCAGCTTTCACGGTTTATTGCTCGGTCATACAACCTACCACCTAAAGGAATTTTACCTCCTTTTCTTGTCACTAATACAGCTTTCTTTTGCTGCTATTTGATTGCTGCTGCGAGTTTTAGTTTTTATTATATTCATCAAAAAAGACATGAATTTTGGCAAAAAAATGACTTTTTTAACTTGCTGTGCTGACATTTTTCAAATAAAGTAAAATTTCCTATATATTTGAGCGCGAAAGTTATTCTGCTACATGTCTTTGATAAAAAAAAACCCATTCAGTGTATATTTATTTGATTGGGTAAAAGTTATAGCGTTTACAAACTATGGTGCTAAAAGTGAATTTTCCCATTTTCAAGCATCTCTGACTTTTCTGCGCACCTGTCAGGTTTCATGAGGGGCTAAAATTCCAGGATAGTACAAATACCCCCCAAATGACCCCATTTTGGAAAGAAGACATCCCAAAGTATTCAGTGAGAGGCATGGTGAGTTCATAGAAGATTTTATTTTTTGTCACAAGTTAGCGGAAAATGACACTTTCTGACAAAAAAAAAGAAACAAAAAAAGTTTCCATTTCTTCTAACTTGCGACAAAAAAAAAAATGAAATCTGCCACGGACTCACTATGCTCCTCTCTGAATACCTTGAAGTGTCTACTTTCCAAAATGGGGTCATTTGTGGGGTGTGTTCACTGTCCTGGCATTTTGGGGGGTGCCTAATTGTAAGCACCCCTGTAAAGCCTAAAGATGCTCATTGGACTTTTGGCCCCTTAGCGCAGTTAGGCTGCAAAAAAGTGCCACACATGTGGTATTGCCGTACTCAGGAGAAGTAGTATAATGTGTTTTGGGGTGTATTTTTACACATACCCATGCTGGGTGGGAGAAATATCTCCGTAAATGACAATTGTTTTATTTTTTTTACACACAATTGTCTATTTATAGAGATATTTCTCCCACTCAGCATGGGTATGTGGAAAAGTACACCCCAAAACACATTATACTACTTCTCCTGAGTACGGCGATACCACATGTGTGGCACTTTTTTGCACCCTAACTGCGCTAAGGGGCCCAAAGTTCAATGAGTACCTTTAGGATTTCACAGGTCATTTTGAGAAATTTCGTTTCAAGACTAATCCTCACGGTTTAGGGCCCCTAAAATGCCAGGACAGTATAGGAACCCCACATTTTACCCCATTTTAGAAAGAAGACACCCCAAGGTATTCCGTTAGGAGGATGGTGAGTTCATAGAAGATTTTTTTTTTTGTCACAAGTTAGCGGAAATTGATTTTAATTGTTTTTTTCACAAAGTGTCATTTTCCGCTAACTTGTGACAAAAAATAAAATCTTCTATGAACTCACCATACTCCTAACGGAATACCTTGGGGTGTCTTCTCTCTAAAATGGGGTCATTTGTGGGGTTCCTATACTGCCCTGGCATTTTAGGGGCCCTAAACCGTGAGGAGTAGTCTTGAAACCAAATGTCGCAAAATGACCTGTGAAATCCTAAAGGTACTCATTGGACTTTGGGCCTCTTAGCGCACTTAGGGTGCAAAAAAGTGCCACACATGTGGTACCGCCGTACTCAGGAGAAGTAGTATAATGTGTTTTGGGTTGTATTTTTACACATACCCATGCTGGGTGGGAGAAATATCTCTGTAAATGACAATTGTTTGATTTTTTTTACACACAATTGTCCATTTACAGAGAGATTTCTCCCACCCAGCATGGGTATGTGTAAAAATACACCCCAAAACACAATATACTACTTCTTCTGAGTACGGCGATACCACATGTGTGACACTTTTTTGCAACCTAGGTGCGCTAAGGGGCCTAACGTCCTATTCACAGGTCATTTTGAGGCATTTGGATTCTAGACTACTGCTCACGGTTTAGGGCCCCTAAAATGCCAGGGCAGTATAGGAACCCCACAAGTGACCCCATTTTAGAAAGTAGACACCCCAAGGTATTCTGTTAGGAGTATGGTGAGTTCATAGAAGATTTTTTTTTTGTCAGAAGTTAGCGGAAAATGACACTTTGTGAAAAAAAAACCAATACATATCAATTTCCGCTAACTTCTGACAAAAATAAAATCTTCTATGAACTCATCATACACCTAACAGAATACCTTGGGGTGTCTTCTTTCTAAAATAGGGTCACTTGTGGTGTTCCTATACTGAACTGGCATTTTAGGGGCCCTAAACCGTGAGGAGTAGTCTGGAAATCAAATTTCGCAAAATGACCTGTGAAATCCTAAAGGTACTCATTGGACTTTGGGCCCCTTAGCACAGTTAGGCTGCAAAAAAGTGTCACACATGTGGTATCGTCGTACTCAGAAGAAGTAGTATAATGTGTTTTGTTGTGTATTTTTACATATAACCATGCTGGGTGGGAGAAATATCTCTGTAAATGACACATTTTTGATTTTTTTTTACACACAATTGTCCATTTACAGAGAGATTTCTCCCACCCAGCATGGGTATGTGTAAAAATACACCACAAAACACATTATACTACTTCTCCTGAGTATGGCGATACCACATGTGTGACACTTTTTTGCAGCCTAGGTGCGCTAAGGGGCCCAACGTCCTATTCACAGGTCATTTTGAGGCATTTGTTTTCTAGACTACTCCTCACGGTTTAGGGCCCCTAAAATTCCAGGGCAGTATAGGAACCCCACAAGTGACCCCATTTTAGAAAGAAGACACCCCAAGGTATTCCGTTAGGGGTATGGTGAGTTCATAGAAGATTTTATTTTTGTCACAAGTTAGTGAAAAATGACACTTTGTGAAAAAAACAATAAAAATCCAATTTCCGCTAACTTCTGACAAAAATAAAATCTTCTATGAACTCATCATACACCTAACAGAATACCTTGGGGTGTCTTCTTTCTAAAATAGGGTCACTTGTGGTGTTCCTATACTGCCCTGGCATTTTAGGGGCCCTAAACCGTGAGGAGTAGTCTTGAACCCAAATGTCTCAAAATGACCTGTGAAATCCTAAAGGTACTCATTGGACTTTGGGCCCCTTAGCACAGTTAGGCTGCAAAAAAGTGTCACACATGTGGTATCGCCGTACTCAGAAGAAGTAGTATAATGTGTTTTGTGGGGTATTTTTACATATAACCATGCTGGGTGGGAGAAATATCTCTGTAAATGACACATTTTTGATTTTTTTTTTGCACACAATTGTCCATTTACAGAGAGATTTCTCCCACCCAGCATGGGTATGTGTAAAAATACACCACAAAACACATTATACTACTTCTCCTGAGTATGGCGATACCACATGTGTGACACTTTTTTGCAGCCTAGGTGCGCTAAGGGGCCCAACGTCCTATTCACAGGTCATTTTGAGGCATTTGTTTTCTAGACTACTCCTCACGGTTTAGGGCCCCTAAAATTCCAGGGCAGTATAGGAACCCCACAAGTGACCCCATTTTAGAAAGAAGACACCCCAAGGTATTCCGTTAGGGGTATGGTGAGTTCATAGAAGATTTTATTTTTGTCACAAGTTAGTGAAAAATGACACTTTGTGAAAAAAACAATAAAAATCCAATTTCCGCTAACTTTTGACAAAAAATAAAATCTTCTATGAACTCATCATACACCTAACAGAATACCTTGGGGTGTCTTCTTTCTAAAATGGGGTCACTTGTGGGGTTCCTATACTGCCCTGGCATTTTACGGGCCCAAAACTGTGAGTAGTCTGGAAACCAAATTTCTCAAAATGACTGATCAGGGGTATAAGCATCTGCAAATTTTGATGACAGGTGGTCTATGAGGGGGCAAACTTTGTGGAACCGGTCATAAGCAGGGTGGCCTCTTAGATGACAGGATGTTTTGGGCCTGATCTGATGGATAGGAGTGCTAGGGGGGTGACAGGAGGTGATTGATGGGTGTCTCAGGGGGCGGTTAGAGGGGAAAATAGATGCAATCAATGCACTGGGGAGGTGATCGGAAGGGGGTCTGAGGGGGATCTGAGGGTTTGGCCGAGTGATCAGGAGCCCACACGGGGCAAATTAGGGCCTGATCTGATGGGTAGGTGTGCTAGGGGGTGACAGGAGGTGATTGATGGGTGTCTCAAGGTGTGATTAGAGGGGGGAAATAGATGCAAGCAATGCACTAGCGAGGTGATCAGGGCTGAGGTCTGAGGACGTTCTGAGGTGTGGGCGGGTGATTGGGTGCCCGCAAGGGGCAGATTAGGGTCTAATCTGATGGGTAACAGTGACAGGTGGTGATAGGGGGTGATTGATGGGTGATTGATGGGTAATTAGTGGGTGTTTAGAGGAGAGAAGAGATGTAAACACTGCACTTGGGAGGTGATCTGATGTCGGATCTGCGGGCGATCTATTGGTGTGGGTGGGTGATCAGATTGCCCGCAAGGGGCAGGTTAGGGGCTGATTGATGGGTGGCAGTGACAGGGGGTGATTGATGGGTGGCAGTGACAGGGGGTAATTGATAGGTGATTGACAGGTGATCAGTGGGTTATTACAGGGAATAACAGATGTAAATATTGCACTGGCGAATTGATAAGGGGGGGTCTGAGGGCAATCTGAGCGTGTGGGCGGGTAATTGGGTGCCCGCAAGGGGCAGATTAGGGTCTAATCTGATTGGTAACAGTGACAGGTGGTGATAGGGGGTGATTGATGGGTGATTGATGGGTAATTAGTGGGTGTTTAGAGGAGAGAAGAGATGTAAACACTGCACTTGGGAGGTGATCTGATGTCGGATCTGCGGGCGATCTATTGGTGTGGGTGGGTGATCAGATTGCCCGCAAGGGGCAAGTTAGGGGCTGATTGATGGGTGGCAGTGACAGGGGGTGATTGATGGGTGGCAGTGACAGGGGGTGATTGATAGGTGATTGACAGGTGATCAGTGGGTTATTACAGGGAATAACAGATGTAAATATTGCACTGGCGAATTGATAAAGGGGGGTCTGAGGGCAATCTGAGCGTGTGGGCGGGTGATTGGGTGCCCGCAAGGGGTAGATTAGGGTCTAATCTGATGGGTAACAGTGACAGGTGGTGATAGGGGGTGATTGATGGGTAATTAGTGGGTGTTTAGAGGAGAGAAGAGATGTAAACACTGCACTTGGGAGGTGATCTGATGTCGGATCTGCGGGCGATCTATTGGTGTGGGTGGGTGATCAGATTGCCCGCAAGGGGCAGGTTAGGGGCTGATTGATGGGTAGCAGTGACAGGGGGTGATTGACGGGTGATTGACAGGTGATTGACAGGCGATTGACAGGTGATCAGGGGGGATAGATGCATACAGTACACGGGGGGGGGGGGAGTCTGGGGGGGGGTCTGGGGAGAATCTGAGGGGTGGGGGGGTGATCAGGAGGGGGCAGTGGGCAGGGGGGGGGGATAAAAAAAAAATAGCGTTGACAGATAGTGACAGGGAGTGATTGATGGGTGATTAGGGGGGTGACTGGGTGCAAACAGTGGTCTGGGGGGTGGGCAGGGGGGGGTCTGAGGGGTGCTGTGGGCGATCAGGGGGCAGGGGGGGGGAAATCAGTGTGCTTGGGTGCAGACTAGGGTGGCTGCAGCCTGCCCTGGTGGTCCCTCGGACACTGGGACCACCAGGGCAGGAGGCAGCCAGTATAATAGGCTTTGTATACATTACAAAGCCTATTATACATGTTACATGCGGCGATCCGGGTGCTAGTAACCCGCCGGCGCTTCCGAACGGCCGGCGGGTTACTACGAGCGGTGGGCGGAGCCAGTCCCCGGCGGCTGATCGCGTCACGAATGACGCGATCGCCGCATAGCCACTCCCGCAGCCGCCCCCGCCGATGGGCGTATTGCGGTCGTTTGGGCCCAGTCTTTGCCGCCGCCCATCGGCTGGGGGCGGTCGGCAAGTGGTTAATATGCTATGCTTAAGGCAATAACGTCACAAGATATCTGGAACCTTTTGGTGATCATAACTGGAACTTGTTGTCTGCACATGGAAATCTTTATCCCTAACATTGTATAAAGGGAGAGAGAGGGCCCCCGATACATAATTTGAGACATTGTGGCAGAATGGAAGGTGAATGCATGCGCGGGCAGTTGTGTGTGTGTGTGTATATAGTCTTATAGCTCTCTGGCCAGAGATTTAAACACCACTCTATCTGTGGATATTGCACCACTCATGCATGGCTAATGCTCTGCACTGTTCTCTGTTTTTAATAAGGGGAAGATTTTTTGCTATTTTGAGGGTTATATCTAGGGGATTGTGCTTTGTGTTTAAAGGAGTACTATCGATTTAAACGACTTTTTTTTTAATACTCTATATTAGTGTACACATTACCACTAGTGCTAGGGGCACTTTATTTATTCACCCAGGTCTCTCTCTCGCTATCCCTGCTTAAAAATGCATTTCTCACACAGCTCATAGTAGTTTGGGTCACCCTGAGCTGCTTGGTTACTCTGTGACACAGCTCACAAATATATTTCACTGTGTCACTCAGCATGCAGCAGACATGAGGAGAAATAGGCTGATCTGAGGTGGTAACAGGTAACTAAATGAGCTGGAATATTGCTGGAATATAACTAAGCTATAACACTAGTCTGTGTTTACACTCAGACTGGCTGTCTGCTGAGGTGATTCACTCCAGGCTGCATCCACTTTACAAGCTGCTGAGAGGGGCAGATCACTGTTTACAATTAGCATTATAAGTATCTTTATCAGTAAAGAGAAGCAAAGATAATAAACACACATTGCTAGAATCTTTAACCCCTTACCACCATATCAACAAGATTCTTTCAGCAAGGTGATAATTAAACTATAAACTGAGGAGTTGATAGCATCTCCCCTTTGCAGAGACATGGTCTAGCCCTCTGGGAGCAGTCAGTATTAGATACATTTTGTATCCAACACTGACGCCACAACTGATGGAGGATTTTACAGCTGAGAGGAACAGCTGTGTGAGGAATCAAATGGCTCCTAGTACTTGTCCTAATGTGTGCTACAACATACAGCATTTAAAAATAAATGCATACATCGATAGTATTCCTTTAATTAAATTTGTAATACATATTTTTGATATTGGTATAATTATGGTGGCCTTATGACCTTTTTTGTGGCTATATTTAGTGAGCTCCTGTGTCAGAGGAAGAGCCCTTAAAGGGACTCCGAGCAGTGCCTGTGGGTATGCCTTTAAGCATACCCACAACTAATTAATTACATCCTCACACCTACCGGCATGATGTTTGTAACTATATCCCCCTGGGTTCCTTGTATTTCATTGCATTGTGCTGAATCGAGCTGCCGACTTTGGAGAAAAGTCGTCCTGTGTAATACAATGTAACTATGGAAAGATGCATATCATTTTGAAGCTCTCTTTCTCCTCGTTCCAATGATAGATAAACTGCCACCCTACACCTTTTAGTTTTCGCTATTTTCGCGACCAAAATTGCAGTGGCCGCATCGCAAAAATAGCGAAAACTAAAAGGTGTAGGGCAGCAGTTTATATATCATTGGAAAAAGGAGAAAGAGAGCTTTAAAAGGATATGCATCTTTCCATAGTTACAAATCTCCAGTGAAGGATCGGCACCACAACCAGTATTGATAGCTCAATTACTTTATTTAAATCATTAAAAAACCAGCAACGACAGTCCGCTGTTTCGGCATATATTGCCTTTCTCAAGTTGCCATAATGTCAAGTACAAACATGAAACACACCACACTGCTTATATACCCATAGCTCCACCCCATTGGGGCGTATCTGGTACCTGTGCACACACCTAAGGAGGAAGGGAGCCGGACCTGATGGAGAACTATACGTAACCATCTGCACCAATCGGTGCGCTTATATTTAAAAATCCACTCACCAATCCATTTGAAGCAGCAGATATGACACCACCGACTCCATAGTCCAACAGCCGGCAAAGGGACTTCCGCATCATGTAAATCCACACCGCTCTACACGTGAGTGGTGATCTCGCACTATCGATCATGTGATAAATCACATGACCGGTTTGTAACCAATCATATGCGCCCTCGCGCCAGCCTATAGAGAAGCAGTCAGCCTCGGCCAGTAAGAGGCTGATGGATGTGCACATCACTGCGGGGATTACGTAGCACCCAAAGTGCCGCCCCTGACAACAGTAACATAAACAATAGAGCGCACCATCCATACTCACATGCCCTGGAGTCCTTCTGTCACTGCAAATAAGGTCCATAGCTCCCAAATTCCTCCACGCACAGTCTAAAAAATAAAAACATAATAAAATATAAACAAAGCATACCAAACTATCATAATATATATAAAGTACAGATAGGACATGTATAAGAACTTTAAAGCACTATAGCAGATGATGCATAAATAACACCATCATATGCAAAAGCCCAGATCACGCTCCCTATTAGGACCTGCGGGTCCCATGGCATTTAACCTCTTAATCCAACCTGGTTCTCTGCGCAGTAATTCTTTTTGTCGATTGCCACCTCTCCAATCCTGGGGTACTCCATCTATGGCCATAACGTGTAACTGTGATCTTTCCATAGTTACTGCACTGCTCAGAGTCCCTTTAATCATTATACCATCCAGCCACCGCTGACAGGATGGCGAGGGCTGGTTTATGTGCTGATGGGGCCCCTTTGACTCTGAATGGGGCCCCAAGCGACTGCTTTTGTTGCCTGGTCGGTAATCCGGCCCTGTGTTGGTCACACCTGACTGATACACCCACCAGGGGCATAACTACAGGGTAGCATCCCCTGCAATGGCAAGGGGGCCCAGAGCTGCAAGGGGGCCCCAAATACTACTACACAAACTCCGATATTGGGGTGCAGCCTTTCGTATCCAGTGTTTTTGTGGCCATACTTGTTATGGGCAGGGATGCTCGGATGTGCCTCATCCACGAATTCGGCAATCCGCGTGGTTGCAAAAAAAAAATCCGCATTCGGCCCCGCCGCATGCGGATTTTCGTCCGCGTCCACGCAACCACGCGGATTTTCTGCCGTGAATGGCGTAATCACGCGTGGATTCCCGCCCGGAGGTGGATTTTCTTTTAACGTTAATAACAAAGCCCCCATACATGCTACAATCCCCCAAATTGCATGGATTATCGAGGTGATAAGGGGCAACATAACTTCAACATAAAAAATTCCCAATTTTTTTTTTTTTTTTTTTTTTAATGGCTTTTAAAGACAAATCACCACTGTAAATGGGGCTATTAATTGGTAATACGTGGTTTTAAAAAGGGATATACGCGTTAAGCAATCAAAGAGGTGAAGGCGAGTTCCAATGGCACTTGGCGGCGAAGGTACCGCTGGAGGAGGATGAGTGGCTGACGCCAAAAAGGCCCCAGAGAGGTTTTTGTAATTTTTTTTTTATTTTTATTTTTTGCAGCAATTAGCAATGACATCGCAGCAGAGTTGTCAGTGGACACGGGCAGTGTGAATGCAGAGTGCAGTGGTGGTAGCGACTGAGTCAGGAGAAGGACTATGCGGGCGGTCAGTTCAGCAGCACAGAAGGACCACGGCAACATACTGGTAGTAGTAGTAACAGCACAGCGTCATAGTGCTGGCCAAAAAATTAAATGCACCCGGTGACCCGGGCAGTGTGAACGCAGACAGAGTACATTGGTGGAAGCGAGTGAGTCAGGAGGAGGAGGACAATGCGGGCGGTCAATTCAGCAGCACAGAAGGACTATGGCAACATACTGGTTGTAGTAGTAGCAGCACAGCGTCATAGTGCTGGCCAAAAAATTAAATGCACCCGGTGACCCAGCCAGTGATAACGCAGACAGAGTGCATTGGTGGTACCGTGGTAGCGACTGAGTCAGGAGGAGGAGGAGAACAAAGCGGGCGTTCAGTTCAGCAGCAGCAGCAGCAGCACAGAAGGAAGGACCATGGCAACATACTGGTGGTAGTAGTAGCAGCACAGCGTCATAGTGCTGGCCAAAAAATTAAATGCACCCGGTGACCCGGGCAGTGATAACGCAGACAGAGTACATTGGTGGTACCGTGGTAGCGACTGAGTCAGGAGGAGGAGGAGGACAAAGCGGGCGTTCAGTTCAGCAGCAGCAGCACAGAAGGACCATGGCAACATACTGGTGGTAGTAGTAGTAGCACAGCGTCATAGTGCTGGCCAAAAAATTAAATGCACCCGGTGACCCGGGCAGTGATAACGCAGACAGAGTGCATTGGTGGAAGCGACTGAGTCAGGAGGAGGAGGACATTGCGGGCGGTCAGTTCAACAGCACAGAAGGACCATGGCAACATACTGGTGGTAGTAGTAGTAGCACAGCGTCATAGTGCTGGCCAAAAAATTAAATGCACCCAGTGACCCGGGCAGTGTGAACGCAGAGTGTAGTAGCGGGAAGCGACTGAGTCAGGAGGAGGAGGACAATGCGGGCGGTCAGTTCAGCAGCACAGAAGGACCATGGCAACATACTAGTAGTAGTAGTAGTAGCACAGCGTCATAGTGCTGGCCAAAAAATTAAATGCACCCAGTGACCCGGGCAGTGTGAATGCAGAGTGTAGTAGCGACTGAGTCAGGAGGACAAAGCGGGCGGTCATTTCAGCAGCTCAGAAGGAGGACCATGGCAACTTACTGGTAGTAGTACCATAACACCAAAAAATTAACCAAGGTAGGCACTAGGCAGGTAGTAACTGTCTTTATAAAGGCAGGCATAGTTAACAACAGCACATGCAGCAGCCACTTCATGTCCCCCTGTGTCCGACAATAGGGGCCAGGAACTCACCTTCCACCCAAGCCTGGTTGATTTTCAGGAAGGTGAGTTTGTCCACAGAGGCGTGGGAGAGCCGAGAGCGCTTCTCTGTGACCACGCCACCGGCCGCACTAAAGCATCTCTCTGAGAGGACACTGGAAGGAGGGCAGGATAGGAGTTCCAGGGCGTACTGGGAAAGCTCGCTCCAGATGTCCAGTCTCTTGACCCAGTACTCCAAGGGGTCCACGGGGCTGTCGGTGTCAGTCAGACACCATGGTGGTCAGTCGTTGCTTGTGCTGGTTGGTGGTGGATGCTGTGGCGGGCACCTCTGTTCTGGGCTGCTGCACTGCATACAGGCTCTTGCTTAGGCTCTTCAGGTCTCCGGGGCGCCAGTTGCTGCTGCTGGTGCTGGTGGTTGTTGTTGTGCTGCTAGTGGCAATGGCAGGCACCTCTTGTTGGCTTGGCAGAGCAGTTACAGTGGGGGTGGAAGGCTGGGGGAATGCTTCCAGTAGTCTGCGCACAAGGGCCTCCTTCAACTCCCTTGTGCGTTGCTCGGTGGTGGATGGCGTCATTAAGTCTCCCAGCTTCCCCTTCAGACGGGGATGAAGCATCAAGGTAATCCAGATGTCCTCCCTTGAACGCATCTGGATCACCCGGGGGTCCCTGCGAAGGCAGCGCAACATGTGCACAGCCATGGGAAACAAGTGGGCCCTGCCAGCAAAATCTTCCTCGTCCTCACCATTGTTCCATAACGCATGCCTGTCCTCTTCCTGTGCCATGTCGTTGTCCTCCTCAAACCGCCATCCACGTACAACGCCTGCTGCACTCTGCTCCTCCTCCTCCTCATTCAGGTTAGGGACCTCCAACTCTTCCACTACCTGCTGTGAGCCCTCCTCTGAGCTGGACTGTGCTGCCATCTGCTCCTGTTCTTCCAACTGCCTCAGGGCTTCATCCCCATGCTCAATTAAATTGTCCATTGCCTGCTCCAGTAGACAAACCAAGGGCACCCACTGGCACACAGAGGCCCGCTCCTCACTGACCATCTTGGTTGCCTCCAGGAAGGGACTCAGCACCAGGCATACTTGCTGCATCAGTGTCCACTGAGTGGCAGTAATCATGGGGACTTGCTGGTTGCTGGGGACACTTGGGCCCTAAGAGCCAGCCTGTGCTGACACAGCCGCTCCAACATGGCCAGAGTCGAATTCCAGCGAACTGGCATGTCGATGATCAGCCGGTGTTGTGGCCTTCCATACTGCTGCTGTAAGGTGGACAAGAGTGCAGAGGCAGTGGCTGACAGGCGGAAAAAGCGTACCACCGCCGGGCATCCTGCAGCAGCTCGCTCATCCCCTGGTAGGTGCGCAAGAAGCACTGCACCACAAGACTGAGCACGTGGGCCAAGCAGGGGATGTGCTGGAGGTTTCCCTGCTGCACTGCTGCCACCAGGTTGGCCCCGTTATCGGCTGCCACATACCCCACTTCCAGGCCTCTGGGGGTCAGCCACCTCCGCTCCTGCTTCCTGAGGGCGGCCAGGACGTTGGTGGCCATAAGCCTCTCCTTCCCCAGGGTCACCAATTTTAAAAGGGCTTGGCAGTGCCGAGGCTTGGCGCTGCTGCTGCCGAGGCGGACTTGCTTTCCGGGTGCAGAGGGAGTGTCGTGACAGGACCCTTCTGCATCCCCCCTGATCCCGCGTGGTGGCACCACTAGCTGGGCTGATGTGCTCTTGTCCTCCCTCCCTTCCATCAGTGTCACCCAGTGGGCCATAAAGGACAGGTAGCGACCTGTCCCAAATCTGCTACTCCACGAGTCCATGGTCACGTGAACCCGCTTGCCCACAGAGTAGTCCAGGGAACGGGCCACGTTTTCCACCGCAAACTTGTGGAGTGCTGATATCGCGCTCCTGCTGAAATAGTGGCGACTGGGGACTTGCCACTCGGGGGTGCCAAATTGGAGCAGCGTCCGCATGGCGCTCCCCTCCTGCACCAGGGAGTAGGGAAGCAGCTGTGATGCCATGGCCCGGGCCAGCAAGCCATTTAGTTTGCGGATCCGCCTGTGGCTTGGAGGCAGAGGCTTGGTCAGACCCTGAAAGGTGTCGCTCAGCAGGGTCTGACGACGCTGCGATGCAGGGGAGACAGAGGAGAGAGACGAACACTGGCTGCCAGCCTCAATGTCTGTGTCCTGAGTAGCCGAGGTGGAAGAGCGCTTGCGTGCTACTACTGCTGCTGCTGTGGGGGATTCACGACCCTGAAGGAGGGATGATGCTTCTGCGCTGGTGGGCCTTCTGCTCTCAGGAACCCCTGCCAGCAGTGCCTGCTTCCTCTTAAACTCCGCATACTCGCTGCAGTGGAGGCTTCTCAGGTGGCCCTGGAGGGATGAGGTACCCATCTTGCTCAGACTTTTCCCACGGCTCAATCTTTTGCTGCATAACCTGCACACCGCATACCTTTTGTCATCAGTACATTCGTCAAAGCAATCCCACACTGGTGACTTTAATTTACTGCGGCCCCCACTAGCAGAGGGTGCAGCGGAACAATGTGTGGTAGTAGTTGCCGGGGGTTGCATGGTGGTGGTGCCGGCTGAAGCAGTGTCCTGTCTACTTCCTCCACGCCCACTGCTGCCGATGCCCCTGCCTGACATATGGCGATATCCTTGCCTAGGCCGAGGTGACTCGTCATCCTGCTCTGACCATTCTTCCACGGACTCAGCAGGCTGCACATAGTTAGGGTCCACAACGTCGTCATCATCAGCACCATCATCATAATCCAGCTCTTCCTCTGACTCCCCCGCCTCCTCTTCTGTCCCTACATCCCCAGACACAGACCCCTCTTCTTCATCACCAGAACTCAACAACGCTTGTGATTGTGGCCCGATCTCAATCTCTGCCACATCAGTCCCCAGTAAGTCCTGAGCTTCTTGCATCAGCAGGTTCCCAGATGCCGGACTGAGGGACAGAACGCTATCATCCTGGGAGGGCTGCTGACCAGTGGGTGCTGGGGTGGATGTCACAACAAGCGTGGGACGTTGGCTGCTGCTGCTGCTTGGATTGGTGCTCACAGTAGAGGTCTGGGAGGAAGTCATGATGTCCATGAGTACGTCAGGTTCCATTTGCTCAACCACCACACGGGGACCAGAAACTTTAAAATATTTGGACAATGGCGTCCGCTGACTCGGCCCAGGCTTTGCTGCCCCCCTTTCTGCTGCATCACGACCACGTACAGCTGGGTGTCCTCTCCCTGGACGTGGAGCAGTCCCAGAAGTGGCTGAGGCAATTGAACTCCCTTTCCTCTCACCCCGCGAAACCCTGCCAGACATGTTGCTAGTAATGAATCACTGGATGCAGTGGGCACAGTACAAGGTCACTGAGGGATGCAGTGGGCACAGCAGTGGGCACTGGATATACAACTAGGTCACTGAAGGATGCAGTGGGCACAGTACAAGGTCACTGAAGGATGCAGTGGGCACAGCAGTGGGCACTGGATATACAACTAGGTCACTGAAGGATGCAGTGGGCACAGTACAAGGTCACTGAAGGATGCAGTGGGCACAATACAAGGTCACTGAAGGATGCAGTGGGCACAGCAGTGGGCACTGGATATACAACTAGGTCACTGAAGGATGCAGTGGGCACAGCAGTGGGCACTGGATATACAACTAGGTCACTGAAGGATGCAGTGGGCACAGTACAAGGTCACTGAAGGATGCAGTGGGCACAGCAGTGGGCACTGGATATACAACTAGGTCACTGAAGGATGCAGTGGGCACAGTACAAGGTCACTGAAGGATGCAGTGGGCACAGCAGTGGGCACTGGATATTAGAGATGGGCCGAACCTCCGATTTTAGGTTCGCGAACCGGGTTCGCGAACTTTCGCGGAAGGTTCGGTTCGCGTAAAAGTTCGCGAGCCGCAATAGACTTCAATGGGGATGCGAACTTTGAAAAAAAATAATAATTATGCTGGCCACAAAAGTGATGGAAAAGATGTTTCAAGGGGTCTAACACCTGGAGGGGGGCATGGCGGAGTGGGATACATACCAAAAGTCCCGGGGAAAAATCTGGATTTGACGCAAAGCAGCGTTTTAAGGGCAGAAATCACATTGAATGCTAAATGACAGGCCTAAAGTGCTTTAAAACATCTTGCATGTGTATACATCAAACAGGGAGTGTAATTAAGGTACTGCTTCACACTGACACACCAAACTGAACAGGTATACAGTGGCGGGTCCACAGAACAGAACAGGTATGCAGTGGCGGGTTCACTGAACACAACAGGTATGCAGTGGTGGGTTCATTGAACAGGTATGCAGTGGTGGGTTCACTGAACACAACAGGTATGCAGTGGCGGGTTCACTAAACACAACAGGTATGCAGTGGCGGGTTCACTGAACACAACAGGTATGCAGTGGCGGGTTCACTGAACACAACAGGTATGCAGTGGCGGGTTCACTGAACACAACAGGTATGCAGTGGCGGGTTCACTGAACACAACAGGTATGCAGTGGCGGGTTCACTGAACAGGTATGCAGTGGCGGGTTCACTGAACAGTACAGGTATACAGTGGCGGGTTCACTGAACACAACAGGTATGCAGTGGCGGGTTCACTGAGCAGAACAGGTATACAGTGGCAGGTTCACTGAACACAACAGGTATACAGTGGCGGGTCCACTGAACAGAACAGGTATGCAGTGGCGGGTTCACTGAACACAACAGGTATGCAGTGGTGGGTTCACTGAACAGGTATGCAGTGGTGGGTTCACAGAACAGGTATGCAGTGGTGGGTTCACAGAACAGGTATGCAGTGGTGGGTTCACAGAACAGGTATGCAGTGGTGGGTTCACTGAACAGGTATGCAGTGGTGGGTTCACAGAACAGGTATGCAGTGATGGGTTCACAGAACAGGTATGCAGTGGTGGGTTCACAGCACAGGTATGCAGTGGCAGGTTCACTGAACAGGTATGCAGTGATGGGTTCACAGCACAGGTATGCAGTGTCAGGTTCACTGAACAGGTATGCAGTGATGGGTTCACAGCACAGGTATGCAGTGGTGGGTTCACAGAACAGGTATGCAGTGGTGGGTTCACAGCACAGGTATGCAGTGGTGGGTTCACAGCACAGGTATGCAGTGGCAGGTTCACTGAACAGGTATGCAGTGATGGGTTCACAGAACAGGTATGCAGTGGCAGGTTCACTGAACAGGTATGCAGTGGTGGGTTCACAGTATAGGTATGCAGTGGTGGGTTCACAGAACAGGTATGCAGCCAGCCAGGAACAAGTTAAGCCTAACTAATCTTTCCCTGAGAGACAGTCTGCAGCAGCTCGCCCTACTCTCACTAACGCAGGCAGCACACGAGTGACCGTAATGGCCGCCGCTGCCTACCTTATATAAGGGGGGGTGGGGCTCCAGGGGCTAATGTAGCCTAATTGGCTACACTGGGCCTGCTGACTGTGATGTAGAGGGTCAAAGTTGACCCTCAAGGTGCATTATGGGGCGAACCGAACTTCCGCAAAGGTTCGCCAGCGGGACGCGAACGCGAACCACCGAAGTTCGCGTGGAACCGTTCGCCGGCGAACCGTTCGGCCCATCTCTACTGGATATACAACTAGGTCACTGAAGGATGCAGTGGTCACAGTACAAGGTCACTGAAGGATGCAGTGGGCACAGCAGTGGGCACTGGATATACAACTAGGTCACTGAAGGATGCAGTGGGCACAGTACAAGGTCACTGAAGGATGCAGTGGGCACAGTACAAGGTCACTGAAGGATGCAGTGGGCACTGGATATACAACTAGGTCACTGAAGGATGCAGTGGGCACAGTACAAGGTCACTGAAGGATGCAGTGGGCACAGCAGTGGGCACTGGATATACAACTAGGTCACTGAAGGATGCAGTGGGCACAGTACAAGGTCACTGAAGGATGCAGTGGGCACAGCAGTGGGCACTGGATATACAACTAGGTCACTGAAGGATGCAGTGGGCACAGTACAAGGTCACTGAAGGATGCAGTGGGCACAGTTAAAGGTCACTGAAGGATGCAGTGGGCACTGGATATACAACTAGGTCACTGAAGGATGCAGTGGGCACAGTACAAGGTCACTGAAGGATGCAGTGGGCACAGCAGTGGGCAATGGATATACAACTAGGTCACTGAAGGATGCAGTGGTCACAGTACAAGGTCACTGAAGGATGCAGTGGGCATAGCAGTGGGCACTGGATATACAACTAGGTCACTGAAGGATGCAGTGGGCACAGTACAAGGTCACTGAAGGATGCAGTGGGCACAGCAGTGGGCACTGGATATACAACTAGGTCACTGAAGGATGCAGTGGGCACAGTACAAGGTCACTGAAGGATGCAGTGGGCACAGCAGTGGGCACTGGATATACAACTAGGTCACTGAAGGATGCAGTGGGCACACAAGGATGTCACACTGTGTAATGAGATGCTTATATGCCAGCGAGCGAGCAGTGGGCACTGGGCACGGCACAAGGTCACTGACAGAATGAATGAACAGCGCTGGCAGAGAGTGGCGGCGCCGGCGGTGTGACTGGCTGCCTGCAAATAGTACAAGTGTATAACTGTCACTGGAATATACAAGTGAACACTGCAGCTGCACTAACCTGCCTGCCTGCACTACACACAGATAATCCCCACTCCCACTACACTGACTACACTGCAGCACTGAACCTGCCTGCACTACACACAGTTAAATAATCACTAGACTCCCACACCCCCACTACACTACACTGACTACAACTAACTACAGCAATCACTCACTGACTAGCTAACTGTGTACAGTATAAGAGCAGTGTTAGCAAAAAAACCGCTTTGTTTTTAACACAATAAATGCACTTGCTCAAACAACAATGGCCTGGAGATAATCCTCTCAGCACCACAGTCTAGCAAGGACAGAGCTTTTCCATCATGGCCGCCGCTTTATATTCAGGAGGGGAGGGCATAGCTCCCCTCCTGTGATTGGTTGCTAGGGCCTGGCTGGGGCACTCTGATTGGCCTGCAATGTGTCACTTCCGCATAGTTTGATGCATTTCCGCAAACCACAACTTCAGCACCGGGTTTCACGAGCGTGAATGCGGATTTCTGTCCGCATTCACGCGAAGCCGAAGCAGATTTTCGTGGTTGAAAATCTATTCACGGCTTAGCGTGGCGGAATGCGTCAAAATGGTCGTGAATCCACGCGTAAGCGTGATCACGACCTGGCGGTGAGCACCACTGGTTATGGGTGTGAAGATTACGATGGCCACACTTGTTTTAAGACCATGGCCCCCCAGGCTTTGAGGGTCACCAGGTGGAGGCACGGGAAATGGTGGGAACATTGGGGTGGCCCCAATCAAAGTTTTTTTTTGAGGGGAGGGGCATGATGTTTTTAGTTACACCCCTGCCACCCACCAGATGAACCTAGAAAGGAGAGGGAGCAGGTTGTACTGCAGTTCCATGTTTAGCCCATGAAACATATTCTCTCTATCGTTTTGCTCCTGTACACTGTATATATTGACATATCCACCTGATTGCTAAAGGAACTTGTCTCATCCTCTCATGACGCAATTCCTCAAAACAATAACCGCCCTGTCACTGCTGGGTGATCATCTGACTGCTGTGAGGAATTTCTTGTCAGTCTGCAGATACAGGACTCTTAGCGTTTACCAGGGGGAAAGTGGAAGTAAAATCTGAAGCTGTTCAATGTCTGCCTCTGTGATGTCTCTAAGCCGTGCTGAAAGTCGTTATGTAAGGATTCATTGTTGATCGGATGTAAGGTGAGTGCTGGCATCTGTTTATGTTGTCTGTTGTGGTTTATTATGATGCATGTCTGCTCTACAGCCCAATCAGCAAGTGGTCAGTTTATGCCACAAATTTATATCTCCCAACTGTCCCTCTTTTGGAGGGACAGTCCCTCTTTAGTAACCAAATCTCCTGTCCCCCTTTCTTCCTCATTTGTCCCTCTTTCAGGTCTGATGTACAGATTTGTGTAAATATATGTATTTTTCTACAAAAAATGTATTTAATGGACTCTAAACTTTATTCCCATCCTTTAAATTGATGTATTTCTTATTTTAAAACGTTAATATGAAGGAAAATGACCCAGGATAGAAAGGACCAGTGTGGTTTGAATTATAAAACAACATATTTTCTTATGAAATGTTTATGGTATGCGTGACTAGGAGTGTGTCGGCAGTGTGATTAGGGGTATGACAGGGGCGTGGCGTAACCTCCTTAGTGGTAATCCCGAGTCAGGCTCGGGATGGAAATCTGCAGCTCAGAGCGGTAATCCAGTAATTGAGTGAGGAGCTGCTGCAGATACGTGGAGGTTGGGTGTGGAGGACTGCACACTAAAAGGAAAAAACACAGAGACAACAGGAGCCCAAATTGTGCAGTACGTCACGAGAGTTCAGAAAGGGATGGATGGTGGTTGGATGATACAGGGTGGGTTGCAGAAGGGCAACCAACCACAGCAGGCAGATGGAGATGTATAACCCCGTCCCCGACTCCACTCGGGTATCCAGGTAACTGGAAATGGACAAGGGGAAGAGGCGCCCAGTGGAAATAAAATATGTTTAACCACTTGAGGACTACAGTCTTTCTAACCCTTAAGGACCAGGCACTTTTTTTCCACTCAGACCACTGCAGCTTTCACGGTTTATTGCTCGCTCATACAACCTACCACCTAAATGAATTTTGGCTCCTTTTCTTGTCACTAATAAAGCTTTCTTTTGGTGCTATTTGATTGCTCCTGCGATTTTTACTTTTTATTATATTCATCAAAAAAGACATGAATTTTGGCAAAAAAATGATTTTTTTAACTTTCTGTGCTGACAATTTTCAAATAAAGTAAAATTTCTGTATACATGCAGCGCGAAAAATGTGGACAAACATGTTTTTCATAAAAAAAACCCCATTCAGTGTATATTTATTGGTTTGGGTAAAAGTTATAGCGTTTACAAACTATGGTGCAAAAAGTGAATTTTCCCATTTTCAAGCATCTCTGACTTTTCTGACCCCCTGTCATGTTTCATGAGGGGCTAGAATTCCAGGATAGTATAAATACCCCCCAAATGACCCCATTTTGGAAAGAAGACATCCCAAAGTATTCACTGAGAGGCATAGTGAGTTCATAGAAGATATTATTTTTTGTCACAAGTAAGCGGAAAATGACACTTTGTGACAAAAAAAAAGAAAAAAAAAAAGAATCCATTTCTTCTAACTTGCGACAAAAAAAAATGAAATCTGCCACGGACTCACCATGCCCCTCTCTGAATACCTTGAAGTGTCTACTTTCCAAAATGGGGTCATTTGTGGGGTGTGTTTACTGTCCTCGCATTTTGGGGGGTGCTAATTTGTAAGCACCCCTGTAAAGCCTAAAAGTGCTCATTGGACTTTGGGCCCCTTAGCGCAGTTAGGCTGCAAAAAAGTGCCACACATGTGGTATTGCCGTACTCAAGAGAAGGAGTAGAATGTGTTTTGGGGTGTATTTTTACACATACCCATGCTGGGTGGGAGAAATATCTCTGTAAATGACAATTTTTTCATTTTTTTTACACACAATTGTCCATTTACAGAGTTATTTCTCCCACCCAGCATGGGTATGTGTAAAAATACACCCCAAAACACATTGTACTACTTCTCCCGAGTACGGCGATACCACATGTGTGGCACTTTTTTGCACCCTAACTGCGCTAAAGGGCCCAAAGTCCAATGAGTACCTTTAGGATTTCACAAGTCATTTTGCGGAATTTGATTTCCAGACTACTCCTCACGGTTTAGGGCCCCTAAAATGCCAGGGCAGTATAGGAACCCCACAAATGACCCCATTTTAGAAAGAAGACACCCCAAGGTATTCCGTTAGGAGTATGGTGAGTTCATAGAAGATTTTATTTTTTGTCAAAAGTTAGCGGAAAATTGATTTTTATTGTTTTTTTCACAAAGTGTCATTTTCCACTAACTTGTGACAAAAAATAAAATCTTCTATGAACTCACCATACTCCTAACGGAATACCTTGAGGTGTCTTCTTTCTAAAATGGGGTCATTTGTGGGGTTCCTATACTGCCCTGGCATTTTAGGGGCCCTAAACCGTGAGGAGTAGTCTGGAAATCAAATTCCGCAAAATGACCTGTGAAATCCTAAAGGTACTCATTGGACTTTGGGCCCTTTAGCGCAGTTAGGGTGCAAAAAAGTGCCACACATGTGGTATCGCCGTACTCGGGAGAAGTAGTACAATGTGTTTTGGGGTGTATTTTTACACATACCCATGCTGGGTGGGAGAAATAACTCTGTAAATGGACAATTGTGTGTAAAAAAATCAAAAGATTGTCATTTACAGAGGTATTTCTCCCACCCAGCATGGGTATGTGTAAAAATACACCCCAAAACACATTGTACTACTTCTCCCGAGTATGGCAATACCACATGTGTGGCACTTTTTTGCACCCTAACTGCGCTAAAGGGCCCAAAGTCCAATGAGTACCTTTAGGATTTCACAGGTCATTTTGCGAAATTTGATTTCCAGACTACTCCTCACGGTTTAGGGCCCCTAAAATGCCAGTTCAGTATAGGAACCCCACAAATGACCCCATTTTAGAAAGAAGACACCCCAAGGTATTCCGTTAGGAGTATGGTGAGTTCATAGAAGATTTTATTTTTTGTCAAAAGTTAGCGGAAAATTGATTTTTATTGTTTTTTTCACAAAGTGTCATTTTCCACTAACTTGTGACAAAAAATAAAATCTTCTATGAACTCACCATACTCCTAACGGAATACCTTGAGGTGTCTTCTTTCTAAAATGGGGTCATTTGTGGGGTTCCTATACTGCCCTGGCATTTTAGGGGCCCTAAACCGTGAGGAGTAGTCTGGAAATCAAATTCCGCAAAATGACCTGTGAAATCCTAAAGGTACTCAATGGACTTTGGGCCCTTTAGCGCAGTTAGGGTGCAAAAAAGTGCCACACATGTGGTATCGCCGTACTCGGGAGAAGTAGTACAATGTGTTTTGGGGTGTATTTTTACACATACCCATGCTGGGTGGGAGAAATAACTCTGTAAATGGACAATTGTGTGTAAAAAAATCAAAAGATTGTCATTTACAGAGGTATTTCTCCCACCCAGCATGGGTATGTGTAAAAATACACCCCAAAACACATTGTACTACTTCTCCCGAGTATGGCAATACCACATGTGTGGCACTTTTTTGCACCCTAACTGCGCTAAAGGGCCCAAAGTCCAATGAGTACCTTTAGGATTTCACAGGTCATTTTGCGAAATTTGATTTCCAGACTACTCCTCACGGTTTAGGGCCCCTAAAATGCCAGTTCAGTATAGGAACCCCACAAATGACCCCATTTTAGAAAGAAGACACCCCAAGGTATTCCGTTAGGAGTATGGTGAGTTCATAGAAGATTTTATTTTTTGTCACAAGTTAGTGGAAAATGACACTTTGTGAAAAAAACAATAAAAATCAATTTTCCGCTAACTTTTGACAAAAAATAAAATCTTCTATGAACTCACCATACTCCTAACGGAATACCTTTGGGTGTCTTCTTTCTAGAATGGGGTCATTTGTGGGGTTACTATACTGCCCTGGCATTTTAGGGGCCCTAAACCGTGAGGAGTAGTCTTGAAACCAAATGTCGCAAAATGACCTGTGAAATCCTAAAGGTACTCATTGGACTTTGGGCCCCTTAGCGTACTTAGGGTGTAAAAAAGTGCCACACATGTGGTACCACCGTACTCAGGAGAAGTAGTATAATGTGTTTTGGGGTGTATTTTTACACATACCCATGCTAAGTGGGAGAAATATCTCTGTAAATGACAATTGTTTGATTTGTTTTACACACAATTGACCATTTACATAGAAATTTCTCCCACCCAGCATGGGTATGTGTAAAAATACACCCCAAAACACATTATACTACTTTTCCTGAGTACGGCGGTACCACATGTGTGACACTTTTTTGCAGCCTAGGTGCGCTAAGGGGCCCAACGTCCTATTCACGGGTCATTTTGAGGCATTTGTTTTCTAGACTACTCCTCGCGGTTTAGGGCCCCTAAAATGCCAGGGCAGTATAGGAACCCCACAAGTGACCCCATTTTAGAAAGAAGACACCCCAAGGTATTCCGTTAGGTGTATGGCGAGTTCATAGAAGATTTTATTTTTTGTCACAAGTTAGTGAAAAATGACACTTTGTGAAAAAAAACCACTAAAAATCAATTTCCGCTAACTTTTGACAAAAAATAAAATCTTCTATGAACTCGTCATACACCTAACAGAATACCTTGGGGTGTCTTTTTTTCTAAAATGGGGTCACTTGTGGGGTTCCTATACCGCCCTGGCATTTTACGGGCCCAAAACCGTGAGTAGTCTGGAAACCAAATGTCTCAAAATGACTGTTCAGGGGTATAAGCATCTGCAAATTTTGATGACAGGTGGTCTATGAGGGGGCGAATTTTGTGGAACCGGTCATAAGCAGGGTGGCCTTTTAGATGACAGGTTGTATTGGGCCTGATCTGATGGGTAGGTGTGCTAGGGGGTGACAGGAGGTGATTGATGGGTGTCTCAAGGTGTGATTAGAGGGGGGAATAGATGCAAGCAATGCACTGGCGAGGTGATCAGGGCTGGGGTCTGAGGGCATTCTGAGGGTGTGGGCGGAGATTGAGTGCCCTAGGGGCAGATAGGGGTCTAATCTGATAGGTAGCAGTGACAGGGGGTGATTGATGGGTAATTAGTGGGTGTTTAGGGTAGAGAACAGATGTGAACACTGCACTTGGGAGGTGATCGGACGTCGGATCTGCGGGCGATCTATTGGTGTGGGTGGGTGATCAGTTTGCCCGCAAGGGGCAGGTTAGGGGCTGATTGATGGGTGGCAGTGACAGGGGGTGATTGATGGGTGGCAGTGACAGGGGGTGATTGATGGGTGATTGACAGGTGATTGACAGGTGATCAGTGGGTTATTACAGGGAAGGACAGATGTAAATAATGCCCTGGCGAATTGATAAGGGGGGGTCTGAGGGCAATCTGAGCGTGTAGGCGGGTGATTGGGTGCCCGCAAGGGGCAGATTAGGGTCTGATCTGATGGGTAACAGTGACAGGTGGTGATAGGGGGTGATTGATGGGTAATTAGTGAGTGTTTAGAGGAGAGAATAGATGGAAACACTGCGCTTGGGTGGTGATCTGATGTCGGATCTGCGGGCGATCTATTGGTGTGAGTGGGTGATCAGTTTGCCCGCAAGGGGCAGGTTAGGGGCTGATTGTTGGGTGGCAGTGACAGGGGGTGATTGATGGGTGATAGGTGATTGGCAGGTGATTGACAGGTGATCAGTGGGTTATTACATGGAAGGACAGATGTAATTAATGCACTGGTGAATTGATAAGGGGGGGGGGGGGGGGGGTCTGAGGGCAATCTGAGCGTGTGGGCGGGTGATTGGGTGCCCGCAAGGGGCAGCTTAGGGTCTGATCTGATAGGTAACAGTGACAGGTGGTGATAGGGGGTGATTGATGGGTGATTGATGGGTAATTAGTGGGTGTTTAGAGAAGATAACAGATGTAAACAATACATTTGGGAGGTAATCTGACGGCGGGTTTGCGGGCGATCTAATGGTGTGGGTGGGAGATCAGATTGCCCGCAAGGGGCAGGTTAGGGGCTGATTGATGGGTGGCAGTGACAGGGGGTGATTGATGGGTGATAGGTGATTGGCAGGTGATTGACAGGTGATCAGTGGGTTATTACAGGGAAGAACAGATGTAATTAATGCACTGGCGAATTGATAAGGGGGGGTCAGAGGGCAATCTGAGCGTGTTGGCGGGTGATTGGGTGCCCGCAAGGGGCAGATTAGGGTCTGATCTGATGGGTAACAGTGACAGGTGGTGATAGGGGGTGATTGATGGGTGATTGATGGGTAATTAGTGAGTGTTTAGAGGAGAGAATAGATGGAAACACTGCGCTTGGGTGGTGATCTGATGTCGGATCTGCGGGCGATCTATTGGTGTGAGTGGGTGATCAGTTTGCCCGCAAGGGGCAGGTTAGGGGCTGATTGTTGGGTGGCAGTGACAGGGGGTGATTGATGGGTGATAGGTGATTAGCAGGTGATTGACAGGTGATCAGTGGGTTATTACAGGGAAGAACAGATGTAATTAATGCACTGGCGAATTGATAAGGGGGGGTCAGAGGGCAATCTGAGCGTGTTGGCGGGTGATTGGGTGCCCGCAAGGGGCAGATTAGGGTCTGATCTGATAGGTAAAAGTGACAGGTGGTGATAGGGGGTGATTGATGGGTGATTGATGGGTAATTAGTGGGTGTTTAGAGGAGAGAATAGATGTAAACAATGGATTTGGGAGGTGATCTGATGTCGGATCTGCGGGCGATCTATTGGTGTGGGTGGGTGATCAGATTGCCCGCAAGGGGCAGGTTAGGGGCTGATTGTTGGGTGGCAGTGACAGGGGGTGATTGATGGGTGATTGATGGGTGATTGACGGGTGATTGACAGGTTATCAGGGAAGATAGATGCATACAGTACACAGGGGGGGGGTCTGGGGGGGGGTCTGGGGAGAATCTGAGGGGTGGGGGGGTGATCAGGAGGGGGCAGGGGGCAGGGGGGGATATAAAAAAAAAAATAGCGTTGACAGATAGTGACAGGGAGTGATTGATGGGTTATTAGGGGGGTGATTGGGTGCAAACAGGGGTCTGGGGGGTGGGCAGGGGGGGGGTCTGAGGGGTGCTGTGGGCGATCAGTGGGCGGGGGGGGCAGATCAGTGTGTTTGGGTGCAGACTAGGGTGGCTGCAGCCTGCCCTGGTGGTCCCTCGGACACTGGGACCACCAGGGCAGGAGGCAGCCTGTATAATACACTTTGTATACATTACAAAGTGTATTATACACTTTGTATGCGGCGATCGCGGGGTTAACATCCCGCCGGCGCTTCCGTATGGCCGGCGGGATGTTACGGCGGGTGGGCGGAGCCAGTTGCCGGGGGAAGCGCGCGTCATCAATGACGCGATCGCTCCCCCGGCATGCCTAAAGGACGCGCCGCCTGAAGGCGTATTGCGGTCCTTTAGGCGTCCACTTTGCCGCCGCCCATGGGCTGTGGGCGGTCGGCAAGTCGTTAAACTAGGGATGGTCGGAATGCCAATTTCCGATTCCGTGGTAAATCCGCATTCCGTCATGTACCAATTACCGATTCCGCTTTCCGCTACCAATTTCCGCATTCCAATGCGGAATTTCCGCCGGAAATCGCGGAAATTCCGTCCAACTTTAACATCGATTTTCTCTAAAACTTTGCATCTTGTTCAGAAGATTCTGTTTAATAAACCCTGAGAATTTGGTGTTTCTAGGACTTAAGGGGACTTTGCTATTAACCGCTAAAGTCGGCGGATTTTTACTGTAATGTAAAATGCAGAAAATCTGCATCTGCCCATTTTCTGCATTTTACATTACAGTAAAAATCCGCCGACTTTAGCGGTTAATAGCAAAGTCCCCTTAAGTCCTAGAAACACCAAATTTTCAGGGTTTATTAAACTGAATGTTGTGAACAAGATGCAAAAAAAGTTTTCAAAAAGACCTTATAGTTTTTGAGAAAATCGATGTTCAATTCGGGGGGAATGTCCGCGATTTCCGGCGGAAATTTCTGCGATTTCCGGCGGAAATCCGCCTACGGCACTTGCATTACCGATTTCCGCATTCCGATGCGGAAATGCAATTTCCGATCGGAATTTCGGAAATTGCATTTCCGCGGAATCCGAATGAGCATCCCTAGTTAAAACTAATAAAAAAGAAAAATGTGAGGTGGCTTACCTCAATGAAGGCCAATTCATATATGAGAGATGAAAAGGAATGTATTATAAAGCACAGGTGCCCAGTAGAAATACATTTTATTTCCACTGGGCTCCTCTTCCCCCTTGTCTTCAGCTGCTGCAGATTGCACAACTTTTAGACCCTAAATCTGGAAATAATCATAGTGCCAGGGAGGTTAAAGGGGAACTGAAGAGAGAGGTATATGGAGGCTGCTATGCTTATTTCCTTTTAGACTATACCAGTTGCCTGGCAGCCCTGCTGATCCTCTGCCTCTAATACTATTAGCCATAGCCCCTGAACAAGCATGCAGCAGATCAGGTGTTTCAGTGGTTCAGACTTATAAGTCTGATCTGACAAGACTAGCTGCAGGCTTGTTTCTGGTTTTAATCAGATACTACTGCAGAGAAATAGACCAGCAGGGCTGCCAGGCAACTGGTATTGATTAAAAGGAAATAAACATGACAGCCTCCATATACCTCTCTCTTCAGTTCCCCTTTAAGTGTCCCTTTTTTGTTATCCCACAAGGTTGGGAGGTATGGGTACTTTTTCAATTGCAGAGTGCTGAAAAGTTAGATGAAAAAAGGGAATTGCATATAATGGCCCAAGGTATTTACAGATCACACCAGCGCTGCTTCTTGCTTGTGTGAAATATGCCAATAACTTCTGAATTAAGAAGACACATTTGTACCAGCCATAATTTTATAAGGGCACAGGAAGGGGGGAAAGGGGATATTACTTTGAAGAGGAACTCCAATGAAAATAATGTATAAAAAAGTGCTTCATTTTTACAATAATTATGTATAAATGATTTAGTCAGTATTTGCCCATTGTAAAATCTTTCCTCTCCCTGATTTACATTCTGACATTTTTTCTGCTGGCAGGTGATGTCAGTAAAGGAGATGCTGTAAACAGCTATTTCCCACAATGCAACAAGGCTCCCACAGTGTGATGTCAGTACCTCAGTGCTGTGAGGCGCCAACATCACACTGTGGGAGGAGTTTCACCACAATATCAGCCATACAGAACCCCTGATGATCCGTTTGTGAAAAGGAAAATATTTCTCATGGGAAAAGGGGGTATCAGCTACTGATTGTGATGAAGTCCAATTCTTGGTTACGGTTTCTTTTTAAAGGAGTCATGTTAGGTATAGCGGAATTAGCTCAGCGGCGGAAAGCAGCGCGCCCGCCGCTTCCACGTCTGTCGTCACCTCAGCGTCTGTCGTGTCTCCTCAGACGGCTCACACAGTTTCAGGCAGAACAGGTCTCTCAGTGACACATCAGCGTAGGTTAGCACGCTCGTGCACGGAACGGCAGGACCTTTATGGTCTTAGGAGACGAGTCAGCTGACCTGCCGTCGGCTGACGTCAGACCGCTGTATCTTACTGCGGATTGGTCAGGCTGTTCTGGGCGGGATGTTTGGAATTGCCTGTTTGTATTTAAGGCTGGGAATGTCAGTGGTTCATTGTCTGTTGTTTCTGAAACTTCGCAGTGAAATCTCTTAGACCTTAGTCAAATCCGTGTGTGCTTTGATCCGGCAGGACCCCGGGGATTTCACACTAGATTAGGATTATTATATTGTATTGATTATTTGTTGTGACTCTTTGCCTGTGTCTGACTCTCCGTTTGACTTTCGATTCTGTACCTCTGCCAATCTGATCTGTTGCCGACTTCTGCCTGAACACTCACTCTGATTCTGCCTTACGATTCTGTACTTCTGCCAATCTGATCTGTTGCCGACTTCAGCCTGAATATCTACTCTGATTCTGCCTAGTGATTCTGTACCTCTGTCAATCTGATTTGTTGCCGAACTTATCTGTACGACTACTCTCCTACTAGTGAGGCTCTGACCCTTAGGGCCGTCACTCTCCTGTGTCCTGAATATTACTGTGCACCCAATCATGAGTATCGTTTCATTTGAATAAAGTACTAACTATTGTGCTGTTAGAGCTACTACTGATCAAAATATACATCACTGATCATTACATAACAACAGACCAATTTAGTTATGGAGGCACTGTGTCAGCAGGTTCAGGCCCTAATCACGGCTGTAGATCAGTTGAATCATACAGTCGCCTCGCAACAGTCTCAATTAAATCTTTTGACTGATGCTGTGCACAACCTTCAGAGTTCTACATCTTCAGTACCTCCCGTTCGTGTTATTGAACCTAAGATGGCGCTTCCAGAGAAATTCTCTGGTCTTAGGTATGATTTTAGAAATTTTAGGAACAGGTGTATGTCGTATTTTGAAATGAGACCTGTATCATCAGGAACGGAATCACAGAGAGTAATGCTAGTTAAAACATTACTACACGGTGATTCACAGACCTGGGCCTATAATCTGCCTGACGGACATGAAGCTTTGACGTCCGTACAGGCATTTTTCAAGGCCATGGCTGTTATATATGACGATCCTAACATAGCAGCCACAGCGGAAAGAAAGTTTAAAAATCTTCATCAGGGTCATAATTCTGTTGAAGATTATGCTTCAGAATTTAGAAAGTGGGCTTTCTCTTCCAGATGGGAACATTTTGCACTATTAGATTGTTTCCTTACGGGGTTATCAGAATCTGTATGGGACGTCATGATTAGTCACCCCGAGCCGAAAACACTGGATGAGGCTATAACTCTGGCCATTAAGATTGACTGAAGAATTCAGTTTCACAAACAGGGCAGGTCTCGTGCTTCTCCTAAGGTTACCTTTGCCACCCCCTTGGTCACGACTAGTTCAGATGAACCTATGCAAATAGGTAATTCCAAACTGTCAGAAACTGAGAAAACTAGGAGAAGGAGAGTGGGCCTCTGCTTGTACTGTGGGGAGAAGGGTCATCTTATTCAAAACTGTAGTAAGAAGTCAGAAAACTTCTTCTCCTAGGTGTAGTGGGAGGTACTACCCTAGGCGAACCTGTTTTACCTCACGAGAATGGAAAAATGTTATTACCATTCAAAATCGTTACCCGTTGCCATTAATTCATGACTTATTTTCAAGTGTCTGGTGCCCGAATTTTCTCTAAACTAGACCTCAGAGGGGCATATAATTTGATACGTATTAGACAAGGGGACTGTAATGATCCGCTCAGCTGGCTGCACAGGCAGCCAGCTGTTTGACCATTCCTTATGTCTGAGAGATGCAGGTCTCTGGAAAAGAGACCTGGCTTCATCTTACAACTTTCTGAGTTGCTTTGCTGAGGGATTTGCATACATGTAAATTGCCCAGCTGTCTCCTTTGAGGGCTGGCAGTATATAAGCCTTCTGCAGACCAGAAGGCTTTGCTGGTCATAACAGTGTGTTAAATACACTCATGGAGTGTCAGCCTTTCCTGTTGGATTGTTATAGGTATCTTAGAGTAATTCTGGGGACTGCACTAGGCAGCTCCTCTAGTGCAGTTAGTCTGCTTATCTGTTTTGTCTATGTTGCCTCTCTGCTGTGATTGTCCTGTCGCCAACGGTGGTCGATAGGAAATCATCCTGTCCCTGTACTTGGATCGCACTCGCTCTGGCGGAAAGAGCAGTGGATCTTTCCTATCCAGTTTCCTGTCCGTCTGTCTGTCTTGTCTGATACGAACGCTTGCTGTAGGCTCGGTGAGGTAACCGTTAAGCAAGCGCTCGCGTTCTCTGTTTCATGTTTGGGTGGCGGGGGTTAGTTAGGCGTGCTTGTCTCTGTTGCGCTTAATGTGTGGAGATCGCACTGTAAACGCGTTCGCTGTTGCGAACGAGTGCGGTGTTCGCGTTTAGTTAGCGTTTGTTATTTTCCTTATCTTCTCATTGTGTGATTTGCTGTGCCTTTGCTACTCTTGTGCCCTGCCTTGCTTTAGCCTTGTGTCACCTCTGGCAATTGCCTCTCTCGCGATTGCGTTCCTACTTCGTATCTGCTGTTGTGTGTGCACCGTTGCAGGTTGGCGACTAGATTGGTGCACACACATACATTCCTCCTCTGTGCTTATTCTGTCTTGTGTCACTGTTAGCAATCGCCATCTCTTGCGATTGTCTTCTCACCTTATCTTCATGGTTGTGTGTTCATCGTCGCTGGGTGGCGACTAGATTGGTGGTCACACACACACTCTGTCGTTTTACTCTCCCTCCTTAAGGACTATCTTGCCCTGCGTTCTTCCCTTCGTACAATTCCTATCTGGCGTCTGTGGCAGGGCAGAGGATCTGTTCCTCTGCACTCCACAGCTCCATCTGCCGACAGGAATTTCCCTCTACAGGTGCGTTGCACCTTCTGCTGGGTTCACTCAAATTATACACTTGTGGAGGATTTCCGCAGTGTCAGCGCGCGTCCTGTGCGCTGACCACGGAGAGAATTCCACAATCGTTACAGGGACGAGTGGAAATCGGCATTCAATACACCTGACAGCCATTATGAATATTTGGTCATGCCTTTTGGGTTGTACAATGCTCCTGCTGTGTTCCAGGAGTTGGTAAATGAGATTTTTAGGGAGGTACTGGGTCGATTCGTTGTTGTCTATTTAGACGATATATTGATTTTTTTCCAAGAACCTAAGGGAACACATCGAACATGTACAGTTTGTGTTGAAAAAATTACGACAGAATTGTTTAGATGCAAAACTTGAAAAATGTTTATTTGAAGTTTCTGAAGTTTCCTTTTTAGGGTACATCATCTCTACCACTGGTCTATCTATGGACCCTAAGAAAGTCTCAGCTGTGTTGGAATGGCCTCAACCTTCCGGTTTGAAGGCACTCCAAAGATTCTTTGGGTTCGCATACTATTATAAAAAATGTATTAAGGGTTTCTCCTCAGTGGTTGCCCCTCTCACTAATTTGACCAAAAAAGGGGCAGATACCTGCAATTGGTCTGAGGAAGCCCGTGCTGTGTTTTCTCAATTGAAAACGCTTTTTTGCTCTGCTCCCATTCTCCGACATGTGGATGTGACATTGCCTTTTATCGTAGAGATTGGGGTGGGTGCTGTTCTGTCTCAACATTCAGGCCTTCAGGGACGGTTGCATCCATGCGCATTCTTTTCTCGCAAATTCTCCTCAGCAGAAAATAATTATGACATAGGTAACAGGGAGTTGTTGGCCATCAAAATGGCTTTCGAGGAGTGGCGTCATTGGTTGGAGGGGGCTGAACATGTGATCATGGTGTACACAGATCATAAGAATTAAGAGTATATAGAAGCAGCTAAGAGACTTAATCCATGACAAGCTCGTTGGGCACTCTTTTTCTCCAGATTCAAGTTTATAATAACCTACAAACCTGGTAATAAAAATATCAAAGCAGATGCACTGTCCCGTTGCTTTGAACCAGAGACAGTTCAGCCCTCATCCCCTGTCAGTATTCTGCCAGAACATATAGTGGTGGCAGCCACGGAACCCATGGAGGATCTGGCAACCACTCTGGGCCCTTATCAACAAGATACCCCAGGAGGGAAACCAGATGGTCTTCTCTTTGTCCCCCTGCATCTACGCCTCCAAATTTTGCAACTATTTCACGGTCACAAGAACATGGGGCATCCTGGTATGACCAAAACCTATGAATTGTTGTCTCGTTGTGTGTGGTGGCCTTCCCTTAGGAATGATTGCAAGGAGTTTGTAATGTCCTGTACAGTTTGTGCCAGAAGCAAGCCTTCTCGGCAGGCTCCAGCAGGGACACTGCAGTCATTGCCTGTACCCACTGAGCCATGGACTCATATCTCCATGGACTTTGTGGGGGAACTCCCTAGTTCTGAAGGAAAGATGGTGATATGGGCGGTAATGGACCGTTTTAGTAAGATGGTTCATTTTGTACCTTTGAAAAAACTCCCTTCTGCTCAGGAATTGGCAGATCTCTTTGTCACTCACATTTTCCGCTTACATGGAATACCAGAGAATATAGTGTCAGACAGGGGAGTTCAATTTGTTTCTAAATTTTGGCAAGCTTTCTGTAAGCAGTTGGCTTTGACCTTGTCTTACTCCTCAGGATATCACCCTCAGACTAACGGTCAAACAGAAAGGATGATCCAGTCTCTTGAACAACTTCTCAGCTGTTATGTGGCCGATTCACAACATGAATGGGTAAAATTCCTCGACAAAAAACCTCCAACTACCAAGCCAGTATATGTCGCACACTATTAGCATAGAAAAAAATTCCTTGCCATACACATATTGCAAAAATAGAAAAATATTTTATTCAGAAAATGGTAAAGCTAATATTAGCATATATCAGTGAGTGCCAAGCCAAACATGGGGTGCACCTGTATCACCCATTCCATAAATGAGGGAAAACCCCCCGCCATTGCTATCATAGACCATAGTGGTACTCCGAGTCCACAAAGCCTCCTGTAAGAAACGTGAGGTATCCTGAGTCCTCCCGAAACAGGATTTGACCAGGTAAACAAATAATACTCTCACAGAGGCAAAAATTAGGGACCAATATGATCATAGATATGCTACCGCCAGCCTAAATAGTACATAGAAGTGTCATTACAATGATAGCATAAACTGCTTGGGCCTATTAAACCCTATAAGGTACAACCAGCTAGGGTCCTACTGTACATTTGTAGACCATGAACAGAGCTCGAATGTCCCTGAAAAGAACTGCGGTACCATCAAAAAAAGTTGTAAGCATGCTTTCTAAAAAGTCACCACATAATGGATATAGGATTCCAGATCTATAGCAGAAACTGCACTTTGAATTGCATCACAGATATCTTCGTTGCAAAAACAGTGTTCATGGTAGCCACCATCTAGTTAGGCCTTCTTATTTTAAAAGCCATCTGTATAATCCTCGTGGTTCACAGCATATATATTGTGGGTATATCATCTGCATCATGCATATAACGAAGTGTTTTCAGTCCTATACATATGAATAATATTAAGTAGCAAAGCGCTTGTCTACCTGTCCACTCGCAACAGGGACCTATGCAGAGATAAATGTCCACAGGTATAGGATTGAGTTTTATACTTATCAACTTTGTACTGCGCTGTACGTCTCCATAGCTGTTTGCTGGGCCCAGACTGCTTAAAAAGTTCAGTGATGCAGTTACCACGCTGGCATGGCAGCTTGGCGTGTGGATGTGTTTGTGAATCGCGCTAATGCATTTCGCCCCGCCCCCGGAGCTTCGTCAGAGCGTATATTACGTAATTCCGCATAGGTTCCGTATTTATAGCCAAAATCCGTGACGTCTGGAGCATATCGCCATCTAATGGTCAGTTGATTTAACACATGTATTTTTCCCATCATGGGGATTTAGCACCATCTTGTGGGAATCTTTCTTATTGCATTCCTGCTCAAAAGTAAATGTTCCATTGGAATTATTTTACACCATCTTGTGGCCATATATTTCTTTGCCTGTAAAATTCAAAAATTTATTCCTAGCTTATTTAATAGGCCCAGATATTCACTACACTAATACATATGTATCATCCCAGGTACTCTCATACCACATAACCTTATCATTGCTGACCATACATTAGGTAAATTACCCATATTTCATCCGTCACTCAATTATTGTAGATATCAATCAATTTTTGACTATAAATATCTTAGTGGAGGAGACCATTAGGCTGGGACAAGCGATTTTACCCGCCTATCTCCCCTCACTCCCTCCCCCCCCCCCCCCCCCAGGAGAGCTGAGAGCCCGCAACTCAAAAGCCCAATACAGCACATAAAACCAGAACATAAAAAATATGTATATATCGTAGTACGCAACAAATCCCTACTATAGAAATACTTTTAGATTCAAATCTGTATTTAGGCCTTTTGGGCTCAATGTATCTAAGACATAGATCCAATAACTTTCCTTTTTGTATAGTTGCACATCTGTGTTCATATATCTAGTACTAGGATTTAAGTGGTAAATAGCCTTCACCTTTAGACTACAGGGATCTGAGTTATGATATTCTAAGAAATGCAGAGCAACTGGAGTTTTTTCTTTTTCTGCATTTTCCTCTTTCCCTGCGTCAATTATATTTCTTACATGTTCCTGGATACGTGATCTCATTTCTCTTTTAGTTTTACCTATATAAAATTTCCCACATGGGCAGGTCAACTGATATATCACGTTTTTAGTTTTACAGGTCATTGCATGTCTGATATCATATGTTTTTGTTCCTGATGAGTTTGTGAATTTATCAGTGACCTCAATCAATGAACAAATGGAACAATCATTGCATTTGTACATTCCATTCTTTCGTTTGAAAAATTGATGACCTAAATTATTTTTAAACTCTGAAGCCGTCAGCAGGTCGGATAGATTTTTATTCCGTCTTGCTGTAAGTACAGGTCTGGGTCCCACTATTTTTGCTAATCTCTTGTCCTTTTCTAGTATGGGCCAGAATCTGTGCAAAGTATCTTTTAGTCTCCCCCAGTGTGGTCCATAAGTCGTAATTAGTCTCGGTGAAGAACTACCGTTGTCTCTGTTCTTTTTAGTCAATAGCGTGTTTCTGTCAGTTTTCAATGCTCTGTACAGTGCAGATTTTAGTAATTTATGGGGATAACTCCTAGCTCTAAGCCTTTCTTTTAAATCATAGGCCTCAGTCTTAAATTTTTGTATGTCACTACAGTTCCTGCGAAGTCTTAGAAACTGACCAATTGGGACTGCTTTTTTTTGAGATTCAAGATGTGCACTATCGTAATGTAACAACAGATTTCCTGCCGTTGGCTTTCTATAAGTCGAGGTAGTCAACCTATTACCTTCTTTTTTTAATAATCACATCTAAAAATTCAATAGTTTGTTGATGCATTTTGTATGTCAGATAGATGTTGTAGTTGTTAACATTCAAGGCATGTATGAATTGTTCCAAGTCGCTTTGACTCCCTGTCCATAACATAAATATGTCATCCACATAGCGGAGCCATAAGGGGACGTGCCCCCGGAAACGCGGGTCCCCATAGACCATCTCCTCCTCCCATGCGCCTAAGTGGAGACACGCATATGCCGGAGAGCACGCCGCCCCCATGGCCACGCCTCTTTTTTGTCTGTAGTATTTTCCATCAAACGAGAAAAAGTTATTGTTCAAAATACATTTTAGCAATTGTCCCACAAAGTCGTTGTGGGCATCCTCACATGGGTAGTACTTATAAAGATATTTCTCTACTGCCCTCAGGCCCACCTCATTGGGAATGGAGGTAAATAATGATTCCACATCTAAGCCTACCAACAGGGCTCCCTCTGGAACATAGACGTTATGTAGTTTCTCCAACAATTGCATAGTATCAAGTACAAATGAGGGCAGTCTTTCTACCATAGGCTTGAGTTTTTGGTCTACATATAGCGCTGCTTTCTCAGTTGGTGCATTGATTGCAGCAATTATTGACCGGCCTGGGGGCCTTGAGACATCCTTATGGATTTTGGGTTGCATATAAAGTACAGGCACTACAAATTGATCCACAGACAATGCTCTGTATTCCCGTTCAGTGAGGATATTATCTAGATATCCCCACTGTAGTTTCTTGTTTAGGTTATCTTTAAGGCTGGTGAAGGGATTTGCTAATACGCGCTCATAACATTCATTGTCATTAAACTGTCGCATAGCCTCGTCCAGGTACATCTCTCGCGGCCACAGCACTATATTTCCTCCCTTATCGCTACATTTGATAATTATATCTTTCTGATTCTGTAATTTTTTTAGGGACTGTCTTTCTCCATATGTTAGGTTATCATATTCTAAGGCCATTTCACCCCACGATGTAATTTCACTCATTAAGCATTCATTGAAAATTGATATATATTTATTTTGCTGTATAGAGGGCATAAAAATTGATTTGGGACGCATATCCGTATGTAATGGTAGTTTAGGTTCCTGTGAACCCATCTCCTCTTCCTCCATCCCCTCAATCAATTCAAAATCATCAATATCTGTTTGTCCCATAAGGTCGTCATTAAGCCCCATTTCATCATCTTTAGAAATGAGCGTTTCTTGCCTCAATGGCAAGAACATCGCATAAGTAATGGCGTTTTTGTGATGACAATGATGGTAGAGGAAGAAACAATTCAATTGATAGAGATGGAAAAACTGCAACTTAAATTACAGAATGATCTTGAGAAATATAAATCGTTTGATGATTTTGGTATGTACAATAGTAGAATAAAAAAAGCTTTAGATCTCGAAAACGAAAAAATTAAGGCTAATAAACAAAAAAAGTACCAGCGAGATGTTGACGATTTTTCCACAGGCAATGTATTTGTTGTTTACCAACAAAATCCACGCGGTAGAAGTCGTTCGAGACGGCGCAAGATTAGTTGGGCGTCATCGGGTGAATCACAGGATGAGGGGCTCATTGGGGGTCCATCTCTTCGAGGACAGAGCAGAAATCGGTCACAGCAACAGAAAGGAATTTTGAGAAAAACAGAGGGCATGGTTACGCGCCAGAGTGCTTTTTTAGAACAAAATCCCCCCAAAAAATACGAAGGGGACAAAGGAAACAAGTCCAAGTAGATAATAATGAGAAACAAGATCAGGAAAGGAAAAATGGTAATATAATTAACCTATCCCACCTATCCTTAAATAGGGATGATATTTCATTATTAAATAAAGGCTTAACTTTTTGCCCCACAAACACAGTTCATCAGTTTGAAATATTCAAAGATGTACAACTATATTTAAGAAAAGTCTTGTTAAGGGAAAAATATTATAAAGATGATGAAATGGGGCTTAATGACGACCTTATGGGACAAACAGATATTGATGATTTTGAATTGATTGAGGGGATGGAGGAAGAGGAGATGGGTTCACAGGAACCTAAACTACCATTACATACGGATATGCGTCCCAAATCAATTTTTATGCCCTCTATACAGCAAAATACATACCGTCTTTCCCCTAAAGTAAAACATCCTCTGATTATAAGGCCTAGCTGCAATTTCATGCCTTCTCTGTATATAAGGCATCCTCCGAATATAAGGCCTAGCCCCAAAGCCACACATCCCCAGCCGCAGAACACATATCCCACCCCCCCAGACTGTCTCTTGGCTCCCCTGTTTTAAGTGCCCCCCCCTTCCGACCCGTGTTGCCGCTCTGTCCCGCTTGCTTGTCTGGGTCTCTGCTCCCTGTGCATCATGTCCCCCTCCCTTCCGACCCCTGTGGCTGCTCTGTCCTGCCCCCTTGTCAGTGTCCCCCCGCTCTCCGTGCACGCTAAATGTAATGGCAGCCAGCATGTCTTACTGTAGCCATGCTGCCCGGAGATCTCTGGCGTCCTCACTTCTCCCTCTAGTAACCGGCGCTTGTGTAGATGACGTCATCTACACAAGCGCCGGTTACTAGAGGGAAGAAGACAGGACGCCAGAGATCTCCGGGCAGCATGGCTACAGTAAGACACGCTGGCTGCCATTACATTTAGCGTGCACGGAGAGCGGGGGGACACTGACAAGGGGGCAGGACAGAGCAGCCACAGGGGTCGGAAGGGAGGGGGACATGATGCACGGGGAGCAGAGACCCAGACAAGCAAGCGGGACAGAGCGGCCACAGGGGTCGGAAGGGAGGGGGACACAATGCAGGGGAGCAGAGACACAGGCGAACAGAAGGGGACACATCATGCAGTGCCGATCAGGCACTTGTCATGTCATCCTTGCACACAGCAGGTTTATCATCTGTGTGCA
The DNA here is from genome assembly GCF_040937935.1 of Hyperolius riggenbachi. Lineage (NCBI taxonomy): Eukaryota > Metazoa > Chordata > Amphibia > Anura > Hyperoliidae > Hyperolius > Hyperolius riggenbachi. The sequence continues at coordinate 31,333,181 of NC_090657.1, read as the reverse complement.
GGGATGACATGACAGGTGCCTGATTGGCACTGTGACATTACAATGAGCAGCAATAAGAGGTGGCCAGCATGGGACATATCATGCAGTGCCAATATAAGACATCCCCTGAAAATAAGCCCTAGCACACTTTTTGGAGCAAAAATTAATATAAGACAGTGTCTTATTTTCGGGGAAACACGGTATATATAAATTTTCAATGAATGCTTAATGAGTGAAATTACATCGTGGGGTGAAATGGCCTTAGAATATGATAACCTAACATATGGAGAAAGACAGTCCCTAAAAAAATTACAGAATTAGAAAGATATAATTATCAAACGTAGCGATAAGGGAGGAAATATAGTGCTGTGGCCGCGAGAGATGTACCTGGACGAGGCTATGCGACAGCTCAATGACAATGAATGTTATGAGCGCGTATTAGCAAATCCCTTCACCAGCCTTAAAGATAACCTAAACAAGAAACTACAGTGGGAATATCTAGATAATATCCTCACTGAACGGGAATACAGAGCATTGTCTGTGGATCAATTTGTAGTGCCTGTACTTTATATGCAACCCAAAATCCATAAGGATGTCTCAAGGCCCCCAGGCTGGCCATTAATTGCTGCAATCAATGCACCAACTGAGAAAGCAGCGCTATATGTAGACCAAAAACTCAAGCCTATGGTAGAAAGACTGCCCTCATTTGTACTTGATACTATGCAATTGTTGGAGAAACTACATAACGTCTATGTTCCAGAGGGAGCCCTGTTGGTAGGCTTAGATGTGGAATCATTATTTACCTCCATTCCCAATGAGGTGGGCCTGAGGGCAGTAGAGAAATATCTTTATAAGTACTACCCATGTGAGGATGCCCACAACGACTTTGTGGGACAATTGCTAAAATGTATTTTGAACAATAACTTTTTCTCGTTTGATGGAAAATACTACAGACAAAAAAGAGGCGTGGCCATGGGGGCGGCGTGCTCTCCGGCATATGCGTGTCTCCACTTAGGCGCATGGGAGGAGGAGATGGTCTATGGGGACCCGCGTTTCCGGGGGCACGTCCCCCTATGGCTCCGCTATGTGGATGACATATTTATGTTATGGACAGGGAGTCAAAGCGACTTGGAACAATTCATACATGCCTTGAATGTTAACAACTACAACATCTATCTGACATACAAAATGCATCAAAAAACTATTGAATTTTTAGATGTGATTATTAAAAAAGAAGGTAATAGGTTGACTACCTCGACTTATAGAAAGCCAACGGCAGGAAATCTGTTGTTACATTACGATAGTGCACATCTTGAATCTCAAAAAAAAGCAGTCCCAATTGGTCAGTTTCTAAGACTTCGCAGGAACTGTAGTGACATACAAAAATTTAAGACTGAGGCCTATGATTTAAAAGAAAGGCTTAGAGCTAGGAGTTATCCCCATAAATTACTAAAATCTGCACTGTACAGAGCATTGAAAACTGACAGAAACACGCTATTGACTAAAAAGAACAGAGACAACGGTAGTTCTTCACCAAGACTAATTACGACTTATGGACCACACTGGGGGAGACTAAAAGATACTTTGCACAGATTCTGGCCCATACTAGAAAAGGACAAGAGATTAGCAAAAATAGTGGGACCCAGACCTGTACTTACAGCAAGACGGAATAAAAATCTATCCGACCTGCTGACGGCTTCAGAGTTTAAAAATAATTTAGGTCATCAATTTTTCAAACGAAAGAATGGAATGTACAAATGCAATGATTGTTCCATTTGTTCATTGATTGAGGTCACTGATAAATTCACAAACTCATCAGGAACAAAAACATATGATATCAGACATGCAATGACCTGTAAAACTAAAAACGTGATATATCAGTTGACCTGCCCATGTGGGAAATTTTATATAGGTAAAACTAAAAGAGAAATGAGATCACGTATCCAGGAACATGTAAGAAATATAATTGACGCAGGGAAAGAGGAAAATGCAGAAAAAGAAAAAACTCCAGTTGCTCTGCATTTCTTAGAATATCATAACTCAGATCCCTGTAGTCTAAAGGTGAAGGCTATTTACCACTTAAATCCTAGTACTAGATATATGAACACAGATGTGCAACTATACAAAAAGGAAAGTTATTGGATCTATGTCTTAGATACATTGAGCCCAAAAGGCCTAAATACAGATTTGAATCTAAAAGTATTTCTATAGTAGGGATTTGTTGCGTACTACGATATATACATATTTTTTATGTTCTGGTTTTATGTGCTGTATTGGGCTTTTGAGTTGCGGGCTCTCGGCTCTCCTGGGGGGGGGGGGGGGGAGGGAGTGAGGGGAGATAGGCGGGTAAAATCGTTTGTCCCAGCCTAATGGTCTCCTCCACTAAGATATTTATAGTCAAAAATTGATTGATATCTACAATAATTGAGTGACGGATGAAATATGGGTAATTTACCTAATGTATGGTCAGCAATGATAAGGTTATGTGGTATGAGAGTACCTGGGATGATACATATGTATTAGTGTAGTGAATATCTGGGCCTATTAAATAAGCTAGGAATGAATTTTTGAATTTTACAGGCAAAGAAATATATGGCCACAAGATGGTGTAAAATAATTCCAATGGAACATTTACTTTTGAGCAGGAATGCAATAAGAAAGATTCCCACAAGATGGTGCTAAATCCCCATGATGGGAAAAATACATGTGTTAAATCAACTGACCATTAGATGGCGATATGCTCCAGACGTCACGGATTTTGGCTATAAATACGGAACCTATGCGGAATTACGTAATATACGCTCTGACGAAGCTCCGGGGGCGGGGCGAAATGCATTAGCGCGATTCACAAACACATCCGCACGCCAAGCTGCCATGCCAGCGTGATAACTGCATCACTGAACTTTTTAAGCAGTCTGGGCCCAGCAAACAGCTATGGAGACGTACAGCGCAGTACAAAGTTGATAAGTATAAAACTCAATCCTATACCTGTGGACATTTATCTCTGCATAGGTCCCTGTTGCGAGTGGACAGGTAGACAAGCGCTTTGCTACTTAATATTATTCCTATGTATAGGACTGAAAACACTTCGTTATATGCATGATGCAGATGATATACCCACAATATATATGCTGTGAACCACGAGGATTATACAGATGGCTTTTAAAATAAGAAGGCCTAACTAGATGGTGGCTACCATGAACACTGTTTTTGCAACGAAGATATCTGTGATGCAATTCAAAGTGCAGTTTCTGCTATAGATCTGGAATCCTATATCCATTATGTGGTGACTTTTTAGAAAGCATGCTTACAACTTTTTTTGATGGTACCGCAGTTCTTTTCAGGGACATTCGAGCTCTGTTCATGGTCTACAAATGTACAGTAGGACCCTAGCTGGTTGTACCTTATAGGGTTTAATAGGCCCAAGCAGTTTATGCTATCATTGTAATGACACTTCTATGTACTATTTAGGCTGGCGGTAGCATATCTATGATCATATTGGTCCCTAATTTTTGCCTCTGTGAGAGTATTATTTCTTTACCTGGTCAAATCCCGTTTCGGGAGGACTCAGGATACCTCACGTTACTTACAGGAGGCTTTGTGGAGTACCACTATGGTCTATGATAGCAATGGCGGGTTTTTTTTCCTCATTTATGGAATGGGTAATACAGGTGCACCCCATGTTTGGCTTGGCACTCACTGATATATGCTAATATTAGCTTTACCATTTTCTGAATAAAATATTTTTCTATTTTTGCAATATGTGTATGGCAAGGATTTTTTTTCTATGCTAATAGTGTGCGACATATACTGGCTTGGTAGTTGGAGGTTTTTTGTCGATGGTTGATGTTGCCAGTGTCTGCACCTGGTTTACTGCAAGCAGGATTATACCTGAATTGAATTTGATATATGTCACGGATGGTTGCGGGGCCGCAGGCGCGTCCTGTAACCGCCTGTGAAGAAAAGCGATCGCACTCGATTCTCTGCATCGATTGCGCTTCAAATCGATACAATCTGGGTTGAGTGTGTAGGGGCAGCTGAAGTCTTTTTCCCAGCAGAGAGATAGCATCAGCCTAACTGCAGGATGGCTCTTTTGATATGCTAATGAGCCTGGGCCCAGAAGAGTCCCTGGCTTCAAGCTGTGCTGATGGCCCATCCATCAGGTAGAGGTGGCAAGCACCATGACAGAAGCAATCTAGAGTGGGAAAACTCAGACACCCCGGCTCCTTCCCCCAGCAGGGGAGCTGACATGTGGCTTGCTGTTGCCAGCTTCAAAAGAACCTCACCTAGGAATGACCTGCTATCAATCCCAAATGTAGATCATATTCCATAAACGGCTATATGTGTCATATTTTCTGTGTTGCCAGGCTGGCAGACCCTCCAAACTAACAGAGCATGCTTGGCCCTATCTGGCGCTGGTTCTGAAGAAATTTCAGACCATTCTGAGGGAAAGACTGCCAGTTAGGCAGTTCGAAAGTGCCCTGCTGATACCACAAGGGTCCCACCCCTCATGTTTGGTATCAGGCTGCTGGGTACATCGAGGCAAACCTGAAAATATTAGTAAATCTGCCCTGACCTGTACGGTTCTGTGAGATAGAGCCCATATATGGTTAAGGTATGATTTCTGGTTCCTAGGACAAGGGGAGGACTCATCTCATGTTCTAAGGGGGTGTGTGGGCCCGCCCTCACTCCCTCCTACTGAATCAGGGGCATAAGAATGGCAGAGGACCCAAACTCAGTGTCCTCCACCCTGAAAACATCTTGAACTCATCGGTGCCAGCTTGAGGATATGCTGGCATCCACCTGGTCTGAACTCTGAACTTTGATTGAAACCCAGAACTCTGATTTTTCCCACAAAAAGGACATCTTTCCAAGAACTAAGTATTTTTCTCCTTTCTTTTATTTTCTATACTGGCTATTACTGTTTTAATTATTGTTGATTTTAATAATTGTCTGTATATATTAATTATTTATATTGCGTGAATAAACGACTTTCTCCAAGTCATTCACTGTCCGCTACCCTGCTTATCAGCACACACAGAACTGATCCCGGGTCTCTGAAGATACCCTACTGTTTGTTTGTTGTTGGCTAGACAGAATACCGTGTGTTTAACCGTTTTATTCGCAGGACTAGTCAGTCAGTAAATCGGGTCCACTGGCCCATACCAGTGGTGGTGGCAGATACCGTGGAATCGTGTGTACGTTGTAATTACCCGTGTCTCACAGGCTCCCTTCTGAGTTGTCTGCGGCTTATTCTTAATGGTTCCTGCGCATTGACTGCGACCAGAGTTCGCAAGATCTGTGCGCTGGCACCGTTTAGAAGGCTAAGTGCGGTCAGCCACTAGGGCTCCTGTGACAATATAAAAGTGTTTTTGGGGTAAAATTCCTCCCCTTTGAGGAATCTGCCCATAATAATCTGAAGAATACTTCCTCAGGATTTTAACCTTTTCAGAGTGTCACGGCCCGGGGAGGTCACCTAAGTTTTCTCCTTTACCTGTGGGTAATTCTCCCTTTCCTGCATTGGAAGAATGGCAGAAGTCTTTTAAAAGAAATTGGGCTTTAGTAAAGGTCAATCTGGAGAAAGCTTTTGAGGTTCAAAAAAGACAAGCTGATAAAAAGCATTCTCCTGAGTGGGTTTTTTCACCAGGAGATTTGGTATGGGTGTCCACCCGTCATATTGCTTTAAGACAACCTTCAGCAAAGTTGGGACCTAAATATATTGGTCCATATCAGGGGTCGAGTCCTGCATGAACGCGGGGGGATGACGTCCACTTACTTTTTTTGGACAGTGGACGCCGTCCCCCCTAGTACCCTGGAGGGGAGCAGCGCAGCAGAGAGGAGCATTGCGCGCAGCGTGGGGAAGGGCGGACGTTTCCCCCCCCCATCCCTCACCTTGGGGCTCCTCTCCCTGGCTCTCCCCTCCATAAAGATGCGGCGGCGGCGGCGGCGGCGGTGACTGGCAGCGGCATCGGTGGGCGGGACTTACCTCCTCCAGTGTTCCGGGTGGACGCTGTGCGTGCAGCTACTCTGGTCTAGTGAAGACCAGAGCAGCGGCACGCACAGCTTCCACCCGGAACACTGGAGGAGGTAAGTCCCGCCCACCGATGCCGCTGCCAGTCACCGCCGCCGCCGCCGCCGCATCTTTATGGAGGGGAGAGCCAGGGAGAGGAGCCCCAAGGTGAGGGATGGGGGGGGGGGAAACGTCCGCCCTTCCCCACGCTGCGCGCAATGCTCCTCTCTGCTGCGCTGCTCCCCTCCAGCGGGGGGGGGAACAACTGGCTACATATACTGGGGGCCACTAAACACCTGGCTACATATACTGGGGGCCACTATACACCTGGCTACATATACTGGGGGCCACTATACACCTGGCTACATATACTGGGGGCCACTATACACCTGGCTACATATAGTGGGCACATATACCCCTGGCTACATATACTGGGCACATATACACCTGGCTACATATACTGGGGACACCCATACACCTGGCTACATACACTGAGGACACCTACACACCTGGCTATACTGGGGACACCTATACACATGGCTATACTGGGGGCACCTATACACCTGGCTATACTGGGGACACCTGAACACCTGGTTAGATATACTGGGGACACCTGGCTATACTGGGGACACCTATAGACCTGGCTACCTATTCTGGGGACATCTATACACTTGGCCACCTATTCTGGGAATATCTTTACACCTGACCACCTATTCTAAGGACATCTATACACCTGGCTACCTATTCTGGTGACATCTCTACATCTGGCCACCTATTCTGGGGACAACTATACACATGGCTACTTATACTAGGGACACATATAGACCTGGCTAGCTATACTGGGGGTACCTATTTTGGGAGAACTGCTGTCAGATCTGTATTTTTGGGGAACCGCTGATGCCAGATTACGTGTATTTTGGGGAACCGCTGCCAGATTGTGTATGTTGGCGACCACTACTGCCAGATTACATGTATTTTGGGTGTTACATGTATTTTGGGTGATCCACTACCAGGTTTCACGTATTTGGGGGAACTGCTTCCAGATTATGTGTCTGTTGGGGAACTGCTGCTGCCAGATTGTCTATTTTGGGGGAACCACTGCCATATTATCTGTATTTTGGAGGAACCTCTGCCATATTGTGTATTTTTGGTGAAATGCTGTCAGATTACATCTACTTTTTGGGGATACTCTACGACAGAGCTCAAACTTCCCCTGGCAGACCTTTTATACCACTGCTAAGGCCATGTATATTTGGCCCCACCCATGACCACGCCCACGCTATGCTTAACCACGCCCATTTTTGGGCGCGCCGCAGAGGTTTTTAGGGTGAGTCCACTCACTTCTTTTTCCAGGACTAGACCCCTGGTCCATATCCTATTACTGAAAAGATTAATGAGGTAGCTTATAGAGTGGCTCTTCCAGCTACTATGAGGGGTGTAAAATCCTTTCACGTTTCTTTGTTAAAACCTGCTGTGCATGTGACTTCCTTTCCTTCCCGGTTGTGATTGATGGGGAGCCGGAATATGAAATTGAGGAGATTCTGGATTCTCGCAGAGTGCGGAATTCAGTGCAGTATCTGGTTCACTGGAGAGGTTATGGTCCTGAGGAGAGATCCTGGGTACCGGCTCATCGTCTTCATGCTGAGGCGTTAAAACAACAGTTTCACTCATTACATCCTGAAAAATTTTCAGGGGCGTGTTCGGAGGCCACGCCTCGGGGGGGGGGGGGGGGTAATGTTAGGTATAGCAGAATTACCACAGTGGCGGAAAGCAGCACGCCCGCCGCTTCCACGTCTGACGTCACCTCGGCGGCTGTCGTGTCTCCTCAGGCGGCTCTCAGTAACACATCAGCGTAGGTTAGCACGCTCACGCATGGAGCGGCAGGACCTTTATGGTCTTAGGAGACGAGTCAGCTGACCTGCCGGTCGGCTGACGTCAGGCCGCTGTATCTTACTGCGGATTGGTCAGGCTGTTCTGGGTGGGATGTTTGGAATTGCCTGTTTGTATTTAAGGCTGGGAATGTCAGTGGTTCATTGTCTGTTGTTGCTGAAACTTCGCAGTGAAAGCTCTCAGACCTTAGTCAGATCCATGTGTGCTTTGATCCGGATTTCACACTAGATTAGGATTATTATATTGTATTGATTATGTGTTGTGACTCTTTGCCTGTTTCTGACTCTCCGTTTGACTTTCAATTCAGTACCTCTGCCAATCTGATCTGTTGCCGACTTCTGCCTGAACACTCACTCTGATTCTGCCTTACAATTCTGTACTTCTGCCAATCTGATCTGTTGCCGACTTCAGCCTGAATATCTACTCTGATTCTGCCTAGTGATTCTGTACCTCTGTCAATCTGATTTGTTGCCGACCTTATCTGTACGACTACTCTCCTACTAGTGAGGCTCTGACCCTAAGGGCCGTCACTCTCCTGTGTCCTGAATATTACCGTGCACCCAATCACGAGTGTCTTTTCATTTGAATAAAGTACTGACTATTGTGCTGTTAGAGCTACTACTGATCAAAATATACATCACTGATTATTACAAGTCATCAATCAAATCATGGTACCCCCAGTACTACTTACCCAGAGCTTCCTCCAGCCCCTGGCAGCCGCTTTGTCCCTCGCTGCAGCTCCACTCTCCGCCGCTGCCTCCCAGTTCCCGACGGTGCCTCGCCAGGTGTCCTTTACTGCGCCTGCATGAGCGCTGCTGTCAATTACCTCCACGTGGTTTAGAGTGTACTACACAGGTGCAGTAGTTCTGTGCCTGCGCTGTACACTCCGGACCACGTGAAGGTCATTGACAGCAGCGCTCATGCAGGTCCAGTAAAGGATACCTGGCGAGGCACCTTCGGGAACTGGGAGCCAGCGGCGGAGAGTGGAGCTACAGCAAGGGACAAAGCGGCTGCCAGGGGCTGGAGGAAGCTCTGGGTAAGTAGTACTGGGGGGTACCATGATTTGATTGATGACTTTTTTAAGGAAGGAGCGTAACTATAGGGGAGCAATTGTGGGCCCAGAACTGTAAGGGGGCCCCAACTACTAACCTTCCCTTCCTCTGCTACAAGGGACTATACTCCAGATCAGGTGTTGTTGTGGCTACACTTGTTATGGGTGTGAAGATCATGATGGCCACACTTGTTTTATAGGTCATGAAAAGCCACAGCGCTAGGTGATTATAGTCTTAGGCAAACAAGACAACAAATTAATCCATTCCACCTCCAGAGATCCCTCCTGACAGCTTTTTGATTGTAAGTGGCACTCAGAGCACACAAAGAAAACAAAGAGGGGTTCTGTCAGTGGATAAATGTCAAGGCAACTTTATTTGTATAAAAAACATCAGCCAAGATTCAGCATGTGGTCGGGGCCTATAGGTTTAGGAAATATGCCCCAAGCCTAGCAAACCTCTATGTTGCAAAGTGGGAAGAGAAATACATCAATAGAAATAGACACATTGCCCTAAAATTCTGGAAAAGATATATAGATGATGGGGTATTAATATCAAAATCAGAATCATTTTATTTCGCCAAGCATGACTGGGTCATGCCCGGAATTGGGTTTGGCACAGTAGAGCAGTACATAGACGGAAAGGCAGGAAAGCGTCAGAATATGACAGTAATACCTCATACTCAAATATATACATACAAAAACATACATTTCAGCATCAAATATACGTTCAGCATCTGTATCCATCTTTCAAAAAACACAGCTGAGGCCTACCGAAGGTGCGGGAATAGTCTAATCAGTTAAAGTATGATAACTGGTAGCTCGAAAAAACGTATTGTGTTTTCAGCCCGCTCCTATGGAAGTAATATGGGAGGGGGATGAGTCATCCCTGCTCTCCTTCATAGAGTATATTAATAACAATGATGAAAAGCTAAAATTTACGTGTGAGTTCAACAGAGAATGTGTGAACTATCTTGACCTAAAGATTAAGAACGTTGACTGTAGTGTTGGGCGAACACCTGGATGTTCGGGTTCGGGCCGAACAGGCCGAACATGGGCCAGATGTTCGGCATGTTCGGCCCGAACGCCGAACTCAATGGGAGTCAATGGGACCCCCGAACATGCCCATTTTGGGGGCCCCATGGGGTCGCAGGCATAAGGGGGGAGCATGCCCCGGTCGCGGGGGGGGTCGGAAATTCCCCCCACCCCCTCCGCTTGCGCTCCCCCCTCTGCCCGCTTCCCCATACAAAAAGTTTGAAACAAGTTCAATAGTACCTGGGCTGGTGGCACTGGCTGGCAGTGGAGTGAGGAGGAGGAGGAGTCCGAGTAGCAGAGTGACGTTGAGGCCGGGCAGCGAGCGGTTCAGCGCTAGTACCCTTGTGGTACTTCCGCCCTTTCTCTGACCTCACGTCCTCTGCGTGATGACGCATACGAGGGTACGCGTGATGCGTACCCTCGTATGCAGAGGACGTGAGGTCAGAGAAAGGGCGGAAGTACCACAAGGGTACTAGCGCTGAACCGCCCGCTGCCCGGCCTCAACGTCACTCTGCTACTCGGACTCCTCCTCCTCCTCACTCCACTGCCAGCCAGTGCCACCAGCCCAGGTACTATTGAACTTGTTTCAAACTTTTTGTATGGGGAAGCGGGCAGAGGGGGGAGCGCTAGCGGAGGGGGTGGGGGGAATTTCCGACCCCCCCGCGATCGGGGCATGCTCCCCCCTTATGCCTGCGACCCCATGGGGGGCAGTATTCGGCCGAACAGGGCCCTGTTCGGCCGAACAGGGGCCCTGTTCGGCCATGCATTCAGTAGTTCGGCGAACCCCGAACAGTTTGGCCGAACACCACCAGGTGTTCGGCCGAACTCGAACATCACCCGAACAGGGTGATGTTCTGCAGAACCCGAACAGTGGCGAACACTGTTCGCCCAACACTAGTTGACTGTACGATCAGAACTCAGACTTTCTTTAAGCCAACTGATCGCAACAGTTACATACCTAGAGACAGATGTCACCACGAAAACTGGCTAAGATCGGTCCCTAAAAGTGAACTTTGGAGAAAGGTTATAAAAAAGAGGAGATAGATCAAGTTCAAATTGAAGTGTTAAATAAAAACAGTGAGAGACATCATTTTAAGGAAAAACCCAAAAGAGTAAATGACCCGAGAGTATCTATGATCACTGATTACAGTGAGCAACATAGGGATATTAAGAAAGTTTTGCAGAAGCACTGGCATATATTAATGCCTGGCATGTATTATACCGGAGAAACTGAGTGTAATTTATAGAAAAGCACCAAACTTGAGAGACCTATTAACTCAAAGTGCAATAGACATCCCTAAACAGCCTTCTGGGACAATAGCAGACTTTATAGGCTTTTATAAATGTGGCACCTGCCATGCATGTAAGTATTGCACAAATGTGGCCAGGAAGATTACCTCATTCTCTGATAACATGGGAGGAGAGACGTTTCAAAAGCTTCCTCAACTGCGAATCCAAGATGGTGGTGTATCTCCTTGAGTGCGTGGGTTTGACCACGCGGGCACTCAGGGAAAGGACATATGAACACGTAAAGAACATATGAAACGGCTATGCCAATTACTCCGTATCCGCTCATTTCAAAGAAAAACATAATTGTAATCCCAAAGGCCTTATTTTTTCTGCAATCGATCAGGTACCTAGAAATTGGAGGGGGAGCAACTTGGACAGGGAGTCAGGGACTTAGCAAAACTTGGGATGAACTGGATTATAAAATTGAATTGTCTTTATCCAAATGGTCTTACTATAGATTTTAATTTAAATTGTTTTTTTGTTAGCCAATTCATGAATAAGAAGAAGAGGACCAAGGTAGGACTTCCCTTTCCTTTATTCGTACTAATTCTAGGGCATGAGCACTTTGTTCACTAACGCATATTAACAATGAAACTGCCAAACTACCTTATGGCCAGTCAACAATAGAGCAATTGCAATCACAGATTATAAATTAATAATCAAACATGCTGTTTTACAAAAGCTTTTTAAGAGTGCAATATCACTGCAGGCCACTAGATGGCGTTTACAAAGAAATAGGGAATAATCGATAAACTTAGGCTAGGTCCACACTAGGCACGGTTGCAGGATGTAGCCTGCGGTCCGTGATCCTAGCGGTCCGTGATCCTAGCCATGGGAACACAAACAGACCAATGCTGCCTTTTTGCAGCATACGTTTTTGATCCGTTTGCATTTTCTTTTTTGGGCCGAGGGGGTAGCAGGCAGGAAGGGGGTGGAAGCGGTCAGCGGGGAAGGGGACGTCCCCCCCCTCCCTCACCTGGGTCCCCCCTACCCCCTCCAGCTACATGCCGCAAAAATGTAAAGTATAGCAGCAGCGAGTGGGGAGCTTACCTCCTTCTCCTACTACTTCCTCCGCTCCCTCTATACTTCGGAGGGCAACATTGCAGGCAGTGACGCGGCGAGCAGAGGAAGTAGGGGGAGGAGGTAAGCTCCTTGCTCGCTTGTGCTATACATTACATTTTTGCAGCATGTAGCTGGAGGGGGTAGGGGGGACCCAGGCGAGGGAGGGGGGGAACGTCCCCCTCCCCGCTGACCGCTGCCACCCCCCTTCCTGCCTGCTATACCCCTCCAGCATGGCGGCCCCCTTTCTCCCTACAGGCTGTGACACAGAAATTGATCCCTGCATGTATCAGGGTCCAGATCCATTGCGTGAAAATGCAGCAGATCCGGACCTTATGGGACGGTTTTAAAAACGGGTCCCCGGAAATGCAGACGGATCCGTTTTTTGTTTGGGTGAAGGCAGCTGCTATTTTTAACATTGCTATCTGTGGCTCCGGTTTTGATCAGGTTTAAAAAACTGAGCCACGGATATGTTTCCGGACCTAGTGTGAACTAGCTCTTATGAACAATGGACACATTGGGCTCGATTCACCAAGCGGTGCAAAGTGTTAGCACCGTGGTGAAAAGGCCCTTATCACGCCTAAACTCAGTTTAGGCATGATAAGAAGGGCGCGCGCAGCACCCGACGCTTCGCGCGAAGCTCCCATTAAACCCTATGGGACTTTGCGCACGCTCTCACGCGCGTACGCGCGAACGCGCGTTCGCGCGGTAACTTCGCGCGAAGAGCAGGAAAAAGCGGTGATAACTCAGTGGTGAAAAGGTCATCACGCCTAAAGTCCTTTAGGCGTGATAACTGAGTTATCACCGCTTGGTGAATCGAGGCCATTATGTAACTATTTGTAATACCATATGGATTATATGTGAGATACGATTACCATAAAACTTTTATGGGACCAGTATAATTTTATAGAATTTTATAGTATTGTGTATATTTTCATGCTTTTAAAGAAAACCTGTAACATCAAAACTCACCTCGGAAGAAGGAATCCTTAGGCTCCCAACGAGGCTTCCCACGCCGTCCTCCTTCCCTTGGGGGTCTCGTTGCTGCCCTCCGAACAGTGGCGATGTAAATATCTACCTCCCTGGCTCCTGCACAGGCGCTGTGGCGGCTCTCAGCTCCGAAATAGGTGGAAATACCCGATCGCCGTCGGGTCTGCTCTACTGCGCAGGCACAAGTCTCCGGCGCCTGCGCAGTAGAGCGGACCCGACTGAGATCGGGTATTTCCGTCTATTTTGCAGTAGAGATGGGCCGAACGGTTCGCCCGCGAACAGTTCCAGGGGAATTTTGGGTGGTTCACGTTCACCGGCGAAGGCGAACTTTTGCGGAAGTTTGGTTCGCTCCCCCTAATGCTCCATTAGGGTCAACTTTGACCCTCTACATCACAGTCAGCAGGCACATTGTCACCAATCAGTCTACACTCACTCCTGGAGCCTCATCCCCCCTTATAAAAGGCAAGGTTCTCCGGCCGTTTTACTCACTCGTCTGCCTACAGTAATTACTGAAGGGACAGCTGCTGACAGACTCTGCTAGGGAAAGCTTAGTTATGCTCTTGTAGGCTTGTTAGTTTGCTCCTGGCTGATTGTTATTCCTTAAATAGCACCCCACAACAGCTTTCTCCTCCACCCTTCTCCGGAGGAGGATCTTGTCTTTCATGGATTTGTAGGATGTCAAAAGCACGCTCACATACATTGGCCAGGAATCAAAACCAGGTCAACTGCTTGGTAGGGCAGCTATGCTCACCACTATACCACCAACACTATAGGCTGAAGTCAGCCTAGCTGGCCTGGGAAGGATGAAAAGCTAGGTGGCCATGCAACCATTCCTGCTAACCTAAAGCTTACTTGTGTCTTACAACTCATTGGCTTAAGACTTTACCAAATCCAATGCTCCAATATGGGGAAGCTTCTCTGTTTGCTGTTTTTCTGTTTTGTTTTGTTTTTAAGTGTGGTGTCACAGTTCACTCATCTCTTCAACTACAGGAAAGGCCCAGGAGTGGTCTTAGCTACCGTAATATCTATGTTATGGCAGGGCCCTTATTACACTTTCTCCTACAGGGCTATGGAAACCGTTTTGCCCATGCGATAAAGCGAGGTGCAAAAATGAAATCATACCTAGCAGAGGATGGTTTCAATCCATCAACCTCTGAGTTATGGGCCCAGCACACTTCCGCTGTGCCACTCTGCTTTCATTTGTATGCAATCTTCAAGTTTAAGAAGGGTACATTAGTTGAAATAGTTACACTACAATCTATGTTACAGCAAGGCCCTAATGACACTTCTATGGCCGCCGATTGGCCCATGTGGCAAAGCAAGGGGTAAAAAAATAAAGTACACCTAGCAGCGGATGGTTTTGATCCATCAACCATTGGGTTATGGGCCTAGCACACTTCTGCTGCGCCACTCTGCAGTCTGCTTACATTTGTATACAATCTTTAAGTTTAAGAAGGGTACATTAGTTGAAATAGTTACACTACAATCTATGTTACAGCAAAGCCCTAATGACACTTTCTCTTAAAGGATACCCCAGCCCACAGGCTGTGGTAAAATAAATACAGCATGGTGTAGGAAAAAAAGACATGCTCACCACTCCCCTTGCTCCCTGCCATCGGGTCCCGCTCGTCTGCTACAGCTCCCGGTACTGGCCGACTCTTCTGACCCCTGACCCGGACATACTGCGCTGCGCATGCGCAGTATGTCCAATCATCTTCCCTTCTGCCGTCGCATGATAGTGGCAGAAGATCGGACACTCCCCCGCCTCCTCCCTGCCCAGCGGGTGCGTTCCACTAATAAAGCTAGCGTGACATGCTAGCTGGAGTCACGCTGGGAGCAGCGATTTGGAGAGAGAGCGGAGGGGGAGTGAGTTGGGATGGACGGGAAGCAGGCACTTTCATAATAAGGGACGGACCTGCGGCGAACGGCTGCGGGCAGAGCTGCGGCGAGGGACGTCCTGGGAGCTTGGAGCTGGAGGAAGCCCCCGGGAAGTACCACTTATATTAGTCTTTTCCCCCTGATGACTCCTTTAAAAACAAAACAAAACAAAAAAACAGCAAACAGAGAAGCTTCCCCATATTGGAGCATTGGATGTGTTGTAAGACACAAGTAAGCTTTAGGTTAGCAGGAATGGTTGCATGGCCACCTAGCTTTTCATCCTTCCCAGGCCAGCTAGGCTGGCTTCAGCCTGTAGTGTTGGTGGTATAGTGGTGAGCATAGCTGCCCTCCAAGCAGTTGACCTGGTTTTGATTCCTGGCCAATGTATGTGAGCATGCTTTTGACATCCTACAAATCCCTGGAAGATAAGATCCTCCTCTGCAGGAGGAGAGGAGGGATTACACTTCCTGACAGATGTATACACATGCAAGATGTAAAGCAGTTTAGGCCTGCAATTCAACATTCAATGTGATTTCTGACCTTAAAACAGTGGCTTGTGTCAAAACTAGGTTTTTTATTGAGACTTTTGACGTGTATCCCACTCAACCATGTCTCCGTCCAGGTATTAGACTGCTTGAAACATCTTTTCAATCATTTTTCTAGCCAGCATAATTTTTTAAAAATTTCCAAGTTCGCCTCTCCATTGAAGTCTATCGCGAAAGGTCGGTTCGCGCGAACTTTCGCGATAGGTTCGCAAACCGGGTTCGCGAACCTAAATTCGGAGGTTTGGCCCATCTCTACTTCAAAACCGAAAGCTGCCACAGCGCCCCCGCTGGAGCCTGGAAAGGTAAATAGTAAACAGGCTGTCGGATCTGTCGGGCAGCTGTTCGGAGGGCTGCAGCGAGACCCCCGTGGGACAGAGGACGGCGTAGGAAGCCTCATTGGGACCCTGAGGCTCCCCCCTTCCCGAGGTGAGTACCCCCCAGGGGTACTTTTTGATGTTACAGTGTCTCTTTAACATACTGTATATTTGTAACATTTTGGTAAAACTGTATTTGTGACATTTTGGTTAAATTGTAGAATTCAAATATATTTCCACTTTATGTGGACCACTCCCGTATGTCTATACAGCTCCTATATATACTTCTTAGTTTGAATATGTATGCATAGAGTAGTAGTTATGAGCTGATGCGCCGTTACCATCGCACATGGTGGTGGAATGCATTTGCATTCCAATGATGTCACCGAAAGCTGTATGGCCACGGACCCGAAGTGACATGCTAGGCGGCCGGCAAGCATGGAGGAACCTTTGGACATATGGGGGGGGAGGTAATCATGGGCGTAACTACTGCCCCTGCAAGGCATGCATCCGCGGGGGGGGGGGGGGGGGCTGGAGGGGGGTAAACCTGAAAGGGGGCCCATGGCTCTGAAGCTCACCACCCGCCCGTATGCCTTAACGAGCAGGCTGATGCTGCAAAATTGATTTCTTTTGCTGCAGACTGTTGCTGCAGAGGCACTAGGACCTGTAGGAATGCTTCTTTCCCCCTCTCCTATACATCCTGCTTAGGGGTGCGCACCGCATCCGGCGGAATTTCGTTTTCCGCGATTCCAGTTGGAAATTGGCAATTCCGTTCCATCGCATCAGAACGGAATTGCTATAGCGCTAAGCGGAAATTCCGGAATTGCTATGCGGAATTCCGTCGGAATGTGGATTTGTTCAACCAATCAGAAGGAAGACCATAGACAGAAGCTTCTAAGTGAAAACAACAGGATTTCTGCATGAAAATCGTAATTTCTGCACCAATTAGAGTCTTAAGAAAAATCAACCAATCCTACATTAGCAACCAGCTCCCTAGCTACCTATCAGCAGATATCCCACCCATTTTGTATATAAGAGAACTGTGCAGTCACGAAGCTTGTGGGTTTCAGTCTGGTGTTGGAGAGAGAAGAGAGACAGACCCATATTAGTTGTTTCAACATAAAACAAAAGTCTTTTTAACCACTTGAGGACCTAGGGCTTTCTACCCCTTAAGGACCGGCCACTTTTTTTCCATTCAGACCACTGCAGCTTTCACGGTTTATTGCTCGCTCATACAACCTACCACCTAAATGAATTTTGGCTCCTTTTCTTGTCACTAATAAAGCTTTCTTTTGGTGCTATTTGATTGCTCCTGCGATTTTTACTTTTTATTATATTCATCAAAAAAAACATGAATTTTGGCAAAAAAATGATTTTTTTAACTTTCTGTGCTGACATTTTTCAGATAAAGTAAAATTTCTGTATACATGCAGCGCGAAAAATGTGGACAAACATGTTTTTGATTAAAAAAAACCCCATTCAGTGTATATTTATTGGTTTGGGTAAAAGTTATAGCGTTTACAAACTATGGTGCAAAAAGTGAATTTTCTCATTTTCAAGCATCTATGACTTTTCTGACCCCCTGTCATGTTTCATGAGGGGCTAGAATTCCAGGATAGTATAAATACCCCACAAATTACCCCATTTTGGAAAGAAGACATCCCAAAGTATTCACTGAGAGGCATAGTGAGTTCATAGAAGATATTATTTTTTGTCACAAGTAAGCGGAAAATGACACTTTGTGAGAAAAAAAAAAAAAAAGTTTCCATTTCTTCTAACTTGCGACAAAAAAAAATGAAATCTGCCACGGACTCACCATGCCCCTCTCTGAATACCTTGAAGGGTCTACTTTCCAAAATGGGGTCATTTGTGGGGTGTGTTTACTGTCCTGACATTTTGGGGGGTGCTAAATTGTAAGCACCCCTGTAAAGCCTGAAGGTGCTCATTGGACTTTGGACCCCTTAGCGCAGTTAGGCTGCAAAAAAGTGCCACACATGTGGTATTGCCATACTCAGGAGAAGTAGTATAATGTGTTTTGGGGTGTATTTTTACACATACCCATGCTGGGTGGGAGAAATATCTCTGTGAATGACAATTTGTTAATTTTTTTTACACACAATTGTCTATTTACAGAGATCTTTCTCCCACTCAGCATGGGTATGTGTAAAAATACACCACAAAACACATTATACTACTTCTTCTGAGTACGGCGATACCACATGTGTGGCACTTTTTTGCACCCTAACTGCGCTAAAGGGCCCAAAGTCCAATGAGTACCTTTAGGATTTCACAGGTCATTTTGAGAAATTTCGTTTCAAGACTACTCCTCACGGTTTAGGGCCCCTTAAATGCCAGGGCAGCATAGGAACCCCACAAATGACCCCATTTTAGAAAGAAGACACCCCAAGGTATTCCGTTAGGAGTATGGTGAGTTCATAGAAGATTTTATTTTTTGTCAAAAGTTAGCGGAAAATGACACTTTGTGAAAAAACACAATTAAAATCAATTTCCGCTAACTTGTGACAAAAAATAAAATCTTCTATGAACTCGCCATACTACTAACGGAATACCTTGGGGTGTCTTCTTTCTAAAATGGGGTCATTTGTGGGGTTCCTATACTGCCCTGGCATTTTAGGGGCCCTAAACCGTAAGGAGTAGTCTTGAAACGAAATTTCTCAAAATGACCTGTGAAATCCTAAAGGTACTCATTGGACTTTGGGCCCTTTAGCGCAGTTAGGGTGCAAAAAAGTGCCACACATGTGGTATCGCCATACTCGGGAGAAGTAGTACAATGTGTTTTGGGGTGTATTTTTACACATACCCATGCTGGGGGGGAGAAATACCTCTGTAAATGGACAATTGTGTGTAAAAAAATCAAAAGATTGTCATTTACAGAGGTATTTCTCCCACCCAGCATGGGTATGTGTAAAAATACACCCCAAAACACATTATACTACTTCTCCCGAGTACGGCGATACCACATGTGTGGCACTTTTTTGCACCCTAACTGCACTAAGGGGCCCAAAGTCCAATGAGTACCTTTAGGATTTCACAGGTCATTTTTGTTTCAAGACTACTCCTCACGGTTTAGGGCCCCTAAAATGCCAGGGCAGTATAGGAACCCCACTAATGACCCCATTTTAGAAAGAAGACACCCCAAGGTATTCCGTTAGGAGTATGGTGAGTTCATAGAAGTTTTTATTTTTTTGTCACAAGTTAGCAGAAATTGATTTTAATTGTTTTTTTTCACAAAGTGTCATTTTCCGCTAACTTGTGACAAAAAATAAAATTTTCTATGAACTCACCATACTCCGTACGGAATACCTTTGGGTGTCTTCTTTCTAGAATGGGGTCATTTGTGGGGTTCCTATACTGCCCTGGCATTTTAGGGGCCCTAAACCGTGAGGAGTAGTCTTGAAACCAAATGTCGCAAAATGACCTGTGAAATCCTAAAGGTACTCATTGGACTTTGGGCCCCTTAGCGTACTTAGGGTGTAAAAAAGTGCCACACATGTGGTACCGCCGTACTCAGGAGAAGTAGTATAATGCGTTTTGTGGTGTATTTTTACACATACCCATGCTAAGTGGGAGAAATATCTCTGTAAATGACAATTGTTTGATTTTTTTACACACAATTGTCCATTTACATAGAAATTTCTCCCACCCAGCATGGGTATGTGTAAAAATACACCCCACAACACATTATACTACTTTTCCTGAGTACGGCGGTACCACATGTGTGACACTTTTTTGCAGCCTAGGTGCGCTAAGGGGCCCAACGTCCTATTCACAGGTCATTTTGAGGCATTTGTTTTCTAGACTACTCCTCGCGGTTTAGGGCCCCTAAAATGCCAGGGCAGTATAGGAACCCCACAAGTGACCCCATTTTAGAAAGAAGACACCCCAAGGTATTCCGTTAGGTGTATGGCGAGTTCATAGAAGATTTTATTTTTTGTCACAATTTAGTGAAAAATGACACTTTGTGAAAAAAAACCAATAAAAATCAATTTCCGCTAACTTTTGACAAAAAATAAAATCTTCTATGAACTCGTCATACACCTAACAGAATACCTTAGCGTGTCTTTTTTTCTAAAATGGGGTCACTTGTGGGGTTCCTATACCGCCCTGGCATTTTACAGGCCCAAAACCGTGAGTAGTCTGGAAACCAAATGTCTCAAAATGAATGTTCAGGGGTATAAGCATCTGCAAATTTTGATGACAGGTGGTCTATGAGGGGGCGAATTTTGTGGAACCGGTCATAAGCAGGGTGGCCTTTTAGATGACAGGTTGTATTGGGCCTGATCTGATGGATAGGAGTGCTAGGGGGGTGACAGGAGGTGATTGATGGGTGTCTCAGGGGGCGGTTAGAGGGGAAAATAGATGCAATCAATGCACTGGGGAGGTGATCGGAAGGGGGTCTGAGGGGGATCTGAGGGTTTGGCCGAGTGATCAGGAGCCCACACGGGGCAAATTGGGGCCTGATCTGATGGGTAGGTGTGCTAGGGGGTGACAGGAGGTGATTGATGGGTGTCTCAAGGTGTGATTAGAGGGGGGAATAGATGCAAGCAATGCACTGGCGAGGTGATCAGGGCTGGGGTCTGAGGGCATTCTGAGGGTGTGGGCGGGTGATTGAGTGCCCTAGGGGCAGATAGGGGTCTAATCTGATAGGTAGCAGTGACAGGGGGTGATTGATGGGTAATTAGTGGGTGTTTAGGGTAGAGAAGAGATGTAAACACTGCACTTGGGAGGTGATCGGACGTCGGATCTGCAGGCGATCTATTGGTGTGGGTGGGTGATCAGATTGCCCGCAAGGGGCAGGTTAGGGGCTGATTGATGGGTGGCAGTGACAGCGGGTGATTGATGGGTGATTGATAGGTGATTGACAGGTAATCAGTGGGTTATTACAGGGGAGAACAGATGTAAATATTGCACTGGCGAATTGATAAGGGGGGGTCTGAGGGCAATCTGAGCGTGTAGGCGGGGCGATTGGGTGCCCGCAAGGGGCAGATTAGGGTCTGATCTGATGGGTAACAGTGACAGGGGGTGATAGGGGGTGATTGATGGGTGATTGATGGGTAATTAGTGGGTGTTTAGAGGAGAGAATAGATGGAAACACTGCGCTTGGGTGGTGATCTGATGTCGGATCTGCGGGCGATCTATTGGTGTGGGTGGGTGATCAGTTTGCCCGCAAGGGGCAGGTTAGGGGCTGATTGTTGGGTGGCAGTGACAGGGGGTGATTGATGGGTGATAGGTGATTGGCAGGAGATTGACAGGTGATCAGTGGGTTATTACAGGGAAGGCCAGATGTAATTAATGCACTGGCGAATTTATAAGGGGGGGGGTGTCTGAGGGCAATCTGAGCGTGTGGGCGGGTGATTGGGTGCCCGCAAGGGGCAGATTAGGGTCTGATCTGATAGGTAACAGTGACGGTTGGTGATAGGGGGTGATTGATGGGTGATTGATGGGTAATTAGTGGGTGTTTAGAGAAGATAACAGATGTAAACAATACATTTGGGAGGTAATCTGACGGCGGGTTTGCGGGCGATCTAATGGTGTGGGTGGGTGATCAGATTGCCCGCAAGGGTCAGGTTAGGGGCTGATTGATGGGTGGCAGTGACAGGGGGTGACAGGGGGTGATTGATGGGTGATAGGTGATTGGCAGGTGATTGACAGGTGATCAGTGGGTTATTACAGGGAAGAACAGATGTAATTAATGCACTGGTGAATTGATAAGGGGGGGTCAGAGGGCAATCTGAGCGTGTGGGCGGGTGATTGGGTGCCCGCAAGGGGCAGATTAGGGTCTGATCTGATAGGTAAAAGTGACAGGTGGTGATAGGGGGTGATTGATGGGTGATTGATGGGTAATTAGTGGGTGTTTAGAGGAGAGAATAGATGTAAACAATGGATTTGGGAGGTGATCTGATGTCGGATCTGCGGGCGATCTATTGGTATGGGGGGGTGATCAGATTGCCCGCAAGGGGCAGGTTAGGGGCTGATTGATGGGTGGCAGTGACAGGGGGTGATTGACGGGTGATTGACGGGTGATTGACGGGTGATTGACAGGTGATGGACAGGTGATTGACAGGTGATCAGGGGGGATCGATGCATACAGTACATGGGGGGGTGGGTCTGGGGGGGGGGGGGTCTGGGGAGAATCTGAGGGGTGGGGGGGTGATCAGGAGGGAGCGGGGGGCAGGGGGGGGATAAAAAAAAAATAGCGTTGACAGATAGTGACAGGGAGTGATTGATGGGTGATTAGGGGGGGTGATTGGGTGCAAACAGGGGTCTGGGGGGTGGGCAGGGGGGGGTCTGATGGGTGCTGTGGGCGATCTGGGGCAGGGGGGGGAAAAATCAGTGTGCTTGGTGCAGACTAGGGTGGCTGCAGCCTGCCCTGGTGGTCCCTCGGACACTGGGACCACCAGGGCAGGAGGCAGCCTGTATAATACACTTTGTAAACATTACAAAGTGTATTATACACTTTGTATGCGGCGATCGTCGGGTTAACATCCCACCGGCGCTTCCGTATGGCCGGCGGGATGTTGCGGCGGGTGAGCGGCGCCAGGCGGAGGCGGAGGATCGCGTCACGGATGACGCGATCGCTCCGCCCATGCCCATACAAGGACCGCCGCCAATTGTCAATACGGCGGTCCTTGCGGCGTCCACTTCCCGGCCGCCAATTGTATATACGGCGGTCGGGAAGTGGTTAAAGACTATATATAAACCAAAAGTCTTTTTAAAGACTCTGTGAGAGAGAGTTAGATAGAGTGTGAGCTATATTAGTAGTAGTAGTAGTAGCTAGGTGTATTTGTGACTGAGAGAGTGACAGTAGATTGTTAGTTTGAGTGATAAATTGTAGTGTAGTGTGCTAGTACTAGTTGCTGTGTGGAGAGGGTTAGACAGAGCCAGTCAGGCCGCAGGCTAAAGGCCCATACACACGTCTGATTTTTTTAAACGACCCGTCGTTTGGACGTCCCGTCGTTCAGTCGTCCGGACGTCAATTTGGGCGTGTGTACAGTCCGTCGTTCAGGTGTGTATGGGCCTTTAGTGTTTGACAGAGTGAGAGTGAGTTAGGTGATTGATTAGTTGAGTGTAGTGCAATTTTTTTTTTTGTTTTCTAAGTTCTTTTTTTTTTTTTGTTAAATTTTCTTTATTTCACCCCCTTATTTTCTGATCTGTTCTGTCGCTCATACCCCTTCCCCAATAAAGTTTGTGAACCCAAAATAATCGAGCAAGAAGTGTAGCAATTTCCTGCCACTCGTAAAAGGAAATGGAGTGATGGTGGTGTTGGTGGATCACGTCAAAGTATGTGATTAGGTTGAGAGTGGCAGCAGCAGCAGGCAGCGTTCCGCCCTGATCAGAGATGTCTTCCCTGTGTTCGCACGCAGGAAAATTTTGACAGAGCAGGAAGCGCAGAGAGTTGTGGATTATTTAGATCAGGAACCCTCTACCCAGTCTGAGGAACTTGAAGCTAGTTGCAGCAGCACTGGCCTCCAGGTTCCTCATGACCAGAACCCAACCGCAGCTGCTTCTCTTGATGAGGTTGCTTCCTCCCAGTGCTCCCTCCCAGAAGTAAAGCACACCTATGTCGATGAGAGAGATGTGCAGAAGGATTGGGATGAGGCATTGGAGGAGACCATGGGACCAAGATCCCAAGAAGTGGTGGGTTCTGTGGTGACAGAAATGGCCCCTGTGTTTTCTTTATCCAGTGTCACCAGTCAACATCACCACCAGTCAACTACAGAGGTGTTTGGTGGCCAGATGGAGGGTCCAGAAGAGTCACTTATTGAACTGGATGATATTTTGGATGATGAGGCGGCTGATCAGACGTGGTCGCCATCTGGTGGGTGAGGCACTAGCAGGCGTGAGCAGCTTGGAGAAACAGAGCAGACGGTTGGCCAGCAGCCTGCAAGTGCTTTCCCGTCTGTCAGTACCCGCCACCAGTCCAATGCTGAGCATCGAGGTGCTAGAACAGGTCGCACCACTGTTCCGCGTGCACGCACGTCCCCTGCATGGAATTTTTTTTACTGTACTTGAAGAGGATGAATCCAGGGCAGTCTGTTCTGTGTGGCGTAAATCTGTGAGCAGAGGCAAATTGGGCAGCGGGTTCGGCACTTCAGGGTTGATAAGCCATCTGCACAACCACCACAGACAGAAGTTTGAATATGTAAAAAATGTCAATAAGATGGGCAGGGCCGGATTTCTGGGAAGGCCACAAAGGCCATGGCCTAGGGCGGTAAAAGCAAATAAGATAAGAAGTGCGGCATGACTTGGAGAGAGAAGAGGTCCTATGTCAAAGTTAATCACCTCTTCTTGTCCCGCAGAGCAGCCAGCCAGCGCCCTGCTCTGCACTAATAGCTAAATTCCAGAGTTCCCCAATTCCAGCAAGTCTCTCTCTCACAATTCCTGGTGTGTTATGACAATCAACATCTGCTGTCACCTCACCTGATGATCCATTCCTCTGTATGATGGACATATAAGTTGATGTGAGAAATACCAGGGATTTACATTACAAAGCAGATAGAAACTAAGTTCCGCTGAGTTTTAATGCAGGCATTCACAGACATCAGTAAGCTCTGCTAGTTTCTTCACTTTCTCCTTTACAGCTGTCAGACTGACCCCAGCAGCTGTAAATTACACTTTCTTATCTCTAGTCTACCTAAATTTATGACTTTAGGTTTTTTTCTTCCTAGCCAGCAGTGGTCTCAGAGTTAACTCTTTCCTGGCTCATTTTCTGTCCTTCAGTTCCTACCATCTATGAGAACTGCAGGAAAGAAGGGCCTGGATAGGCGAGAGCAGGAGCTGAGGAAGGCCTCCCATGATAGGGATAGACCTTCTGTTCGGAAGGGAAGGGGTTAATTTCTAGGGCTGGCCAGGTGACCTGAGCAGAGGGGAGGCGGGTCGGACGGCAGTAGCTGGGTACAGGAAGGGCTTCAGCAGAAGGGGAGGAGCCAGAGCGAGAGGAGATCGCAGGAGAAAGTTGGCTTCCCTGGCATTCTCCTGCTTACACCACCGCGATGGAGGATCTGGACAGCCTGATGGCAATGTTGAGGAGCGAGGCAGCGGCAAGGGGACCTGAGTGGGTGGCCCAGCAGTCAGCGGAGAGGACGGAGGGCGCAGCTGGTGAACAAGCAGGGCGGGTGAGCGCGTGCGTATCCAGGCCGCCGGGGCAGCGGAGTCCCATCGCTTCCCCCACAGGTCAGAGGAGAGGAGGGAGTCCGGGGCAAGCTCCTCCGGCTCCCCCAGCAAAAAAGAACAGTGCGGCTGGGAGCAAAGGGGCCGGGAGTAAGCGTCCGCAAGGAGACCAGGAGATGGCAGGCCCTAGCGGTCTGGTGCCTAGTGGCGGGAAACAGCGCAGAGGCAACCCCAAGCAGAGCAGAGCAGCAGCTTCAACCAGGCGAAGCAGCCAGAGGAATACCAGGGGGAACAAGGCTGCAGAGGGGAGATGGCAGCATGAGGCGGATGCCCCTACACCCAGGCAGTCCAAGCGATCAAAGAAGGATTCCAATCCGGGGTCTGGGAAGAAGGTGACAGCTGCTAACAGGAAGCAGGTTTACAGACCAAAGTCCAGTAGCTCTGATAGCAGCATACGAAGTGCAGCTGCCGGGCATGGCAGGCCATCTTCTCCGTCACCACCTCGTCAGGAAGCAGCATCTGGTAGCAGAGGATGGTCTGGGCGCAATGGATCACTTCGTGGTCAGCCGGCTCGAGACGGGGGCCGCCAATCTGAGGGGTCTGCTGAGAGGCGACTGGAAAGTGAAAGGCGCAGGAATGGCAACAGGGCCGCTTCCCCTGCGGTCGCTGCTTCCAGGAGATCGGATGGAAAGGGTGGCCGGTTCGAGGCGGCAAGGCCAAGAGGGCCGGCTGATCGGGACCCGCGTCCGGTGCAGCCAGGTGAGAACAATCTTGTCGGTAATGCTTTAAATGATGCTAACAGGGGTGATGTGCTAGTGAGGGGGGGGGGGGGGTGAGAGTGCTAGTGGGGCAAGTAGCAGTAGGGGATCACTGTCTGTAGCACAGTCAGCAGTTACTGCAGGTTTAGGGGAAAGCTCGTCATCGGCACTATCCCTCATTAATACTTTGCTTGTAGGCATCAGAGATGCCTTGCACGGGCCTAGTCGGACCCAGGTGGCTGCTGAGCAGTCACCTGTGGCGGCATGGATTCCCTCAGGAGTGGGAGGGTCCACAGCATTATTGCCAGCTGGGAGTGGGGTTATGCAGCCTGGGGGGAATGTGGTGACAAGTGCAGTGGTCACTGCCCCGGTGCAGAATGCCCCAAAGGATAAGGAAACGGATACGGTGCGGTTGGCGGACGCAGCAAAAGGGGAGCTGTATCTTTGTTTTTCGGGACCGTTGGGATTACATTTGAAACAGGAAGTGCGGGAAAAAATTTGGAAGGGTGAGTATATCGAGATCTTCTCATTATTGCACTTGGGCAAATTTAATTTGGATCGGGTCAAGCCCGATGAGAGTAAAAAAGAAGAGGAGGAGCGCAGGAGGTACAGACTTATTCCCCGGACATTTCAAAACTGGTCACAGGCCTTTTCCATTTATTCTAGCGTGCTGGGGGAAAAACAACCTGAGTAGTGCTCTTCCTTATTTTGTTACCAGGAGTGTATCGCTGAGGCCCACAGGTTATATGGAGGTTCTGCGTGGCTGCGCTGCGACGAACATTTTAGGCAGTGTGTGATGGATTGCGGAGAAACCGCCGCGCGTTCTGACAGCGAGGAGGTGCTGTCCGCGTACAGAGCGGCGGTTTCCCCGCAGCAACATGCGTCTAGTTTGTCTGGACCTAGTAGTGCAC
Source organism: Hyperolius riggenbachi (assembly GCF_040937935.1). NCBI lineage: Eukaryota > Metazoa > Chordata > Amphibia > Anura > Hyperoliidae > Hyperolius > Hyperolius riggenbachi. The sequence goes on along the minus strand of NC_090657.1, from coordinate 31,306,342 downwards.
ACAGATGGAGAGCTACGCGCGCGCGCGCCGCAAGACAGGCTATTTATGCCAATAGGAGAAGGGCAGCTGATCGAGGCGGTCAGCTGGTCCCAGCTCAGCAGGTGATTGGTTGATAGGAGCTGGGCGGCGCTGTGGAGCGCTTTGCTATGTATATCTCTTGCCGTTCAGTTGCTGGTTGTCTGGCGTTGCGAATACCTATGTGTTAGCACTCAGACCATAGTCAGATCCTTCAGTGTGGTGGAACCAGGTGGACCTGGGAATCCACACTTAGCCAGTTCACTGTATTATTATCTGTGTTATTCTTTAGACAAGTTCCAGGGTGTAGAGACCACGGACCTCACACCCCAGACTAGGAATACTGTGTATCATCTGTGTTATTCCTTAGACCAGTTCCAGGGTGTAGAGACCACGGACCTCACACCCCAGACTAGGAATACTGTGTATCTTCTGTGTTATTCCTTAGACCAGTTCCAGGGTGTAGAGACCACGGACCTCACACCCCAGACTAGGAATACTGTATATCATCTGTGTTATTTCTTAGACCAGTTCCTGGGTGTGGGACCACGGACCTCACACTCTAGACTAGGCATTATTGGATATCTGTTTATGATTATTGGCTCTCCTGACTTCTCTTCTGTTTTCTGATTCGGTACCTTCGCACATCTGATCTACTGTTGCCGACCCTGCCTGTCCCTGGTTACTAGAGTTGGGCCGAACCTCCGATTTTAGGTTCGCAAACTTTCGCGGAACGTTCGGTTCGCGTTAAAGTTCGCGAACCGCAATAGACTTCAATGGGGATGCGAACTTTGAAAAAAAAAATTATGCTGGCCACAAAAGTGATGGAAAAGATGTTTCAAGGGGTCTAACACCTAGAGGGGGGCATGGCGGAGTGGGATACACGCCAAAAGTGCCCGGGAAAAATCTGGATTTGACGCAAAGCAGCGTTTTAAGGGCAGAAATCACATTGAATGCTAAATGACAGGCCTAAAGTGCTTTCAAACATCTTGCATGTGTATACATCAATCAGGTAGTGTAATTAAGGTACTGCTTCACACTGACACACCAAACTCACCGTGTAACGCACCGCAAACAGCTGTTTGTGTAGTGACGGCCGTGCTGGACTGGTGCGCACCATGGCGAGAGTGCAGGTTTTGGTGGCTTTACAGCCCATATGGTCGCCTGGCTGATTGAATGACAGAACAGTGACTGTCCAGCTGATCAAATTTGGTCTGACCACAATGAAGCAACGACCTTATTATCTTTTGTGTGCCCCCCGAGACACTCATCTAGGCGCCGGTCATTGCTTCATTGTGATACGCAAGCCCCTTCACCACGGCAAGGTAATGATCACGAAGGGGAATGGGCGCTAGTACATGCCTTTTCTTTTGTTGTTGCAGCTGCCCGCAGTGCAGTCAGAAAAATTAGGCAGTCATGTACACGCACCAGAAAAATTATTACAGCGGCCGCTGCTAGCAGCGGCCTAAAAAATTCAGCAATCCGCCTGGAGTCCCGGACCCTGTTGGTGGTGGCGGAGAAGGTAGTCAAGCGGCCTGCAGGCAGACATGCTGTGTGGAGGGACTGGGAGCGACTTAGTCTTCTTGGGGCAGGCCAGGCAGCCAGTCACACGGCGTGCAGGCAGAGATGCTGTGTGTGCGGGGACTGACTTAGTCTTGGGGCGGGCAGCAGCCCTCCGGGATCCATGCCTCATTCATTTTGATAAAGGTGAGGTACTTAACACTTTTGTGACTTAGGCGACTTCTCTTCTCAGTGACAATGCCTCCAGCTGCGCTGAAGGTCCTTTCTGACAGGACGCTTGCAGCAGGGCAGGAGAGAAGTTGGATGGCAAATTGGGACAGCTCTGGCCACAGGTCAAGCCTGCGCACCCAGTAGTTCAAGGGTTCCTCGTCGCTGTTCACAGCAGTGTCTACATCCACACTTAAGGCCAGGTAGTCGGCTACCTGCCGTTCCAGGCGTTGGTGGAGGGTGGATCCGGAAGGGCTACGGCAAGGCGTTGGACTAAAGAACGTCCGCATGTCCGACATCACCATGAGATCGCTGGAGCGTCCTGTCTTTGACTGGGTGGACACGGGAGGAGGATTAGTGGCTGTGGTACCTTGCTGGCGTTGTGCTGTCACATCACCCTTAAAGGCATTGTAAAGCATAGTTGACAGCTGGTTCTGCATGTGCTGCATCCTTTCCACCTTCAGGTGAGTTGGTAACAGGTCCGCCACTTTGTGCCTGTACCGAGGGTCTAGTAGTGTGGCCACCCAGTACAGCTCATTCCCCTTGAGGTTTTTTATACGGGGGTCCCTCAACAGGCAGGACAGCATAAAAGACGACATCTGCACAAAGTCGGATCCAGTACCCTCCATCTCCTCTTGCTCTTCCTCAGTGACGTCACGTAAGTCAACCTCCTCCCCCCAGCCGCGAACAATACCACGGGAAGGTTGAGCAGCACAAGCCCCCTGCGACGCCTGCTGCAGGTGTTCTCCTGCCGCCGTCCCCTCCTCCTCCTCCTCCCCCAAAGAAACACCTTGCTCATCATCCTCTGAGTCTGACTCGTCTTCTGCACATGACTTCTCTTCTTCCTCCTCCTCCCCCCTCTGTGCTGCCGCAGGTGTTGAGGAAACAGCTGGGTCTGATGAAAATTGGTCCCATGCCTGTTTCTGCCGTAACGGTTCCTGGTCACGCTCATTCGCAGCTTCATCCGCCACTCTACGCACAGCACGCTCCAAGAAGTAAGCGTAGGGAATTAAGTCGCTGATGGTGCCCTCACTGCGGCTCACCAGGTTGGTCACCTCCTCAAACGGCCGCATGAGCCTGCATGCATTTTTCATCAGTGTCCAGTTGTCGGGCCAGAACATCCCCATCTTCCCAGACTGTTTCATTCTACTGTAGTTGTAGAGGTACTGGGTGACGGCTTTCTTCTGTTCTAGCAGGCGGGAGAACATGAGCAGGGTCGAATTCCAGCGAGTCGGGCTATCGCAAATGAGGCGTCTCACCGGCATGTTGTTTTTCCGCTGAATTTCCGCAAAGCATGCCATGGCTATGTAAGACCGCCTCAAATGCCCACAGAACTTCCTGGCCTGCTTCAGGACATCCGCTAAGCCAGTGTACTTTGCCACAAATCTTTGAACAACTAGATTCATGACATGTGCCATGCAGGGTATGTGTGTCAGCTTCCCCATATGCAAAGCGGCAAGCAGATTGCTGCCGTTGTCGCACACCACGTTGCCTATCTCCAGGTGGTGCGGGGTCAGCCACTCATCCACTTGTTTTTTAAGAGCAGCCAGGAGAGCTGCTCCAGTGTGACTCTCCGCTTTGAGACAAGACATGTCTAAGATGGCGTGACACCGTCGTACCTGGTATGCAGCATAGGCCCTGCGGAGCTGGGGCTGTGTAGCTGGAGGGGAGAACTGCCACTCAGCCAAGGAGGAGGAGGACAGTGAAGAGCATGTAGCAGGAGGAGAGGAGGTGGCAGGAGGCCTGCCTGCAAGCCGTGGAGGTTTCACAATTTGGTCCGCTGCGCCCTGCTTGCCATCGTTCACCACCAGGTTGACCCAATGGGCTGTGTACGTAATGTAGCGGCCCTGCCCGTGCTTGGCAGACCAGGCATCCGTGGTCAGGTGTACCCTTGACCCAACGCTCTTCGCAAGAGATGACACCACTTGCCTCTCAACTTCACGGTGCAGTTGGGGTATGGCCTTTCTCGAAAAATAAGTGCGGCCTGGCATCTTCCACTGCGGTGTTCCGATGGCCACAAATTTACGGAAGGCCTCAGAGTCCACCAGCCGGTATGGTAACAGCTGGCGAGCTAACAGTTCCGCCACGCCAGCTGTCAGACGCCGGGCAAGGGGGTGACTGGCCGAAATTGGCTTCTTCCGCTCAAACATTTCCTTCACAGACACCTAACTGCTGCTGTGGGCAGAGGAGCAGGAAGCGCTCAATGGCAGAGGCGGAGTGGAGGAGGGTGCCTGTGAAGGTGGAAGGGAGAAAGCGGCAGAAGCAGATGATGCACCTGAAGGAGGAAGAGGAGAAGGAGGGTGACTTTTCTTTTGTTTGCTGCTGCTGCTTTTGCTCAGGTGGCCATCCCATTGCTGTTTGTGCCTTTTCTCCAGGTGCCTTCGTAAGGCACTTGTCCCTACATGAGTGTTGGCCTTTCCACGGCTCAATTTTTGTTGGCAGAGCGAACAGATGGCTTTGGTCCGATCTGAGGCACACACATTAAAAAATTTCCACACCGCTGAGCCACCCTGGGATGTGGGCACTATGGGGACCTCAGCAGCTGATGCTGAAGGGCAAGTTGGCTGGCTGTACATAGGTGGCGATACATGGTGCCGGACACTGCCACCAGCTGTTTCTGACGAAGAGCTGCCCCAGCTTCTTTCAGCAACTTCTCTCCTCCTACTACTCTCTGACTCCCCCTCTGAACTGTCCCCCTCTTTATCTCCTCTATTGGGAACATACAGAGGAGCCCTATCATCGTCATCATCGTAATCATCCTGCCCAGCTTCGCTTGCCTCAGACAAATCCAAACATGCACCATCAGTAGGTCCTTCATCCTCCTTACACGTTACATCCATAGTGTTGCCGCGTAACTCAGACATATGAGCTGGTGAAAATTCATCTGGCTGTAACAACAATGGCTGTGCATCAGTGATTTCAACACTAAATAATTCTTGCGAAGTGTCAAATGCAGCGGAAGTGGTGCTAGTAGTAGCGCTGGTGGCTGAGCAAGATGAGGTGTTCTGTGTCGCTAAATACTCAACCACGTCCTGACAATCTTGGGAGGTGATGGGACGTGCCTTCTAGTGTTGGGCGAACAGTGTTCGCCACTGTTCGGGTTCTGCAGAACATCACCCTGTTCGGGTGATGTTCGCGTTCGGCCGAACACCTGGTGGTGTTCGGCCAAACTGTTCGGGTTCGCCCGAACGGCTCATTGCCTGGCCGAACAGGGCCCCTGTTCGGCACGAACAGGGCCCTGTTCGCCCGAATACTGGCCCCCTATGGGGTCGCAGGCATAAGGGGGGAGCATGCCCCGATCGCGGGGGGGGTCGGAAATTCCCCCCACCCCCTCCGCTAGCGCTCCCCCCTCTGCCCGCTTCCCCATTCAAAAGTTAGGAAGTGAAACTGTACCTGTGCGGCCGGTAGTGGGTGACTGGCAGTGGGCGGCACTATGGAGAGACTGAGGAGGAGGAGGAGTCCGGAGAGTGACGCGTTGAGGGAGGCCGGGCAGTGGGCGGATCAGCAGTAGTACGGTACTACTGCTGATCCGCCCACTGCCTGGCCTCCCTCAACGCGTCACTCTCCGGACTCCTCCTCCTCCTCAGTCTCTCCATAGTGCCGCCCACTGCCAGTCACCCACTACCGGCCGCACAGGTACAGTTTCACTTCCTAACTTTTGAATGGGGAAGCGGGCAGAGGGGGGAGCGCTAGCGGAGGGGGTGGGGGGAATTTCCGACCCCCCCCGCGATCGGGGCATGCTCCCCCCTTATGCCTGCGACCCCATAGGGCCCCCAAAAGCGGGATGTTCGGGGAGTTCGGGGTTCGGCCCGAACATGCCGAACATTGCGGCCATGTTCGGCGAACTTTCCCGAACCCGAACATCCAGGTGTTCGCCCAACACTAGTGCCTTCTTCCGAGCACTGTACTGTGGGCCAGGTCCACACGAAATTACATTTACACGACCTCGCGCAGACCTGCCGGGTGGCCTTCCTCTGGCTCTGGCACTACCTCTTCCTCTACCTGTTTTGTCCATATCGGGTATGCACGGAGTGGTATATCACACTGCGTGCACTCACGTAGGTAGGTGGGTTCACTTAACTGCACAGGTATGCGCACTGATGCGGTGGGTTCACTGAACAGAACAGGTATACAGTGGCGGGTTCACAGAACAGGTATACAGTGGCGGGTTCACTGAACAGAACAGGTATACAGTGGCAGGTTCACTGAACAGAACAGGTATGCAGTGGCGGGTTCACTGAACACAACAGGTATGCAGTGGCGGGTTCACTGAACAGAACAGGTATACAGTGGCGGGTTCACTGAACACAACAGGTATGCAGTGGCGGGTTCACTGAACAGGTATACAGTGGCGGGTTCACTGAACAGAACAGGTATACAGTGGCAGGTTCACTGAACAGAACAGGTATGCAGTGGCGGGTTCACTGAACAGTACAGGTATACAGTGGCGGGTTCACTAAACACAACAGGTATGCAGTGGCGGGTTCACTGAACAGAACAGGTATACAGTGGCGGGTTCACTGAACACAACAGGTATGCAGTGGCGGGTTCACTGAACACAACAGGTATGCAGTGGCGGGTTCACTGAACACAACAGGTATGCAGTGGCGGGTTCACTGAACAGAACAGGTATACAGTGGCGGGTTCACTGAACACAACAGGTATGCAGTGGCGGGTTCACTGAACAGGTATACAGTGGCGGGTTCACTGAACAGAACAGGTATACAGTGGCAGGTTCACTGAACAGAACAGGTATGCAGTGGCGGGTTCACTGAACAGTACAGGTATGCAGTGGCGGGTTCACTGAACAAAACAGGTATACAGTGGCGGGTTCACTGAACACAACAGGTATGCAGTGGCGGGTTCACTGAACAGGTATACAGTGGCGGGTTCACTGAACAGAACAGGTATACAGTGGCGGGTTCACTGAACACAACAGGTATGCAGTGGCGGGTTCACTGAACAGGTATACAGTGGCGGGTTCACTGAACAGAACAGGTATGCAGTGGCGGGTTCACTGAACACAACAGGTATGCAGTGGCGGGTTCACTGAACAGAACAGGTATACAGTAGCGGGTCCACTGAACAGAACAGGTATACAGTGGTGGGTTCACAGAACAGGTATGCAGTGGCAGGTTCACTGAACAGAACAGGTATGCAGTGGCGGGTTCACTGAACAGAACAGGTATACAGTGGCAGGTTCACTGAACACAACAGGTATGCAGTGGCGGGTTCACTGAACAGGTATACAGTGGCGGGTTCACTGAACAGAACAGGTATACAGTGGCAGGTTCACTGAACACAACAGGTATGCAGTAGCGGGTCCACTGAACAGAACAGGTGTGCAGTGGCGGGTTCACTGAACAGAACAGGTATACAGTAGCGGGTCCACTGAACAGAACAGGTATACAGTAGCGGGTCCACTGAACAGAACAGGTATACAGTGGTGGGTTCACAGAACAGGTATGCAGTGGCAGGTTCACTGAACAGAACAGGTATGCAGTGGCGGGTTCACTGAACAGAACAGGTATACAGTGGCAGGTTCACTGAACACAACAGGTATGCAGTGGCGGGTTCACTGAACAGGTATACAGTGGCGGGTTCACTGAACAGAACAGGTATACAGTGGCAGGTTCACTGAACACAACAGGTATGCAGTGGCGGGTTCACTGAACAGGTATACAGTGGCGGGTTCACTGAACAGAGCAGGTATACAGTGGCAGGTTCACTGAACAGAACAGGTATGCAGTGGCGGGTTCACTGAACAGAACAGGTATACAGTGACAGGTTCACTGAACAGAATAGGTATGCAGTGGCGGGTTCACTGAACAGAACAGGTATACAGTGGCAGGTTCACTGAACAGAACAGGTATGCAGTGGCGGGTTCACTGAACAGTACAGGTATACAGTGGCGGGTTCACTGAACACAACAGGTATGCAGTGGCGGGTTCACTGAACAGAACAGGTATACAGTGGCGGGTTCACTGAACACAACAGGTATGCAGTGGCGGGTTCACTGAACAGGTATACAGTGGCGGGTTCACTGAACACAACAGGTATGCAGTGGCGGGTTCACTGAACAGGTATACAGTGGTGGGTTCACTGAACAGAACAGGTATACAGTGGCGGGTTCACTGAACACAACAGGTATGCAGTGGCGGGTTCACTGAACAGGTATACAGTGGCGAGTTCACTGAACAGAACAGGTATACAGTGGCGGGTCCACTGAACAGAACAGGTATGCAGTGGCGGGTTCACAGAACAGGTATGCAGTGGCAGGTTCACTGAACACAACAGGTATGCAGTGGTGGGTTCACTGAACAGGTATACAGTGGCGGGTCCACTGAACAGAACAGGTATGCAGTGGTGGGTTCACTGAACAGAACAGGTATACAGTAGCGGGTCCACTGAACAGAACAGGTGTGCAGTGGCGGGTTCACTGAACAGAACAGGTATACAGTAGCGGGTCCACTGAACAGAACAGGTATACAGTAGCGGGTCCACTGAACAGAACAGGTATACAGTGGCGGGTTCACAGAACAGGTATGCAGTGGCGGGTTCACTGAACAGAACAGGTATGCAGTGGCGGGTTCACTGAACAGAACAGGTATACAGTGGCAGGTTCACTGAACACAACAGGTATGCAGTGGCGGGTTCACTGAACAGGTATACAGTGGCGGGTTCACTGAACAGAACAGGTATACAGTGGCGGGTTCACTGAACACAACAGGTATGCAGTGGCAGGTTCACTGAACAGGTATACAGTGGCGGGTTCACTGAACAGAGCAGGTATACAGTGGCAGGTTCACTGAACAGAACAGGTATGCAGTGGCGGGTTCACTGAACAGAACAGGTATACAGTGACAGGTTCACTGAACAGAATAGGTATGCAGTGGCGGGTTCACTGAACAGAACAGGTATACAGTGGCAGGTTCACTGAACAGAACAGGTATGCAGTGGCGGGTTCACTGAACAGTACAGGTATACAGTGGCGGGTTCACTGAACACAACAGGTATGCAGTGGCGGGTTCACTGAACAGAACAGGTATACAGTGGCGGGTTCACTGAACACAACAGGTATGCAGTGGCGGGTTCACTGATCAGGTATACAGTGGCGGGTTCACTGAACACAACAGGTATGCAGTGGCGGGTTCACTGAACAGGTATACAGTGGTGGGTTCACTGAACAGAACAGGTATACAGTGGCGGGTTCACTGAACACAACAGGTATGCAGTGGCGTGTTCACTGAACAGGTATACAGTGGTGGGTTCACTGAACAGAACAGGTATACAGTGGCGGGTTCACTGAACACAACAGGTATGCAGTGGCGGGTTCACTGAACAGGTATACAGTGGCGGGTCCACTGAACAGAACAGGTATGCAGTGGCGGGTTCACTGAACACAACAGGTATGCAGTGGTGGGTTCACAGAACAGGTATGCAGTGGTGGGTTCACAGAACAGGTATGCAGTGGCAGGTTCACTGAACAGGTATGCAGTGGTGGGTTCACTGAACAGGTATGCAGTGGTGGGTTCACTGAACAGGTATGCAGTGGTGGGTTCACAGTACAGGTATGCAGTGGTGGGTTCACAGAACAGGTATGCAGTGGTGGGTTCACAGAACAGGTATGCAGTGGCAGGTTCACTGAACAGGTATGCAGTGGGCTCACTGAACAGAACAGGTATGCAGCCAGGAACAAGCTAAGCCTAACTAATCTTTCCCTATGAGAGACAGTCTGAAGCAGCTCGCCCTACTCTCACTAATGCAGGCACACGAGTGACCGTAATGGCCGCCGCTGCCTGCCTTATATAAGGGGGGTGGGGCTCCAGGGGCTAGTGTAGCCTAATTGGCTACACTGGGCCTGCTGATTGTGATGTAGAGGGTCAAAGTTGACCCTCCATGGTGCATTATCAGGCGAACCGAACTTCCGCAAAGGTTCGCCTGCGGGACGCGAACGCGAACCACGGAAGTTCGCATGGAACCGTTCGCAGGCGAACCGTTCGGCCCAACTCTACTGGTTACCGAATCAGTCTCCTGTCTCTGTACTTTATCTGTCTGTATGTTGCCGACCCGGCCTGCCCGACCTTCTGGTTGTCACCCACCCCTTGGGTGCTCAGTCCTCCTGCAGGGGTCCCCTGCTCCTCAGAGGGCGCCTTGCTGCAAATCCAGTCAGGGACTCCCTCTCCTGGAGCCCTTGACTGCAGTAGAGTCTTCTCTACTTATTGGACCACCTGCTATTCCGGTGGTCCAATTCCTACTGTTACACCAAACACTTACACGCTTCAGGTGTCTAGAGGTTAGTTATACTTGGATTATTGGCGATTCTGCAGATCCTCAATAATCAGGTATATCTGTATTCTTGGGGATACTGCAGATCACCAAGAATCAGATTCTCTCTGGTTGCTGACACCTATCGTTACACAGTGTAAAGCGATTCGCCCAACGTTGAGGTGGGATCAGAAAGACATAGGCTTGTGGATGCAGCTGATGATCCCCGGGACTAAGAGCAATCCCTTTCAGGGAGCTGCCGGCAGCTCAGGGTCAGCTGGGCAGCCGGCCAATAGGAAGCCAGGAGTGTGCTGGAAGTTTAATGAGGGGGCATGCAGATTCGGCAGTTCGTGCAGGTTGAAGCATGAATGCTCATCCTGTGGAGGAAGCCATGCACTTACAAAGTGCTATAAGCAAAACAAAGGTTGTACCGCCGATGCTGCAAACAAGAGGGAGGACTCCAGTGATGGTGGAAAAGATGGAGCACTATCTAAGTAGGTATCCGGATGCGTCAAATGCTGAATTCCAGCGTAAGGGTTTTGCTGAGGGTTTTCAGATTCCTAGTTTCGGAGTTTCAGGATCTCATCCGCCATATCGCAATTCAAAGTCTGTTATGTTACGCCCAAAGGTTGTTTCGGCAAAATTACAGAAGGAGGTAGATTTGGGCCGAATTCCAGGCCCATTTTCAGAATCCCTGATTACAGACTTGGTGGTATCTCCATTAGGTTTAGTCCCAAAGAAAGACCCGGGATCGTACAGGCTGATCCATCATCTTTCCCATCCAAGAGGTTTTTCAGTCAATGATGGTATAGATCCCGAGGCTTCATCGGTTGTTTATACATCATTTGACTCAGCAGTTCGGCTGGTCAAAAGTGCAGGAAAAGGGGCTTTGCTGGCGAAGACTGATGTGGAAGCAGCCTTTCGGTTGCTGCCGGTGCAACCAGATAGTTTTCGCTTGCTGGGCTGCTTTTGGGAAGCACACCTGTATGTGGACTGCTGCCTCCCATTTGGGTGCTCCATATCCTGTTCCTACTTTGAGCGCTTCAGTTCGTTCATAGAATGGGTGGTCAAGGAGGTATCAGGATTGAAGTCAGTCATAAATTATTTGGATGACTTCCTATTTATTGGGGGCAGGATACAGCTGAATGTGCTTACTTGTTGGCTTCCATGCGCCAGGTGTGTGCACAGTTTGGCATACCCTTAGTAGAGGAAAAGACCGAGGGCCCACAGACGACAATCAAGTTTCTGGGTATTGTCATCGATTCGGTCGCCATGGAGTGCAGGTTGCCTGGTAATAAGGTGGATGACTTGCGTCTCACCATTACCAGAGTGCTCGGTTCAAAAAAGATCACCTTGCGAGAGCTTCAGTCGCTTCTTGGTAAGCTGAACTTTGCGTGCAGAATTATGCCCATGGGGCGTATTTTCTGTCGGCGTTTGGCAAGGGCTACGGCGGGCGTTGCGTCCCCACATCATAGGATCCGTTTAGTGGCAGAGCACAAGGAGGACTTACGTATGTGGTTGGTATTCTTGGCAGAATTTAATGGTTGTTCCATGTGGATGGAAGAAGCTCTCACAAATCATGATCTGGAGTTATTTACGGACGCCGCAGGATCTTTGGGCTTCGGTGCATTCTTCTCGGGTAAGTGGTGCGCCGAGGCCTGGCCTGAAACATGGGAACCGTTAGGTTTGATGAAAAATCTGGTATCTTTAGAGATTTTCCCTATCTTGGTGGTGGTAGAGCTGTGGGGACCATTGTTGAGGAACAGGAGAATTCGATTTAATTGCGACAATATGGGTGTGGTGCAGGCAATCAATCGGTTGACGGCATCATCACCTCCGGTGGTGAGAGTAATGCGTCAGTTGATGTTAAGCTGTTTGAGATTCAACAAGTTGATGTTTGCAGTCCATTTGCCTGGAGTGGAGAATGAAGTGGCTGACGCTCTTTCTCGATTCCAATGGCAGAGATTTTGGACCCTCGTCCCGGGAGCAGAACGGCAGGGGGCTTCCTGCCCCCCGGCCTTATGGAAGATACCCGTGGGCCAATAGGAGTCTGGATTTCTCAATCATTGTCAGCATCAACCTGGGCAGCGTATTCAGCGGTTTGGACGCAATGGGAGGAGTCGTGGCGACAAGTTGGAGGTTGCCAAGTGCATGAAGAACGGTTATTTTTGTTGCTGAAATTCATGGCGGAAAAAGGGGTCGCAGGGGTCTTCCCAGGGGTAATAGCAAAAAATTTGGCTGCACTATCGTTTTATTTCAAAGTACAAGGTGTAACGGATGTTACTAAAGATTTCAGAGTTCGCATGGCATTAAGATGTTTGAGGAGACAGGCGTTAGCCCCCTGGGACACTAGGCGCCCAGTTACATTTGGCCTATTGATTTCAATTTTGGTGAACCTGGGAGAGATATGTAGTTCCTCATACGAGGTCTTGTTATTTAGTGCTGCTTTTGTATTGGAATTTTTGGGGGCTTTCAGGGTGGGTGAGTTAGTGAGCCCTAGTAAAAAAGGGGTTGGTGGTTTCCCGGAAGGGGATGTGGCATGGTCAGAAACAGGTGTGGAGGTACGACTGCGTAGATCAAAGACAGACCAGTTGGGTAAGGGCCGGAAGATCATGCTGTTCCCGGTGGAAGGATCTGTGGGTTGTCCCGTGGTGGTGGTGGGGCAGTTTTTGAGGGTGCGCCCCCAGACAGGTGGATCATGGTTGTGCCACACAGATGGGGTGCCATTGACAAAATATCAGTTTATGGCGGTGTTTAAGAGAACATTAAGCAGCTTGGGCCTTGTTGCGGCCGAGTTCGCGTCACATTCATTTAGGATAGGAGCGGCCACAGAGGCGGCCAGATGGGGGCTTCGAGATGAGCAGATCAAGAAAATAGGAAGATGGGAATCAGCTAGTAATCAGTTATACGTCAGACCACAATTGGCATGTGGGGTCAGTAAAGGAGGGGTAAAACTAGTGTTAGGTAATTTTGTTAGTTGTTCAGTTTTGTGTACGTCAGATAACCCAGGTCCTCCAATCTTGGTCTGTATCTTCGGCCACTCCTATGTCGCATGGGGTGCTCGTAGAGCCGCTGTGAGGCCAGACCGCCGGCAGTTGAGTATCCCGAGGGCGACTGCAAGTGTCCGATGGATCGGAATTCCAGGTATGCAATGGGCCAAGGTGCTGCCAGAGCTACAGAGATTCATGGCCCTGGATAGGCCCCCTGAGGTACTGGTTCTTCATGTCGATGGGAATGATCTCGCCTCAAGGACAACAAGGCAGATTATACAAGACATTAAGTGCGATTTCATGAGGATGCGGTCGACTTTCCCAAGCACAATTATCGTGTGGTCCGAGATCATTGGGAGGAGTCACTGGAGGCTGGCTCGGTCTGTCGATAAAATTAACAGAGCCCGCAAGAAGCTGAACAGGGAGGTGTCTCGGTTTGTGGTTAGGAATGGGGGGGTGGCCGTGAGACATGAGGATTAAGAGGAGGATTTAGAACTTTTCCTGAGGCATGATGGAGTACACTTTAATGCCATAGGTACAGATTTGTGGTCCCTGGCTTTAGAGGGTGGTATTCAGCGGGGGCTCCGTTTGTGGGCTGCACAAGGGTGAGGTTTCTCCCTTGTTTGTGGTGGCGGGGCAGGGATCCCGGAGGACGGTGGTTAATTCTTGGAGGAATTCACGCGGGTGAATTTCTCGGGGTAACCGTCATCTGAAAGTGGTTATTAAGGGCATGCAGCTGTCCCCAAGTCGGAGTTTGCGGCTGGGGGCCGGTTATATATATATATAGTTGCATTCCCTACATTTGGTCTTTGTTAGCTTCCGGGGTTCCTTGTCCTGCAAGCAGGGTTGCTCAAATAGTACTTTTTAATACCCGCCCGGATCCGGGGACCCAGATATCTGGATCCGATTCGGGTACCCGGATCCGACCTTGAGGATACCTGAGTGAATTTGGGTATCCGACCAAATTACCCGCGGGTACCCGACCTATTCGGGTATCTGGATAGAAAAAACGGAAGTGCCCTTTAAATAGCTTTAAAAAGGGGTTTTAGGGTAAATGATGCATGTAGCATCATGTTTTTTTTAAAGGGAAACTAATTTATTTGGTGGACATAAAATGAAAAAAAAAAAAAAAAAAAGCTGGTAACTAACATCAGGACTAGGTTCCAGACAGCGGTCGTGCAGCCCATATTGTGTCCAAAGTCCAACCGCACAACTGGGACATGACAGTTTTCAGCCCAGACACCTTCAAAAAATGACACCGCAATTGTGTTTTGGGTTGAATATGGGTGGTGGTATCAGCAGCAGTGGCCTGTAACACCGTGGTGGTGGGAGCCAGCGCCAGTTTGCTTCAGCCTCTTGAACTCCTCATGCTCAACATCATGTTTTTTGCCCAGATGGGTGATGAAGCTGGAGATGCCATACTTGTAGGGGTCACAACCTCTGCTCATCTGTAGTTTGCACACATTGCATATGGCAAACTTGCTGTCCAATGAGGGCAGAGTGAAAAACCGCCAGATTGGGGAGGTGTATATTCCCCTGCGGCCTGAATGGGATGCTGCGGCTTTTCTCCCTGTGGCGGTTGGGGGTCGAGTGGTGCGGATGGTGGTAGCGGCAGAAGGATGTGGTGGGTCCCGCTTTCCACGGCCACTGTCTGCAATGCTGATCCTCCGTGCCAAACCCACCGATGCATCATCCTACTCAGAGTCAGAGCTGACATCCCCATCCTGTGGATGGTAGTCACGGTCCTTCATCCCATCATCAACATCATACCCCCTCTCCTCCAAACCCAGAACATCCTACTCAAACTCCTTGCGGCTAACAGCCCTGAGTTCAATCGTGGCGCCTGGAGCGAAAAGCTCGCTGACTGAGGGTAGGCTGCCCGCTGGGGTCGACACTGACACGGCAGACCTTCTGAGGGTGGCCGTAATGTTGCTCCCTGTCCTCTTGCCCTTGCTGCCCCCCCCTGGCTGCCGGTGCCAGCAGACATAGTATAACTTATACGTGATGATGTCACCAGATGATGTGGGGTACTTTTACTTTAATGAAATAAGGGTTGGACTTTAAATCAAATTAGCACGGAGTGACAGACCGCAGAGTAGAGGACAGACAGTGCACACTATCTGTCTAACTGTCACACTGACAATACTCAGCACAGCAGCACTGCAGTAATCTGTAGTAAGCTAGCACAGTACTACTCTCTCTAACAACTAACTGCAGTACTAACTAACTATATAATACAATACAATAACACAGTGATCCTATTCCCTAACCTATACTGTCCTGCTGGCCTGCACAGCACACACAGACACAGACAGGACCTAACTGAGTGAATGAAATCAAACAATTACACTAGCTAGCTAAAGAAAAACAATAGAACAATAGTGTAGTGAAGGTGTTTAGCACTCAAAGCTTTAGATTTATCACTGTATACAGGCAGCACTTGCTAAGCCAACAGCACTGGAGCAAGTCTGTCAGTGACCAGACAGCCACACAAGCAAGGACGATCTGTCTCATCATGCCAGCCCTCCTTATTACACAGGGGGGCTGGCCAGGGTTCCCTTCTGTGATTGGGTGCCAGGGCTTAGGCTGGGAGGCCTCTGATTGGCTCAATGAGGTCAGGTGGGGCTGGCCAGAGTTCCCCTCTGTGATTGGTTGCTAGGGCTTCTGCTGGGAGCCATCTGATTGGCTGGAAGCCCTCTGATTGGCTCAATGACATCATCTCCCTTGTTACAGTACCCAGATCTGGATATCCGCGGGTACCCACGGGCATCTGGATTATGCGGCCAGATACCCGCATAGAGCTATCCAGATATTGGCCCAGGTATCTGGATCTGGATCCAACCCAGATAGCGTAAAAATGGTCGGGTACCCGGGTTTACCCGAGTACCCGGATCTGGATAAGCATCCCTCCCTGCAAGGTTTATACTTCTCAGGTTTATTAAGAATTGTTTTATATTAAAATATTGTTCAATAAATTGGGCTGCCTTTTTTCTCCACGTCAATGGTAGTCCTTTGCATGCTTTGTGAGAAAGATTGGTGTGTGGGTAGAGGTTTTTGGGGACAGGTAATGGGATATGCCCAGATCATAAAAATGCTGTTTGTTTTCCTTTCATTGCTAAACTGTCACTGTCACCTGAGCTGTTACTACCTCTATGCTAGTGTGTATGAATTGGCATCCTTCTGCTTTCCTGTAGCAGTAGAACATTGTACCATCTTAGCCATCAGCAAAAGCAGAGAGTTTTGAATCAGGGTGATACCATTTATTGGCTTAAAAGAAAAAAGTAATCTCTCTGCGAATAAGCCTTATTCAGACTTTGTTCCCGTATACTGCTAATATGTTAGAGCACACCGCCATATGTACTTTCAGCATTCAAAAGAGATACATAGATTTTTCAGCAAATTTAAATAAATGTCATTCAGATGCTTTAAAGTGGAGCTGAACTCTTGCACAGGACAGAAGGAAACATAGAAAAATCCACCCTGTATGTATTTAGAGAGCCTGTCTAATTCCCCCTCATCTCTGTCTAATCTGACGTTGTAATTTGATCTCTCCCCTGTGTCCCCTGACTGCCACAAACATGAAAGCACAGGATGTTAACAATATGTCTGCTTCCATGAAAGCAGGAAGTAGATATTGCCGATTTATTGCAGGATTTGTATCAGCTGTAACAAAGAAATGTTTTTCTTTAAAGGTTATTATGTTGTTGTGTATGTTTTGAAGCTCAGAGCAAGTTCTGAGTATAGGTCCGCTCTAATTACAACCAAACATCCAAAGTGGGTATTGAGAGGATGTTTGCTACATACTTGTTCTCTGTTTTGGATGGGCTTCTCTCCATTGCACTGCCCTGTCCCCTGTTTGTGGCTCTGACTGCAGCCAGTCGCACAGAGGACAAAGAAGCAGCGCATGCTCTGGCCACTCGCGCTCCCTGTAATTTCTCGCTCCTGCCCAGATGTGCACAGCAACCAATGCCAGTATAGTGTTATGCATTCTTGACAAGTACCAGTCATACATTAGCGTCATTTCTCAAGTATGCATTCCCAGAACACTATTGGCTGCTGTGCACATTCGGGTAGGAGCGCAAATTGCAGGAATTATTGAGCAGACAGAGCATCCTCTGATTCTTGGCTGAATGGGAGGCAGAGCAGCACAACTGAAATGAGCCCATTCAAACCAATGATCGCTAGTCAGAGTGTGGGACAGAATGTTTTTTGGTGTTGGCGGTGGGGGTGGGGGCGGTAGGTGACAGCAGGCCTAGGGCACTGGAAAGTGCAAATCCGGCCCAGAAGATGGGTGGAGGAAAAGCAGCAGCAACAGGCCCCTCCTCTTCTTTTTCTACTTGTCCAGTCCCTTTCCAACCTGCTCAGTCCCATTACACTTAAAATCCTTCTGCATGCCAGGCTGGAAGAGGGCTCCAGACCTCGGCAAGCACCTCATCATCACCCTTGTTGGTTTCCTCTGAATCACCAGTGTTTCAGCGCCAGGCCTCTGTGCCAGAAATGTTGTAGAGGAAGCGGATGCTCCCTGCAAATGATCCGTTTGTGGTGAAAAATAATGCGCTCCTTGCAAGTCTATTGGGCCAACAGCTGCTGCTCTACCAGTTTGTGGACTGTGCCCCCTTCCGCAGACTGATGAAGAGTGTTGCTCCACAATGGCGGATCCACAGCCGCCATTATTTTGCCAGGAACACTATGCTTGCCCTTCACCAGCACATTGTGGTCGGAGTGTGTCGGCTGGTCTATGGATCACGCTGTTGGTGGGAAGGTGCACTTCACTATGGATGGCTGGAGCAGCAGGCATGGACAGGGAAAGTGTCTAACTTTTACCGCCCATTGAGTCACCCTCCATGGTGCTGCTGAGGAGGGTGCAAGATCTGGGGCATCTCAGCTGGTGGTGCCGCCACATGGGTTGAAGGGGAGGCCTGTTCCACTTCCCTCTGCTATCTGTTCTGTCCAAGGCCAGTCTGCCGTTGCTGAGCCTCCCAGCAAGTGGTCCTGCTCCTACACTGGTCTGCAGCACCATCGATGCCAAGCAGTGCTGAAACTGGAATCCATGGACAAGAACAAGCAAACCGGATCTGTAATCCTTGCAGCCTTACATGATCAGATTCGGCAGTGGCTGACCCCCCAATAAGTGGACACAGGTGTAGTGGTCATATAACATCCTATTTACTGTGCCTAGCACATATTACAACATAACATAAACACAACACTGGAGGGTTGGCATTTGCTTTCAATTCACTTGTATTGTTTAGTAATTCAGTTACATATAACATATACAAGAAGGCACCCCCCCCCCCCCAATTTATTGTACACCCCTTTAAAACCAGAGCACCCATAACCATGTAACCTATAACACTATTCTCTCCTGTGCTACAAGACCTAAACCTAAATATAAGTCCCTTTTATTGGGGTTTCTTCGCATGCATATAGTCCAGTCCATTCCCTACACAGCTTTTATATAATCTCCTTTGGATATCATCTGGGAAGGTCTTGACATTTATTGCACAATCCTCATTAGGAACTCTTGGCCATAGAGCACCATGTGTAAAAGGCAGTGGTCATACAGGTCTCCGCATAGAATAAAACCACACTGAACCTCCAGTTATCCGTTAGGCCGCACCCCAGTGCACTTGGGGGGGTCCTTTAAACAATGCCCGCTATTTGCTGCTCACGAAAAGAAAGAAAAGCAAGGGGAAAATGAAGTAGTAAGAATTATTACCCGATATGGATATCATTGGGAGAAATTAGTAGAACTACTCAAAAAAAATTGGGGTATCCTTACTTTAGATAAAGATATAGCCCAAATTGTGGGTGATACACCCCAGGTGACGGCAAGGAGAAGTGGCAGTTTGGGGGATATGCTGATGAAAAGCGAATTTTGCAGGGAACAAAATGTTAGGAGATTAAGGAAAGGAATGTTTAAGTGTCAAAATTGTAGACTCTGTGGACATGTATTGGAGGGAGACACCTTCCATGACAGTAGTGGTGCAACTGACTTCAAGATACGGGACCATATTACATGTGCAACAACAAAAGTGATATATCAACTTATATGCCCCTGCAATAAAATACATAGGTAAGACGGGTAGGGACTTGGGGACACGTATAGGAGAACATATTAAAAACATTAAGGGCAAGAATGCTGATAGTGCAGTAGCACAACATTTTTTAGAATATCATAATAGTGACCCTAGAGGTCTAAGATTTAGAGGGATATACAAATTAAATATTAGCCCCAGGAGAGGGGATTTTGATAA
Organism: Hyperolius riggenbachi; assembly: GCF_040937935.1. Lineage (NCBI taxonomy): Eukaryota > Metazoa > Chordata > Amphibia > Anura > Hyperoliidae > Hyperolius > Hyperolius riggenbachi. The sequence continues at coordinate 31,287,084 of NC_090657.1, read as the reverse complement.
GGTGTTGTTACAAAAAGAGTGTATGTGGATATATAAATGCAACACTCGAGTCCCTTATGGAATCAATGTAGACTTTAATTTAGGGGTATTTCTCTAGAGGTGTCTCCAGGTCCTGAACCGTCCCTAGATATGGGGTATAGGAGTAGGGTGATGGTTGTCTCATTGGTTAGTCCTTGCTGGGTCCCCTCCTGTCGCCAAAAGCCACACAATTAGGATTGAAAGTTTAACTGGAGGAATAACTATGCTCTATAATAGAGATAGGCTGGAAAAGGTGTTAAGAGGGAGAAAAACTCTTTAAAACTGTTATGATCGATGAAAAATGTAGGGCACAATGTGATGGATAGGAAAGTTCGTTTTTGTAACATACTTTGAATATTAAGCATGTAATAATTTAAGTGCCCACAAGATGTCAATGTTGGGTAATAACAGGATGGAGAGAGGAAAAATAGTCACATAAAAAGCCTGCAACTATAAAAGAGGCCACAGGAGGGAGTAAAGAGTGTATCTACCAGTCTTGCCTTGAAAAAGTCAAGTAAACTTGATGAAACGCGTTGGCTATTGTTTTTGGACCATCCAGGCCACCGTTGCAGGAAAAAGTCCGCGGAAGAGCTTGCTGCTCACCAGCCGTGCTGTCGGCTTGGCGTGGGGCGTGGAGCCGGGGACGAGGACACGCAGCCCAGAGGGACACTGCCCAAGCTGGAAAAGAACAGCCATGAAAGCGGGGACGCCCGCGATTGAGATGGTACACGTGAGTGACTAATGTGGCTGCAATTGGGCCACAGAGTGTGAGCAGCAAATAGCGGGCATTGTTTAAAGGACCCCCCCAAGTGCACTGGGGTGCGGCCTAACGGATAACTGGAGGTTCAGTGTGGTTTTATTCTATGCGGAGACCTGTATGACCACTGCCTTTTACACATGGTGCTCTATGGCCAAGAGTTCCTAATGAGGATTGTGCAATAAATGTCAAGACCTTCCCAGATGATATCCAAAGGAGATTATATAAAAGCTGTGTAGGGAATGGACTGGACTATATGCATGCGAAGAAACCCCAATAAAAGGGACTTATATTTAGGTTTAGGTCTTGTAGCACAGGAGAGAATAGTGTTATAGGTTACATGGTTATGGGTGCTCTGGTTTTATAGGGGTGTGCAATAAATTGGGGGGGGGTGCCTTCTTGTATATGTTATATGTAACTGAATTACTAAACAATACAATTGAATTGAAAGCAAATGCCAACCCTCCAGTGTTGTGTTTATGTTACAGGTGTAGTGGTGTCTGATAATGGTGCCAACATGCTGGCCGCCATTTCGGAAGGTGGCTATACCCACTTACATTGCTTGGCCCACGTCTTTAACCTTGTAGTCCAGAAGTTTTTATGGACTTTTGATGGGTTGAAGGACGCTGTGGCCTCAGCGAGAAAAGTGTCAGCCCACATCCGTCGCTCCGCAACTGCCACTGCGGCCTTGAAACTGCTGCAGCGCCGCCATAGCCTGCCGCAGCACAGGCTTATTTCTGATTGTCTGACGCAGTGGAACTCCACCCTCCACATGCTGGAGAGGCTGTGGGAGCAGCGCATGGCGGTCAGGCTATACCTGTCTCAGACATCTTCCACCAGAACAGGGCCACTGGAATACATTACTGGGGACCAGTGGCAGCTGATTGGACAGGTGTGCAAAGTGTTGGAGTGATGGATATAACTTCTTAGGCTACACAAAGGACAGGCAGACTAGTCTGTGTTACACTGAACTCTGCTCAGGAACCAACGAACACAGAACCTTTTATTTTATCACTATGACACAGCAAGAACTGGAACACACATACAAGTAACACTGCCATCTAGTGGCCATGCAGTATGCTAGTCATACAGTAGTTGTTGCATATACAATACATTCCTTGTATGCTAACACCCCCACTCAACAACTACTAACTATGTCAGTCCCATTTCTGATCTAAGATCCTGAAATCTATTTTTAGGAAGTGGCTTTGTCAAAGCATCAGCAATCATTTTTTCTGATTCACAGTACATAAGTACAATCAATTTTTGATCAACTAGGTCATGAATGTAATGATGTCTGACGTCGATGTGCTTGGTTCTTGCACTTATCTTCTCACTTGTTGCAAGCTTAATGCAAGCCTGATTGTCCTCAAATAAGACAGTAGGTTCTGATGTTGCCTCTCCAAGATCCTTGAGTAATTGCTGTAACCACACAACTTCTTGACTGGCATACGCTGCCGATATGTATTCAGCTTCTGTAGAAGACAGTGCCACTGACGTTTGTTTCTTACTGGACCAAGATATAGGACTGTTTCCCAATTTTAATAAGTAACCACTGGTGGACTTGCGTGTGTTGTGGTCACCTGCCCAATCAGAGTCCACATATCCCATGAGGTTTAAGTCACCACTCGCTGACAGTTTCAAACTTACCGTATTTTTCGCACCATAAGACGCTCCTGACCATAAGACGCACCTAGGTTTGGGGGACAAAAACCAGGGAAAAAATATAAATTAAACCTGGTGCGTCTATGTTGCAGGGGCATCTTGTGGAGCTTCCCCCTAGCTGTGTCTAAGCTGCACTGACCAGCTTAAGAAGCCCCAACTTCCCCCCAGGCCCACTAAGCCTCCTGCAGCCCTGGCAGTGTGATCTGTGTGAAAAAGGGGGCACCTGAGGGAGGCAGGAAGATCATGAACTGCAGGGTGGGTGGCCTCCCATACTTTGATCTACCTTTGACACTTGTCCCCTCTCCCGCTAAGCATCCATGACCCTGGTAGCTAAGCAGCTCCCCAGCTAAGTGACCCCCGACAGCTAAGCGGCTCCAACCTAAGTCTCTTGTGAATCAGACACCTGTGATGCACCCCGCTAACTCTCCTGACACCCACAACACCTGAGCAGCCCAGCCCCCACCTAAGTCTCCCGGCACCCCCAACACCTGAGCAGCCCAGCCCCCAGCTAAGTCTCCCGGCACCCCCAACACCTGAGCAGCCCAGCCCCCAGCTAAGTCTCCCGGCACTCCCAACACCTGAGCAGCCCAGCCCCCAGCTAAGTCTCCCGGCACCCCCAACACCTGAGCAGCCCAGCCCCCAGCTAAGTCTCCCGGCACCCCCAACACCTGAGCAGCCCAGCCCCCAGCTAAGTCTCCCGGCACCCCCAACACCTGAGCAGCCCAGCCCCCAGCTAAGTCTCCCGGCACCCCCAACACCTGAGCAGCCCAGCCCCCAGCTAAGTCTCCCGGCACCTAAGCAGCTCCCCCGCTAAGTTTACCGTCACCTCTGTCAGCTCTCGGAGGAAACTCTCATCTGATCCGGCCGTTTCTGTGTTAGTCCGCTCTTGCTTGTATTCTGTCTGGCGCTTCCAATCCCGGCTGCTCGCATCCCGGGTGGCGTCCTCTCTCAGCGTGACCACATGATAGGTCACATGATGATCACATGATGGGTCACGCAGAGAGAGGACGCCAGCGGGGATGCGAGCAGCCGGGATTGGAAGCGCAAGAGAGAATGCAAGCGAGAGCGGACTGAGGACCAAAGAACAGCCAGGTCCGATAAGAGTTTACTCCGAGAGCTGCCGGAAGTGACGGTAAACTTAGCGAGGGGCCGCTCATGTGTTGGGGCGACGGTAAACTTAGCGGGATGGGCGCACATGTGTTGGAGGTGCCGGGGGACTTAGCGAGGGGCTGCTCATGTGTTGGGGGTGACGGTAAACTTAGCGGGGTGGGCGCCCATGTGTTGGAGGTGCCGGGGGACTTAGCGAGGGGCCGCTCACGTGTTGGAGGTGCCGGGAGACTTGGTGGTGAGCCGCTTTGGTGCCGGATGACATAGGAGGCTTTGCGGGGGAGCCACTTAGCTGCCAGGAGGGCGGAACAAATGTTAGAGGTAGATGAAAGTATGGGAGGCTACCCGCCCACCCTGCAGTATGGGATCTCTCTGCCGCCACCTCTTTCACACATTTCCCAGTGCAGGAGAACACCGCAAACATTATTAATGGGAGGGGGCAATGCCGGGTGCTAGCCTAAAAGTACTATTCGGACCATAAGACGCACTGAGTTTTTCCCCCTACTTTTGGGGGAGAAAAAGTGCGTCTTATGGTCCGAAAAATACGGTAAGACTTTTGTCTGTTTCAGATATCTCATAACTCTTTTAATTGCATTCCAGTCTCTTTCACGTGGTTTATCAACTCGTCTGCAAAGAAGAGACATGGCAGCTGCAATGTCTGGACGTGTAGTGGTTGCAATGTAGAGAAGTGCCCCCACTGCTTGTCTGTACTGTTCATTAGATGTGAGAAGATCATCTTCTCCTTCTAACTTTGGATAGGCTGTATCCATAGGTGTGCTAGCTCCTTTGGCCTCTGTCATGTTGAATTGCTGAAGAATAGACTCAATTTTTGCACTCTGGTTTAACAGGAAGCTTCCATCTTTCTCACGCTGGATGTCAATTCCAAGATAATATGTCACTTCTCCTAGGTCTTTTGTTTCAAAATGCTTGTTGAGTACTCCTGTTAATTTTCCAATTTCATTGTTGTTTTTGTGAGCAATGATCAGATCATCAACATAAACTAATAGATACATCCATTCAGCGTCTATTTGTTTGGCATATAGGCACGGATCAGCCCTGCTTCTTGTAAATCCTTCACTTAATAGAACTTGATTAATTTTTGAGTTCCACGCTCGTGCTGATTGTTTGAGGCCATAAAGAGATTTTTGCAACTTGCAAACAAGGTGCTCTTGACCCTTTTTCACATATCCTTCTGGCTGAGACATGTCAATTTCTTCTTCAATATCACCATTAAGAAAAGCTGTCTTTATATCGTGATGTTTCACAATCATTTTTCGCATGGCAGCCACTGTCATAAGTGTTCTGAAAGTACTTTGTTTAGCGACTCGCGCAAAAGTAGCATCATAGTCCTCACCGAACTTCTGTGAGTATCCTTTAGCAACCAACCTTGCCTTGTACCGACAGATTTTTCCTTCAGAATTACATTTGGTTTTAAAAACCCATTTACATCCTATGGCATGTTTACCTTGAGGTAGCTCTGAAAGAGTCCATGTCTGTAGATCTTTGAGTGATGCCATCTCTTCATCAGCAGCTTTATTCCACATTTGCTTCTCATGCATTGACAGTTCCTGCATCTCTTTCCATGAACCAGGTTCAGTTTGGACGGCTCTTCGGGCTATAAAAGATAGTCGTTCAGCTGGAACACCTTTATTGGTTCTGGTTGATCTTCTGATCGAAGGCGTCTCTGGTTCAGTTTCTGATTTTTCTGTAATAATTTCTATTTCTGTGTCATTTTCTTTATTTTCTTGAGTGACAGATGTTGATTCTTCCTCAGTTTGGATAGTTTGAGTCGGCTGTTCAAACTTTACACATACAGAGCTTTCATCAATAATCACACTTCTGCTGACTGTTATCTTATTTGTGTCTTGATGTAAAATTCTGTATCCTTTTTGTGATTCACTGTACCCCACAAGTATTCCTTCTTCTGCACACGCATCCCATTTTGTACGTTTTTCTTTTGGAATGTGTACATATGCTTTGCTTCCAAAAATTTTGATATGTCTTAAATCTGGTTTCTTTTTGTTCCACAGTTCATATGGAGTTTTTGTTGTTGCTTTTCCTGGCAAACGATTTTGAAGGTAACATGCCGTCATGATAGCTTCTCCCCAGTATGTGGTTGGCATATCAGCATCAAAGAGCATGCTCCTCCCACTCTCGCACAGCGTGCGGTTCATTCTCTCTGCAACTCCATTTTGCTCTGGGTTATATGGAATAGTCGTCTGGAACAAGATTCCATGTTTCCTCAGAATGGCTTGCGTTTTACCACTTGTATATTCTGAGCCATTATCTGTTCGTAGTACTTTGGGCATCCTGCCAAATGTATTACTTACTTGAGCGAGATACTCTTCTAATTTCCCTGGCACTTCTTCCTTATTGTGAAGTAGGAACACTGTAGTGTATCTGGAGTAATCATCAATGAAAGTCAGAAAGTACTTTTTCTTTCCTGGAGTTAACGTTTTCATAGGACCACAAAGATCTGAATGAATCAAGTCCAGAGTTTTCTGAGCTTTGCTGCTGGTCTGCTTGGGAAATGGTTTCCTTGTCATTTTTCCTTTAATACAGCTGGTGCAGATCACCGTTTGATCACATGGATTGATCTGAACACCACTTGCATAGTTATTCTCACCTATTTTCTTTATTGTATCAGGACTTCTGTGCCCGAGGTGTCTGTGCCACGTGTGGATGCAGTCTGAATGCTTATCCTCTTTGGCTGTTTTAACCATTTCACTGCAGTTCAGCCGATATAGTTCATCTGTGATTTTAGCCTTTGCAAGCAAGCAATCCCCTTTTGTGATGACACAACTGTCACCCTGAAATGTGACTACATTGCCTTGGTCAGTGAGCTTCTTTACTGACAAAAGATTGCTGTCAAGGTCTGGCACATACAGAACATTTCTCATATGGATCTTTCTAGTGACATGTGGAGAGATAGGACAGTATAGAAAGCCATCTCCTATTCCCACTGAATTTGTGAATTGTCCATTAGCTGTAGTTATCCTTTCTGTTTTGCTTTCATCAAGCTGAATGAAGAAATGTCTGTCATTTGTCATGTGACTAGTAGCACCTGAGTCCACACACCATGCTTGCACTGAGGTGACACCATTTTTGGATCCAAATGCAAACTCCTTTGTTTCTGTGACATTCTTAGCTTGTTGCAACTTGCAATCCACTCTGTTTTTGCATTCTAGCTTTCCAGATTCTACAATCTGCCTTTAGGTGTCCTGGCTTTTTGCACACAAAGCATTCCCGTTTTTCTAGCTGCACATTACTTTTGTACTTTACCTTTAAAGCAGTCTCTGAACATAAACTTGCATGACTCATACTTTCTGCTTTACGCTTGTATTCATCCACAAGCTTGCCTTTTACATATTCCAGTGTTAGTTCATCATCTGGACGTGCATCTAGTGCTGTGACAAGTGTCTCATAACTTTCAGGAAGTCCACTTAACAATAATGCTGCCACATGGAAGTCCTTTATATCTTCACCAATCCCTCTCAGTCTCTCCACCATTTCTAAGGTCTGTCTTATATAGTCCTGCATTTCCTGGTCTTTCTGTAGCTTGGTCTGATAAAGCTTTCTGATTAAATACAGTTTATTGCTGAGATTGACTCTTTCATGCACTTTCTGTAGTCCTTCCCACATTTCTTTAGCAGTCTTACAGTTACATATATGTATGATTTGATCATCATCTATGCATAGAGAGATTGTGCTCTGAGCTTTCTAATCTCTGTCTATCCACTCCTCCGTGGGCTGTTCAGGTCTGGGTTCATCTATACATTTCCACGTACCTTCTCTTATAAGCAGCATTTTCATCTTGAATTTCCAGGACTGGTAGTTCTGATTTGATAGATTTGCGATGGAGAACTTTGCTGAGGGGATGCTGGCAGCCATTTCTGCTGTTTGTCTTTCTGGTGCTGTCTCCTGCACTCAATTGCTGTAGCTTGCTGTATCTTGTTATATCCTGGGCTTCTGTAGCATGTGCTGGATTTCTGTAGCATGACCTGGGCCCATAACCTGATGGATATAACTTCTTAGGCTACACAAAGGACAAGCAGACTAGTCTGTGTTACACTGAACTCTGCTCAGGAACCAACGAACACAGAACCTTTTATTTTATCACTATGACACAGCAAGAACTGGAACACACATACAAGTAACACTGCCATCTAGTGGCCATGCAGTATACTAGTCATACAGTAGTTGTTGCATATACAATACATTCCTTGTATGCTAACATGGAGCTGTTTGACCATGCAACAAAAGTGGTCAGAGGAGCACTGCAACATATCAGAAGTGCTCCCTCTTCTCTTCATGCTGGACAAGGCTCTTGACAAACTGCTCGAACAGGGGGAGGAAGCCCTACTGAACAGTGGTCAGTAAAGTGGGGGAGTGAGTGAGCATGCTCCAGTCCGGGATGAGGAGGCAGTGCTTGTGGAAGCGGAAGAGCCCATTGTGCGGGGGTGGGAAGAAGATTCAGATGATGTGGAGCTGGAGCATGACGACAGTTCTGACAGCCAGGAAGAGGTGATAAATGGCAGACATCTCTTCCCTATGGCTGCACATATGCTCCAGTGCCTCTGTAAGGACCCCCGGATTAAAACTCCAAAATCAAATCTCGACATGTGGGTGGCCACCATAAAAATGCGGCAGTTCATACTCCCCTCCCAAGCAGACACCAGGATGAGCCACATCCATGATGCACTTCTTCATTGGGTAGAAGATGCGTTTCCTGCACCTGTATCCCGGGCCCAAGCTACCAAGCCTCATCACACTCAGCAAAGGTCTGCTGGTCCCACTCCCAGCAGCAGCACCAATAGCCAATCTGTTAACCTGCTGAGTATGCTGAAGGAATGCCAGATACTCCTTCTAGCAGCAGCACCACCAGGGGACAAAGTGGTCACCGCCAGCGGCTGGCCCGTATGGTGAATGATTACTTGGGGTCGGCCAGTGCTCCAGATAATATGGGGAGTAATGATGACCCCATGGAGTATTGGACAAAACAACTGGATACCTGGCCTGAACTCACTCAGTATTCACTGGAGGTTCTTGCATGCCCTGCCGCCAGTGTTCTTTCTGAGCAAGTATTTAGCGCTGCAGGTGGGGGTCACCGACCGGCGACCGACGGACCCATCTGTCCACAGACAATGTGGACATACTAACGTTCATCAAAATGAACGAGTCATGGATCAGTGACAATTACAAGGCCCCTCTCACTGATTCATAAGATAATGATACAATACAATAATAAGATGACTACAATAATTGGCCTATGTCAACCCCTGCTGCTGCAAACAAAACATTTTTATGACTACTGTGGTACCACCTCTAGGTCCCATGCCTACGACAACCCCTGCTGCAGCAAACAAAATTTTTTTTATGACTGCCATGGAACCACCTCTAGGTCCCATGGCCTGCGACAACTCCTGCTGTGCAAACAAAAAATGTTTATGACTGCCGTGGAACCACCTCTAGGTCCCATGGCCTACGACAACTCCTGCTGCTCCAAAAAAAGAAAAAAAAATGACCAGTGGAACAGCCACTAGGTCCCATGGCCTATGATGTTTAAAAAAAGAGGTTTCAAATGAGATTACTGAAATCTTACCACCGGAACGCAGAATTCCTAGGAACTCCGCGAAATACTGCCGGAATGTAACGGTTACGGAATTTCGTTCTGACAGAATTCTGGATTTCCGCGGAATCGGAAATTGCACTTTCCGATCATCCCTACTCCTGCTTGGATGCTTCCTCGGGTCCCCTCCCGCCCCTCAAGCACGCTGGATGGACAAGGGCAGGCGAAGTAATTCAGACCAGGAAGAAGAATGTCACGCTGCCGCTGCTAAATGTATGTGAGACACACATCCTGTCTGTGATGTGCGTAGTGTGCATGTGATGTGTGCATACCTCCCAACTTTTGAAGATGTGAAAGAGGGACACTTAAGCCACGCCCCTTGTGCGGCATTAAGCCACACCCCTGCTTTTGCAAGAGGGTGACAATGGGAGTGAGTGTGCGGGGGAGGGTGCCATTGGGTGAGAGAGGGTGACACTGGGTGAAAAGGAGGGTGCTAGTGGGTGGGGGAGGAAGGTGCCAGTGGGTAGGAGGAGGGTGTCAGTGGGAAGGAGGAGGGTGTCAGTGGGAAGGAGGAGTGTGTCAATGGGCATAGAGGAGGGTGACACAGAGGCATATCTGGGTAATACGGCGCATGCCATCAGATAATTAATCAAGAAGTCACATGCCATCAGATAATTAATCAAGTAGTCACATCACATGCCATCAGATACTTCAAGTAGTCCCATGCCATCAGATAATTCATCAAGTAGTCACATGCCATCAGATAATTCATCAAGTAGTCACATGCCATCAGATAATTCATCAAGTAGTCACATGCCATCAGATAACTCATCAGTCACATGCCATCAGATAATTCATCAGTCACATGCCATCAGATAATTCATCAAGTAGTTACATGCTGACCAATAAAAATGAAGCTGTAACAGTCATCCAGATAAATTAATTAAGTAGCCAGGTGCCTCACAAACAAATTACACAGACAGATGCCTTAAGATAAAACAATTTAGTAGCCAAGTCCACCCTGGATACATGAATTAAACAGCCATATTCACCAAATAAAAGAATTAGATAGCTATGTGCCCATAGATATCAAGATTAGGTAGAAAAATGTGCCCTTAGATATTAGGTAGCCACAGCGGACCCCCAATTGCTGGCGGAGTGCAGGTTAGGGCAGTGTGCAGGATGGGTGCAGGGACAGGGTGCTGGTTAGGGCAGTTCAGGCTGGGGCAGGGACAGGGTGCTTGTGGTTCGGCAGTTCAGGCTGGGGCAGGGTGCAGGGACAGGGTGCTGGTGGTTAGGGCAGTTGTGGCTGGGGCAGGGACAGGGTGCTGGTTAGGGCAGTTCAGGCTGGGGCAGGGTGCTGGTTAGGGTAGTTGTAGCTGGGATAATATATGGGAGAGCTGTATTGTGTCACTTTGCTGCATATTAAACTATAGTGCCAGACTATTTCCTCCTCTTGGTTTTTTTTAGTTGTGGCTGGGGCAGGGTGCCTGGGGAAGGGTGCAGGTGCAGGATAAGATGCAGGGACTGGGTGCCTGGGGCAGGGTGCAGGGACAGGGTGCCTAGGGCAGGAGCCAGGGTGCCTGGGGCAGGATGCAGGGACTGGGTGCCTGGGGCAGGGTGCCTGGAGCAGGGTGCAGGGACTGGGTGTCTGGTGCAGGGACTGGGTGCCTGGGACAGAGGCCAGGAGCAGGGTGCCTGGGGACGGGCTAGCAAAAAAGGGCGCACAGGGATAGTGGACAAAAAGGGTGCCGCCATAGACTGCAATGCAAAATATCGGCTATACGGCGCACGACAGGAAAAAAGGGCGCCCGAGAAATAGCGTTTTACAGGGATCGTGTTAACAAAAGGCTCCATTTACAGGATAAAGTTTATAACAAATATCGTTTACAAGTTCGTTTTGACTTTGTGTTATACTTATTTTTTCGTTTGTAAATTTCGCTTATATGAGTTTTAACTAGTTTTTTCGTTTTAAAATTACGCTTACAAACCTATTACAACTAAAATTTCGTTTACACTTCTTTTAGCATTTAAAATTCGTTTTCATATGTATAATGCTTAAATAACGTTTCTCAACCTGATTATATTAGAAATACATCGCTTTTGGTATTAACTTTGTTTTTACACTTATAATGCGTTGATTATAGTTACTAAAATATCGCTTTAAATATTACTGTTATTTTAAGATTTCTAATGCATAAGTGATTGTAAGGTTATCTATTGTAATGTATGTGTATATATATTATATATACCTTTTTCTACTTCTAATATTATTAATGTATACGTGATTTTAAGGCTACCTATTCCATGACAAATATACAAATTATTTTATTCATGTTATTTGGAGTGAAGTATTTTAAGAATTAAATATATTATTGTTTATATGTGTTTAGCGTGTTTGTGCAGTGGGGATGGTTAGGTTTAGGCATTACTAGGGGGTCTAGGGGTTAGGGATAGGTACAGGGAGGGTTAGGTATAGTTACAGTGCAATATACACCACCAGGGGGGTGGTTAGTTTTAGGCACCACCAGGGGGGTCTTAGGTTTAGGCACCACCAGGGGGGGTCTTAGGTTTAGGCACCACCAGGGAGGTCTTAGGTTTAGGCACCACCAGGGGGGTCTTAGGTTTAGGCACCAACAGGGGGGTCTTAGGTTTAGGCACCACCAGGGGGGTCTTAGGTTTAGGCACCAACAGGGGGGTCTAGGGGTTAGGGATAGGTACAGGGAGGGTTAGGTATACTTACAGTGCAATATACACCACCAGGGGGTGGTTAGGTTTAGGCACCACCAGGGGGGTGGTTAGTTTTAGGCACTGTCACAGGAGCCCTTGTGGCTGACCGCACTTAGCCTTCTAAACGGTGCCAGCGCACAGATCGTGCGAACTCTGGTCGCAGTCAATGCGCAGGAACCGTTAAGAATTAGCCGCAGACAACTCAGAAGGGAGCCTGTGAGACACAGGTGATTACCACTTCACCCACTGGTTCAGAGTAAACTGCCACCACCGCGGTTATCATGGGACCGTGGGGCCCACTAACTGACTGACTAATCCTGCGAATAAAACGGTTAAACACACGATATTCTGTCTAGCCAACAACAAACAAACAGTAGCGTATCTTCAGAGACCCGGGATCAGTTCTGTGTGTGCTGATAAGCAGGGTAGCGGAAAGTGAATGACTTGGAGAAAGTCGTTTATTCACGCAATATAAATAATTAATATATACAGACAATTATTAAAAATCACAATTATTAAGACAGTAATAGCCAGTATGAAAAATAAAAGAAGGGAGAAAAATACTTAGTTCCTGGAAAGATGTCCTTATTGTGGGAAGAATCATAAAGTTCTTGGTTTCAAAGTCCAGAGTTCAGAGTTCAGACCAGGTGGATGCCAGCATATCCTCAAGCTGGCATCTGATGAGTGCAAGATGGTTCAGTGTGGAGGACACTGAGTTTGGGTCCTCAGCCATTCTTATGCCCCTGCTTCAGTAGGAGGGAGTGAGGGCGGGGAGCCATACACCCCCTTCAAAGATGAGATGAGCCCTCCCCTTGTACTGGGGCTAGAAATCATATCTACCCATATATGGGCTCTATCTCACAGAACCGTACAGGTCAGGGCAGATTTATTAACATTTTCAGGTCTGTCTCGATTTACCCAGCGCCCTGATACCAGACATGAGGGGTGGGACCCCTGTGGTATCATCAGGGCACTTTGAAACTGCCTAGCTGGCAGTCCTTACCTCCGAAGATTCTGAAACTTCCTCAGAACCAGCACCGGGGCTCATGCTACACTTCCCCCACGTTTGGTGAAGCTGCCATCTCAGGAACCCCAGAAATATTACAGATCTGGGAAGTTATGGATTATGCCAGGATGAGACTCAGGTTTATTCAGGATGTTCTAGCTGCTAACAGCTGACTTTCCTTTGATCTTTAGCAGAGAGCAGAGTGTCCAGACCTCCCGTGGATTAGTAGCCTGCTTGGCTGCACCTAGGCATCCTTTGGTTAATTAACATCTCCATGAGATCAGCTAAGTGTCACCTGGTTCCCAGATCCAAAAGGGAAATTGTGCCTTCCACAGGGAATATGTCCAAGCTAATTAACACCTTCCCCCCAGGCTGTCATTTCAGCTAAGACAGATTTCCCAGCTGTTCCTAAGCAGAGGGATACTGCACATCAGATCTTGGTTTTATTGATCTGAGGCAGGAATCGAGTGCGATCGTTCTTTTCTGCACGGGCGGGACGCGCCTGCGTCCCCGCAATCGTCCGTGACAGCCCTCCCCCTTGTCCGTGGCTTAGCCACTCATCCGCAAGATGTGTGGCGGCGCCGCTAACCTGGCTGACGGGCCTCGAGTTGCCGGTACGGCGGGAAAACCTATTGGAGCCTGTGGCTCGGTTCCCCTGGACCGGTCGCGGTCTGCTACCCTCAGGGTTGACCCAACATGGACCGTTCTGGACAGGGCGTTTGCGCCACTGCAGTCGGACGTGGTGTCTGCCGGGACTGCTGACAACGGGCAGTGGGTTGGTTAGGTCAACAGCCAGCCCACGCAGGGTTCCCCTGCTGAGTGGCTGTGGACCTAAGGGAACCCCGCGGGAATCCCTGGACCTTCCCAGCTCCTGACAGACGGCACATGCCCTGCAGTAGTTGGCTACATCCCTGTTCATCCGGGGCCAATAAAACTGTTTCCGAATACCGGCGAGTGTCTTGCGGACACCCGAGTGCCCTGTCAGAGGATTACCATGTGCGGATTTCAGCACATGTCCCCTGAACGCACTCGGGACCACAAGCCATTTGGTATTCGCGTGGGATCTACCTGTAGGGGGCTGTACAGACTCACTGTACAGTCTCCCACCTTCCCAGTACACCTTGAAAGCGGCCCCGTCTGTGAGGGGCTCAGCGGCTTGCTGCCTGAGCACCTTCAGGCTTGGGTCACTTTGTAGTGCGGCTGAGAATACGGCGCTGTCAGTTTCAGCCAACTGGCTCATGTCACACGAGGCCAGCGGCTGAAAGGTCGCATCCCTGTGGTCAGAGGAGGGGGAGGAGGCCGGAACCCCCTCCACCTGTCCTGAGCTTGGGTTCTGAGCAGTGCAGCTGCGCGGTACTGCTAGCACCGGTACACTGTCAGAATGGCACAGACGGACATTACTCAAATCATCATTGCATGCAGTAATGACATTGACAGGTATAGACATTTTTTCATTACAGACAGGTTGTACAGTAAACTCAGGTACAGTTACAGCATCATCACAACAGACAGTCTGTACATCAAACTCAGGTGCCTTTGAAGCAGGCACTATTGAACCTGGTACCCTTGAACTGGGCACATTCAACCCACCTCCCCCTGGTGCTCCCCCAAGTGTATAAAGTACCTGGTGGTGGGTGGAGAGTCCGTCTCCTTCCGTGGGCGACAAGGCGGTCGTGGCAGGTTCATAGTAGGACACAAGCTTGCCCAAATCAGTCCCCAGCAACACAGGGACTGGGAGATCCTTCATAACCCCAACAACCCTTTCGTGGACCCCTCCCACTCCCCAATCCAGCTTCACTCTTGCGTGGGCTATGTGGAAAAGGGTGCCCTCTACTCCAGTAAGGGCAAGGGATCGGCTGGAGCTGATGCTCTCCTTTGGCACAAGATGTGAGTGAACTAACGTGATGTCAGCTCCGGTGTCTCGAAATCCGGTGACAACTTTGCCGTTCACTCTAACAAGTTGCTGCTGGTCAGTTCGGTCGCGGATTTCCTGTCCGCGTGCAAACAGGACAAAATCTGATGATCCAGGCTGTGGTTCGCTGGCGGGTTGCCTCTGCAGTGGGTGAGGTCAGGGACGGATCTAGACCAAGTTGCCCCAAGTTGCGCCTGGGGCAAGGTCAGGTTTTGGCACCTAAACTGCTATTCCCCATCCTAATTTTTCCGCCTTTTTAAGAATTCAACAAACTGTGCCTGGGGCAAGAGACCCGCTTGCCCCCCCCCTAGATCCATCCCTGGGTGAGGTGCAGGTGATGCAGATGATCCAGGTGCTGGTGGTGTCTGTCTCCGCTCCGGACAGTCGAATTTCATGTGTCCGGGCTGGCGGCAGTAGTGACAGGTGACCTCTCCAGGTGCTGCAGGCCTGGGTGCGGCAGCTGCGCTGGGTGGCCTCTGTGGCGGACGGCTCACAGGGGCAGGAGGGTCTGCCGAGGTATTGGGCTGACCTCCTCTCCAGCTGGATGGGACAGTTCTGCGGGTATCAGCCACCCGGGTAGTTGCAAAAGTCTCAGCAAGGTCTGCAGCGACAGTGGCTGAAGCCGGCCTGCGTTCTAACACAAACTGTCGTACATCAGCAGGGCAAATGTTCAGAAATTGTTCGAGGACTATCAAGTCCTCCAGGACGCCATAAGACCCTTTGGTGAGGCCTAGCGTCCACTGGCGGAGTGTGGTGAGCAAGCTGCTGGCCACATCTCGGTACGAATCAGAAGGCTTTTTCTGCCAGGCCCTAAACTTTTTCCGATAGGCTTCTGGCGTCAGCTGGTACTTAGTAATGATAGCGTCTTTTATAGCAGCATAATCATTATCCTTCTCCGCAGGCAATTCTGCGAAGGCATCAAGCGCTTTGTAGCGCAGCAAAGGTGTCAGATGTCTGGCCCACTGGTCTTGGGACAGACGATACTGACGGCATGCTTTTTCAAAAGACCGCAAAAACAAGTCAATGTCTGTGTCTTTTTCAATATTAGCAAATTTAAATTTTGCACTTACGGGTGGTGCAGCTCCTTCAGCAGGGAGGCTGGGCGGTGAACTCCGGCTGGCCTGTTGAACCTTTGCCATGTTGAGCTCATGTTGTCGTTTCTACCGCGCCTCTGCAGATTGGCGCTCCCGTTCTCGCTCAGCGGCATCCCTCTCTGCGTGGCGTTCTGCGGCTGCAGCAGCAGCGGCTTGCCGCTCCCGTTCCACCCGCATTTGGCGCTCCTCACGCATGTACTGCAGGTACTTGTCCAGGTCAGTGTCCATCAGCTTTTGTAACGCCTGCTGCATTAGCGGATCAGTACAAACGGACAGTCCAGTACTTGCCGGTTCCAGGCGAGTACTTTCAGAAACTCTGGGATTGGGGTCCACACTGACATTCTCCGGCGTAACTGTCGATGCAGGGCCCTCAGGATGCACAACCGCTGTACGGTCAGGAGTCTCAGTCTCTGGTTCCCCTCGATTGTCAGATGGGCTGGTATCCACTTCAGCAGACACTCCCGGCTCCCGCAGTTGCTGGGTATCCCATTGAAACAATTCCGTTACCAGGTCCTGTTGTTTCTTGCGGCCGACATCAATGCCTCTCTCTTGGCAAAGATTTTGCAGGTCCGCCAGGCCCATTTTCTTGTAGTTCCCGGACATTTCCATGCCAAATAAAATAAAACTTTTGGGGAGGGGTACTGGCTACACAGTCTCTCTGTATATATAAAAAATATATTGCCTTCCAGCTACACCAACGAATTAGTTCGTTTCTCGATAGCGCTAGCGCTATCGTAGATACTTTCAGCACAACACAGGTCCCAACCGCTGCCTAACACTGTCACAGGAGCCCTTGTGGCTGACCGCACTTAGCCTTCTAAACGGTGCCAGCGCACAGATCGTGCGAAGTCTGGTCGCAGTCAATGCGCAGGAACCGTTAAGAATTAGCCGCAGACAACTCAGAAGGGAGCCTGTGAGACACGGGTGATTACCACTTCACCCACTGGTTCAGAGTAAACTGCCACCACCGCGGTTATCATGGGACCGTGGGGCCCACTAACTGACTGACTAATCCTGCGAATAAAACGGTTAAACACACGATATTCTGTCTAGCCAACAACAAACAAACAGTAGCGTATCTTCAGAGACCCGGGATCAGTTCTGTGTGTGCTGATAAGCAGGGTAGCGGAAAGTGAAGGACTTGGAGAAAGTCGTTTATTCACGCAATATAAATAATTAATATATACAGACAATTATTAAAAATCACAATTATTAAGACAGTAATAGCCAGTATGAAAAATAAAAGAAGGGAGAAAAATACTTAGTTCCTGGAAAGATGTCCTTATTGTGGGAAGAATCATAAAGTTCTTGGTTTCAAAGTCCAGAGTTCAGAGTTCAGACCAGGTGGATGCCAGCATATCCTCAAGCTGGCATCTGATGAGTGCAAGATGGTTCAGTGTGGAGGACACTGAGTTTGGGTCCTCAGCCATTCTTATGCCCCTGCTTCAGTAGGAGGGAGTGAGGGCGGGGAGCCATACACCCCCTTCAAAGATGAGATGAGCCCTCCCCTTGTACTGGGGCTAGAAATCATATCTACCCATAGTGGTGCTCAAATACCCCTTTTCAAAATTCGAGTTAGGTCGAATTCGAATAGTAAATTATTCGAGATCAGTCGAATATTCGAGTCGAATAATTTTTACTATTCGATTCGACCTCGGAATTCGAGCTCACTATTCGAGTCGGTATTCTAGCTCATTATTCGAGCTGACTATTCGAAATGGCCTTAAATAGCTTCCAACACTTGTTTTGAGGGTGAATGATGCAAGAAACCTCTTTTTTTCCAAGTAACAACAGCAAGTGATTATGTGGGGATGTTCCTTTAAAAAAAAAAAGTTGAAAAGAGAAGTTGTGTCCAGAAATTTGTTCAGTACTGTATATACTTCTTCTTCTTCTTCTTTATCTTCTATATCTTCTTCTTCTTCTTCTATATCTTCTTCTTCTATATCTTCTTCTTCTATATCTTCTTCTATATCTTCTTCTTTTATATTGTCTTCTTCTTCTTCTTCTTCATCTTCATCATCATCTTCTTCTTCTTCATCTTCTTTTTCTTCATCTTCTTCTTCATCTTCTTCTTCATCTTCTTCATCTTCTTCTTCATCTTCTTCATCTTCTTCATCTTCTTCTTCTTCTTCTTCTACATCTACTTCATCTTCAACTTCTTCATCTTCTTCTTCTTCTTCATCTTCTTCATCATCTTCATCTTCTTCATCTTCTTCATCTTCTTCTTCTTCATCATCTTCATCTTCTTCTTCATCTTCTTCTTCTTCATCATCTTCATCTTCTTCTTCTTCATCTTCTTCATCTTCTTCATCTTCATCTTCTTCATCTTCTTCTTCATCTTCTTCATCTTCTTCATCTTCTTCTTCATCTTCTTCTTCTTCTTCTTCTTCTTCTTCATCATCTTCTTCTTCTTCATCTTCTTCATCTTCATCTTCTTCATCTTCTTCATCTTCTTCTTCTTCATCTTCTTCATCTTCTTCTTCATCTTCTTCATCTTCTTCTTCATCTTCTTCTTCTTCTTCATCATCTTCTTCTTCTTCATCTTCTTCATCTTCATCTTCTTCATCTTCTTCATCTTCATCTTCTTCATCTTCTTCATCTTCTTCTTCTTCATCATCTTCATCTTCTTCTTCTTCATCTTCTTCATCTTCTTCTTCTTCATCATCTTCATCTTCTTCTTCTTCATCTTCTTCATCTTCTTCTATATCGTCTTCTTCTTCACTTATTTCTCTTTTCAAATTTTTTTTTTTAAAGAAATGCAGCTATTTTTGAGCGTAACAAATAGCTGGTGGCGCACGCATGTTGGAAGCGCCATTGTATGTGCTCCCTGGCAGTGGAAACACACAGACAGCAGGAGGTAAATTCAGCAGCAGGAGGAGGAGGATGAGTGTGTGGCAGCAGGCAGTCAATGAGGCAGGCAGCGTGACATAATAGCCCTGGTACCTAGCGGTGATACCAGGGCTGTAAATAAACACAGCAGGCAGGAGGTCCCAGACAGCGGTCGTGCAGCCCACATTGTGTCCAATACACAACTGGGACAACACAGTTTTCAACCCGGGCACCTCAGAAAAATTAAACCTTTTTTTTTTTTTATGGTTTTGTAGTTTTGGTTTTACAACCAATTACACAGATATAGCTATTTTTTGACGTAATAGCTGGTGGCAGAGTGGCAGCAGAAGGTAAATCTGTGTACCCTGGCGTTGGGAAACACAGACAGACAGACAGCAGCAGCAGCAGCAGGAGGAATGGAGGAGTAATGTGAGCAGCTATTGTTTGATGTAATAGCTGGTGGCAGAGTGGCAGCAGAAGGTAAATCTGTGTACCCTGGCGTTGGGAAACACAGACAGACAGCAGCATCAGCAGGAGGAATGGAGGAGTAGTGTGAGTGTGGCAGCAGGCAGGCAGCGTGACATAATAGCCCTGGTACCTAGCGGTGATACCAGGGCTGTAAATAAACACAGCAGGCAGGAGGTCCCAGACAGCGGTCGTGCAGCCCACATTGTGTCCAATACACAACTGGGACAACACAGTTTTCAACCCGGGCACCTCAGAAAAATTAAACCTTTTTTTTATGGTTTTTCGGTTTTGTTTGTAAAACAAATTACACAGATATATAGCTATTGTTTGACGTAATAGCTGGTGGCAGAGTGGCAGCAGAATGTAATTCTGTGTACCCTGGCAGTGGGAAACACAGACCGACAGCAGCAGCAGCAGGAGGAATGGAGGAGTAATGTGAGCAGCTATTGTTTGACGTAATAGCTGGTGGCAGTGTGGCAGCAGAAGGTAATTCTGTGTACCCTGGCAGTGGGAAACACAGACAGACAGCAGCAGCAGGAGGAATGGAGGAGTAGTGTGAGTGTGGCAGCAGGCAGGCAGCGTGACATAATAGCCCTGGTACCTAGCGGTGATACCAGGGCTGTAAATAAACACAGCAGGCAGGAGGTCCCAGACAGCGGTCGTGCAGCCCACATTGTGTCCAATACACAACTGGGACAACACAGTTTTCAACCCGGGCACCTCAGAAAAATTAAACCTTTTTTTTATGGTTTTTCGGTTTTGTTTGTAAAACAAATTACACAGATATATAGCTATTGTTTGACGTAATAGCTGGTGGCAGAGTGGCAGCAGAATGTAATTCTGTGTACCCTAGCAGTGGGAAACACAGACCGACAGCAGCAGCAGCAGGAGGAATGGAGGAGTAATGTGAGCAGCTATTGTTTGACGTAATAGCTGGTGGCAGTGTGGCAGCAGAAGGTAATTCTGTGTACCCTGGCAGTGGGAAACACAGACAGACAGCAGCAGCAGGAGGAATGGAGGAGTAGTGTGAGTGTGGCAGCAGGCAGGCAGCGTGACATAATAGCCCTGGTACCTAGCGGTGATACCAGGCCGTAAATGAACACAACAGGAGGTCCCAGACAGCGGTCGTGCAGCCCACATCGTGTCCAATACACAACTGGGACAACACAGTTTTCAACCCGGGCACCTCAGAAAAATTAAACCTTTTTTTTATGGTTTTTCGGTTTTGTTTGTAAAACAAATTACACAGATATATAGCTATTGTTTGACGTAATAGCTGGTGGCAGAGTGGCAGCAGAATGTAATTCTCTGTACCCTGGCAGTGGGAAACACAGACAGACAGCAGCAGCAGGAGGAATGGAGGAGTAGTGTGAGTGTGGCAGCAGGCAGGCAGCGTGACATAATAGCCCTGGTACCTAGCGGTGATACCAGGCCGTAAATGAACACAACAGGAGGTCCCAGACAGCGGTCGTGCAGCCCACATCGTGTCCAATACACAACTGGGACAACACAGTTTTCAACCCGGGCACCTCAGAAAAATTAAACCTTTTTTTTTTTAATGGTTTTTTGGTTTTGTTTGTAAAACAAATTACACAAATATATAGCTATTGTTTGACGTAATAGCTGGTGGCAGAGTGGCAGCAGAAGGTAAATCTGTGTACCCTGGCAGTGGGAAACACAGACAGACAGCAGAAGGGCAGTACACAGCAGCCCACTGTAGGTGTAAAATGTGTGGCTGCAGGCGACGTAATAGTCAAAGTGAACCAGGCTGGCTTAGTGAGCAGGAGCCAGGAGGTGGTAAAGGGTGGTAAGGCACATTAACAATGGTTCTTAGCCAGTTCATGTCCCCCTCTCGCCGACAACAGGGGCCAGGAACTCGCCTTCCACCCACGCCTGGTTCATCTTGAGAAACGTCAGTCTGTCCACAGACTTGTGAGACAGACGTGAGCGTTTCTCGGTGACCACACCACCAGCTGCACTGAAGCAGCGCTCGGACAGCACGCTGGAAGGGGGGCAGGACAGCACTTCCAGGGCGTACTGCGCCAGCTCGCTCCAGATCTCCAGGCGCTTGACCCAATACTCCATGGGATCAACAGGGGCATCGCTGTCAAGCCCGCTGTAGGACCCCATGTAGTCAGCCACCATGCGGGTCAGGCGCTGGCTGTGACCGGTGGAGGATGCTGCTGCATGCACCTCCTCTCTAGTCACTGCTGCCGGAGCCTCTACAGTCCTGTAGAGCTTGTGGCTGAGAGACAGCAGGTCTGTGGGGCGCTTGCTGCTGGATGCAGGCACCTGCTGCTGCCTCTGTGCTGGCTGCTGGACAGTGGGGGTGGAAGGCTGGGGGAAGGCTTCCTCCAAGCGCTCAACAAGGGCCTGCTGCAAGCTCCTTATTTGTTGCGCTGGGTCTCCTCCTGCAGGCGGCAGGAACTGGCTCAACTTCCCCTTGAGGCGTGGGTCCAACATCATGCTGATCCAGATGTCCTCCCTCTGCTTCATCTGGATCACCCTGGGGTCTCTGCGCAGGCACGTCAGCATGTGCGCTGCCATTGGGAAGAGGCGGGCCACGTCTGCTGGCACATCGACGGCAGTGCTGCTGTCCTCATCCTCCTCCTCTGCCTCGTCAGCCTCATCCTCTCTCCACCCCCGCACCAACTCAGCTGCACTGTGCTGATCCCCCTCATCAGCAGCAAGGTCAGGGACCTCCACCAAGTCCTCCTCCTCCTCCCCCTCAGAGGTGGACTGTGCAGCTGCTTGCCGCTCCTGCTGGTCCAAGGCTGCCGCTCCCTGTTCCAGCAAAGCATCGAGGGCCCTGTTCAGCAGACAAACCAGGGGCACCCACTCGCAGACCATAACATGGTCCCTGCTCACCATGTTAGTGGCCTGCAGAAAGGGAGCCAGCACTAAGCACACCTGCTGCATGTGCCTCCAGTCATCATCGGGGACGATGGACGGGATGTTGCTGGTCTTGTCCCTTCTCTGAGCGGCGGAAACAGTGGCCAGGGCAAGGTACTGTTTGACAGCGCGCTTCTGTTCAACCAGACGCTCCAACATCGCCAGGGTGGAGTTCCAGCGAGTCGGAACGTCAAGGATCAGCCGATGGCGTGGCAGATCCAGCTCCTTTTGCACGTCTTCCAGGCTCGCACAGGCTGAAGCGGAGCGCCGGAAGTGACGCACAACGTTCCTTGCCGTTTCCAGCAGTTCGCCCATCCCCTGGTAGGTGCGCAAGAACTTCTGCACCACCAGGTTCAGCACTTGGGCAAGACAGGGGATGTGGGTCAGGTTTCCCCTGTCTATTGCGGCAACCAGATTGGCCCCATTGTCGGCCACCACCTCTCCGACTCTGAGGCCTCTGGGGGTCAGCCAAATCCTCTCCTGCTCCTGGAGTTTGGCCAACACATGGGTTGCCGTCAGCTTGGTCTTCCCAAGGCTGACCAAGTGCAGCAGCG
The DNA here is from genome assembly GCF_040937935.1 of Hyperolius riggenbachi. Classification (NCBI taxonomy): domain Eukaryota; kingdom Metazoa; phylum Chordata; class Amphibia; order Anura; family Hyperoliidae; genus Hyperolius; species Hyperolius riggenbachi. Next base: position 31,264,483 of record NC_090657.1, on the reverse strand, counting down.
CTTGGCAGTGGCGGGCCTTCACGCTGCTGCTGAGGCGGGGGGTTTGGCCAGGTGTGCCGGAGGATGGCAGAGGATCGGAGGAACCTGCTGCAGTTCCCCTGACCCTGCGGGGTGGCACCACCCACTGTGTTGCTGCTGCTGCTGTGCCCGCTGCTGCTCTCCCATCCTCACCCCCTTCCACCAAGCTGACCCAGTGGACAGTGAAGGACAGGTAGCGGCCTGTCCCGAAGCGGCTGCTCCAGGAGTCCATGGTGACGTGGACCCTTTCACCAACCGCATGCTCCAGCCCTCGCTCCACATTGGCCATCACAAAGCGGTGCAGTGCAGGAATGGCCTTGCGGGAGAAAAAGTGTCTGCTGGGGAGCTGCCAGTCTGGGGCTGCGCAAGCAAGCAGCGCACGAATGTCGCTCCCCTCCTGCACGAGCGTGTACGGCAGGAGTTGGGAGCACATGGCCCGTGCCAGCAAGCCGTTCAGCTGCCGCACGCGACGGCTGCTGGGAGGCAGAGCCCTAACCACCCCCTGGAAGGACTCGCTCAAAAGGCTCTGGCATGGCCTTTTGCTGGCACGGGAATCAGCAGACACAGCGGAGGAGGCCACTGAGGACTGGCTGCCAGAACAGGCCTCAGTGTCGGCGGCAGGAGTTGCAGAGGGGGGAGGAGCAGTGCGTTTCCGCACTCCTGCTGGTGCTGCTGGAGGAGCAGGAGGGCGGGTGGCTGCTGTTGCTGCTGCTGCTGAAGGCTGTGCAGTGATGGGTGTGGTGCCACTGCCAGCACCAGATGCCTTCAGCCTCTGGAACTCCTGATGCTGGTGGAAATGTTTCGCAGCAAGGTGGTTGATGAGCGAGCTGGTGCAGAACTTTAAGGGGTCTGCACCTCTGCTCAACTTCCGCTGACAGTGGTTGCAAGTGGCGTACTTGCTGTACACTGTGGGCATGGTGAAAAAGCGCCAGATTGGTGACAGAAACATCCCCCTACGGCATGGAAGCGCTGCTGCCTGTCTCCCTGTGGTGGTTTGGGGGGGGGCTTGGGGGGCTTGGGTGCGGCTGGTGGTGGTACTGGCAGATGCTGCTGCTGCTGCTGCTGAGCCTGAGACACCAGCAGGCTGTGGGACCTGCCTACTGCTGCTGCCAATGCTTGCAATGATGCGCCTCCTTGCAAGGCCCACAAGAGCATCCTCCTCCTCCTCCTCAGAGCTGCTGAGGACGACACCCCTGGAGGTGGTGGCACCCAGTCTCTGTCTGTCACCGGGTCATCAACATCCTCCCCCTCCTGAAACATGTCCTGCTGGGATGAGGACCCCCCAAACTCCTCTCCTGATGCATGGATGGGCTGCTTGACTGTCGCCACAGTCTTGCTGTCCAATCCCTCATCCCCCAAAGTGCCCATCAGCATCTCCTCCTCAAGATCGCCAACAACAGCAGACAATTTACTCATGATGCCTGGGGTCAAAAGACTGCTGAATGACAGGTCGGCGAGTGACGGTGAACTGGCCTCCTCCCCAGACCCTGCTGGGCGGCTGCTGCGAACAGGGGTGGTGGTGGTGGTGGTGAGGGTGGAGGCCTCAGATGCAGAGCTGATGGCGGGCTGCTCATCCTCCGTCATGAGTTGCACCACAGTGTCTGCATGCTTTTCCTCAATGGGACGTTTCCGACCCGGCTGGAGGAAAATCGGAGCAGGTGCTACACGCTGCTGCTGCTGTGTCTCTGCAGCGTGAGTTGCAGATGCTCCTGCTGGGCGGCGCCCAAGGCGTCCACGGCCAGTGGCTATGGGAGGAATGTTAGCCACTGACGCTGCTGCTGCGGAACTGTGCATGGTGGCGCGCCCGCGCCCGCGGCTTGCCACAATGCTGCTCCCTCTCCTCCTGATTCCCTTGCTGCCCTTCCCCTTGCCCAAACCGCGCTGGCTGCCACTTCCAGACATCTTCGATGTTTTGGGCGTATAGACAAAAGTTTTTTAAAAGGGCGGGTGAAAAGTGGGGTACTTTAATGGATTGGGTTGGTGGGTGAGGTGACTGAGTGAGTGTCCCTAGTACAGTAAGTAAGTAGTAACAGTCAGGAAGTACAACTAGCAGTTACAACTTACAATAATCAGTAGTAATCACAAGTAAATTTAGTGTGTGTACACTACAGACAGTGAGTGCACGCACGCGCAAACACGCGCAGGAGCTAGCCTATGAACAGTGACTGAGTGAGTGTCCCTAGTACAGTAAGTAAGTAAGTAGTAACAGTCAGTAAGTACAACTAACTAATTACAGTAATCAATCAGTTATCAGAAGGAAATAGAGTGTGTGTAGTGTGTACACAGACAGTGAGTGCACACACGCAGGAGCTAGTAGCCTATGAACAGGGACTGAGTGTCCTAGACTCCTAGTACAGTAAGTAGTAACAGTAAGTACAACTAACTAATTACAATAATCAATCAGTTATCAGAAGGAAATAGAGTGTGTGTAGTGTGTACACAGACAGTGAGTGCACACACGCAGGAGCTAGTAGCCTATGAACAGTGACTGAGTGTCCGAGACTCCTAGTACAGTAAGTAGTAACAGTGAGTACAACTAACTAATTACAATATTCAATTACAATAATCAATCAGTTATCAGAACTTGGAAATAGAGTGTGTGTAGTGTGTACACAGACAGTGAGTGCACACACGCAGGAGCAGCTAGTAGCCTATGAACAGTGACTGAGTGTCCTAGACTCCTAGTACAGTAAGTAGTAACAGTAAGTACAACTAACTAATTACAATAATCAATCAGTTATCAGAAGGAAATAGAGTGTGTGTAGTGTGTACACAGACAGTGAGTGCACACACGCAGGAGCTAGTAGCCTATGAACAGTGACTGAGTGTCCGAGACTCCTAGTACAGTAAGTAGTAACAGTGAGTACAACTAACTAATTACAATATTCAATTACAATAATCAATCAGTTATCAGAACTTGGAAATAGAGTGTGTGTAGTGTGTACACAGACAGTGAGTGCACACACGCAGGAGCAGCTAGTAGCCTATGAACAGTGACAGTGAGTGTCCTAGTACAGTTACAGTATATAACTACAATACTAATACAATCAGTAGTAAAGGACAGCAGAAATACTGGTATAGATGAGAGAAATAAACAGAGGACAGGAGGACAGCTGCCCACACAGGCAGGCCCTGAGGCCTAAAGCTGTAAGCCTGCAGCAGCTGTGTCTGTCTCTATGTAACACAAAAGCTACTAACTAAAATACAATGTCTAACTAACTAACAACAATATAGGTGTGTATAGGAGGTGTATGTGAGCAAAAACGCTAGGTAAATGACCACAATAAAGCTCTTGCTAAGCCAAAGCACAAAGGAGCAACTCTCTCTCTATGCAAGTCTCAGGCAAGGACGGAGAAACGTAACATGGCGGCCGCTATTTATAGGGTAGGGGCTGGCCAGGGTCCCCCTCTGTGATTGGCTGCCGTCAGAGGGCCTGGGAGCCCTCTGATTGGCTCTAAGGACATCAATCTGGGCTATGACGCTATTCGAGCTCGGTACCGAGCTCGAATAGCGCCGTTTGCTCGAATAGCTCGAATAGTGAATGGGCTATTCGAGTGTACGCGAATAGCCCATTCGAATAGCTGCAGCTATTCGGAGCTCGAATACCGAGCTCGAATAGCTGAAAAAGAGTTAGAATATTCGAGCTACTCGAATATTCGAGCTCTGCTGAGCACCACTGTCTACCCATATATGGGCTCTATCTCACAGAACCGTACAGGTCAGGGCAGATTTATTAACATTTTCAGGTCTGTCTCGATTTACCCAGCGCCCTGATACCAGACATGAGGGGTGGGACCCCTGTGGTATCATCAGGGCACTTTGAAACTGCCTAGCTGGCAGTCCTTACCTCCGAAGGTTCTGAAACTTCCTCAGAACCAGCACCGGGGCTCATGCTACACTTCCCCCACGTTTGGTGAAGCTGCCATCTCAGGAACCCCAGAAATATTACAGATCTGGGAAGTTATGGATTATGCCAGGATGAGACTCAGGTTTATTCAGGATGTTCTAGCTGCTAACAGCTGACTTTCCTTTGATCTTTAGCAGAGAGCAGAGTGTCCAGACCTCCCGTGGATTCGTAGCCTGCTTGGCTGCACCTAGGCATCCTTTGGTTAATTAACATCTCCATGAGATCAGCTAAGTGTCACCTGGTTCCCAGAGCCAAAAGGGAAATTGTGCCTTCCACAGGGAATATGTCCAAGCTAATTAACACCTTCCCCCCAGGCTGTCATTTCAGCTAAGACAGATTTCCCAGCTGTTCCTAAGCAGAGGGATACTGCACATCAGATCTTGGTTTTATTGATCTGAGGCGCAATCGATGCAGGAATCGAGTGCGATCGTTCTTTTCTTCACGGGCGGTTCCAGGACGCGCCTGCGTCCCCGCAATCGTCCGTGACAGGCACCAACAGGGGGGTCTTAGGTTTAGGCACCACCAGGGGAGTCCTAGGTTTAGGCACCACCAGGGGGGTCTAGGGGTTAGGGATAGGTACAGGGAGGGCTCTGTGTGAGAGTAAGGTTAGGTATAGTTATAGTACAATATATGTCATATATACAATTTATTAAATTTTATGTATTTACACAAAGGGGGGGGGGGGTCTAGGTGAGAGGGATAGGGATAAGGAGATATATCTGTGACCCTAAAGTTAGGTATAATTGTAGTAAAATACCTGTAAAACCTACCATTCTAATACTATGCTTAATACAAGTGTAAATAGCGTTTTTTTTCTATAGACGCTATTTGACGTTTTATTTCAGAATTCGTTTACTGTTATAGACGGTATTTTGCCATTTCATTTCCGTTTATTTAACCTATTTAGCACTAAATTATCGTTAATAACATATTAAACGAAAATATAGTTTTGCATTTAAACGTACTATTTCGGCTACACCCCGCGCCCTTTTTTCCAGGCGCCCTTTTTTGATAGACGCGCCTGGGGAAGGGTGCAGGGTGCTTGGGGCAGGGGTCAGGTGCCTGGGGAAGGGTGCAGGGTGCCTGGGGAAGGGTGTCTGGTGCAGGGGCCAGGGTGCCTGGGGCAGGGGCCTGGAGCAGGGTGCCTGGGGAAGGGTGCAGGGTGCCTAGGGAAGAGTGCAGGGGCCAAGGGCAGGATGCCTAGGGAAGGGTGCAGGGTGCCTGGGGAAGGGTGCAGGGGCCAGGGTGCCTGGAGCAGGGTGCAGGCACTGGGTGCCTGGGACAGGGGCCAGGAGCAGGGTGCCTGGGGAAGGGTGCAAGGTGCCTGGGGAAGGGTTCAGGGGCAAGGGGCAGGGTGCCTGGGGATAGGTGCAGGGGCCAGGAGCATGGTGCCTGTGGAAGGGTGCCTAGGGAACGGTGGAGGGGCCAGGGGCAGGGTGCCTGGGGAAGGGTGCAGGGTGCCTGGGGCAGGGGGCAGTGTGCATGTGATGTGTGTAGTGTGTCTGTGATGTGTTTAGTGTGCATGTGATGTGTGTATTGTGTCTGTGATGTGTGTAGTGTGCATGTGATAATTGTAGTGTGTCTGTGAGGTGTTTAGTGTGCATGTGATGTGTGTAGTGTGCCTGTGATGTGTGTAGTGTGTCTGTGATGTGTGTAGTGTGCCTGTGATGTGTGTAGTGTGCCTGTGATGTGTGTAGTGTGCATATGATGTGTGTAGTGTGCCTGTGGTGTGTGTAGTGTGCATGTGATGTGTGTAGTGTGCATGTGAGGTGTGTAGTGTGCATGTGATGTGTGTAGTGTGCCTGTGATGTGTGTAGTGTGCCTGTGATGTGTGTAGTGTGCATATGATGTGTGTAGTGTGCATGTGATGTGTGTAGTGTGCATGTGATGTGTGTAGTGTGCATGTGAGGTGTGTAGTGTGCATGTGATGTGTGTAGTGTGCATGTGATGTGTGTAGTGTGCATGTGATGTGTGTAGTGTGCATATTATCCAAACGATTGGAAGGAGGCACTCAAAAGGCGTATAAACAGTTGTTTATTCCACAGGTGACTAACTCTGTGTTAGTCACCTGTGGAATAAACAACAGTTTATACGCCTTTTGAGTGCCTCCTTCCAATCGCTTTGGATTTACTGTGTAGTGGAGGTGGTGATCCACTGAAGGACTGAGCACCAGCGGGCAAGGCTGTCAGTCCTGGATGAGTGACTGCTCTAGCACCTGCTTTATTATATTAGTGTGCATGTTATGTGTGTAGTGTGTCTGTGATGTGTTTAGTGTGCATGTGATGTGTGTAGTGTGCATGTGATGTATGTAGTGTGCATGTGATGTGTGTAGTGTGCATGTGAGGTGTGTAGGGTGCATGTGATGTGTGTAGTGTGCATGTGATGTAGTGTGCATGTGATGTGTGTAGTGTGCATGTGATGTGTGTGGTGTGCCTGTGATGTGTGTAGTGTGTATGTGATGTGTGTAGTGTGTATGTGATGTGTTTAGTGTGCATGTGATGTGTGTAGTGTGCATGTGATGTGTGTAGTGTGCATGTGATGTGTGTAGTGTGTCTGTGATGTGTGTAGTGTGCATGTGATATGTGTAGTGTGTCTGTGATGTGTGTAGTGTGTCTGTGATGTGTTTAGTGTGCATGTGATGTGTGTAGTGTGCATGTGATGTGTATAGTGTGTCTGTGATGTGCGTAATGTGCATGTGATGTGTTTAGTGTGCATGTGATGTGTTTAATGTGCATGTGATGTGTGTAGTGTGTATGTAATTTGTTTAGTGTGCATGTGATGTGTGTAGTGTGTCTGTGATGTGTTTAGTGTGCAAGTGATGTGTGTAGTGTGCATGTGAGGTGTGTAGTGTGCATGTGATGTGTGTAGTGTGTCTGTGATGTGTGTAGTGTGTCTGTGATGTGTGTAGTGTGCATGTGATGTGTGTAGTGTGTCTGTGATGTGTGTAGTGTGTCTGTGATGTGTGTAGTGTGCATTTGATGTGTGTAGTGTGCATGTGAGGTGTGTAGTGTGCATGTGAGGTGTGTAGTGTGCATGTGATGTGTGTAGTGTGCATGTGAGGTGTGTAGTGTGCATGTGATGTGTGTAGTGTGTCTGTGATGTGTGTAGTGTGCCTGTGATGTGTGTAGTGTGGCTGTGATGTGTGTAGTGTGCATATGATGTGTGTAGTGTGCATGTGATGTGTGTAGTGTGTCTGTGATGTGTGTAGTGTGCATGTGATGTGTGTAGTGTGCATGTGAGGTGTGTAGTGTGCATATGATGTGTGTAGTGTGCCTGTGATGTGTGTAGTGTGCATGTGATGTGTGTAGTGTGCATGTGAGGTGTGTAGTGTGCATGTGATGTGTGTAGTGTGCCTGTGATGTGTGTAGTGTGCCTGTGATGTGTGTAGTGTGCATATGATGTGTGTAGTGTGCATGTGATGTGTGTAGTGTGCATGTGATGTGTGTAGTGTGCATGTGAGGTGTAGTAGTGTGCATGTGATGTGTGTAGTGTGCATGTGAGGTGTGTAGTGTGCATGTGATGTGTGTAGTGTGCATATTATCCAAAGCGATTGGAAGGAGGCACTCAAAAGGCGTATAAACAGTTGTTTATTCCACAGGTGACTAACTCTGTGTTAGTCACCTGTGGAATAAACAACTGTTTATACGCCTTTTGAGTGCCTCATTCCAATCGCTTTGGATTTACTGTGTAGTGGAGGTGGTGATCCACTGAAGGACTGAGCACCGGCGGGCAAGGCTGTCAGTCCTGGATGAGTGACTGCTCTAGCACCTGCTTTATTATATTAGTGTGCATGTTATGTGTGTAGTGTGTCTGTGATGTGTTTAGTGTGTATGTGATGTGTGTAGTGTGTATGTGATGTGTTTAGTGTGCATGTGATGTGTGTAGTGTGCATGTGATGTGCGTAGTGTGCATGTGATGTGTGTAGTGTGCATGTAATGTGTTTAATGTGCATGTGATGTGTGTAGTGTGCATGTGATGTGTGTAGTGTGCATGTGATGTGTGTAGTGTGCATGTGATGTGTGTAGTGTGCATGTGATGTGTTTAGTGTGCATGTGATGTGTGTAGTGTGCATGTGATGTGTGTAGTGTGTCTGTGATGTGTGTAGTGTGCATGTGATATGTGTAGTGTGTCTGTGATGTGTGTAGTGTGTCTGTGATGTGTTTAGTGTGCATGTGATGTGTGTAGTGTGCATGTGATGTGTATAGTGTGTCTGTGATGTGCGTAATGTGCATGTGATGTGTTTAGTGTGCATGTGATGTGTTTAATGTGCATGTGATGTGTGTAGTGTGTATGTAATGTGTTTAATGTGCATGTGATGTGTGTAGTGTGCATGTGATGTGTGTAGTGTGCATGTGATGTGTGTAGTGTGTCTGTGATGTGTTTAGTGTGCAAGTGATGTGTGTAGTGTACATGTGAGGTGTGTAGTGTGCATATGATGTGTGTAGTGTGTCTGTGATGTGTGTAGTGTGTCTGTGATGTGTGTAGTGTGCATGTGATGTGTGTAGTGTGTCTGTGATGTGTGTAGTGTGTCTGTGATGTGTGTAGTGTGCATTTGATGTGTGTAGTGTGCATGTGAGGTGTGTAGTGTGCATGTGAGGTGTGTAGTGTGCATGTGATGTGTGTAGTGTGCATGTGAGGTGTGTAGTGTGCATGTGATGTGTGTAGTGTGTCTGTGATGTGTGTGTAGTGTGCCTGTGATGTGTGTAGTGTGGCTGTGATGTGTGTAGTGTGCATATGATGTGTGTAGTGTGCATGTGATGTGTGTAGTGTGTCTGTGATGTGTGTAGTGTGCATGTGATGTGTGTAGTGTGCATGTGAGGTGTGTAGTGTGCATGTGAGGTGTGTAGTGTGCATATGATGTGTGTAGTGTGCCTGTGATGTGTGTAGTGTGCATGTGATGTGTGTAGTGTGCATGTGAGGTGTGTAGTGTGCATGTGATGTGTGTAGTGTGCCTGTGATGTGTGTAGTGTGCCTGTGATGTGTGTAGTGTGCATATGATGTGTGTAGTGTGCATGTGATGTGTGTAGTGTGCATGTGATGTGTGTAGTGTGCATGTGAGGTGTAGTAGTGTGCATGTGATGTGTGTAGTGTGCATGTGAGGTGTGTAGTGTGCATGTGATGTGTGTAGTGTGCATATTATCCAAAGCGATTGGAAGGAGGAACTCAAAAGGCGTATAAACAGTTGTTTATTCCACAGGTGACTAACTCCATACCTCCCAACTTTTTGAGATGAGAAAGAGGGGCATTTAAGCCACACCCCTGCCACACCCCTGACCACGCCCTGTCACACCCCTAGTCACGCATACCATAAATATTTTAGTAAAAAAATATTTTGTTTTATAATCAAACCACACTGGTCCTTTCTATCCTGGTTCATTTTCCTTCATGTTAACATTTTAAAATTAGTAATATATCAATTTAAAGGATGGGAATAAGGGTTAGAGTCAATCAAATACATTTTTAGTAGAGAAATATATATATTTACATAGAAAGAGGGACACAGTCCTGAAAGAGGGACAAATCAGGAGGAAAGCGGGACAGAGGGACAGGGCCCCCAAAGAGGGACTGTCCCTCCAAAAGAGGGACAGTTGGGAGCTATGACTAACTCTGTGTTAGTCACCTGTGGAATAAACAACTGTTTATACGCCTTTTGAGTGCCTCATTCCAATCGCTTTGGATTTACTGTGTAGTGGAGGTGGTGATCCACTGAAGGACTGAGCACCGGCGGGCAAGGCTGTCAGTCCTGGATGAGTGACTGCTCTAGCACCTGCTTTATTATATTAGTGTGCATGTTATGTGTGTAGTGTGTCTGTGATGTGTTTAGTGTGTATGTGATGTGTGTAGTGTGTATGTGATGTGTTTAGTGTGCATGTGATGTGTGTAGTGTGCATGTGATGTGTGTAGTGTGCATGTGATGTGTGTAGTGTGCATGTAATGTGTTTAATGTGCATGTGATGTGTGTAGTGTGCATGTGATGTGTGTAGTGTGCATGTGATGTGTGTAGTGTGCATGTGATGTGTGTAGTGTGCATGTGATGTGTTTAGTGTGCATGTGATGTGTGTAGTGTGCATGTGATGTGTGTAGTGTGTCTGTGATGTGTGTAGTGTGCATGTGATATGTGTAGTGTGTCTGTGATGTGTGTAGTGTGTCTGTGATGTGTTTAGTGTGCATGTGATGTGTGTAGTGTGCATGTGATGTGTATAGTGTGTCTGTGATGTGCGTAATGTGCATGTGATGTGTTTAGTGTGCATGTGATGTGTTTAATGTGCATGTGATGTGTGTAGTGTGTATGTAATGTGTTTAGTGTGCATGTGATGTGTGTAGTGTGTCTGTGATGTGTTTAGTGCGCAAGTGATGTGTGTAGTGTGCATGTGAGGTGTGTAGTGTGCATGTGATGTGTGTAGTGTGTCTGTGATGTGTGTAGTGTGTCTGTGATGTGTGTAGTGTGCATGTGATGTGTGTAGTGTGTCTGTGATGTGTGTAGTGTGTCTGTGATGTGTGTAGTGTGCATTTGATGTGTGTAGTGTGCATGTGAGGTGTGTAGTGTGCATGTGAGGTGTGTAGTGTGCATGTGATGTGTGTAGTGTGCATGTGATGTGTGTAGTGTGCATGTGATGTGTGTAGTGTGTCTGTGATGTGTGTAGTGTGCCTGTGATGTGTGTAGTGTGGCTGTGATGTGTGTAGTGTGCATATGATGTGTGTAGTGTGCATGTGATGTGTGTAGTGTGTCTGTGATGTGTGTAGTGTGCATGTGATGTGTGTAGTGTGCATGTGAGGTGTGTAGTGTGCATATGATGTGTGTAGTGTGCCTGTGATGTGTGTAGTGTGCATGTGATGTGTGTAGTGTGCATGTGAGGTGTGTAGTGTGCATGTGATGTGTGTAGTGTGCCTGTGATGTGTGTAGTGTGCATATGATGTGTGTAGTGTGCATGTGATGTGTGTAGTGTGCATGTGATGTGTGTAGTGTGCATGTGAGGTGTAGTAGTGTGCATGTGATGTGTGTAGTGTGCATGTTAGGTGTGTAGTGTGCATGTGATGTGTGTAGTGTGCATATTATCCAAAGCGATTGGAAGGAGGCACTCAAAAGGCGTATAAACAGTTGTTTATTCCACAGGTGACTAACTCTGTGTTAGTCACCTGTGGAATAAACAACTGTTTATACGCCTTTTGAGTGCCTCATTCCAATCGCTTTGGATTTACTGTGTAGTGGAGGTGGTGATCCACTGAAGGACTGAGCACCGGCGGGCAAGGCTGTCAGTCCTGGATGAGTGACTGCTCTAGCACCTGCTTTATTATATTAGTGTGCATGTTATGTGTGTAGTGTGTCTGTGATGTGTTTAGTGTGTATGTGATGTGTGTAGTGTGTATGTGATGTGTTTAGTGTGCATGTGATGTGTGTAGTGTGCATGTGATGTGTGTAGTGTGCATGTGATGTGTGTAGTGTGCATGTAATGTGTTTAATGTGCATGTGATGTGTGTAGTGTGCATGTGATGTGTGTAGTGTGCATGTGATGTGTGTAGTGTGCATGTGATGTGTGTAGTGTGCATGTGATGTGTTTAGTGTGCATGTGATGTGTGTAGTGTGCATGTGATGTGTGTAGTGTGCATGTGATGTGTGTAGTGTGTCTGTGATGTGTGTAGTGTGCATGTGATATGTGTAGTGTGTCTGTGATGTGTGTGGTGTGTCTGTGATGTGTTTAGTGTGCATGTGATGTGTGTAGTGTGCATGTGATGTGTATAGTGTGTCTGTGATGTGCGTAATGTGCATGTGATGTGTTTAGTGTGCATGTGATGTGTTTAATGTGCATGTGATGTGTGTAGTGTGTATGTAATGTGTTTAGTGTGCATGTGATGTGTGTAGTGTGTCTGTGATGTGTTTAGTGTGCAAGTGATGTGTGTAGTGTGCATGTGAGGTGTGTAGTGTGCATGTGATGTGTGTAGTGTGTCTGTGATGTGTGTAGTGTGTCTGTGATGTGTGTAGTGTGCATGTGATGTGTGTAGTGTGTCTGTGATGTGTGTAGTGTGTCTGTGATGTGTGTAGTGTGCATTTGATGTGTGTAGTGTGCATGTGAGGTGTGTAGTGTGCATGTGAGGTGTGTAGTGTGCATGTGATGTGTGTAGTGTGCATGTGAGGTGTGTAGTGTGCATGTGATGTGTGTAGTGTGTCTGTGATGTGTGTAGTGTGCCTGTGATGTGTGTAGTGTGGCTGTGATGTGTGTAGTGTGCATATGATGTGTGTAGTGTGCATGTGATGTGTGTAGTGTGTCTGTGATGTGTGTAGTGTGCATGTGATGTGTGTAGTGTGCATGTGAGGTGTGTAGTGTGCATATGATGTGTGTAGTGTGCCTGTGATGTGTGTAGTGTGCATGTGATGTGTGTAGTGTGCATGTGAGGTGTGTAGTGTGCATGTGATGTGTGTAGTGTGCCTGTGATGTGTGTAGTGTGCCTGTGATGTGTGTAGTGTGCATATGATGTGTGTAGTGTGCATGTGATGTGTGTAGTGTGCATGTGATGTGTGTAGTGTGCATGTGAGGTGTAGTAGTGTGCATGTGATGTGTGTAGTGTGCATGTGAGGTGTGTAGTGTGCATGTGATGTGTGTAGTGTGCATATTATCCAAAGCGATCGGAAGGAGGCACTCAAAAGGCGTATAAACAGTTTTTTTTCCACAGGTGACTAACTCTGTGTTAGTCACCTGTGTAATAAACAACTGTTTATACGCCTTTTGAGTGCCTCATTCCAATCGCTTTGGATTTACTGTGTAGTGGAGGTGGTGATCCACTGAAGGACTGAGCACCGGCGGGCAAGGCTGTCAGTCCTGGATGAGTGACTGCTCTAGCACCTGCTTTATTATATTAGTGTGCATGTTATGTGTGTAGTGTGTCTGTGATGTGTTTAGTGTGCATGTGATGTGTGTAGTGTGCATGTGAGGTGTGTAGGGTGCATGTGATGTGTGTGGTGTGCCTGTCATGTGTTTAGTGTGCATGTGATGTGTGTAGTGTGTATGTGATGTGTTTAGTGTGCATGTGATGTGTGTAGTGTGTATGTGATGTGTTTAGTGTGCATGTGATGTGTGTAGTGTGCATGTGATGTGTGTAGTGTGCATGTAATGTGTTTAATGTGCATGTGATGTGTGTAGTGTGCATGTGATGTGTGTAGTGTGCATGTGATGTGTGTAGTGTGTCTGTGATGTGTGTAGTGTGTCTGTGATGTGTGTAGTGTGCATGTGATGTGTGTAGTGTGCATGTGATGTGTGTAGTGTGTATGTGATGTGTTTAGTGTGCATGTGATGTGTGTAGTGTGCATGTGATGTGTGTAGTGTGCATGTGATGTGATTAGTGTGCATGTGATGTGTGTAGTGTGCATGTGATGTGTGTAGTGTGCATGTAATGTGTTTAATGTGCATGTGATGTGTGTAGTGTGCATGTGATGTGTGTAGTGTGCATGTGATGTGTGTAGTGTGTCTGTGATGTGTGTAGTGTGTCTGTGATGTGTGTAGTGTGCATGTGATGTGTGTAGTGTGTATGTGATGTGTTTAGTGTGCATGTGATGTGTGTAGTGTGCATGTGATGTGTGTAGTGTGCATGTGATGTGTGTAGTGTGCATGTGATGTGTGTAGTGTGCATGTGATGTGTGTAGTGTGCATGTGATGTGTGTAGTGTGCATGTGATGTGTGTAGTGTGCATGTGATGTGTGTAGTGTACATGTGATGTGTGTAGTGTGCATGTGATGTCTGTGGTGTGCCTGTGATGTGTTTAGTGTGCATGTGATGTGTGTAGTGTGTATGTGATGTGTTTAGTGTGCATGTGATGTGTGTAGTGTGTATGTGATGTGTTTAGTGTGCATGTGATGTGTGTAGTGTGCATGTGATGTGTGTAGTGTGCATGTAATGTGTTTAATGTGCATGTGATGTGTGTAGTGTGCATGTGATGTGTGTAGTGTGCATGTGATGTGTGTAGTGTGTCTGTGATGTGTGTAGTGTGTCTGTGATGTGTGTAGTGTGCATGTGATGTTTGTAGTGTGCATGTGATGTGTGTAGTGTGTATGTGATGTGTTTAGTGTGCATGTGATGTGTGTAGTGTGCATGTGATGTGTGTAGTGTGTCTGTGATGTGTTTAGTGTGCATGTGATGTGTGTAGTGTGCATGTGATGTGTGTAGTGTGCATGTGATGTGTGTAGTGTGTCTGTGATGTGTGTAGTGTGTCTGTGATGTGTGTAGTGTGCATGTGATGTGTGTAGTGTGTATGTGATGTGTTTAGTGTGCATGTGATGTGTGTAGTGTGCATGTGATGTGTGTAGTGTGCATGTGATGTGTGTAGTGTGCATGTGATGTGTGTAGTGTGTCTGTGATGTGTGTAGTGTGTCTGTGATGTGTGTAGTGTGCATGTGATGTGTGTAGTGTGCATGTGATGTGTGTAGTGTGTATGTGATGTGTTTAGTGTGCATGTGATGTGTGTAGTGTGCATGTGATGTGTGTAGTGTGCATGTGATGTGATTAGTGTGCATGTGATGTGTGTAGTGTGCATGTGATGTGTGTAGTGTGCATGTAATGTGTTTAATGTGCATGTGATGTGTGTAGTGTGCATGTGATGTGTGTAGTGTGTCTGTGATGTGTGTAGTGTGTCTGTGATGTGTGTAGTGTGCATGTGATGTGTGTAGTGTGTATGTGATGTGTTTAGTGTGCATGTAATGTGTGTAGTGTGCATGTGATGTGTGTAGTGTGCATGTGATGTGTGTAGTGTGCATGTGATGTGTGTAGTGTGCATGTGATGTGTGTAGTGTGCATGTGATGTGTGTAGTGTGCATGTGATGTGTGTAGTGTGCATGTGATGTGTGTGGTGTGCCTGTGATGTGTTTAGTGTGCATGTGATGTGTGTAGTGTGTATGTGATGTGTTTAGTGTGCATGTGATGTGTGTAGTGTGTATGTGATGTGTTTAGTGTGCATGTGATGTGTGTAGTGTGCATGTGATGTGTGTAGTGTGTCTGTGATGTGTGTAGTGTGTCTGTGATGTGTGTAGTGTGCATGTGATGTGTGTAGTGTGCATGTGATGTGTGTAGTGTGTATGTGATGTGTTTAGTGTGCATGTGATGTGTGTAGTGTGCATGTGATGTGTGTAGTGTGGCTGTGATGTGTGTAGTGTGCATGTGATGTGTGTAGTGTGCATGTGATGTGTGTAGTGTGCATGTGATGTGTGTAGTGTGTCTGTGATGTGTGTAGTGTGTCTGTGATGTGTGTAGTGTGCATGTGATGTGTGTAGTGTGTATGTGATGTGTTTAGTGTGCATGTGATGTGTGTAGTGTGCATGTGATGTGAGTAGAGTGCATGTGATGAGTTTAGTGTGCATGTGATGTGTGTAGTGTGCATGTGATGTGTGTAGTGTGCATGTGATGTGTGTAGTGTGCATGTGATGTGTGTAGTGTGTCTGTGATGTGTGTAGTGTGCATGTGATATGTGTAGTGTGTCTGTGATCAGGCATGCTCAGATGTACCAAAATTCGGTTCGGGTACATTCGAATTCGGGTCCGCATGACATTCGAATTCGAATTCACCTTCGACCACGAAATTCGGTTTGAGTTCATATTCGGTTCGAGGTTACGCCTAAAAATTCGTTAAAAATTCGTATTCGTGAATTCAGGGTTTTTTTGTGTGTTTTTTTAAAGTGAATTCACAGCAGGCAATGCATAGTGTGGACTCTGGTGGTGGGACCACTGACAGCAGCAGGATAAATACAACAGCAGCTGGAGGAGGTGGAGTGACGTGTGGCACTGGCAGCAGGCAATGCATAGTGTGGACTCTGGCGGTGGGACCTCTGACAGCAGTAGGATAAATACAACAGCAGCAGCAGGAGGAGGTGGAGTGACGTGTGGCACTGACAGCAGGCAATGCATAGTGTGGACCCTGGTGGTGGGACCACTGACAGCAGCAGGATAAATACAACAGCAGCAGTAGGAGGAGGAGTGACGTGTGGCACTGACAGCAGGCAATGTATAGTGTGGAGCAAATAAGGGGGTTGCTGAGCTTGGTTTCAACTCCAGGTATGTCACCTGGTCTGCCGGTGCACAATCCCTCTGCGGATCACCACTCCGCCACAGCAGATACAAATAGAAATGAAGGAGGCACTCCACTGGCGTATAAACTTGCGTTTATCAAATTAGTAGCAAACACGACATGTTTCGGGGTTTCCCCCTTCCTCAAGTGTACATGCAACCTCTCCAACACAGCACCTTATGAACATTCTTAGACCACACCCAAATTAACAAACCCTCCTCTTCGATCAGCTGAAACACAATGACATTTACCTACAAGAAGCATTTCATACTAAACATTTCATTCATGCCTTTAGGCGCAATGGTGTCTAATTTCCTCATCCACCGTGCTTCTTTCTGTAACAGTAATCTGTCCCTGTCTGGTGGATGAGGAAATTAGACACCATTGCGCCTAAAGGCATGAATGAAATGTTTAGTATGAAATGCTTCTTGTAGGTAAATGTCATTGTGTTTCTCCCCTACAGGTTGTGATGAATGGTCATCGCTATGGTGGGTGGTGGAGGAGGGACATCTGTATCGATGGTGCAGTGAGTCTATGCATTGCATGTTCAGTAAATTTTGTGTGTTAATGGGCATAGCCTAAATGTTGCTTACACTTATGTTCCCCAAGATGTTTAGATGGGTAGACATTGGATTGTAGTGCCCAAAACGATGAACTTGGACTTGCCCCGAGGGGTTAATTCAGAAGTTGATCAGCTGATCGAAGAGGAGGGTTTGTTAATTTGGGTGTGGTCTAAGAATGTTCATAAGGTGCTGTGTTGGAGAGGTTGCATGTACACTTGAGGAAGGGGGAAACCCCGAAACATGTCGTGTTTGCTACTAATTTGAAAAACGCAAGTTTATACGCCAGTGGAGTGCCTCCTTCATTTCTAAATGTATAGTGTGGACTCTGGCGGTAGGACCACTGACAGCAGCAGGATAAATCCAACAGCAGCAGTAGGAGGTGGAGTGACATGTGGCACTGACAGCAGGCAATGCATAGTGTGGACCCTGGTGGTGGGACCACTGACAGCAGTAGGATAAATACAACAACAGCAGCAGTAGGAGGAGGAGTGACGTGTGGCACTGACAGCAGGCAATGCATAGTGTGGACCCTGGCGGTGGGACCTCTGACAGCAGTAGGATAAATACAACAGCAGCAGCAGGAGGAGGTGGAGTGACGTGTGGCACTGACAGCAGGCAATGCATAGTGTGGACTCTGGCGGTGGGACCACTGACAGCAGCAGGATAAATACAACAGCAGCAGGAGGAGGTGGAGTGACGTGTGGCACTGGCAGCAGGCAATGCATAGTGTGGACCCTGGCGGTGGGACCTCTGACAGCAGTAGGATAAATACAACAACAGCAGCAGTAGGAGGAGGAGTGACGTGTGGCACTGACAGCAGGCAATGCATAGTGTGGACTCTGGCGGTGGGACCTCTGACAGCAGCAGGATAAATACAACAGCAGCAGGAGGAGGTGGAGTGACGCGTGGCGCTGGCAGCAGGCAATGCATAGTGTGGACCCTGGCGGTGGGACCTCTGATAGCAGTAGGATAAATACAACAACAGCAGCAGTAGGAGGAGGAGTGACGTGTGGCACTGGCAGCAGGCAATGCATAGTGTGGACTCTGGCGGTGGGACCACTGACAGCAGCAGGATAAATAAAACAGCAGCAGGAGGAGGTGGAGTGACGTGTGGCACTGGCAGCAGGCAATGCATAGTGTGGACCCTGGCGGTGGGACCTCTGACAGCAGTAGGATAAATACAACAACAGCAGCAGTAGGAGGAGGAGTGACGTGTGGCACTGACAGCAGGCAATGCATAGTGTGGACCCTGGAGGTGGGACCTCTGATAGCAGCAGGATGAATACAACAGCAGCAGGAGGAGGTGGAGTGACGTGTGGCACTGACAGCAGGCAATGCATAGTGTGGACCCTGGCGGTGGGACCTCTGACAGCAGTAGGATAAATACAACAACAGCAGCAGTAGGAGGAGGAGTGACGTGTGGCACTGACAGCAGGCAATGCATAGTGTGGACCCTGGCGGTGGGACCTCTGACAGCAGTAGGATAAATACAACAGCAGCAGGAGGAGGTGGAGTGACGTGTGGCACTGGCAGCAGGCAATGCATAGTGTGGACCCTGGCGGTGGGACCTCTGACAGCAGTAGGATAAATACAACAGCAGCAGCAGGAGGAGGTGGAGTAACATGTGGCACTGGCAGCAGGCAATGCATAGTGTGGACTCTGGTGGTGGGACCACTGACAGCAGCAGGATAAATACAACAGCAGCAGGAGGAGGTGGAGTGACGTGTGGCACTGGCAGCAGGCAATGCATAGTGTGGACCCTGGCGGTGGGACCTCTGACAGCAGTAGAATAAATACAACAACAGCAGCAGTAGGAGGAGGAGTGACGTGTGGCACTGACAGCAGGCAATGCATAGTGTGGACCCTGGCGGTGGGACCTCTGACAGCAGCAGGATAAATACAACAGCAGCAGGAGGAGGTGGAGTGACGTGTGGCACTGACAGCAGGCAATGCATAGTGTGGACTCTGGCGGTGGGACCACTGACAGCAGCAGGATAAATACAACAGCAGCAGGAGGAGGTGGAGTGACGTGTGGCACTGACAGCCGGCAATGCATAGTGTGGACCCTGGCGGTGGGACCTCTGACAGCAGTAGGATAAATACAACAGCAGCAGCAGGAGGAGGTGGAGTGACGTGTGGCACTGGCAGCAGGCAATGCATAGTGTGGACTCTGGCGGTGGGACCACTGACAGCAGCAGGATAAATACAACAGCAGCAGGAGGAGGTGGAGTTCGTGTGGCACTGGCAGCAGGCAATGCATAGTGTGGACCCTGGCGGTGGGACCTCTGACAGCAGTAGGATAAATACAACAACAGCAGCAGTAGGAGGAGGAGTGACGTGTGGCACTGGCAGCAGGCAATGCATAGTAATTCTTTATTAAAGAATACCACTACTTATTTTATACAAAAATATAAAAAGAACCAAGTAAATACAATAACAAACCATAACAATAGGCCTTTTGCCTCAATTCAGTCTATATCAAGTCCATTTCCCTGAAAGAAAAAGGAAAAAACTCAAGAATCAAATAACTTAATTCTCCGCCATTAAGTTTTTATATCATAACTCTTTATCTACAATATACACTATTTACACTATTTACATATATCAGAAAGAAAGACTAAGCAATCTCACTCCTCCTATGTTTGCAAGCCATTCCACAATTTGAGTTCCTAACTAAGTGAAAAAGAAATAGAAAAGCTCACCACGAGAAGATTTAGCCAAATCAAGGAGGCCTGACATTCTGCCAAAACAGACGCCACTCCTCCCGACTCAACCTCCTCTCCTCAAGACCCCGAATCTTCCCAACCTCACCAATAATGCCATGCACCACCACCGGGACAGGGAGGACTTTTTGATGAATCGCAATTTGACACCGTGCATTCCAAGTGTAATACCGAATCACTAAGCTAACTAGAAATAAAGTGTCCAAATTAAATGACCCCCGGTTATTGAATGCCCCATATGTCCACTCCGCATAACTAAGCCGCTCAAGAAAAGGAATACCCAGAGCCCTACCCACCTGTTTGTATACCTCTTTCTTAAAGGAACAGTTCAACAGGAAATGGTCCATGGTCTCCTCTACACCACCACACTCCTCATGAGGACAACCACGATCCCGATCCCCTATGAACTTCAAATTTCCCCTAACAAAGAGTCTGCCATGAAAGGAAAGCCAAGCCAAATCCCTGAATTTGTTAGGAATCCTTGGAGAACATAGCAAGCGCAAACCCTCCTCCATAATTGGGCCTGGGCAATCTCTCAGGGCCAATGGGTCCTGAAAAAAGGTTTCAACCACTCTCTCCACCAGGACTTTCCTAGGGATCGAGATAATATCCTCCCTTGTCAGTTCCCATTGCCGAATCAACTTCAGACAAGGTGCAACATAGGCCGGAAGATAATCAGCACTGGCTCTCAGTCTTTTCACCAAACCACCATCTTCCCAACGCCTAAGAAATGGTTTAAACCAGGACTGGAAAATACCCATCCATCCAGGCAGCTCCTCCGCATACATTCTACCAAAGTTGTTTTTAATAAATAACAGAGAAAAGAAAACCACTGGGTTGACCATTCCTAAGCCACCCTTCTGCCTTGATCGATAGGTGATATTCCTCTTAACGTGGTTCATCTTATTTCCCCAAAGCATCTGGAAAAACAAGCTGTAGATTCTTGTGTGAAGAGATACTGGCAAAATACAGACAAAACTGACATATAACATAATTGGAATCAAATAAGTTTTGATTATGTCAATCCTTTCTCCGAAAGACAATCGCCAACCTTTCCAGCGGATCACCTTAGCCTCGGCACATTTCAGTCTGCCTTCCCAATTTTGGTGACCATAATCACCTAAGCCAAATTCTATGCCAAGTATTTTAATTTTCTCTTTTGGTGCCGGAAAAGAGACCGGAAGCATGAAGTTCTCATTTTCCTTACCCATCCAGAAAGCCTCACACTTGTCCTGGTTGATCTTGGAGCCTGATGCCAATGAGTAACGGGCAACCTCTGCACAAACACCCTCCGCCTCTTCCTGCCCAGAGATTACCACAGTCACATCATCAGCATAAGCTACTACTTTGAGAGGAGGCACACCAGCTATGCCCGACGGCACCCCACACAAAGCTCCACCCTCAATCCTTCTTATGAAAGGATCAATGGCAAAAGCATATAGTAGAGGACTCAAAGGACACCCCTGGCGCACCCCGGATCTAACCTCAAAGGTCTGTCCAACCCAACCATTGACAAGCGGGAAACTCTCAGCACCTCTGTATAAAGCTTTCAACCAATCAATAAACCTCCCCGGCAGACCATACTTACTAAGGAGTACCCACAGATACTCATGATTGACACGATCAAAAGCCTTTGCCTGATTCAACGCCAGTAAGTATTTTCCCCAACCAGCAGCCCTGCATCTCTCCAGAATCTCCCGGACCGTTAATACGGCTGAAAAAGTACTCCTACCCTGGACAGAACAATGCTGCTGGCGAGAAAGCACCTCATTTGCCACCTGACTTAAGCGCCAAAAAATTATTTTAGCCAGTATCTTTCGGTCAACATTGAGAAGGCTGATGGGCCGCCAATTCTCAATCATTGAAGAATCTTTACCCTTTGATAAAAGAATAACTGCTGATTCTCTCATAGAGGGAGGAAGCTCATCCTCTGCAAGACTGCGATTGTAGACCTCTGCCAATTCTGGGGCCAAAATGTCCTTGAAAGCCTTATAAAACTCGGCCGTCAAGCCATCTGGGCCCGGAGTTTTTTTGATAGCCAACTGTTCTATGGCTTTTACCACTTCTTCATCAGAAATTCTTTCCGTCAAAAACGCAAGAGGAACATCTAAATTCTCCAGTCCTGGAATATCACACAAGAAAGATTCCATCACTGTCTCATCAAGGACCCTGTCGCCCAACAGTTCAGCATAAAAGGATCTCACGATTTCCAGGATCCCTGCTCTGGACTTCACCAAAGATCCTGTACTATCCTTGAGACCATAAATGATCTTAACTGCTATACTCTGTTTACAATTCTGATAAGGGTCTGGCGAGTGATTCTTACCATAATCCCTTTCCAGAAGCAAAGAAGCATGCCGATCATACAAACTCTTGTGCAACAAGTCCTTGATCCTTTTGATCTCTATGGGATCCCCATCCCCCAAGACAGCAATTTCAAGTTTCCGCCTCAGGCGCTGGTAGGTAACATATTTACCAAAAGCTCTCTTTCTTGCTAGGTTCTTGAAAAGACTTGCTGCCCGCTTTTTAACCATCTCCCACCACTCAGACCTACTGTCACAACAGTCCAGCAAAGTAACCTGTGCCTGAAAAAAATCCCTGAAAGATTGACTTATACTTTCTTCTTTCAATAACAACGAATTTAACCTCCAGATACCCCTTCCCTTAGGAGGAACATCTGAAACATTCAACACCATAGACAGAATACAGTGGTCGGAGAACTCCACCACCCGCACCTCTGGAGATGAGGTAGCAGAGCTCTCCTTAACAAAAAACCTATCTATCCTACTCTTACGCTCTCCACAGAAGTAAGTGAAACCCGTGTCATCTGGGGTGTGCTTTATATGCACATCCACCAGACCAGCATCCCTAACCATACTATTCAAAAAATTACTATCATAGCCCAGGCGAGTCTTGGCACCTCTCCTGTCCTTGAGCCTAACTACGGTATTGAAATCACCACCAAAGACTACTTCCTGGGCTGTAAACAGGAATGGCTTGACCTCTGTGAAGAGGCGCTTCCTTTCCCTCTCAGACTGAGGACCATAGATATTAATTAGCCTCAAGTCCTGCCCCCTCACAGAGACGTCCATAACCAAACATCGCCCCATCTCAATTTCACTTACCCGCCGGAAAGTTACCATATCGGTCTTAAAAAGGACCGCCACCCCAGTGTAAGGCTCAGCCGCAAGAGACCAATAAGAGGGACCAAAGTGCCAATCCCTCTTGACCTCGCAGATGTCAGACAATGTTTGAAGCCTGGTCTCTTGCAAAAATAAAATGTCGGCATCAATTTGACCGAGAAAAAATATGGCTTCCCTACGAGCACTTACCGATCTCATGCTAGCAACATTAATGGTTGCTAGTCTTAAAGGGGGGGGAACCTCCATCAAGATAAATGAAAAGATTGCTTACCCTTTCCTAAACTGAGCTTCCTTCCCCTTTCGAGGAGGATGTCTCCATACTCTCAGCTGAAGTATCTGCATCATCATTGTCACTCTGATCAGATAATGTTCTATATTTATTATCCGTAACAACATTTTTATCCCTTAAGACTTCCTCCAATTTTTCCTTTGATTTTTTTACCGACAGCATTCTCCTCCTTTCTCTTTTACTCATTACTGTAGTAAACCCAGATTCTTCTTTTTCCTCTGCCACCTTTTGTTTTATCTTACTTTTCTCTACTGCTGAAATTTTCTTACCACCTGTTTTATCTGGCATATCAGATTTTTTCACCACACTTTCTTTCCCTGAAAGGTCCTTCCCCACCTTTTTACTTTCAACATTTTCCTTCGACAAAGCACCCCCTTTAGGGATTGAAAATATGTTTTTCTCCCTATTTAGATCATCGATCTTAAAGACAAGATCTGTTCCATCTCCTATCGGTGCCTCAGGGGCCTTAACATCCATAACAGTCAAAGAAGGCGGCGGAGGGGGTGGAATTGCCGACTTCAGGACCGACAGAAAGGGAGGAATAATAGGCTGAGCCTTCAAGGCGGTGGATTCTGACTGTGACGGTCTTTCATCAGGGACAACCTAATTTTTATTTTCCTCTAGAATTTTCTCCATTTCTTTATAAACTTCTTCCCCCATATTAGACAAAGATTCGGGACATTGTGAATAAGGGTGACCTATTTTTAAACAGATACTACATCTAATGTCTTTACAATCTTTTGCCAAATGGCCTAAAGCATGGCACCGGGAACATTTAAGTTCCTTACAAGAGATGCTGTAATGACTACGTGACCCACATTTGTGACACACACGCGGCTGTCCCTGATAAAAGACCGTCACCCTGTCTCTACCAATGAAGACAGATGTGGGGATATGTTTCACAACATTCCCCACTCTGCTCAGTCTTACCATTATCTCCCAACCGCCCCCCCCAGATCCCGAACTCATCCATGACCTTTTTTGGAGCTGACAATGGAACTCCATAATTTTTAAGCCATACTAACAGATCATGTACAGGTATGGATTCGTTCGGGACCACGATTGTTACCTTCTTGTCCAGCGACTGCCTGGACACTGCCTGGGGGGACAATCCCTTCCATTCCTCACTTATCTTCCAAATGGACTCATATTTCTCCCAGAAAGTGTCCAGACCAGTCGGGGACAAGAAGCTAACATCGAAAAAAGAAGGGGGGCTTTCGGGAGCCAAAATGGCATAGAAATCCACCGCCTTGAAACCCATTTTTAAAAGTAACTGTATAAAGGTTTTACGAGTATATGTTACTCCATCACCACCTTTGAAACAAATACGCACTAAGTTTCTGCGATTCCTAGCTGACATACCATACTCCTCGTTTTTTGCAATAACTCCACCCACTTCACCTCTTTTTCCCAACATTTGAGCATAAGAGATATTAACTTCATTTTTTTGCTTCAAACCCACATTCTGCATATTTTGCGCAACTTGCTGCTTATTCACCACAGGCATATTTTTACCTCCCATGCTTTCCTCCCCCTTCTCAACATCTTTCTCTCTTACTGCTCCAACTAATCTCTTTTTCCCTTCCCCCACCTGATCCTCTCCCTCCCCCCTCCTTTTGCCTGCTTGAGCCAGGCTTCTGATACCACCTTTTCCTTGCTCTCCCTTACTGGCTGCCGATATTTCCATACCCTCCTCATTTTGCTCATTTTTCTTTGAAAAGATTTTGGCTGCAGCCTCAAAAGCTGCTGTCCTACCTGGCTCAGCACCTCCATCTCCACCGCCTTCCTTGCCTCTTTTCTCCAAGCCATCCGAGGTTTCATGCACTTTCCCACTTGTGCCCAAACCTCCTGGCTTGCAACTCGCCGCTTTTCCGCCACTCTCCTTCTCCTGCCTCTTGCATCCAGCCATCTCTGTCCCCGCCGTACGACCAGAAGTGACACAGCGCCACTTCCGGTTTTCGCCAGAGCGTTCCCTGCACTGTCCGCCGCCAGTATAGCCATGGGAGAGCCCTGCAGACCAGAAATCGCCGCTGCAGGGCTACTCCCTACCTCACCACCCCCCACACAATTCTCCCCAGCCTGAGAGTCGCTTCTTCGCCCCGCCCCCACGCCGAGAATGCCTCCCGACGCCATCTTTGTTTTGGGAAAGCCCTGCACCGTCGCTGCAGAGGTTTCCCTTGGCAAGTGGCCAGGACCAGCAACCTGATTAACCCTTTCCACCAAAAGAGGGTTATGCACATTTAAACTAACTCCCTCTGCTGGGGAATTCTGCACATTTTTAATTAAACTTAAAGGGGAACCATAGACAGGGGGCATACAGACTGGGGAAGGATTAGAAACATTAGGGAAAAAGACATTAGGATTCAGGTTTTGGTTTGCATAGGGAAAAAAGGGAGAGGGAGGGGAAAAGGGACTATTCGGATGCATTACAGTCTGGGTAAAAGGCATGCTTTGCATACTATTATACATTCCATACGGACCACCAGAATATGATTGATATTGTCCTGCATATTGCTGCATGCTTGGGCCATACAACAAGGGAAAACCACTTGCAGGCTGCTGCATTCTATATGCATTTTGCAGTCCTTGCACTGGACTCTTACTCCTCACAGATAGTTCCCCAGGCAGATTCTCATCAACAACAGCTGTGCTTGTTCCACTTTGTGTGAACAGATTACCAGAGGCATCTCCTCCCTGGCTCTCTGTATTCAGGCTTCCGGAATTTTCCACTGCTTTACCCTCATTTTTTTTCATTTGGTCAAACCTTTGGCTATTCTTCAAACTTTCCGAAAACATTCCACCATGCTCCTCTAAAGTTTTAAGTATTCTGCTTTTCTCCTCAATTTGCGCTTGCAATTTAACCAATTGTGCATTGGTTTCCAGAAAACTTGGATTCCAGGATTGTCCATATTTGCTTATGCGTTTTTTTAGTTAAAACTGCAATGTTCTAAGAGCTTCCTGAGTCTCCTTGACATTTTTAT
Source organism: Hyperolius riggenbachi (assembly GCF_040937935.1). Taxonomy (NCBI): domain Eukaryota; kingdom Metazoa; phylum Chordata; class Amphibia; order Anura; family Hyperoliidae; genus Hyperolius; species Hyperolius riggenbachi. Next base: position 31,238,812 of record NC_090657.1, on the reverse strand, counting down.
GCCACTCCACAGTCTTACTTACAATTTCGCTGACACTAGGACCTTCGCCACCAGCTTCATGAGCCTCCATTATGGAGGACAGGGAAAACCTCTTCCACAAAGGTCAGGCCCCCCCAGAGCCTTCCAGCCCAGGGGAGCCTTGCCACAAACAAAAGTCCTTCTCCCTTACTTCACCTTCAGTGTCCGCCTTGACAAGGTCCTCTGTAGATGAGAAAGCACCAGTCCAAAGACTGGGAGCTCAGGAGCTCAGGAGCTCAGCAGCACACCTCTTCACACCACCAGATCAGCCTCCCAACTAAAAAATCAGAGGGAGGAGCCAGGCAATGCATAGTGTGGACCCTGGCGGTGGGACCTCTGACAGCAGCAGGAAAAATACAACAGCAGCAGGAGGAGGTGGAGTGACGTGTGGCACTGGCAGCAGGCAATGCATAGTGTGGACCCTGGCGGTGGGACCTCTGACAGCAGTAGGATAAATACAACAGCAGCAGCAGGAGGAGGTGGAGTGACGTGTGGCACTGGCAGCAGGCAATGCATAGTGTGGACTCTGGCGGTGGGACCACTGACAGCAGCAGGATAAATACAACAGCAGCAGGAGGAGGTGGAGTGACGTGTGGCACTGGCAGCAGGCAATGCATAGTGTGGACTCTGGCGGTGGGACCACTGACAGCAGCAGGATGAAAATGAGCGCAGTGTAATATGTTGCCGCTTTAGAAATACAATAAATACATAAATAAATTGATAGGTAAATCAATGCAGCAGGCCTGCAGGAGGAGGAGGAGTCCAGTAGAAATACAATAAATAAATAAATACATAAATAAATTGATAGGTAAATCAATGCAGCAGGCCTACAGCAGCAGCAGGAGTCCGGTAGAAATACAATAAATAAATACATAAATAAATTCATAGGTAAATCAATGCAGCAGGCCTGCAGCAGCAGAAGGAGTCCGGTAGAAATACAATAAATAAATAAATACATAAATAAATTCATAGGTAAATCAATAGAGCAGGCCAGCAGCAGCAGCAGGAGTGCGGTAGAAATACAATAAATAAATACATAAATAAATTCATAGGTAAATCAATGCAGCAGGCCAGCAGCAGCAGCAGCAGGAGTCCGGTAGAAATACAATAAATAAATACATAAATAAATTCATAGGTAAATCAATGCAGCAGGCCAGCAGCAGCAGCAGGAGTCCGGTAGAAATACAATAAATAAATACACAAATAAATTCATAGGTAAATCAATGCAACAGGCCAGCAGGAGGAGGAGGAGTCGTCACGTATGGCAGGCAGCAGGCAATGTATTGTAATTCCCAGGCAGGCACCTCATGTCCTCCTTTCGCCGACAACAGGTGCCAGGAACGTGCCTTCTATCCAGGCCTGGTTAATCTTCAAAAATGTCAGTCTGTCCACGCCCTCTGTGGACAGACGAGAGCGCTTCTCGGTGACCACGCCACCGGCCGCACTGAAGCACCTCTCAGACAGCACGCTGGAAGGGTGGCAAGACAATACCTCCAGGGCGTACTGTGCACGCTCCCTCCAGATGTGCAAGCGCTCCACCTAGTACTCCATGGGGTCCACAGGCTCTTCGCTGCCGGTGTCCAGCCCACTGAAGGACCCCATGTAGTCGGCCACCATCCGGATCATGCACTGGCTGTGACTCTCACCGAAGGTGGCTGCTGCCCGCACTCTCTCGGCTGCTTTACCTTCATGTAGAACGCCTGCGTCAATGACAGAAGGTCTCCTGGGCGCCTGATGCTGCTGCTGGCCGCAGGCACCTGCTGCTGTGCTGCTGGCTGCTGGACAGGGACAGAGGGAGTGGAAGGCGGGGGGAAGGCTTCCTCCAGTCGCCGAACAAGGATCTCCTGCAACTCCCTTGCTTGCTGCTCACGGTCTCTGGCAGGCAGAAACTGATCCCACCTCCCCCTCAGCCTGGGGTCCAGGATCATGCTGATGCAGGCGTCCTCCCTCGCTTGCATCTGCTTGACCCTGGGGTCTGTGCGCAGGCAGCGCAGCATGTGCGCTGCCATGGGGAACAGGGTGGACCGTCTAACAGAGACATCAGGGTCAGCGTCCTCCTCCTCTTGCCCCTGAGACTCTTCCTCCTCTCTCCACCCTCGCACCACTGCTGCTGCGCTCCGATGTTCCCCCCCCAGCAGCAACGTCCAGCACCTCCAACTCCTCCTCCTCCTCCTCCTCCTCCAGGGACTCAAATACCTGCGGAGCAGTGGACTGCACAGGTGGCTGCTGTTCCAGCTGCTTCAGGGCCTCCTCTCCCAAATCCACCAAATCGCCAAGTGCCCTGTCCAGCAGACAAACAAAGGGCACCCACTGGCAGAGGGATGCCCATTGTTCATAGTGTTGGGCGAACAGTGTTCGCCACTGTTCGGGTTCTGCAGAACATCACCCTGTTCGGGTGATGTTCGAGTTCGACCGAACACCTGATGGTGTTCTGCCAAACCGTTCGGCCATATGGCCGAACTAAGAGCGCATGGCCGAACGTTTCCCGAATGTTCGGCTAGCGCTGTGATTGGCCGAACGGGTCACGTGGTTCGGACCCAAACGCGCTCTGATTGGCCGAACGGATCACGTGGTTCGGGTAAATAAATACCCGATCCTTTTCATTTCTCCGCCATTTGTCTGTGGGTTTAGCTTTGGGTAGGCAAGCAGGGTAGTTCTCTCTCCAGCCAGGCTAGCCAGGGTCCCCCCAGTCATTGTGTCGCTGCTGGGAACAGTAGTACACCGCTCACCCACACTATATAGCATTGTGTTTACTGCCACTCTGTGTACACCGCTCACCCACCACTGTATAGCATTGTGTTTACTGCCACTCTGTGTCTCTGCTGGGAACAGTAGTACACCGCTCACCCACCACTGTATAGCATTGTGCTCTGTGTCGCTGCTGGGAATAGTAGTACACCGCTCACCCACCACTGTATAGCATTGTGCTCTGTGTCGCTGCTGGGAACAGTAGTACACCGCTCACCCACCACTGTATAGCATTGTGCTCTGTGTCGCTGCTGGGAATAGTAGTACACCGCTCACCCACCACTGTATAGCATTGTGCTCTGTGTCGCTGCTGGGAATAGTAGTACACCGCTCACCCACCACTGTATAGCATTGTGCTCTGTGTCGCTGCTGGGAACAGTAGTACACCGCTCACCCACCACTGTATAGCATTGTGCTCTGTGTCGCTGCTGGGAACAGTAGTACACCGCTCACCCACCACTGTATAGCATTGTGCTCTGTGTCGCTGCTGGGAATAGTAGTACACCGCTCACCCACCACTGTATAGCATTGTGCTCTGTGTCGCTGCTGGGAATAGTAGTACACCGCTCACCCACCACTGTATAGCATTGTGCTCTGTGTCGCTGCTGGGAACAGTAGTACACCGCTCACCCACCACTGTATAGCATTGTGCTCTGTGTCGCTGCTGGGAACAGTAGTAAACCGCTCACCCACCACTGTATAGCATTGTGCTCTGTGTCGCTGCTGGGAACAGTAGTACACCGCTCACCCACCACTGTATAGCATTGTGCTATGTGTCGCTGCTGGGAATAGTAGTACACCGCTCACCCACCACTGTATAGCATTGTGCTCTGTGTCGCTGCTGGGAACAGTAGTACACCGCTCACCCACCACTGTAAAGCATTGTGCTCTGTGTCGCTGCTGGGAACAGTAGTACACCGCTCACCCACCACTGTATAGCATTGTGCTCTGTGTCGCTGCTGGGAATAGTAGTACACCACTCACCCACCACTGTATAGCATTGTGCTCTGTGTCGCTGCTGGGAACAGTAGTACACCACTCACCCACCACTGTATAGCATTGTGCTCTGTGTCGCTGCTGGGAACAGTAGTACACCGCTCACCCACCACTGTATAGCATGGACATCTGACGCCATCTGACATGGTCAAGGACTACATGTCAGATGGCGTAGCTGTGTTGAACAATCCATCTGCACCCTTCAACTATTGGGTATCGAAGCTAGACACCTGGCACGAACTGGCAATGTACGCAATAGAGGTGCTGGCTAGAGTTGGGCCGAACGGTTCGCCTGCGAACGGTTCCATGCAAACTTCCGTGGTTCGCGTTCGCGTCCCGCAGGCGAACCTTTGCGGAAGTTCGGTTCGCCCCATAATGCACGTGGAGGGTCAACTTTGACCCTCTACATCACAGTCAGCAGGCCCAGTGTAGCCAATTAGGCTACACTAGCCCCTGGAGCCCCACCCCCCTTATATAAGGCAGGCAGCGGCGGCCATTACGGTCACTCGTGTGCCTGCGTTAGTGAGAGTAGGGCGAGCTGCTGCAGACTGTCTCTCATAGGGAAAGATTAGTTAGGCTTAGCTTGTTCAGTGAACCTGGGAAAAGATTAGTTAGGCTTAGCTTGTTCCTGGCTGCATACCTGTTCTCTTCAGTGAGCCCAAGATACCTGTTCTGTTCAGTGAGCCCACTGCATACCTGTTCAGTGAACCTGCCACTACATACCTGTTCTGTGAACCCACCACTGCATACCTGTACTGTGAACCCACCACTGCATACCTGTTCAGTGAACCCACCACTGCATACCTGTTCAGTGAACCCACCACTGCATACCTGTTCAGTGAACCTGCCACTGCATACCTGTTCTGTGAACCCACCACTGCATACCTGTTCAGTGAACCCACCACTGCATACCTGTTGTGTTCAGTGAACCCGCCACTGCATACCTGTTCTGTTCAGTGGACCCGCCACTGTATACCGGTTCAGTGAACCCGCCACTGCATACCTGTTGTGTTCAGTGAACCTGCCACTGCATACCTGTTCTGTGAACCCGCCACTGCATACCTGTTCAGTGAACCCACCACTGCATACCTGTTCTGTGAACCCACCACTGCATACCTGTTCAGTGAACCCACCACTGCATACCAGTTGTGTTCAGTGAACCCGCCACTGCATACCTGTTCTGTTCAGTGGACCCGCCACTGTATACCGGTTCAGTGAACCCGCCACTGTATACCTGTTCTGTTCAGTGAACCCGCCACTGTATACCTGTTCAGTGAACCCGCCACTGCATACCTGTTGTGTTCAGTGAACCCGCCACTGTATACCTGTTCTGTTCAGTGAACCCGCCACTGTATACCTGTTCAGTGAACCCGCCACTGCATACCTGTTGTGTTCAGTGAACCCGCCACTGTATACCTGTTCTGTTCAGTGAACCCGCCACTGCATACCTGTTGTGTTCAGTGAACCCGCCACTGTATACCTGTACTGTTCAGTGAACCCGCCACTGCATACCTGTTCTGTTCAGTGAACCTGCCACTGTATACCTGTTCTGTTCAGTGAACCCGCCACTGTATACCTGTTCAGTGAACCCGCCACTGCATACCTGTTGTGTTCAGTGAACCCGCCACTGTATACCTGTTCTGTTCAGTGAACCCGCCACTGCATACCTGTTGTGTTTAGCGAACCCGCCACTGTATACCTGTACTGTTCAGTGAACCCGCCACTGCATACCTGTTCTGTTCAGTGAACCTGCCACTGTATACCTGTTCTGTTCAGTGAACCCGCCACTGTATACCTGTTCAGTGAACCCGCCACTGCATACCTGTTGTGTTCAGTGAACCCGCCACTGTATACCTGTTCTGTTCAGTGAACCCGCCACTGCATACCTGTTGTGTTCAGTGAACCCGCCACTGCATACCTGTTCTGTTCAGTGAACCTGCCACTGTATACCTGTTCTGTTCAGTGAACCCGCCACTGTATACCTGTTCTGTGAACCCGCCACTGTATACCTGTTCTGTTCAGTGAACCCACCGCATCAGTGCGCATACCTGTGCAGTTAAGTGAACCCACCTACCTACGTGAGTGCACGCAGTGTGATATACCACTCCGTGCATACCCGATATGGACAAAACAGGTAGAGGAAGAGGTAGTGCCAGAGCCAGAGGAAGGCCACCCGGCAGGTCTGCGCGAGGTCGTGTAAATGTAATTTTGTGTGGACCTGGCCCACAGTACAGTGCTCGGAAGAAGGCACGTCCCATCACCTCCCAAGATTGTCAGGACGTGGTTGAGTATTTAGCGACACAGAACACCTCATTTTGCTCAGCCACCAGCGCTACTACTAGCACCACTTCCGCTGCATTTGACACTTCGCAAGAATTATTTAGTGTTGAAATCACTGATGCACAGCCATTGTTGTTACAGCCAGATGAATTTTCACCAGCTCATATGTCTGAGTTACGCGGCAACACTATGGATGTAACGTGTAAGGAGGATGAAGGACCTACTGATGGTGCATGTTTGGATTTGTCTGAGGCAAGCGAAGCTGGGCAGGATGATTACGATGATGACGATGATAGGGCTCCTCTGTATGTTCCCAATAGAGGAGATAAAGAGGGGGACAGTTCAGAGGGGGAGTCAGAGAGTAGTAGGAGGAGAGAAGTTGCTGAAAGAAGCTGGGGCAGCTCTTCGTCAGAAACAGCTGGTGGCAGTGTCCGGCACCATGTATCGCCACCTATGTACAGCCAGCCAACTTGCCCTTCAGCATCAGCTGCTGAGGTCCCCATAGTGCCCACATCCCAGGGTGGCTCAGCGGTGTGGAGATTTTTTAATGTGTGTGCCTCAGATCGGACCAAAGCCATCTGTTCGCTCTGCCAACAAAAATTGAGCCGTGGAAAGGCCAACACTCACGTAGGGACAAGTGCCTTACGAAGCCACCTGGAGGAAAGGCACAAACAGCAATGGGATGGCCACCTGAGCAAAAGCAGCAGCAGCACACAAAAGAAAAGTCACCCTCCTTCTCCTCTTCCTCCTTCAGGTGCATCATCTGCTTCTGCCGCTTTCTCCCTTCCACCTTCACAGGCACCCTCCTCCACTCCACCTCTGCCCTTGAGCGCTTCCTGCTCCTCTGCCCACAGCAGCAGTCAGGTGTCCGTGAAGGAAATGTTTGAGCGGAAGAAGCCAATTTCGGCCAGTCACCCCCTTGCCCGGCGTCTGACAGCTGGCGTGGCGGAACTGTTAGCTCGCCAGCTGTTACCATACCGGCTGGTGGACTCTGAGGCCTTCCGTAAATTTGTGGCCATCGGAACACCGCAGTGGAAGATGCCAGGCCGCACTTATTTTTCGAGAAAGGCCATACCCCAACTGCACCGTGAAGTTGAGAGGCAAGTGGTGTCATCTCTTGCGAAGAGTGTTGGGTCAAGGGTACACCTGACCACGGATGCCTGGTCTGCCAAGCACGGGCAGGGCCGCTACATTACGTACACAGCCCATTGGGTCAACCTGGTGGTGAACGATGGCAAGCAGGGCGCAGCGGACCAAATTGTGACACCTCCACGGCTTGCAGGCAGGCCTCCTGCCACCTCCTCTCCTCCTGCTACATGCTCTTCGCTGTCCTCCTCCTCATTGGCTGAGTGGCAGTTCTCCTCTCCAGCTACACAGCCCCAGCTCCGCAGGGCCTATGCTGCATGCCAGGTACGACGGTGTCACGCCATCTTAGACATGTCTTGTCTCAAAGCGGAGAGTCACACTGGAGCAGCCCTCCTGGCTGCTCTTAAGAAACAGGTGGATGAGTGGCTGACCCCGCATCACCTGGAGATAGGCAACGTGGTGTGTGACAACGGCAGCAATCTGCTTGCCGCTTTGCATATGGGGAAGCTGACACACATACCCTGCATGGCACATGTCATGAATCTAGTTGTTCAAAGATTTGTGGCAAAGTACCCTGGCTTAGCGGATGTCCTGAAGCAGGCCAGGAAGTTCTGTGGGCATTTGAGGCGGTCTTACACAGCCATGGCACGCTTTGCGGAAATTCAGCGGAAAAACAACATGCCGGTGAGACGCCTCATTTGCGATAGCCCGACTCGCTGGAATTCGACCCTGCTCATGTTCTCCCACCTGCTAGAACAGAAGAAAGCCGTCACCCAGTACCTCTACAACTACAGTAGAATGAAACAGTCTGGGAAGATGGGGATGTTCTGGCCCGACAACTGGACACTGATGAAAAATGAGGAGGTGACCAACCTGGTGAGCCGCAGTGAGGGCACCATCAGCGACTTAATTCCCTACGCTTACTTCTTGGAGCGTGCTGTGCGTAGCGTGGCGGATGAAGCTGCGAATGAGCGTGACCAGGAACCGTTATGGCAGGAACAGGCATGGGACCAATTTTCATCAGACCCAGCTGTTTCCTCAACACCTGCGGCAGCACAGAGGGGGGAGGAGGAGGAAGAAGAGAAGTCGTGTGCAGAAGACGAGTCAGACTCAGAGGATGATGAGCAAGGTGTTTCTTTGGGGGAGGAGGAGGAGGAGGGGACGGCGGCAGGAGAACACCCGCAGCAGGCGTCGCAGGGGGCTTGTGCTGCTCAACCTTCCCGTGGTATTGTTCGCGGCTGGGCGGAGGAGGTTGACTTATGTGACGTCACTGAGGAAGAGCAAGAGGAGATGGAGGGTACTGGATCCGACTTTGTGCAGATGTCGTCTTTTATGCTGTCCTGCCTGTTGAGGGACCCCCGTATAAAAAACCTCAAGGGGAATGAGCTTTACTGGGTGGCCACACTACTAGACCCTCGGTACAGGCACAAAGTGGCAGACCTGTTACCAACTCACCTGAAGGTGGAAAGGATGCAGCACATGCAGAACCAGCTGTCAACTATGCTTTACAATGCCTTTAAGGGTGATGTGACAGCACAACGCCAGCAAGGTACCACTGCTACTAAACCTCCTCCCGTGTCCACGCAGTCAAAGACAGGACGCTCCAGCGATCTCATGGTGATGTGGGACATGCGGACGTTCTTTAGTCCAACGCCTCGCCGTAGCCCTTCCGGATCCACCCTCCACCAACGCCTGGAACGGCAGGTAGCCGACTACCTGGCCTTAAGTGTGGATGTAGACACTGCTGTGAACAGCGATGAGGAACCCTTGAACTACTGGGTGCGCAGGCTTGACCTGTGGCCAGAGCTGTCCCAATTTGCCATCCAACTTCTCTCCTGCCCTGCCGCAAGCGTCCTGTCAGAAAGGACCTTCAGCGCAGCTGGAGGCATTGTCACTGAGAAGAGAAGTCGCCTAAGTCACAAAAGTGTTAAGTACCTCACCTTTATCAAAATGAATGAGGCATGGATCCCGGAGGGCTGCTGCCCGCCCCAAGACTAAGTCAGTCCCTGCACACACAGCATCTCTGCCTGCACGCCGTGTGACTGGCTGCCTGGCCTGCCCCAAGAAGACTAAGTCGCTCCCAGTCCCTCCACACAGCATGTCTGCCTGCAGGCCGCTTGACTACCTTCTCCGCCACCACCAACAGGGTCCGGGACTCCAGGCGGATTGCTGAATTTTTTAGGCCGCTGCTAGCAGCGGACGCTGTAATAATTTTTCTGGTGCGTGTACATGACTGCCTAATTTCTCTGGCTGCACTGCGGGCAGCTGCAACAACAAAAGAAAAGGCATGTACATGCGCCCATTCCCCTTCGTGATCATTACCTTGCCGTGGTGAAGGGGCTTGCGTATCACAATGAAGCACCTAGATGAGTGTCTCGGGGGGCACACAAAAGATAATAAGGTCGTTGCTTCATTGTGGTCAGACCAAATTTGATCAGCTGGACAGTCACTGTTCTGTCATTCAGCTACATCAGCCAGGCGACCATATGGGCTGTAAAGCCACCAAAACCTGCACTCTCGCCATGGTGCGCACCAGTCCAGCACGGCCGTCACTACACAAACAGCTGTTTGCAGTGCGTTACACGGTGAGTTTGGTGTGTCAGTGTGAAGCAGTACCTTAATTACACTACCTGATTGATGTATACACATGCAAGATGTTTTAAAGCACTTTAGGCCTGTCATTTAGCATTTAATGTTATTTCTGCCCTTAAAACGCTGCTTTGCGTCAAATCCAGATTTTTCCCGGGGACTTTTGGCGTGTATCCCACTCCGCCATGCCCCCCTCCAGGTGTTAGACCCCTTGAAACATCTTTTCCATCACTTTTGTGGCCAGCATAATTTTTTTTTTTCAAAGTTCGCATCCCCATTGAAGTCTATTGCGGTTCGCGAACTTTAACGCGAACCGAACGTTCCGCGAAAGTTCGCGAACCTAAAATCGGAGGTTCGGCCCAACTCTAGTGCTGGCTTGCCCGGCAGCCAGCGTTATGTCGGAACGCTGTTTCAGTGCTGCCGGTGGCATCGTCACAAATCGGCGTATCCGCCTCTCCACAGAAAATGCAGACCGTCTGACTCAAATTAAAATGAATCAATCCTGGATTGGAAACGACTACGCAACACTCCCGGACCCCAACCAAGTAACATGAACAATGAACATCTGTGATGGGTTAGCGTTTCCGGTCCCTGTTTATTGAACCTCTCATCTGTATTACATTTATGACTGCATGGCGACAAAATGCATTGCTATCCGCACGCTTCTTGTCCTCATGCAAGGCCTGGGTTGTTGTGTCTCAAAGCGTGGCCTTCTCCTCCTGCACCGCCCTCCTCCTGTTCCATCACGTGTGCTGCTGCTGGGTTAGCGTTACCGGTCCCTTTTCCTGGAACCTCTTATCTGTATTACATTTATGACTGCATGGCGACAAAAAGCATGTTACCTGTGCAAAGAAAAATGACATTTTCCGCATTTAAAAGACATTTTTTCCTTTGAAACTTTACAATCAATTTTCTCAAAAACTATAAGCTCTTTTTCAAATATTTTTTTTCCTCTTGTACCCACTCCCAAGGTGCACATACCCTGCAAATTTGGGGTATGTAGCATGTAAGGAAGCTTTACAAAGCACGAAAGTTTGGGTCCCCATTGACTTCCATTATGTTCGGAGTTCGGCGCGAACACCCGAACATCGCGGCCATGTTCGGCGAACGTTCGCGAACCCGAACATCCAGGTGTTCACCCATCACTAGTTGTTCACTCACCAGGTTGGTTCCCTGCAGGAAGGGAGCCAACACCAAGCAGACCTGCTGCATCTGCCCCCATTGCGCGTTGGTGAGGAGCTGGAGTGTGGTGCTGCTTCTGCTGCCGGTGCCGGCGACAGTGGCATCATAGATGTACCGGTTGACAGCCCTCCTCTGCTCAACCAGCCGCTCCAACATCGCCAGGGTGGAGTTCCAGCGAGTTGGCACATCTATGATAAGGCGGTGTCGTGGCAGGCCCTCCTGCTGCTGGATGTCTGCCAGTTTTGCTGCGGCAGCTGCTGAGCGGCGGAAAGTGCGCACAATTTTCCGCGCCGCTTCTAACAGCTCCTCCATCCCCAGGTAGGTGCGCATGAACTTTTGCACCACCAGATTCAGGACGTGGGCCAAGCAAGGGACGTGGAGCAAGTCTCCACTGCTGATGGCAGACAGCAGGTTGGCGGCATTGTCGGACACCACCAATCCCACAGTGAGGTCTCTGGGGGTCAGCCACGTCCTCTCCTGCTCCCTGAGGTACCGGAGCACGTTACTTGCCGTCAAGGAGTGTTTCCCCAGGCTTTTCATCTCCAGCAGCGCTTGGCAGTGGCAGGCCTTCACGCTGCTGGAGAGACGGGATCGCTTGGCGGTGGGAGCTGCTGCTTCTCCCCTGACCCCGCGCGGTGGCACCACGTAGTGGGCGACTGGTGCTGCTGTGCCCGAGGATGGACCTGCTGCTTCCTCGCTCGGGCTTTCCACCAGGCTGACCCAGTGGGCCGTAAAGGACAGATAGCGCTCTGTCCCAAACCGGCTGCTTCAGGAATGCATGGTTATGTGGATCCGCGCACTGACAGCGTGATCCAGCGCGCAGCCCACGTTCTTCATGGCAGAGCGGTGCAGTGCTGGGATCGCCCTGCGGGAAAAATAGTGGTGGCTGGTGACTTGCCACTCCGGGATCCCAACCTGCATCAGCGCTCTGATGTCACTCCCCTCCTGCACAAACGAATATGGCAGGAGCTGGGAGCACATGGCCCGGGCAAGCAACCCGTTCAGCAACCGGATGCGCCTGTGGGCGGGAGGCAGCACCTTGGTCACACCGGAGAATGCTTCGCTGAGCAGGGTCTGGCGGCGTTTGCCTGCACGGGAGGATGAGGAGGCCACTGTGGAGGGAGCTGATGAGGCCACTGAGGACTGGCTGCCCGGGGGGGGGGGGGGGGTGGGAGTGAGTTGCTGCTGTGCTCCTGCTGCTGCTGCTGCTGCAGCTGCTGCTGGATGGGCAGGAGGGCCGGCTGCTGCTGCTGCTGCTGAAATCTGTGCAGTGGCTGTCTGGCTCTGACCACTGCCTGCACCACTTTGCATAAGCTTCTCCAACTCATTAAAGTCCTCAAAATGTCTGCTCTGTAAGTGGGTCTGCAGGCACGAGATACTCAATTTGTGGATATCGCGACCTCTGCTGAGACTGAGATTGCAACTGTTGCAAATTGCACGGGTCGGGTCCACTGGGCACTTGGTGAAGTACCGCTAGACTGGGGACTTCAACCTGCTCTTTGCGCTTGAGGGCTGGGGTTTTTGGGTGCCCTTGGAGGATTGTGCCTTTTTGGTTGTAGTTAGAGGTTTGCTGCGAGTGGTGGTAGCGACTGAAGCAGTAGGCTGTGGCTCCTGCCTTCCACGCCCTGTGCTGGCCACCTTGCTGCTGCCGCGCCTCTGCGCCAGAGACGCCTCCTCCTCCGATGATGAGCTGCCTTCAACCAACTGTGCTGGTGGTACTGGTGGAACATAGGAAGGATCTATCAAGTCATCATCATCAACCCCAAACAAATCCTGTGAGCCCAACTCAACCAACTCCTCTACCCCAACATCCCCTGCATCACGCCCCTCCTCCTCAGCGCCAACAACAAACTTCTGCACCTGTAACTCCTCCTCCTCCTTGCATGGCCCCATCATCTCCAACTCATACTTCTCCAAAACATCCCTGTACATGGTCACAGTCTCAGGGGAGAAGAGCGTGCTCTTTGAGGACAGGCTGGTCGATGGGGTCACCGTGACCATGGCCTCAAGCGCTGGTGGAGGCCTGCTGCGGACAGGAGTGCTGGTGGCACTAGTCTCGCTGCTGCTGGAGGCCTGGCTGGAAAAGGTGGCTTCCTGCCCCGCCATCATTTCTACCACAGCCTGCACCTGACTCTCCCCAATGGGCCGTGGGCGACGACCCGTCTCAAAGATGGGCGCAACACGCTGCTGTTGCGCCTCTGCTCCCTCCTCCCCATGGTCAGTGGCTGGCGGCGCACCAGTCCCAGACCTGCTGCTGCTGGCAGTGGCTCCTGCAATGGCGCTTCCTCTCCTGGTGGTGCCTCGCCCTCTACCTCTGCCAGTCATAGTGCACTATACAAATACAGTAAAAAAAAAAATAAGTAGAAGAGGGCGGGAAAGGGTGTAAACTTTAATAAAGTCTGTGTTGGTGGTGACTTGGTGGTGACTAGTAGTACAGTAGTAGACACTAGTAGTATGCACGCACGCAGGTAACTAAGAAACACCTAGCGTACTACGCTACAAGTAAGTCGTGCGGCAGACAATCGGTGACAATTACAAATGGTCACACATGGTCAGACGCAATCAATCAATAGGCTCGGGCAGGTGAGGTGACAGACAGTCACAGGTCACTCACAACGGATGCTGGTGTGGTGGCCTGTATGTGTTGTAAGTAACTCTTATTTATTACACACACTACAGATGATAATGAAATCACACAGTAAAATTGAAAAAAAAATTAGTGAACAGGTACTAGACTAGTAGACTAGTAGTATAGTAGTAGACACTAGAAGTATGCACGCACGCAGGTAACTAAGAAACACCTAGCGTAGTACTACGCTACAAGTAAGTCGTGCGGCAGACAATCGGTGACAATTACAAACGGTCACACACGGTCAGACGCAATCAATCAATAGGCTCGGGCAGGTGAGGTGACAGACAGTCACAGGTCAGGTCACTCACAATGGATGCTGGTGGTGACCTGTCACTCACAGTCAGTAACTAACTAACACAGTACTGAAACTAATAAAGTAACAGACTACAGCAGTAATAATTAACTAAACTAGTACTACTAGTACACAACTAACTAGAATACCTAACCTACCTAAGCTAGTAGTAGGTAGAGTTGGGCCGAACCTCCGATTTTAGGTTCGCGAACCGGGTTCGCGAACCTTCGCGGAAAGTTCGGTTCGCCGAAAAGTTCGCGAACCGCAATAGACTTCAAAGGGGATGCGAACTTTGAAAAAAAAAAAAATTATGCTGGCCACAAAAGTGATGGAAAAGATGTTTCAAGGGGTCTAACACCTGGAGGGGGGCATGGCGGAGTGGGATACACGCCAAAAGTCCCCGGGAAAAATCTGGATTTGACGCAAAGCAGCGTTTTAAGGGCAGAAATCATATTGAATGCTAAATGACAGGCCTAAAGTGCTTTAAAACATCTTGCATGTGTATACATCACTCAGGTAGTGTAATTAAGGTACTGCTTCACACTGACACACCAAACTGTTCACTGAACAGAACAGGTATGCAGTGGCGGGTTCACTGAACAGAACAGGTATACAGTGGCGGGTTCACTGAACAGAACAGGTATGCAGTGGCGGGTTCACTGAACAGAACAGGTATACAGTGGTGGGTTCACTGAACAGAACAGGTATGCAGTGACGGGTTCACTGAACAGAACAGGTATACAGTGGCGGGTTCACTGAACAGAACAGGTATACAGTGGCGGGTTCACTGCACAGAACAGGTATACAGTGGCGGGTTCACTGAACAGAACAGGTATGCAGTGGTGGGTTCACAGAACAGGTATGCAGCCAGGGACAAGCTAAGCCTAACTAATCTTTCCCTATGAGAGAGTGTGCAGCAGCTCGCCCTACTCTAACTAATGCAGGCACACGAGTGACCGTAATGGTCGCCGCTGCCTGCCTTTTAGTAGGGGGGGGGGGAGTGGCTCCAGGGGCTAGTGTAGCCTAATTGGCTACACTGGGCCTGCTGACTGTGATGTAGAGGGTCAAAGTTGACCCTCCATGATGCATTATGGGGCGAACCGAACTTCCGCAAACGTTCGCCTGCGGGACGCGAACGCGAACCACGGAAGTTCGCATGGAACAGTTCGCAGGCGAACCGTTCGGCCCAACTCTAGTAGTAGGCTAAGGCTACCTAGGCTAGCAGGCCTAGCCTGCTCACAGACTAACACTAGCCTAGCACAGTATACACTATACACTAGCTGACTAAAAACAATCAAAATACTAGCTAACTATATAAGACAACAATAAATGTGTTTAGGAGGTGTTTAGGAAGCAAAACGCTAGGTTTAGCAGTGAAAAGCACTTGCTCAGACACAGCACAGCACTGGAGAATCTCTCAGTACCAGCAGCAGTCACACAAGTGCGTGGCTCCGCAACATGGCCGCCGCCTTATATAGAGGAGGGGAGGGCCAGGCTCCCCTCCTCTGATTGGTTGCTAGGGTTGCCAGCTCCTCGGCAGGAGGACTTCTGATTGGCCCAATCACGTCATCCCCGAATCCCGAAGCCGAGACCGAACCCACAGTTCCATCCGGCCGAATTCCAGCGCGCGCATTCGGCATGCTTCGTATTCGGGTTCAGCTCGGAATCGCAGCATTCGGGTTCGGGTTCGCATGCGGCAAACCTAAAAAACACCCGAATTTTTCGGGGAAACTTCGCATTCGGGGTCCTGCTGAGCAACGCTGTCTGTGATGTGTGTAGTGTGTCTGTGATGTGTTTAGTGTGCATGTGATGTGTGTAGTGTGCATGTGATGTGTGTAGTGTGCATGTGATGTGTGCAGTGTGTCTGTGATGTGTTTAATGTGCATGTGATGTGTGTAGTGTGCATGTGATGTGTGTAGTGTGCATGTGATGTTTTTAATGTGCATGTGATGTGTGTAGTGTGCATGTGATGTGTGTAGTGTGCATGTGATGTGTGTAGTGTGTCTGTGATGTGTTTAGTGTGCATGTGATGTGTGTAGTGTGTCTGTGATGTGTTTAGTGTGCATGTGATGTGTGTAGTGTGTCTGTGATGTGCTTAGTGTGCATGTGATGTGTGTAGTGTGCATGTGATGTGTCTAGTGTGAATGTGATGTGTGTAGTGTGCATGTGATGTGTGTAGTGTGCATGTGATGTGTGTAGTGTGTCTGTGATGTGTGTAGTGTGCATGTGATGTGTTTAGTGTGCATGTGATGTGTTTAATGTGCATGTGATGTGTGTAGTGTGTATGTAATGTGTTTAGTGTGCATGTGATGTGTGTAGTGTGCATGTGATGTATTTAATGTGCATGTGATGTGTGTAGTGTGCATGTGATGTGTGTATTGTGCATGTGATGTGTTTAGTGTGCATGTGATGTGTGTAGTGTGCTTATGATGTGTGCAGTGTGCATGTGATGTGTGTAGTGTGTCTGTGATGTGTTTAGTGTGCATGTGATGTGTGTAGTGTGTCTGAGATGTGCTTAGTGTGCATGTAATGTGTGTAGTGTGCATGTGATGTGTGTAGTGTGTCTGTGATGTGTTTAGTGTGCAAGTGATGTGTGTAGTGTGCATGTTATCCAAAGCGATTGGAAGGAGGCACTCAAAAGGCGTATAAACAGTTGTTTATTCCACAGGTGACTGTGGAATAAACAACTGTTTATACGCCTTTTGAGTGCCTCCTTCCAATCGCTTTGGATTTACTGTGTAGTGGAGGTGGTGATCCACTGAAGGACTGAGCACCAGCGGGCAAGGCTGTCAGTCCTGGATGAGTGACTGCTCTAGCACCTGCTTTATTATATTAGTGTGCATGTTATGTGTGTAGTGTGTCTGTGATGTGTTTAGTGTGCATGTGATGTGTGTAGTGTGCATGTGATGTGTGTAGTGTGTCTGTGATGTGTTTAGTGTTCATGTGATGTGTGTAGTGTGCATGTGATGTGTGTAGTGTGCTTGTGAGGTGTGTAGTGTGCATGTGATGTGTGTAGTGTGCATGTGATGTGTGTAGTGTGTCTGTGATGTGTGTAGTGTGCATGTGATGTGTTTAGTGTGCATGTGATGTGTTTAATGTGCATGTGATGTGTGTAGTGTGTATGTAATGTGTTTAGTGTGCATGTGATGTGTGTAGTGTGCATGTGATGTATTTAATGTGCATGTGATGTGTGTATTGTGCATGTGATGTGTTTAGTGTGCATGTGATGTGTGTAGTGTGCTTATGATGTGTGCAGTGTGCATGTGATGTGTGTAGTGTGTCTGTGATGTGTTTAGTGTGCATGTGATGTGTGTAGTGTGTCTGAGATGTGCTTAGTGTGCATGTAATGTGTGTAGTGTGCATGTGATGTGTGTAGTGTGTCTGTGATGTGTTTAGTGTGCAAGTGATGTGTGTAGTGTGCATGTTATCCAAAGCGATTGGAAGGAGGCACTCAAAAGGCGTATAAACAGTTGTTTATTCCACAGGTGACTGTGGAATAAACAACTGTTTATACGCCTTTTGAGTGCCTCCTTCCAATCGCTTTGGATTTACTGTGTAGTGGAGGTGGTGATCCACTGAAGGACTGAGCACCAGCGGGCAAGGCTGTCAGTCCTGGATGAGTGACTGCTCTAGCACCTGCTTTATTATATTAGTGTGCATGTTATGTGTGTAGTGTGTCTGTGATGTGTTTAGTGTGCATGTGATGTGTGTAGTGTGCATGTGATGTGTGTAGTGTGTCTGTGATGTGTTTAGTGTGCATGTGATGTGTGTAGTGTGCATGTGATGTGTGTAGTGTGCTTGTGAGGTGTGTAGTGTGCATGCGATGTGTGTAGTGTGCATGTGATGTGTTTAGTGTGCATGTGATGTGTGTAGTGTGTCTGTGATGTGTTTAGTGTGCATGTGATGTGTGTAGTGTGCATGTGAGGTGTGTAGTGTGCATGTGATGTGTGTAGTGTACATGTTATGTGTGTAGTGTGCATGTGATGTGTGTAGTGTGCATGTGATGTGTGTAGTGTGCATGTGATGTGTTTAGTGTGCATGTGATGTGTGTAGTGTGCTTATGATGTGTGCAGTGTGCATGTGATGTGTGTAGTGTGCATGTGATGTGTGTAGTGTGTCTGTGATGTGTGTAGTGTGCATGTGATGTGTTTAGTGTGCCTGTGATGTGTTTAATGTGCATGTGATGTGTGTAGTGTGTATGTAATGTGTTTAGTGTGCATGTGATGTGTGTAGTGTGCATGTGATGTGTGTAGTGTGCATGTGATGTGTGTAGTGTGCATGTGATGTGTGTAGTGTGCATGTGATGTGTGTAGTGTGTCTGTGATGTGTGTAGTGTGTCTGTGATGTGTTTAGTGTGCATGTGATGTGTGTAGTGTGCATGTGATGTATGTAGTGTGCTTGTGAGGTGTGTAGTGTGCATGTGATGTGTGTAGTGTGCATGTGATGTGTGTAGTGTGTCTGTGATGTGTGTAGTGTGTCTGTGATGTGTTTAGAGTGCATGTGATGTGTGTAGTGTGTATGTGATGTGTTTAGTGTGCATGTGATGTGTGTAGTGTGCATGTGATGTGTGTAGTGTGCATGTGATGTGTGTGGTGTGTCTGTGATGTGTGTGGTGTGCATGTGATGTGTGTAGTGTGTCTGTGATGTGTTTAGTGTGCATGTGATGTGTGTAGTGTGCATGTGATGTGTGTAGTGTGCATGTGATGTGTGTAGTGTGTCTGTAATGTGATGTGTGTAGTGTGTCTGCGATGTGTTTAGTGTGCATGTGACGTGTGTAGTGTGCATGTGACGTGTGTAGTGTGCATGTGATGTGTGTAGTGTGTCTGTGATGTGTTTAGTCTGCATGTGATGTGTGTAGTGTGTCTGTGATGTGTGTAGTGTGTCTGTGATGTGTTTAGAGTGCATGTGATGTGTGTAGTGTGTATGTGATGTGTTTAGTGTGCATGTGATGTGTGTAGTGTGCATGTGATGTGTGTAGTGTGCATGTGATGTGTGTGGTGTGTCTGTGATGTGTGTAGTGTGCATGTGATGTGTTTAGTGTGCATGTGATGTGTGTAGTGTGCTTATGATGTGTGCAGTGTGCATGTGATGTGTGTAGTGTGCATGTGATGTGTGTAGTGTGTCTGTGATGTGTGTAGTGTGCATGTGATGTGTTTAGTGTGCCTGTGATGTGTTTAATGTGCATGTGATGTGTGTAGTGTGTATGTAATGTGTTTAGTGTGCATGTGATGTGTGTAGTGTGCATGTGATGTATTTAATGTGCATGTGATGTGTGTAGTGTGCATGTGATGTGTGTAGTGTGCATGTGATGTGTTTAGTGTGCATGTGATGTGTGTAGTGTGCTTATGATGTGTGCAGTGTGCATGTGATGTGTGTAGTGTGTCTGTGATGTGTTTAGTGTGCATGTGATGTGTGTAGTGTGTCTGAGATGTGCTTAGTGTGCCTGTAATGTGTGTAGTGTGCATGTGATGTGTGTAGTGTGTCTGTGATGTGTTTAGTGTGCAAGTGATGTGTGTAGTGTGCATGTTATCCAAAGCGATTGGAAGGAGGCACTCAAAAGGCGTAAAAACAGTTGTTTATTCCACAGGTGATGTGTGTAGTGTGCATGTGATGTGTGTAGTGTGTCTGTGATGTGTGTAGTGTGCATGTGATGTGTGTAGTGTGCATGTGATGTGTGTAGTGTGTCTGTAATGTGATGTGTGTAGTGTGTCTGCGATGTGTTTAGTGTGCATGTGACGTGTGTAGTGTGCATGTGACGTGTGTAGTGTGCATGTGATGTGTGTAGTGTGTCTGTGATGTGTTTAGTCTGCATGTGATGTGTGTAGTGTGTCTGTGATGTGTGTAGTGTGTCTGTGATGTGTTTAGAGTGCATGTGATGTGTGTAGTGTGTATGTGATGTGTTTAGTGTGCATGTGATGTGTGTAGTGTGCATGTGATGTGTGTAGTGTGCATGTGATGTGTGTGGTGTGTCTGTGATGTGTGTAGTGTGCATGTGATGTGTTTAGTGTGCATGTGATGTGTGTAGTGTGCTTATGATGTGTGCAGTGTGCATGTGATGTGTGTAGTGTGCATGTGATGTGTGTAGTGTGTCTGTGATGTGTGTAGTGTGCATGTGATGTGTTTAGTGTGCCTGTGATGTGTTTAATGTGCATGTGATGTGTGTAGTGTGTATGTAATGTGTTTAGTGTGCATGTGATGTGTGTAGTGTGCATGTGATGTATTTAATGTGCATGTGATGTGTGTAGTGTGCATGTGATGTGTGTAGTGTGCATGTGATGTGTTTAGTGTGCATGTGATGTGTGTAGTGTGCTTATGATGTGTGCAGTGTGCATGTGATGTGTGTAGTGTGTCTGTGATGTGTTTAGTGTGCATGTGATGTGTGTAGTGTGTCTGAGATGTGCTTAGTGTGCCTGTAATGTGTGTAGTGTGCATGTGATGTGTGTAGTGTGTCTGTGATGTGTTTAGTGTGCAAGTGATGTGTGTAGTGTGCATGTTATCCAAAGCGATTGGAAGGAGGCACTCAAAAGGCGTAAAAACAGTTGTTTATTCCACAGGTGATGTGTGTAGTGTGCATGTGATGTGTGTAGTGTGTCTGTGATGTGTGTAGTGTGTCTGTGATGTGTTTAGAGTGCATGTGATGTGTGTAGTGTGTATGTGATGTGTTTAGTGTGCATGTGATGTGTGTAGTGTGCATGTGATGTGTGTAGTGTGCATGTGATGTGTGTGGTGTGTCTGTGATGTGTGTGGTGTGCATGTGATGTGTGTGGTGTGCATGTGATGTGTGTAGTGTGTCTGTGATGTGTTTAGTGTGCATGTGATGTGTGTAGTGTGCATGTGATGTGTGTAGTGTGCATGTGATGTGTGTAGTGTGTCTGTAATGTGATGTGTGTAGTGTGTCTGCGATGTGTTTAGTGTGCATGTGACGTGTGTAGTGTGCATGTGACGTGTGTAGTGTACATGTGATGTGTGTAGTGTGTCTGTGATGTGTTTAGTCTGCATGTGATGTGTGTAGTGTGTCTGTGATGTGTGTAGTGTGTCTGTGATGTGTTTAGAGTGCATGTGATGTGTGTAGTGTGTATGTGATGTGTTTAGTGTGCATGTGATGTGTGTAGTGTGCATGTGATGTGTGTAGTGTGCATGTGATGTGTGTGGTGTGTCTGTGATGTGTGTAGTGTGCATGTGATGTGTTTAGTGTGCATGTGATGTGTGTAGTGTGCTTATGATGTGTGCAGTGTGCATGTGATGTGTGTAGTGTGTCTGTGATGTGTTTAGTGTGCATGTGATGTGTGTAGTGTGCATGTGATGTGTGTAGTGTGCAGTGTGCATGTGATGTGTGTAGTGTGCATGTGATGTGTGTAGTGTGCATGTGATGTGTGTAGTGTGCATGTGATGTGTGTAGTGTGCATGTGATGTGTGTAGTGTGTCTGTGATGTGTGTAGTGTGTCTGTGATGTGTTTAGTGTGCATGTGATGTGTGTAGTGTGCATGTGATGTGTGTAGTGTGCTTGTGAGGTGTGTAGTGTGCATGTGATATGTGTAGTGTGCATGTGATGTGTGTAGTGTGTCTGTGATGTGTGTAGTGTGTCTGTGATGTGTTTAGAGTGCATGTGATGTGTGTAGTGTGTATGTGATGTGTTTAGTGTGCATGTGATGTGTGTAGTGTGCATGTGATGTGTGTAGTGTGCATGTGATGTGTGTGGTGTGTCTGTGATGTGTGTGGTGTGCATGTGATGTGTGTGGTGTGCATGTGATGTGTGCAGTGTGTCTGTGATGTGTTTAGTGTGCATGTGATGTGTGTAGTGTGCATGTGATGTGTGTAGTGTGCATGTGATGTGTGTAGTGTGTCTGTAATGTGATGTGTGTAGTGTGTCTGCGATGTGTTTAGTGTGCATGTGACGTGTGTAGTGTGCATGTGATGTGTGTAGTGTGTCTGTGATGTGTTTAGTCTGCATGTGATGTGTGTAGTGTGTCTATGATGTGTTTAGTGTGCATGTGATGGGTGTAGTGTGCATGTGATGTGTGTAGTGTGTCTGTGATGTGTGTAGTGTGCATGTGATACGTGTAGTGTGCATGTGATGTGTGTAGTGTGTATGTGATGTGTGTGGCTGGGGCTGCAGTGATGGTGGGGGTTTTATTCTGAGCCTTAGGGTATTTAAAAAAAATTGCCCGCTCGCTCTCGTATCCCCTGATGATGGCAAAATGTGATCTTAAAATGCACAGCTTTCTGCACGACACACACTTTTACAATTACAATGTATTCCCACACATTTGAAAGAAACATATAGTTTGCATTACATTTACATGCAAGGCTGAATTATTTACATTTCATTCACCTTCTCTGTCAATCAGTATTACTCAATCAATTCTCTATCAGACAGGGATTGATTGACCATTCACTGAAGGGCTCCATTATTGACCCCTGTATGGCTAACTTTACTTTGCATTTTTAATGGAATTTTTTTTCACTGGTGTTTTTTCACTTTAACCACTTATTGCACCGGGTACAGTATATCTACGCCCCTTGAGACTTCATCTTGATTCCAGAAATGTAGATATACCTCGCCTGGATTGCTCACTGCGCGTTCCCGTTCATACCCATTCTTGCACTGATTGGTGAATGGGAACACGTGTTCCCATTCACCAATTAAAATGCCTGTGATCAATGATCACCAGCATTAGTGAGCTGGTCATTGATAAAGTGAAGGTAAAACCACACACACAGCACTTCCTGTGCACTCTTTACAGTACACAGGAATTAAGTAGGGGGGGGGGGGACATATAGTAGCCAAAATTTAAAAAGACTCCTACATACATTAAATTAAATAAAAATGAATACATCCTCCATTAATTAACCCCTTTCCCATGGTTACCAAAATAAAACCCTTGTAAAAAAAAAACAAAAAAACAAAGTGACATTTAAAGAAAAAACATAAATATTTACCTTAGGGGCTCAGCTTTTTTTTTTACAGTTTTTTTTTTCGAATGTTTACACAATAAAATTACAATTTTCCCACAATTTACAGAACCTAACACTCAAACAGTAAAATACATTCTCCAATAGGCACAACTAAAAGCACATTGTCTGCTTCACACTTTTTGCAAAGCTCTACACACAGTGATTTTCAAAACACTAAACACAATTTGTGTACATTTGATTCAAAAATCATTCATATAGTCACTTCCTTTCTATATCAAAGCAAAGGCTCTCAAATGAACACTCACATGAGCCAATTGGTTAAACAAAGTCACCAGGTGTGCACACACACAAGTGCATAAAAATGCACACACCAATCAGGTTTTTAAACACTATAAAAAGGCAACAAGATGCCTATCATCAACAAAAAATGGATGGTGTCAGAGAAAGAGGGAGAGTGCGGATGGGAGGAAGCATCCAGACAGAACAAGGTGGGGTGGAGGCAGAGGAAAAGTAAGAGGGAGACCCGGAGGAGGCATAAGACGTGGACAAAGAAGCAACAAAATCTTTCGAATGAAATTCGTGCTACGCTTGTGGACGATGTAATACTGTAAACCATGCACTTACAATGAGGGAGGCTGGGTTAAGAGTTCAGCCTAACCTAAGCAGGTACACAGTGGCATCAGTAGTTTGCGCATTTCGTCAAGAGAACAGGTGAGATGAGGAACCTATCTTCTGTCAGCAGTGTAGTAGTGTGTGTAGGAACCTTTTGTGAATACTTCACATAAATCGATACTACTCACACTGGGTGGTTGTCCAATTGCAACTGGATTTTTAGATTTTGAAGAAACCCATCACCACCCAGGTCTTTACTGTAAAGGTGGGTACACACATCAGATAAAAGTCTGTGGGAAATGAAAGATCACAGACCAATTTTACCCCCTTCCATGTAGTATGAGAGCCATACCTTCACAGTCTATTCTATGGAGCTGAACTCCCCATCAGATAAAAATCTGTGCAAGATGCTGCACACAAAGATGCGGTACACATGCAAAAGATCAGTTCCTGCAAATTGCATTCATAGTCTGATATCTGCAGATCCCATACACACAGACATTCATCTGCAGATCAGACAATCATCTGCAGATCTGAAAATCCATCCTGGTGGATCTGATCTGCAGATGAATGTCTGTTACAGTAAACAAGTGTGTTTGAGATCTGCAGATATCATAGATGATGAATGCAATTTTCAGGAACTGATATTTTGCAGATACTGATCTTTTGCATGTGTACAGCATCTTTGTGTGCAGCATGTTGCTAAAAATTTTATCTGATGAAGAGTTCAGCTCCATAGAATAGACTGTGTAGGTGTGGCTCTCATACTACATGAAGGGTGGTAAGATTGGTCTGTGATCTTTCATTTTCCAAAGACTTTTATCTGATGTGTGTATCTAGCTTTAGTCCTCTGGCTTCTCTCTACTGTAATATACATGTTTGGGTCAGCAGTAGAAGGAGAAGAGGGGGGGGGGGGGGGGAGGAGGCAATCTGCAAAGAAACTTGGATCTACAGTGAAAAATGATGAAAAAAGGAAATAAAATACATTTTAAAAATTACAATAAGAACCTGTCTATGCTTATGCATTTTTACAATAAAGGTATATCAAACTGCTGTAAAATGTGCACATAAAAATGCATACATTTTTGCATTCATTTTTTCTGCTTCACAAGAAAAAGACATATTTATAACTACAGTATTCTGGGAGTGAAAAGGGTGGTTACATTTATACATTGGGGGGCAGCAGTGGTGCGGACGCGGAATCGGCCTGTAGTGTATGGGCAGCTTCGATGAGTAGACTAAATTTATCTCTAATCAAATTCAATTAGAGATAAAATTGTGCCTATGTGGAATCTGTCGATGATTGTCAGGTCTATGGCCACCTTTAGTATTCCTTTTTTTCCCCTCTATATATACATGTGTATATATATATATATATATATATATAAAGAAACGAGGAGTTGCAGCACACGGCTCTTTATTGAGCAGCAATAAATCATATACAGGCAAACGTTTCGCTTCCTCAATGCCAAATGAATCAATACATCGTATGCAAATATATACCTGTGCAGACAGGAAATTACAATGGAAGTATCCACCCCTTAAAGGGAAATAAAAGAAATAGTATAATAATGTATACATTAAGTCATAAGTGTTAAATTCACACTTATCTCATCCAATTACAGTCCATAATCCAATTCTCTATGTCTGTGTCCAATCCATGTCGTCCAATTCACGTTTTAATTCCATAGCATATCACCTATAACATTAAAAAAGATGTGTCATAAATATAGAAGGAGGTCGAAGTCCCTATTCAAACCATGTGGGTGTAGGGACCCCAATTTGTGGATCCACATGACCTCCCTCTTTTTGAGGAGCAGAACCCGATCGCCCCCTCTCAAAAAGAGGGAGGTCATGCTCGACTCTTTCTATATGATCCAATGGGATTGGGCTCCTTCAGTTGCGGGCATACACATATAAGGGACTACCTGTGTGAGCTGCTGATCCCCCCCCGATTGTATATATATATATATATATATATATATATATATATATATATATATATATATATACAATCCGGGGGGGGATCAGCAGCTCACACAGGTAGTCCCTTATATGTGTATATATTCATATTCTATCTTCATCCAGAATAAATTGCCTGAGTTTATTTTTTTCTCAGCCCTGAACTGAATTATTTATGTTTTTACAGTTAGCCTAAGAGTACAAAGGTATATTCAGTAAATACAGTATTGTAATATAAGTGAGGCTTTTATGAATATTTCCAGCAAATGTCTTTGTTCTCCAGATAGATAGGCGTTGAACAAAAGTAACCTTTAAGTGAGGTTTATTGTAGCAGATTATAAAAATACAAAGTCCATAGTACAATTCTTCTAAATAAAATAAAAATAGTTATCAAAGATCTCAAATAAAATAAGAATTAAATAAAGTTTCTTTGTCTTGAAATGTCTGTAAAGGTATCAGGACTCCAATGTGTGTGAATGAGTCTTCAGTCTAAATGTGAATCTGCAACTTGTGTCCTCAACCCCCCTCCTCCTTTATTTAAATACCAACACAGTTTCTGACGTCTCAGGTTCCAAGCTGCCTTTTGATAGGTTAATTCAAATGATACTAACGTCTATCTGCTAACATGTATAAACTTATATACTCAACAAATTTACTTATTAATATTAAAATCTATTTACTCATTAATACATATATATATATTTCCACATGCATTACACTAATCTAAAAATGTTATAGTATTCTTTCAAATACAGTCCTATTAGAATTCCTATATACCTTCAATACAGTGGTTTGAAAGAGCATTGCTATAGCTCCCTTGTACTTAGGAATGTCATCCCCCAACTCTTAATAATAGAAGCCATATGGTCAGCTACCTTGTGGGGGAGAAGCTATCTCATGTTACTTTGGGGGTAGGGTGGCATGTGCTTCTCCTCCAAGTAACTTTTAAGACAGAGAAATGGTGGTCAAAGATTCCTGTTCTTTAAAAGAAGCGATACATATCTCCATAGTACCTAGTTCACCTTTTCCAATATTTCCAAATGGGAGATTACTTTTACTAATTTAATAACCTCAGACATAAGTCTAACCAACAGGATCCTTGTCAATTCAACTTTATCAAAATATAATATTTCATATCTCCCCCTTGAAAATATTATAATATTTGTATTATAAAATCATTCATAACTCTTTCACGTCACATTCGTATCCATTCATACTGGTCTATGAAGATTTGTTAAAGCTCCTCTTTCTCCAAAATCTCTGTACACATTAATCAATTGTCTTAATTTCCTTTGAATCATAGTTCTGATCTATAATTCCATTTCCCTAATTTCTATTTTGATTAATCTCTAAAATTTCCTAATTCTAAATGCTAAAATTATTTGACATATAATACAAAATATTATTATTATAAACAAAAGGAATATAGGATGTAATAATAAATTTCCTACAGCTGATAACACTGAAAAAATTGATAAGAACTTTAGGAAAAACTCCAAACTATTCCAAAAAGACGTACTAGAAAATGTGATAAAATCATGTTCTACATTTTCCAATATTCCTTGCTGATGGTTAAATCTAATCTCTGCCGCATGCAACTCTTTAGTTAGGGTTAACAACAATTCTTTGTCTTTAATTATTTCTTGTGTCCATTTATCCCAGGGAAATTCATTTATTTGTGAGACATTATATTGTACCGGGAGACTATCAACATCTTCAGATATCAAAGATGTGATATTGATTCTTAAATCATTTAAACTAACTGCATTTATGTCCCCTTCTATACAGTACAACCCTCTAACTAACTTTTCTGAATGAACACATGATTTAAAATGCCCTTTAACCATTTCTTCACTAGACATTACTTGAAAACAAATCTTCCTTTGCTCTACATGTGTCATTAAATCAGTGTGAGTGTTAACCCTTTCAATCCTTGCAGTGCACAGACTTTGATTGTGATAACATGAATGATAAATAGGTTTTCCCTGATTAGGCAGACAAATAACCTTAGATTGAAAATGTAAACATGATGATAAATCCAATTGATCAACATTATTACTTTCTTCATCCATGGCAAAATCATTATAAAACATTTGATAATATAATAATTGTGTATCACTAACTGGAACCCCTAATATAGTCACAGGCACTATAATTTGTTCTTTACCCGCTATTGGTATCATCGATGTACTAATGCATTCATTCTGATTGCATCCATACCATTTATTAATCCATAAATCTATATGATTCAATGCATATTTATATTTCTTAGGTAAATTTCGTAATATTCCCGGAGGTGTTATTCCTCCTTGGAAAGCCTGTGCTATAATTTTAAAATTTGTTGAATATTCAGTTTGGGTTTCCAAACATATCCTTGCCAACTGTGATTTTTGTTCAATATCAATCAACATTAAAGCTATATCTTGCAAATGTGATACAGAAGAACCTAAAACAGATGCAGTTTGTATCATCATATGCTCCATCAATTGGTTTATATTCCTTTGCACCTTTAATCCTTTACCTCCTAACAAACCCACTGTTTCTAAATCAGATTTCAAAGTTTTTACATCCAAGCTGTTAGTTATGGCACCAATGGTTCCTGCGCCTCCTAAAATACCTTCTATAATGCCTCGTTTGTTCCTAGGGAAAGTTTCAAAACTATTTTCAAACCATTGTTCCATTCCATGTATCGAATTTGCAAGATAATTTTGGCATATTGGATATCTTGTGGAAATTTTCCAACTTGAAATATTAAACTTCCAAACAGTTATCACAAATCGACCTTCTCTTAACAGTGGTTTGGTCTGGAAATGATTGAATTGAAAAGGACTTGCCTTGTAGAACTTTTTATCATTACAAATGGTTCTTTCAGGAGATTTGACTGTGATTTGAGTCATATCACATTTAGTAGGAAATCCTTGTAGACTAATACAACATTTATAGGTTCCATTATCTTCCATAGCCACTTCATTTAAAGAATAAACCAGTTTAGAATGTATCCATTTTACACTCCCTTTAGCACTTTGATTAATTACATGGATATTACCCTTATAAAAATTTCCTAGAAATTCATTATTTTTACTCCATGTTAAAGTTGCATTTGGAGGTAACAATACACTAGTATTGAATATCAATTGTATATCCTTATAACCTTCTTTGACCAATAAAGAACGTGGCATCACTTTAATCTCTGGATACACTATATTTGTCACGGTCAAATTAATTTTTATATTTGTTACTACATCTCCTTTAGATATTTGAAACTCCCAAAATCTATTGATATCTCCTTCAGCATCACTTTTAATGGCATTACTATCAGGAAATAAGAATATTATTACACCTTCGGACAATAAAACATCCTTTTCCCCCTTTTCCCCTTTCTTATATTCACTCCCAGTTCCTTTGGTAAATTTTCCAGACCAATTTACTGTATTATTGCCCTTGATTTGTACGTACCAAAAATTAAATTCAGTTAAGCTACAACTTATTGTAACGATTGTGGAACTTTCTCCGTGATCAGCGCACAACGCGTGCGCTGACACGGCGGAAATCTTCCACAAGCGTATATTTGCAGGCACCCAGCAAAAGGTGCTACGCACCTGTATAGGGAAATTCCTGTCGGCAGATGGCGCTGGGGAGTGCAGAGGAACCAATCCTCTGTACCTTCACAAGTTGCCAGACAGGAATTGTACGAAGCGCAGAACGCAATCGCAAGTGAGGCGATTGCGAATGAGATTGAGCAAAGGGACAGGTTGTATGTGTGTGCGCCAATCCAGTCGCCACCCCGCGACCGCGCACACACACAACAGCAGATATGAAATAGGAACGCGATCGCGAGAGGTGCGATCGCCAGACGTGACACAAGGCAGATCGGAATAGAATACAAGGGTAGCAAAGGCACCGCAAATAATACAATAAGGAGATACGGAAAATAACAAACGCTAGCTAACTGCAAACACCGCACTCATTCGCAACAGTGCACGCGGTTATGCGCGGTCTCCACGTGATAAGCACAATAGAGACAAGCACGCCTAACTAACCATCGACAGACAGACATGAAACAGAGGACGCGAGCGCTTGCTTAACGGTTACCTCACCGAGCCTCCAGCAAGCGTAGCAGACAAGCCAGACACACGAAAACAGGGACAAGCGAGAAATAGGATCCACAGTGTCAGGAACCGGCCCGCGGCACGCCTGCGTATACGGTTCCCGACTGCGGGTTTGACCAGATTAAGCGGGGCACAGCCTTATTTAAGCTACAAACAAGGCTGGGACCCCTCAAACTCTTCCCACTGCCACCACTAGCGTTGCTAGACACGTCCCCTCAGCTGTCGAGGGCTCAACACGCAAACTGCGTTTTCGTATTTGGGTCAGCTTTGCGCTTAGGCCAAATACGAGAGCGCACGCACACACACACCGTTGCAATCTTACACTATAGTGACGCACAACCACTAACAGTCGTTCCGAACGATACTGTTAGCTACTCGCACTGGCGTTTCGTACGTTGGGTCAGCTGCGCGCTGTAGGCCAACGCCCCCACACACAATGCAATTACAATTCCATATTCATACGGTTACACTTCAGTCTCTTCTAGGCTATGAGTGTTAGTTTAGTACGGCAGAAGTCAAGCTTATTAAATAATAATTTAATATTCCAGAAAAACATAGAACAGTGCAGAACTTAATATATACAAAAAGATTACAAAAAACAAAGTAAAAATAGTTACAAGATAAAAGTTACAAGGATAACGCACACGGATATTTGCGTAAAAATAAACGGGGGAAAAAAGAACGTTACCAGCTTAGGTTAGAACGTTGTTTGACGGGAGGACGCCGTTTCGACCAGGAGTCGCGATCATCCCTAGCTATTCGCTACCTCCGAGAGAAGATCCCGGTGGCTGTCCTGGGCCACCTTAAATAGTCCGAAGTGTCCCCTGGGGCATTTAATGTCCAGCCCCCAGGAACTAATGCAGTTTCCCCGTTTGTGACATCACCGAATGCTTGTCATAATCCTTCTTGTGATATGCAAACTTCAAAGGGGATTCCTGTTTTAGCTTCTTGAAGTTTGGCAGGACACAATCTCACCCATTGAACTCTGCAGACATCAAAAAGCTTCCTCCACATTATTTCCTTGGTTAAAGTGTATTTTAGCACATCCATGAAAAGATTGAATTTTGGTTACAGGTAGCAGTTTGCCTGTAATCCTGTAGACAGATGCAGACAATCACACCTGGGACAGTAGATCAAAAGTGACTGCTAGCGGCTTAATGAGCTGCTTCCTTGCCTATTGAAGGTGACTGGTCATATTCACTGAAGACCTCTTTAGATGCAAATGTAGGTCTAGTGACCCACCCACACAAATACATGAACAGTCCAGGAATCCAGCCTGCATATCTACACCTTTGACATACCACAGCAGATATAAAAATGGGAAAATGAAAATATATTACTGTATTATCCTTAACAGCATCAGCACCCCAATATATCTCCACACCTCCGCCGTTAACTTGGTGCAAGGCAGATGATCTTCCCAGATTATCCTGCCAGCACCTACATTGTTGGTTCTGCTTGATGGGACAGTCCATCAGCATTCCCATGATTGCTCCCCTTCCAGATGGCACTGGCAGGTGGTTCTAACGAATCATCCTGCCAAAGCCTACATTGACGGCCTGGCCGGGTGGGGTAACCCTTTAGCATCCTCAGGAGGGTTCCCCACCTGTCAGTTAGCTCCAAGCTACACGAGTGGAAAGCTAGGTCAGGTTGCTGCAATGTGTCGTTGCCCTTGGCAACCTGACATAACCAACCAGGGGAATGTGAGTCAGTGACAACCGTGAATTGGCGACCATAGAGACAGTGCTGCAGCTGGGGAAGGGTTCCAACCGTCGCTACACGCACTTCCTCTATAGTGGCAGGAGCTATCTCTCGGTCCCTTTGGGGAACGATTATCTGCCGGTCTGATCCTCCACTTCGGACAGCTCAGAGGGAATAACTTCCCAGGACCCTCTCAGCCTGCCCCCCCCCCCCCCCCCCAGCTGGTGACCTGCTGGCTAGCCCCCTGAGCTCTTCCAGGCTGCTGTCAAATCGAACAGCCCCAGAGAGCTCAGTGCTGCCTGTCACACATTCCAGGAAGGCTACAGACAGAGAGGCTCCTGGGCCCTCCGGGCCAGGTTCCGAATTGGATATGGCTGACCCAGCAACATTTGCCACTTCAGTGGACAGTCCCTCTGCTGTAGACCCGCTAGCGCTGCGGGTTACCACTGCAGCGGAGGGAGTGTCTACATTACATGTATCACAGACCACATCACCTTTGGTCTTGAAAACATCGGAAGGGGGAGGACCCGGCCTGGTGCCGTCTGCCCCTTCAGTGGACAGTCCTTCTGCTGCAGCCCAGCGACCATTGCTGGTTACTCCTGCAGCCGACGGAGGGTCCACAGGACAAGCATCATTATGTAGCACAACACATATGATATCAACATTGTCCGTCTTATACATATTGACATTTATAACATCACATAAAACATCCACATTATCTGTATCATTACACACATTGCTACTCAGCACTTCACAAGTATCATCAACAGTTCCTGCATCGATCGCCTCGATAGTCCGTGCGTCATAAAGGACATCATCAGTTTCGGCATTCTCCGGATCAAAAGGCCCCACTCCAGGCCTAGGCACTGGAGAATCACTAGGGCTGGCTCCTAGTATACAGTCCATAGCCCCTGGGGCCTCGCCAGCATTCCCCACTTGCACAGAATTATCACACAGTACCTTGCCAGAGTCCTGAACTTCTGCTGGGGATGCAGGCCCCACAGGGTTTGGAGTAGGCTCATACCGGGCCACTAACCGTCCCAGGTCAGTACCCAGCAAAACGTTGGTGGGGATTTTGTCGGTTACCCCAACTTCTTTCAGTCCGCTGCCGGCCCCCCAATTCAGGTGGACCAAGGCGGTGGGTATGGCTGGGGCGACACCCCCAATTCCTCTGACAGCAATCATTTTCCCAGGTATGTACTGCTCCGGGTTCACAAGCTGGGGATGTATGAGAGTCACTTCTGCTCCAGTGTCTCTCAGCCCAGTGGCAACTGTACCCCCAACCGTAACAAGCTGCAGATTCTCTGCATAGCCAGTGGCATTCCTGGTAGCACACAAAGCCGTTGGGACTTCACTGGCGTTTGAGGCCTCACTGGATTTTGGGGCCTCCCTCTTCCTCTCTGGGCAAGTCGTGCTGATATGACCCACCCTGTCACATACAAAGCATTTCCGAGGGTCAGGTTGCTTGAATCCAGGAGACAGCGGTGCTTGCCTCCTCTGGGTGCTGGGTGAAACAGGTTTAGCAATCTGTTCTCCTCTCCAGCTGGATGTAGTAGTCCTCCGGGACTCGGGTGCTCTATGGGCGGTGTAGGCATCGGCCATTTCCGCAGCCTCATCCACTGTCTTTGGTTCTCGATCCAGCACAAACAGCCGGACCTCAACAGGACAGGTGTGTAGGAACTGGTCTTTTATCATCAGCTCCTGCAGGGAATCCAAGGTTTTAACTGACAGTCCTTTTAGCCACTGCTGGAAGGCAGTGCGCAGGTTGCAAGCATGATCCAGGTAGCTGTCATTAGGACCTCGCTGCACTGTCCTGAAACGTTTGCGATACACCTCTGGCGTGAGGTGGTATCGCGCAATGATGGCTTTCTTAATTGCCTCAAAGTCTGTTTCTTCTTCCTGGGGGAGACTCACAAACGCCTCCAGGGCCTTGCCTCTCAGCCCTGGTGTGAGGTATCTTGCCCACTGCTCACGGGGCACCCCATACTGCCGACAAGTCCTTTCAAACCCCTGTAGGAAAGTGTCTATGTCAGAGTCCTTGTCCATAGCGGGGAACTTATCCAGGGGGATTCTGTGGACTCGCTCACCTTCGTGTTCTGCGGGTCCAGCAGACCGGTTCTGCTGCTGAAGTTTAGCCAGCTCCAGCTGGTGTTGCCGTTCAGCTCTCCCCTCCTCTGCCTGTCGGTGCAGTAGGATCAGCTTTAGGCGCAGTTCAGGATCAGCCGAGTTCAGTAGCTGTAGATCAGCTTCCAGAGATGGCATCTCCCTGCTCGGTGGATCGTCCAGGACATCGTCTCCACTCGCATTCTGTGGCGGGAGCGATTCCTTCTCTGGCGTGTCGTGAGCTGCATCCACTGACATTGAAGCACGGGCTTGCTCTGCCTCATACTCCTCGAGGGCACGAACCAACTGCTCCTTCGTCTGGCCGCTCACCGTCTCGATGCCTCTGTGCTCACACAGGTTGAGTAGCATCTCTTTGTTTTGCCTTGCATAGCTGGATGCTTTCTGAGCCATCGTGTTGCAAAAAATAAAAAGAAAAAAGGGGGGAGGGAAAGCAAACACCAAGTGTGTATCTTTGAACAAAAAAAAAAACCGTATATAGATTCTGCACTGAGTAGACTTCTGTAGGCTAGTTGCTTCTAGCAAGCTTCCAGCCTTTAGTACTCAGAATAGCGAGCTAAACTGCGTACTAATGTACCAAACGATCCCACCACTGCCAGCCAATTATGTCAGGAACCGGCCCGCGGCACGCCTGCGTATACGGTTCCCGACTGCGGGTTTGACCAGATTAAGCGGGGCACAGCCTTATTTAAGCTACAAACAAGGCTGGGACCCCTCAAACTCTTTCCACTGCCACCACTAGCGTTGCTAGACACGTCCCCTCAGCTGTCGAGGGCTCAACACGCAAACTGCGTTTACGTATTTGGGTCAGATTTGCGCTTAGGCCAAATACGAGAGCGCACGCACACACACACCGTTGCAATCTTACACTATAGTGACGCGCAACCACTAACAGTCGTTCCGAACGATACTGTTAGCTACTCGCACTGGCGTTTCGTACGTTGGGTCAGCTGCGCGCTGTAGGCCAACGTATGACAAACGCCCCCACACACAATGCAATTACAATTTCATATGGTAGTGTTGCTCAAGCATACAAATTAGGCATGGACTTATACACGGTTACACTTCAGTCTCTTCTAGGCTATGAGTGTTAGTTTAGTACGGCAGAAGTCAAGCTTATTAAATAATAATTTAATATTCCAGAAAAACATAGAACAGTGCAGAACTTAATATATACAAAAAGATTACAAAAAAACAAAGTAAAAATAGTTACAAGATAAAAGTTACAAAGATAACACACACGGATATTTGCGTAAAAAAAATAAACGGGGGAAAAAAGAACGTTACCAGCTTAGGTTAGAACGTTGTTTGACGGGAGGACGCCGTTTCGACCAGGAGTCGCGATCATCCCTAGCTATTCGCTACCTCCGAGAGAAGATCCCGGTGGCTGTCCTGGGCCACCTTAAATAGTCCGAAGTGTCCCCTGGGGCATTTAATGTCCAGCCCCCAGGAACTAATGCAGTTTCCCCGTTTGTGACATCACCGAACGCTTGTCATAATCCTTCTTGTGATATGCAAACTTCAAAGGGGATTCCTGTTTTAGCTTCTTGAAGTTTGGCAGGACACAATCTCACCCATTGAACTCTGCAGACATCAAAAAGCTTCCTCCACATTATTTCCTTGGTTAACCACTTGCCGACCGCCCACAGCCCATGGGCGGCGGCAAAGTGGATGCCTTAAGGACCGCAATACGCCTTAGGGCGTTGCGTCCTTTTCCTATGCCGGGGGAGCGATCGCGTCATTGATGACGCGCGCTTCCCCCGGCAACTGGCTCCGCCCACCCGCCGTAACATCCCGCCGGCCATACGGAAGCGCCGGCGGGATGTTAACCCCGCGATTGCCGCTACAAAGTGTATAATACACTTTGTAATGTATACAAAGTGTATTATACAGGCTGCCTCCTGCCCTGGTGGTCCCAGTGTCCGAGGGACCACCAGGGCAGGCTGCAGCCACCCTAGTCTGCACCCAAACACACTGATCTGCCCCCCCCCACCCACTGATCGCCCACAGCACCCCTCAGACCCCCCCCTGCCCACCCCCCAGACCCCTGTTTGCACCCAATCACCCCCCTAATAACCCATCAATCACTCCCTGTCACTATCTGTCAACGCTATTTTTTTTTATTCCCCCCCTGCCCCCTGCCCCCTCCTGATCACCCCCCCACCCCTCAGATTCTCCCCAGGACCCCCCCAGACCCCCCCCCCCTGTGTACTGTATGCATCTATCCCCCCTGATGACCTGTCAATCACCTGTCAATAACCCATCAATCACCCATCAATCACCCATCAATCACCCATCAATCACCCCCTGTCACTGCCACCCAACAATCGGCCCCTAACCTGCCCCTTGCGGGCAATCTGATCACCCACCCACACCAATAGATCGCCCGCAGATCCGATATCAGATCACCTCCCAAATCCATTGTTTACATCTATTCTCTCCTCTAAACACCCACTAATTACCCATCAATCACCCATCAATCACCCCCTATCACCACCTGTCACTTTTACCTATCAGATCAGACCCTAATCTGCCCCTTGCGGGCACCCAATCACCCGCAATCAGATTGCCCTCTGACCCCCCCTTATCAATTCGCCAGTGCATTAATTACATCTGTTCTTCCCTGTAATAACCCACTGATCACCTGTCAATCACCTATCACCCATCAATCACCCCCTGTCACCCCCTGTCACTGCCACCCATCAATCAGCCCCTAACCTGCCCCTTGCGGGCAATCTGATCACTCACCCACACCAATAGATCGCCCGCAGATCCGACATCAGATCACCTCCCAAATCCATTGTTTACATCTATTCTCTCCTCTAAACACCCACTAATTACCCATCAATCACCCCCTATCACCCCCTGTCACTGTTACCTATCAGATCAGACCCTAATCTGCCCCTTGCGGGCACCCAATCACCCGCCCACACGCTCAGATTGCCCTCAGACCCCCCACCCACTTATCAATTCACCAGTGCATTAATTACATCTGTTCTTCCCTGTAATAACCCACTGATCACCTGTCAATCACCTATCACCCATCAATCACCCCCTGTCACCCCCTGTCACTGCCACCCATCAATCAGCCCCTAACCTGCCCCTTGCGGGCAATCTGATCACCCACCCACACCAATAGATCGCCCGCAGATCCGACATCAGATCACCTCCCAAATCCATTGTTTACATCTATTCTCTCCTCTAAACACCCACTAATCACCCATCAATCACCCCCTATCACCACCTGTCACTGTTACCTATCAGATCAGACCCTAATCTGCCCCTTGCGGGCACCCAATCACCCGCCCACACGCTCAGATTGCCCTCAGACCCCCCCCCCCTTATCAATTCGCCAGTGCATTAATTACATCTGTTCTTCCCTGTAATAACCCACTGATCACCTGTCAATCACCTGCCAATCACCTATCACCCATCAATCACCCCCTGTCACCCCCTGTCACTGCCACCCATCAATCAGCCCCTAACCTGCCCCTTGCGGGCAATCTGATCACCCACCCACACCAATAGATCGCCCGCAGATCCGACATCAGATCACCTCCCAAATCCATTGTTTACATCTATTCTCTCCTCTAAACACCCACTAATCACCCATCAATCACCCCCTATCACCACCTGTCACTGTTACCTATCAGATCAGACCCTAATCTGCCCCTTGCGGGCACCCAATCACCCGCCAACACGCTCAGATTGCCCTCTGACCCCCCTTATCAATTCACCAGTGCATTAATTACATCTGTTCTCCCATGTAATAACCCACTGATCACCTGTCAATCACCTGCCAATCACCTATCACCCATCAATCACCCCCTGTCACTGCCACCCATCAATCAGCCCCTGTCATTGCCACCCATCAATCACCCCCTGTCACTGCCACCCATCAATCAGTCCCTAACCTGCCCCTTGCGGGCAATCTGATCACCCACACACACCATCCGATCGCCTGCAGACCCGCAGTCAGATCACCTCCCAAGTGCATTGCATCTGTTCTCTCCTCTAAACACCCACTAATTACCCATCAATCACCCCCTGTCACTGCTACCCATCAGATTAGACCCCATCTGCCCCTAGGGCACCCAATCACCCGCCCACACCCTCAGACCCCAGCCCTGATCACCTCGCCATTGCATTACTTGCATCTATTCCCCCCACTAATCACACCTTGAGACACCCATCAATCACCTCCTGTCACTACCTGTCACCCCCTAGCACACCTACCCATCAGATCAGGCCCTAATTTGCCCCGTGTGGGCTCCTGATCACTCGGCCAAACCCTCAGATCCCCCTCAGACCCCCTTCCGATCACCTCCCCAGTGCATTGAGTGCATCTATTTTCCCCTCTAATCACCCCCTGAGACACCCATCATTCACCTCCTGTCACCCCCCTAGCACTCCTATCCATCAGATCAGGCCCAATACAACCTGTCATCTAAAAGGCCACCCTGCTTATGACCGGTTCCACAAAATTCGCCCCCTCATAGACCACCTGTCATCAAAATTTGCAGATGCTTATACCCCTGAACAGTCATTTTGAGACATTTGGTTTCCAGACTACTCACGGTTTTGGGCCTGTAAAATGCCAGGGCGGTATAGGAACCCCACAAGTGACCCCATTTTAGAAAAAAGACACCCCAAGGTATTCTGTTAGGTGTATGACGAGTTCATAGAATATTTTATTTTTTGTCAAAAGTTAGCGGAAATTGATTTTTATTGTTTTTTTTTTCACAAAGTGTCATTTTTCACTAACTTGTGACTAAAAGTAAAATCTTCTATGACCTCGCCATACACCTAATGGAATACCTTGGGGTGTCTTCTTTCTAAAATGGGGTCACTTGTGGGGTTCCTATACTGCCCTGGCATTTTAGGGCGCTAAACCGTGAGGAGTAGTCTAGAAAACAAATGCCTCAAAATGACCTGTGAATAGGACGTTGGGCCCCTTAGCGCACCTAGGCTGCAAAAAAAGTGTCACACGTGGTATCGCCGTACTCAGGAGAAGTAGTATAATGTGTTTTGGGGTGTATTTTTACACATACCCATGCTGGGTGGGAGAAATCTCTCTGTAAATGGGCAATTGTGTGTAAAAAAAATCAAACAATTGTCATGTACAGAGATATTTCTACCACCCAGCATGGGTATGTGTAAAAATACACCCCAAAACACATTATACTACTTCTCCTGAGTACGGCAGTACCACATGTGTGGCACTTGTTTACACCCTAAGTGCGCTAAGGGGCCCAAAGTCCAATGAGTACCTTTAGGATTTCACAGGTCATTTTGCGACATTTGGTTTTAAGACTACTCCTCAAGGTTCAGGACCCCTAAAATGCCAGGGCAGTATAGGAACCCCACAAATGACCCCATTCTAGAAAGGAGACAACCAAAGGTATTCCATTAGGTGTATGGCGAGGTCATAGAAGATTTTATTTTTTGTCACAAGTTAGCGGAATATGACACTTTGTGAAGAAAAACAATTCAAATCAATTTCCGCTAACTTGTGGCAAAAAATAAAATCTTCTATGAACTCACCATACTCCTAACGGAATACCTTTGGGTGTCTTCTTTGTAAAATGGGGTCATTAGTGGGGTTCCTATACTGCCCTGGCATTTTAGGGGCCCTAAACCGTGAGGAGTAGTCTTGATACAAAAATGACCTGTGAAATCCTAAAGGTACTCATTGGACTTTGGGCCCTTTAGCGCAGTTAGGGTGCAAAAAAGTGCCACACATGTGGTATTGCCGTACTCGGGAGAAGTAGTATAATGTGTTTTGGGGTGTATTTTTACACATACCCATGCTGGGTGGGAGAAATACTTCTGTAAATGACAATCTTTTGATTTTTTTACACACAATTGTCCATTTACAGAGTTATTTCTCCCACCCAGCATGGGTATGTGTAAAAATACACCCCAAAACACCCCAAAACACATTGTACTACTTCTCTCATCTTCTTCTTCATCTTCATCTTCTCCTTCTCCTTCTTTTTCAATATCGTCTTCTTCTTCTTCTTCACGTATTTCTCTTTTCAATTTTTTTTTTAAAGAAATGCAGCTATTTTTGAGCGTAACAAATAGCTGGTGGGCGCACGCATGTTGGAAGCGCCATTGTATGTGCTCCCTGGCAGTGGAAACACAAAGACAGCAGGAGGTAAATTCAGCAGCAGGAGGAGGAGGATGAGTGTGTGGCAGCAGGCAGTCAATGAGGCAGGCAGCTCGCCGTGACATAATAGCCCTGGTACCTAGCGGTGATACCAGGGCTGTAAATAAACACAACAGGAGGTCCCAGACAGCGGTCGTGCAGCCCACATTGTGTCCAATACAC
Organism: Hyperolius riggenbachi; assembly: GCF_040937935.1. NCBI lineage: Eukaryota > Metazoa > Chordata > Amphibia > Anura > Hyperoliidae > Hyperolius > Hyperolius riggenbachi. The sequence goes on along the minus strand of NC_090657.1, from coordinate 31,199,234 downwards.
AACTGGGACAACACAGTTTTCAACCCGGGCACCTCAGAAAAATTAAACCTTTTTTTTTTTTTTTAAATGGTTTGTTTGGTTTTGGTTTTGCAACCAATATAGCTATTGTTTGACGTAATAGCTGGTGGCAGAGTGGCAGCAGAAGGTAATTCTGTGTACCCTGGCAGTGGGAAACACAGACAGACAGCAGCAGCAGGAGGAGGAATGGAGGAGTAGGCGAGCAGCTATTGTTTGACGTAATAGCTGGTGGCAGAGTGGCAGCAGAAGGTAAATCATCTGTGTACCCTGGCAGTGGGAAACACAGACAGACAGCAGCAGCAGCAGCAGGAGGAGGTATGGAGGAGCAGTGTGAGTGTGGCAGCAGGTAGGCAGCGTGACATAATAGCCCTGGTACCTAGCGGTGATACCAGGGCTGTAAATAAACACAACAGGAGGTCCCAGACAGCGGTCGTGCAGCCCACATTGTGTCCAATACACAACTGGGACAACACAGTTTTCAACCCGGGCACCTCAGAAAAATTAAACCTTTTTTTTTTTTTTAATGGTTTGTTTGGGTTTGGTTTTGCAACCAATATAGCTATTGTTTGACGTAATAGCTGGTGGCAGAGTGGCAGCAGAAGAAGGTAATTCTGTGTACCCTGGCAGTGGGAAACACAGACAGACAGCAGCAGCAGGAGGAGGAATGGAGGAGTAGGCGAGCAGCTATTGTTTGACGTAATAGCTGGTGGCAGAGTGGCAGCAGAAGGTAAATCATCTGTGTACCCTGGCAGTGGGAAACACAGACAGACAGCAGCAGCAGCAGCAGGAGGAGGTATGGAGGAGCAGTGTGAGTGTGGCAGCAGGTAGGCAGCGTGACATAATAGCCCTGGTACCTAGCGGTGATACCAGGGCTGTAAATAAACACAACAGGAGGTCCCAGACAGCGGTCCTGCAGCCCACATTGTGTCCAATACACAACTGGGACAACACAGTTTTCAACCCGGGCACCTCAGAAAAATTAAACCTTTTTTTTTTTTTAATGGTTTGTTTGGTTTTGGTTTTGCAACCAATATAGCTATTGTTTGACGTAATAGCTGGTGGCAGAGTGGCAGCAGAAGAAGGTAATTCTGTGTACCCTGGCAGTGGGAAACACAGACAGACAGCAGCAGCAGGAGGAGGAATGGAGGAGTAGGCGAGCAGCTATTGTTTGACGTAATAGCTGGTGGCAGAGTGGCAGCAGAAGGTAAATCATCTGTGTACCCTGGCAGTGGGAAACACAGACAGACAGCAGCAGCAGCAGCAGGAGGAGGTATGGAGGAGTAGTGTGAGTGTGGCAGCAGGTAGGCAGCGTGACATAATAGCCCTGGTACCTAGCGGTGATACCAGGGCTGTAAATAAACACAACAGGAGGTCCCAGACAGCGGTCGTGCAGCCCACATTGTGTCCAATACACAACTGGGACAACACAGTTTTCAACCCGGGCACCTCAGAAAAATTAAACCTTTTTTTTTTTTTTATGGTTTTTTGGTTTTTGGTTTTGCAACCAATATAGCTATTGTTTGACGTAATAGCTGGTGGCAGAGTGGCAGCAGAAGAAGGTAATTCTGTGTACCCTGGCAGTGGGAAACACAGACAGACAGCAGAAGGGCAGTACACAGCAGCCCACTGTAGGTGTAAAATGTGTGGCTGCAGGCGACGTAATAGTCAAAGTGAACCAGGCTGGCTTAGTGAGCAGGAGCCAGGAGGTGGTAAAGGGTGGTAAGGCACATTAACGATGGTTCCGGCAGCCAGTTCATGTCCCCCTCTCGCCGACAACAGGGGCCAGGAACTCGCCTTCCACCCACGCCTGGTTCATCTTGAGAAACGTCAGTCTGTCCACAGACTTGTGAGACAGACGTGAGCGTTTCTCGGTGACCACGCCACCAGCTGCACTGAAGCAGCGCTCGGACAGCACGCTGGAAGGGGGGCAGGACAGCACTTCCAGGGTGTACTGCGCCAGCTCGCTCCAGATCTCCATGCGCTTGACCCAATACTCCATGGGATCAACAGGGGCATCGCTGTCAAGCCCGCTGTACGACCCCATGTAGTCAGCCACCATGCGGGTCAGGCGCTGGCTGTGACCGGAGGAGGATGCTGCTGCATGCATCTCCTCTCTAGTCACTGCTGCAGTCCTGTAGAGCTCGTGGCTGAGAGACAGCAGGTCTGTGGGGCGCTTGCTGCTGCTGGATGCAGGCACCTGCTGCTGCCTCTGTGCTGGCTGCTGGACAGTGGGGGTGGAAGGCTGGGGGAAGGCTTCCTCCAAGCGCTCAACAAGGGCCTGCTGCAAGCTCCTTATTTGTTGCGCTGGGTCTCCTCCTGCAGGCGGCAGGAACTGGCTCAACTTCCCCTTGAGGCGTGGGTCCAACATCATGCTGATCCAGATGTCCTCCCTCTGCTTCATCTGGATCACCCTGGGGTCCCTGCGCAGGCACGTCAGCATGTGCGCTGCCATTGGGAAGAGGCGGGCCACGTCTGCTGGCACATCGACGTCAGTGCTGTCCTCATCCTCCTCCTCTGCCGCCTCATCCTCTCTCCACCCCCGCACCAACTCAGCTGCGCTGTGCTGATCCCCCTCATCAGCAGCCAGGTCAGGGACCTCCACCAAGTCCTCCTCCTCCTCCCCCTCAGAGGTGGACTGCGCAGCTGGTTGCCGCTCCTGCTGGTCCAAGGCTGCCGCTCCCTGTTCCAGCAAAGCATCGAGGGCCCTGTTCAGCAGAGAAACCAGGGGCACCCACTCGCAGACCATAGCATGGTCCCTGCTCACCATGTTTGTGGCCTGCAGGAAGGGAGCCAGCACAAAGCACACCTGCTGCATGTGCCTCCAGTGATCATCGGGGACGATGGACGGGATGTTGCTGGTCTTGTCCCTTCTCTGAGCTGCGGAAACAGTGGCCAGGGCAAGGTACTGTTTGACAGCGTGCCTCTGTTCAACCAGACGCTCCAACATCGCCAGGGTGGAGTTCCAGCGAGTCGGAACGTCAAGGATCAGCCGATGGCGTGGCAGATCCAGCTCCTTTTGCACGTCTTCCAGGCTCGCACAGGCTGCAGCCGAGCGCCGGAAGTGACGCACAACATTCCTTGCCGTTTCCAGCAGTTCGCCCATCCCCTGGTAGGTGCGCAGGAACTTCTGCACCACCAGGTTCAGCACGTGGGCAAGACAGGGGATGTGGGTCAGGTTTCCCCTGTCTATTGCGGCAACCAGATTGGCCCCATTGTCGGCCACCACCTCTCCGACTCTGAGGCCTCTGGGGGTCAGCCAAATCCTCTCCTGCTCCTGGAGTTTGGCCAACACATGGGTTGCCGTCAGCTTGGTCTTCCCAAGGCTGACCAAGTGCAGCAGCGCTTGGCAGTGGCGGGCCTTCACGCTGCTGCTGAGGCGGGGGGTTTGGCCAGGTGTGCCGGAGGATGGCAGAGGATCGGAGGAACCTGCTGCAGTTCCCCTGACCCTGCGGGGTGGCACCACCCACTGTGTTGCTGCTGCTGCTGTGCCCGCTGCTGCTCTCCCATCCTCACCCCCTTCCACCAAGCTGACCCAGTGGACAGTGAAGGACAGGTAGCGGCCTGTCCCGAAGTGGCTGCTCCAGGAGTCCATGGTGACGTGGACCCTTTCACCAACCGCGTGCTCCAGCCCTCGCTCCACATTGGCCATCACAAAGCGGTGCAGTGCAGGAATGGCCTTGCGGGCAAAGAAGTGTCTGCTGGGGAGCTGCCAGTCTGGGGCTGCGCAAGCAAGCAGCGCACGAATGTCGCTCCCCTCCTGCACGAGCGTGTACGGCAGGAGTTGGGAGCACATGGCCCGTGCCAGCAAGCCGTTCAGCTGCCGCACGCGACGGCTGCTGGGAGGCAGAGCCCTAACCACCCCCTGGAAGGACTCGCTCAAAAGGCTCTGGCGTGGCCTTTTGCTGACACGGGAATCAGCAGACACAGCAGAGGAGGCCACTGAGGACTGGCTGCCAGAACAGGCCTCAGTGTCGGCGGCAGGAGTTGCAGAGGGGGGAGGAGCAGTGCGTTTCCGCACTCCTGCTGGTGCTGCTGGAGGAGCAGGAGGGCGGGTGGCTGCTGTTGCTGCTGCTGCTGCTGAAGGCTGTGCAGTGATGGGTGTGGTGCCACTGCCAGCACCAGATGCCTTCAGCCTCTGGAACTCCTCATGCTGGTGGAAATGTTTAGCCGCAAGGTGGTTGATGAGCGAGCTGGTGCAGAACTTTAAGGGGTCTGCACCTCTGCTCAACTTCCGCTGACAGTGGTTGCAAGTGGCGTACTTGCTGTACACAGTGGGCATGGTGAAATATCGCCAGATTGGTGACTTAAACATCCCCCTACGGCATGGAAGCGCTGCTGCCTGTCTCCCTGTGGTGGTTGGGGGGGGGGCTTGGGGGGCTTGGGTGCGGCTGGTGGTGGTACTGGCATATGCTGCTGCTGCTGCTGCTGAGCCTGAGACACCAGCAGGCTGTGGGACCTGCCTACTGCTGCTGCCAATGCTTGCAATGATGCGCCTCCTTGCAAGGCCCACAAGAGCATCCTCCTCCTCCTCCTCAGAGCTGCTGAGGACGACATCCCCTGGAGGTGGTGGCACCCAGTCTCTGTCTGTCACCGGGTCATCATCATCCTCCCCCTCCTGAAACATGTCCTGCTGGGATGAGGACCCCCCAAACTCCTCTCCTGATGCATGGATGGGCTGCTTGACTGTCGCCACAGTCTTGCTGTCCAATCCCTCATCCCCCAAAGTGCCCATCAGCATCTCCTCCTCAAAATCGCCAACAACAGCAGACAATTGACTCATGATGCCTGGGGTCAAAAGACTGCTGAATGACAGGTCGCCAACTGACGGTGAACTGGCCTCCTCCCCAGGCCCTGCTGGGCGGCTGCTGCGAACAGGGGTGGTGGTGGTGGTGGTGGTGAGGGTGGAGGCCTCAGATGCAGAGCTGATGGCGGGCTGCTCATCCTCCGTCATGAGTTGCACCACAGTGTCTGCATCCTTTTCCTCAATGGGACGTTTCCGACCCGGCTGGAGGAAAATGGGAGCAGGTGCTACACGCTGCTGCTGCTGTGTCTCTGCAGCGTGAGTTGCAGATGCTCCTGCTGGGCGGCGCCCAAGGCGTCCACGGCCAGTGGCTATGGGAGGAATGTTAGCCACTGATGCTGCTGCTGCTGCTGCGGAACTGTGCATGGTGGCGCGGCCGCGGCTTGCCACAATGCTGCTCCCTCTCCTCCTGATTCCCTTGCTGCCCTTCCCCTTGCCCAAACCGCGCTGGCTGCCACTTCCAGACATCTTAAATGTTTTGGGCGTATAGACAAAAGTTTTGTAAAAGGGCGGGTGAAAAGTGGGGTACTTTAATGGAGTGGGTTGGTTGGTGAGGTGACTGAGTGAGTGTCCCCTAGTACAGTAAGTAAGTAGTAACAGTCAGGAAGTACAACTAGCAGTTACAATAATCAGTAGTAATCACAAGTAAATTTAGTGTGTGTACACTCAGACAGTGAGTGCACGCACGCAGGAGCTAGTAGCCTATGGACAGTGACTGAGTGTCCTAGACTCCTAGTACAGTAAGAGTAAGTAGTAACAGTAAGTAGAACTAACTAATTACGATAATCAATCAGCGATCAGAAGGAAATAGAGTGTGTGTTGTGTGTGTACACTCAGACAGTGAGTGCACGCACGCAGGAGCTAGTAGCCTATGAACACAGTGACTGAGTGTCCTAGACTCCTAGTACAGTAAGAGTAAGTAGTAACAGTAAGTAGAACTAACTAATTACAATAATCAATCAGCGATCAGAAGGAAATGGAGTGTGGGTGTGTGTACACTCAGACAGTGAGTGCACGCACGCAGGAGCTAGTAGCCTATGAACACAGTGACTGAGTGTCCTAGACTCCTAGTACAGTAAGAGTAAGTAGTAACAGTAAGTAGAACTAACTAATTACAATAATCAATCAGCGATCAGAAGGAAATGGAGTGTGGGTGTGTGTACACTCAGACAGTGAGTGCACGCACGCAGGAGCTAGTAGCCTATGAACACAGTGACTGAGTGTCCTAGACTCCTAGTACAGTAAGAGTAAGTAGTAACAGTAAGTAGAACTAACTAATTACAATAATCAATCAGCGATCAGAAGGAAATAGAGTGTGGGTGGTGTGTGTACACTCAGACAGTGAGTGACCGCACGCAGGAGCTAGTAGCCTATGGACAGTGACTGAGTGTCCTAGACTCCTAGTACAGTAAGAGTAAGTAGTAACAGTAAGTACAACTAACTAATTACGATAATCAATCAGCGATCAGAAGGAAATGGAGTGTGGGTGTGTGTACACTCAGACAGTGAGTGCACGCACGCAGGAGCTAGTAGCCTATGGACAGTGACTGAGTGTCCTAGACTCCTAGTACAGTAAGAGTAAGTAGTAACAGTAAGTAGAACTAACTAATTACGATAATCAATCAGCGATCAGAAGGAAATAGAGTGTGTGTTGTGTGTGTACACTCAGACAGTGAGTGCAGTGCGCACACGCAGGAGCTAGTAGCCTATATGAACAGTGACAGTGAGTGTCCCTACGGGTACAGTAAGAGTAAGTAGTAAGTAAGTACAACTAACAATAATCTATCAGTAATCAGAAGGAAATAGAGTGTGTGTACACACAGACAGTGAGTGAGTGCACACACGCAGGAGCTAGCTAGTAGCCTATAAACAGTGACAGTCAGTGAGTGTCCTACTCCTAGTACAGTATAACTACAATACTATTAGTAAAGGACAGCAGAAATACTGGTATAGATGAGAGAAATAAACAGAGGACAGCTGCCCACAGAGGCAAGGCCCCCCTGAGGCCTAAACCTGTAAGCTTGCAGCAGCTGCCTGTCTCTAATGTAACACACAAGCTACTAACTAAAATACAATGTCTATCTAACTAACAACAATATAGGTGTATATGGCAGGTGTAGGTGAGCAAAAACGCTAGGCAAATGATCACAATAGAGCACTTGCTAAGCCAAAGCACAAAGGAGCAACTCTCTCTCTGTACAAGTCTCAGGCAAGCATGGAGAAACGGAACATGGCGGCCGCTATTTATAGGGTAGGGGCTGGCCAGGGTCCCCCTCTGTGATTGGCTGCCGTCAGAGGGCCTGGGAGCCCTCTGATTGGCTCTAAGGACATCAATCTGGGCTATGACGCTATTCGAGCTCGGTACCGAGCTCGAATAGCGCCGGGTTGCTCGAATAGCTCGAATAGTGAATGGGCTATTCGAGTGTACTCGGATAGCCCATTCGAATAGCTCCAGCTATTCGGAGCTCGAATACCGAGCTCGAATAGCTGAAAAAGAGCTCGAATATTCGAGCTACTCGAATATTCGAGCTCTGCTGAGCACCACTGCTGTATTATCCTTAACAGCATCAGCACCCCAATATATCTCCACACACAGCACTAGCGAAAAGTGGCTAGCGTGATCCAGGTACAGAGTAGCAGAACAGAAGGATCCCCAGCGCTAGCGAAAAGTAGCTAGCGCGATCCCAGAAGACAGAACAGAAGGATCCCCAGCGCTAGCGAAAAGTAGCTAGCGCGATCCCAGGAGACAGAACAGAAGAGATAGCTGGTAGCAACCGCTGCACCAGCTATACTCCAAGAACAGAGATCAGAACCATTTCCTGTTGACCACCTTTGGGGCAGGACAATGGCAACAGGCAAGACAAGACAGAACAGGCAATACAGATAATACAACCTTACTGGGCTAGAAGGGGAGCCTAAAGTAACCCCCAGGAATTAACTATACTAGATAGCAATGGCTGACACTCCAGCAGTGTCCATCAGGAACAGACCATGGAAAGGAAATGACCAGCAAAGCCTTCTGGGAAACATAAAGCTCTTATAGTGCCAGTCATCAAAGAAGGCAGGTAGGGGATTTGCATAACGAATGTATGCAAATTCCCCAGCAAGAGAACAGACCAGAAACTTGCAATGGAAAGACAGGTCTCTGTTCCAGAGACCTGCAGCCCACAGACTAGAGGAATGGACAAACAGCTTTCTGCCTGTGCAGCCAGCTGAGCGGATCATCACACTTATATTTCCTGTTATATCCATATAGATATATTGTCCTGTCAATTTAGTGAATACATTTCTTGATTCTATCACTGCTTGGACACCTATATTTGTATTATGTTGGAAAAACAATTGTAAACAACAATCATTATCTGAACCTAGGCAAAAACCTCCTACAATGTCATTTTTGGTATCTACAGTACTTTCTTTAAAAAATTCTTCATAAGAATAGCCTCTTCCTCTGGATAGTGTATTTTCCTTCATCGAAACTTCAGAGCTTAAGTTTGTTTCTTCAGCTTGCACAGTCACTGTTAAACAATGGATCACTGAAGTAATCAAAGTCACATAAAAAATAAACATCAGGAAAGCGTTAATCAATCCTTTTCTGTTTGTTGCTTTGTTTCTCAGGGCATCCCCCTTGAATCCATTCTTTGGATTAATCTTCTTCCATTTGGATTTATGCCCAGGCATGATACCTGTCAAACAAATGCAGCATCATTATTTTGTAACATACAATTTGCATTGATCTACATGAACCCACATTTCTTGCTATCTACGAACATTTTTTTCCAGAGATTTGAGGTCTCTTAATTTTAATCATCACTTGGCCCAATGTATCAATAATTTCAAAAGGACCTTCCCAATTACTGTGCCATGGTCCTGGTTTTTTAAACATCTTGACCATCACTAATGCCCCTTTCACAAATTTTGAATTATGAGGTGGCACCATTTTCTGCATATGAGATGCAGCATGTGGCAAAATTGCATTCAAATTTTCCTGCAACAACTGTAACCATTTCGTTTTTTCTATAGCCTCTCTCTGTGGAGTAGACAACCTTGGTTCCTGAGGAAATAAAAGTGGCATTTTCCTTCCTGTCATCAACTCAAAAGGAGTGTATTTAATAGTTGCATTAGGAGTGCTCCTAATACCCATCAAAACAAACGGAATGGCATCTACCCAAGTATTTCCTCTCTCCATTAGCATTTTAGCAATTCTTTGTTTAATTGTCCTATTCATCCTTTCAACAATGCCTGCTGACTGTGGGTGATAAGGCACATGGAATTGTTGCTTAATTCCCAAAACGTTACACATTGCTTGCATTACTTTTCCGGTAAAATGTGTTCCTCTATCACTGGATACATTTTGTGGAATTCCCCATGTTGCAAACATATGACTGACTAGAGCCCTAGCAGTACTCAATGCATCATCTTTTCTCAAGGGAATAACTTCTACCCATTTTGAAAAAACATCAACCACCACCAATGCATATCTCAAACCTTGTTTACCCATAGGCAATGGACCTATAAAATCAATTTGCAATGTAGACCAAGGACCATCTGCAGGTGGAGTTCTCTGCAAAGGTGGTTTCTGTCCTTTTGGCCTGGGATTTATTTGTGCACAAATCAAACATGATTGAACTACATTCTGCACTGTTTCTTCCATTTTCTCCCAATAGAACTTCTCCTTCAAAACTTCTAACAACTTTTCCTGGCCCAAATGTCCCAAACTATTATGATTGAATTTAACAAATTCCACTTGTAAATGTTTGGGAATTACTGGATACAGAATTCCTCTCAGTTCGTAAAACAACATTTGATCCTTGCAAACAAAAGGAGATTTAGGATCTGTCATTTGAGCTACTAAAGAAGGATCTTTAGCCTGCTCTGCTGCAAAAGATACCTTTGTGACATCATCATCTTTTCTTGCAGCTGTGACAATCAATTTAGACTTTTCATGTTCTATCTCTACACCTCTCATTGCTGCTTCTTTGGCCAACATATCTGCCAAATTATTACTTTCAGACAACTCACTATCATCTTTTCTGTGAGCGGGAACCTTTATAATCGCATAAGCTAAAGGATTTCTTTCTGCAATCTCGATAATCGATTGTAACATGTCTTTATACACAAGAGCCTAGTTAGATGAATCTACAAAACCTCTTCTCTTCCAAATTGGCAAATAGTCTAGCAATGAACGTGTCAACCAAGAACAATCAGTGTAAATCACTAAAGGATTCTTATTCTCCTTTTCATCCAATTCCAGCACTGTTTTGACAGCTTGCAATTCTGCTCTTTGTGCTGAGTAATGACCAGGTAATTTATGCTGGATCGCATAACCTCTTTTAGGATACCAGATCGCATAGCCTGTACAATACTTCCCATCAACTTGATGTCTAGAACCATCTACAAACACTGGTTCATCAGACCTTTGCTCCTCCCGCCGGAAGACAGAAGGAAAAGTTTCTGAACCCTCACAAGGACATACATGTTCTTGCCCTTGATAATCCATAAGTTGAGGAAGAATGTACTTAGCATTGTGATCTACCTGGATTTGTTTAGTCGACAAAGCTAATAACCACTGATTGAATCTTTGGTTAGTCACGCCTGGCAAATTCCTTTCTAGCAAAAGTTTCAAAGTAGAATGGGGAGTCTGTTAGAATTTAAGTAGGCCTCAGTTACTTGGCCTGAGGTTTATGTAAAAGGCTTGTCTGCAGTGTATGTCTTTAAAATAGAATTTCTTGTGATGCAGGCCTAAGCATCTCAGTGTCTGCTTGTTATTCATTTTGTCTCAAGCAGATACTGAGAACATGTTCCTAAAAGAAGGCCATCGGCCTACTCTGACCTCAACACGTACACCACAGGAACAGTAAACATCAGCCGTATTGACTAAATATCCACATTCCAGTAAGTAAAGGAAAGGTGACATTAAATATTAATCGAGTGGGTGGGTATTATGACACCACGATAGGGCTCATCCAATAGTCTGGTCTAGGGGATGGCGAATATGATGTCACGTTTAACTCTTTCCTAGTCGGTATTAAACATCTAGGGGGGCACTCAGAGCTCACTCTGCTTCATACTTTCATGCCCTCCATCTCTGACTTCTACTGGCTGGAACCCAATTATTTCTCTAAGTATGTTCATTCCTCTCTGTAATCTGATATGATGTATGCTGTACATAGGTAGTCTAGTGTAACATAGAGTAGATATAAGAATACCTGACCAACCACCACAGGGGGTTAGGCAAGAGTGGTAATGCCAAGAAACATGAAGATCTGCTTTGCTTGCTAGGATAAGATGAACTGTATCTATCTGTATATCTGTTTTCTGAATAAACTCCATAAACATTGAAGAAGCCTGAGAAAAGTCTATCTCCTGCTTGCTGTGTGAGGAGTCATGTTTGCAAACTCCTGCTGATGAGTTTGCTGGTGCTGGAGCAAAAGGTGGTTATTACAATTGGTGCCGTGAACCCAGCTGCGCTGTCTAGCAGAAAAGGCAGGCAAGGACCGGGCCAGATGTCAGTCTGTTATCTAGTTTTCAAGATATTCCACAGCGACACAAGCAGAGTTGACGCGGACTGGAAAGGAAGCTTATCAAGAGGATAAGTGGGGTATGGGAGGCCGCTAGAGAGGCCAACACACGGACTGCAATCCGAGTGATGATCAGCGGCGAGTCATGGACCTGTTTTACTTGGATTGTGATGTACACGCAATCTAGCCGAACAAAGGATTCCGTGGTGAGGTATCCCAGGCAGAGGTTTTGAGCAAGTTACCTTCGGGACCGGAGAATCCGCTGAGAGAACGCTCAGTAAACGCTCACCGAGGTCCATCGACTCGTGGAAAGAACTTGCTGATCGGATTGGAAGTCGGTACAAGTCTGTAGAGCCAGGCAAGTATAGCGTTTCGTTTATTTATTTGATTTTGTAGCAGTGTTTGGGGTCTGTTATATATTGACAGTGTTTTTTTACTACAGCTGTGTGTTATTTTTCTGTGTTATGCTGGTAGCAGCGTACATAGTTTCGGTTTCTCTCTTTGCAGTTCTGGGCGGGGAGAGAGGCCAGCGATGTTTATTTTTCTCCCATGCTCTGTAGAGCAGATGGTGGATAGTGAGGAGAGCAGTTAGGGGGAGAAATAGGGAGGACACGTTGGTGGGAGTGCCCAGAATAGTGGGAATACTGGTTCCAGTCAATGCTATTAGTTAGTTAGTGCTATGTAATGTTTCTGTAATCTCAGCATGATTCAGTGTCATGGGTTTTATTGTTTTTTTCTTGCGGATCGCAGAGCGTAGGTTTAGTGGGAAGGGGGGCCAATACAGTGCATCCTCCCACCCCCCTCTCTACAGATTGGGGGAAGCACGGTTAAGGTTTGTGTCCGCGGATATCTGCTAACAGCTGGAAGAGTTGTTCAGTTTCTGTCACTCCGCATTCCAGGCAAAGGTTTATGATATGAGTAAAGTTTCGGTGTAGTTGTGGAGAATTCCTTCTGTTCAGGATGGGTTTTTTTAGCCGTCATAAGATCAGGGTTCAGTGGGTGCATGTTTTTTTTTTCCTCCATCTACATGTCCAAGATGATTTGCGTTTTTTTTTCTGGGAAGGAGATAAGAAATTTCACACGCTGCTGTGTCTGTTTTGCAGGTATCCGAGAAATATATATGCTGAAATGTTTAGTGTGCATACTATGCATTGTATATTCTAACTGTTTTTTTTCTCCTAATGTGTATAGGATTAAGAGGTTGCTACGGGAGATTGATAGCAGCCATCTTGGCTGGCATGCCATGACTCAACATGGCGTCGGGTTTCTGAGAAAGCCACTCCCATCTGCATGATGTATCAGGAGGGGAGGGGGCGGGAAGCGCCCACTGATAGGCACGCCCCGATGGCAGGGGGGAGGATGTGCTGGGGGGGATCCCACGTCCCATGTCACAGCTGTGCACAAGGCGCCGTGCACACAGCTGGTGGGAGGGGGGTCCAGAGTGGGGACAGTAGAGAGATTCTACTGAGTTTCTTGGCTTCCAGATGATTTCCTCAGAAGAAGTCTGGACACAGGGAGTGTCCGCATACGTGAGCCAAGCAATATGCAGGCTCACGGATAGGAAGTGTTTCCCAGCTAGGAAAACACGTATAAGTCAGATAGTCCCCAGGGAGTGATTTGCAAGTGCTGCGCAGATCAGGGAAGTATCTGTACTGGGTTGCTTATGGGATTATTCCTTTAAGTGAGGCACCTTAACCTCCCCGGCGTTCTATTGAGATCGCCAGGGAGGCTGCGGGAGGGTTTTTTTTAATAAAAAAAAAACTATTTCATGCAGCCAACTGAAAGTTGGCTGCATGAAAGCCCACTAGAGGGCGCTCCGGAGGCGTTCTTCCGATCGTCTCCGGCGCCCAGAATAAACAAGGAAGGCCGCAATGAGCGGCCTTCCTTGTTTTGCTTAGATCATCGCCATAGCGACGAGCGGAGTGACGTCATGGACGTCAGCCGACGTCCTGACGTCAGCCGCCTCCGATCCAGCCCTTAGCGCTGGCCGGAACTTTTTGTTCCGGCTACGCTGGGCTCAGGCGGCTGGGGGGACCCTCTTTCGCCGCTGCTCGCGGCGCATCGCCGCAGAGCGGCGGCGATCAGGCAGCACACGCGGCTGGCAAAGTGCCGGCTGCGTGTGCTGCACTTTATTTGAAGAAAATCGGCCCAGCAGGGCCTGAGCGGCAGCCTCCGGCGGTGATGGACGAGCTGAGCTCGTCCATACCGCTCAGGAGGTTAAAGTGCGGTGCAGCATGTGTCCCCCATAGAGATAGGGGGACAGTGCATAGTTGGAGAGGGGGAAAGGAAAAGAGAGAAAGAAAGGAATTGACCAATCCAGGTGTACTCGCGGCGACTGCAGAGTGTTTGTTTCGGGGGTTTTTTTGTATCAGGGACAGGACCAGAGATTGACAAAGATGTAATTGCTGGGCTGTTAGCATGTTTTTTCTCGCCCACCGATTGGTCATAAATATATATATATATTTTCTTTCTCTTCTTTTCTCCAGCTCTGATTCAGTTTAGCACGGAACAGAACTGGAAGCAGGTCAAGGGGCACTTATAGGGATGCAGCAATTGCCATTTACAGAGTGACGGTGTATCAGTACAGTGTTTGCCATTTGACTACCTACCAAGTGGGCATTCAGGGATCTGCATACAGGCATGTGACGCTGGTATGCTTAGCCCTGCACCCTGTGTAGTTTATGTGCAAAGTGCTCCTTCCTACAGGATGGCAGCCATTTTTTGTAAAGTCTGGGGGTAGTGGCACGGCAAACATTGATCAGAGGGTACAACACACAGAACTTCTAGCAGAGCTGGTATCGCAATGAAGTTCTAGATAAGTAAATGCGAAAATGAGCAAGAGCATTGCAGGCTCACCTGCAAAGCAACAACAGGTGTGGCATCCGTAATCTGTGCATGTGACGGCCGCGCATGGACAGATAGGGGGGGATGTGGAAGCGCCCACTGATAGGCACGCCCCGATGGCAGGGGGGAGGATGTGCTGGGGGGGATCCCACGTCCCATGTCACAGCTGTGCACAAGGCGCCGTGCACGGAAATAGCATATTTTAAACAGGTAAGTACTGAGGATAGTACTGAGGTAGGGGGGTGAAGTTTAACTCCAATCTACCAAAAAGAGTAAATAGAGTTCATGAGAAACATAAAGCAACGAGATCAATTACGATATATATTGATCAATTTAAAGTGTACAGAGTACAAGCCGCAGGGCGAATCCCAAATCATTAATAAGAATTGATTTGTTTGTATTTTGATTTCAGGAGTTGGGCAATATGGAATTGAGACAGCTGCAGTGCTGGCAGCAAAGATGGAGATGTCAGTCGGATAAGCGAAAGGTTCCAGATGCCAATCTAAGTTTGGAGAAACACGAGATTCCTGAAATTGGAAAGAGACTAAAACACGAGATTCCTGAAATTGGAAAGAGACTAAAACACGAGATTTCGGAGATCGGAGAGAGACTAACAAAACTGTCTGAGCAAAGCATAATGCAAAGTGCTAATGTTTTTCTTTCCCAAGGTGGTGCTTTTATAATGAAGAGTACCGTGCTGATGGTGATCCTAGGTTGCCATTTCGTCCTAGGAGAACGAAGCGAGGACATTCTCATGTATAATAAGGGGTTAATGAGAATGCAAGGCCCAAGCATGTTAATGTTTGGTGACAAAGGTACTAATCCTTTCACACCTCCCTCCGCTTGGCACAGACGAACCATGCAGGGACGGAGGAAAAGAGCACTTGTGCCAGGAGAAATCAAATTTCATGGCACAATGTGGGTGAAAGGTCTGAAGGGTCAGGTGTGCGGGCAGTGGGAATTGAATGGCAGTGTAAATCTGCTATGGAATACCACACTCCCAGAATCGATGCACCAATCCAAAGAGTTGTTAAAAGGTACATTGCAGTACATTGGGTACATGCAAAAGGTGGAGTGTGTGATTCAGGGGTACCTTGTCTTGGTTATGCAGAGTGAGATGGTTCCAGATTGGAGAGGAACGAGCAGGAGGCGTCAATTCTCCTGCCGGAGAGACGCGGGGGACAACATCACACTCTGGAACTACCAACAGAGAGTGCCTCTCAACCAACTATACACACACGTAAAGGCTGGAAAGCCGAGGGGTGGTGGTTCTCGAAACAAGAAGTAAAAATCGAGAACGAGCCACATTTCCAGGTGATAAAGAGGGTGGGGAGAGCGGTCCCGGGGGAGGGAAAGCCAACCCAGGAAACCCCATTCACATTACACGGGTCACAACAGGGGATGATATTACACAGTCCATATGCAGCCGCTTATCCTAATGCTAGTTGGGTAAGTGAAGAGGTACTCTTAATTGAAAGATTGCAGAGAGTACAGTCTTCCTAACCTCAGGTACATATTGTGTCTCAGGACATAAGGGGGGAAGAGGTCCAATCAGGACAGTTGGGGACATATTTTGTCAGCAAGATGCTTAAAGATCCTGTGCAACTGAGATTGGACAAGGGGAGGAATATTAATTTTTCTGGAGAAGGATCTTTTGCATGGCAGCTTCGAGATGTTTGGGTGAACAAATGGAAACGGTGCAACATTCCTTTAGGCACCGCCACTTCCTCAGTTCCCACCTCAACCCGTGTCTTACACCAGGACCTGAGAGGTCAACCTTTTTTGGTGCTAGACGGGGAGGTGAAACAAGTAGAGTTGTCCTCATGCGGGCAATTCTTGCAGAAGTACCTGCGTTGGCCGGGGCAAGTCAAATTTAGTGAAGAAGCCTGCGGGCTCAATAACGCAGAAGGCGAGGCTACCATTCAAAAGATCCACCCTGAAGCCCAACCGATAGTTCCGGTGGCTGAAGGAAAGGTTTGGTTTTTTAACATAAGGTCTAATGATACATTCAAGGTATATTCTCATAATTGTTCCGATAAGGGGGAGTTTCCAAGGGGAACATATTGGGTGAGCGGAGATCCCATATGGATCCAGTCATCCAGGTTTGATGACGTTGTTTCTCAAATTGTTAAGAGAACTCTAAAGTTCAAAGTTTCACGTGAAGTTCCCAGCATGAAAGATAACAAGACATGGGACAAAGGGGAACAGGTTTTGACCCAAGACGACCACATTGTGTTACAAAGGTTAAACAAACAGTACACTAAGTTAGAGGTAAGATTTCACCATGATCCAGGTGATCTTAACGAGGTAGAACACAAAAATAAGCAGGTGAGTTCCAGTCTGACCTGGTGGAAAAGGTTTCCGGTGATGTTCCAGGGACACTCGGACTGGACCTCTGCAGTTCACAAGTTCTCCTACACCCACTGGTCGTCTGGATGGGGATGACAACTTTAGGCATCATTATCCAGGTGAGGTTGCGTGTTAAAATTACGTAAAACAAATTAACCTGGTCCAGAGATTGGTGCCTCATAAACAATCTCATGAACCCATATTTTCAAATTAAGGGATATACAGGGTTACGGGTATAGGTTTAGTAGTACCGGTGATGGAGCTGTTTGTATAAAGGCGCTTTTTTAGAAGGCACTTGGCACTGCTCCATTGAGTAACAAACAAACGAGTTTCACTTTCCTGTGGTCATGCAAGTTTGTGAGTGATACGCAAGTGACGCAAATGCTGAGCATGTGGTATAGAAGGACTTAGAAGTAGGGCCTCCCCAGAGAGCCTGGTTACAGGAAGACCAAGAGGTCTTGCTCTCTCTCTTCCAGGGATAACCGCCTAGAGCAGAGAAGTTGTGTGAGCACGAACATCGAAAAGTGAAACATAAAGAAACAAAACCAGGTACTGTGGGGTTCAGAAGTGGGGATCTGCGGATCAAGCCATTTTAAGGGGGATTGTTAGAATTTAAGTAGGCCTCAGTTACTTGGCCTGAGGTTTATGTAAAAGGCTTGTCCGCAGTGTATGTCTTTAAAATAGAATTTCTTGTGATGCAGGCCTAAGCATCTCAGTGTCTGCTTGTTATTCATTTTGTCTCAAGCAGATACTGAGAACATGTTCCTAAAAGAAGGCCATCGGCCTACTCTGACCTCAACACGTACACCACAGGAACAGTAAACATCAGCCGTATTGACTAAATATCCACATTCCAGTAAGTAAAGGAAAGGTGACATTAAATATTAATCGAGTGGGTGGGTATTATGACACCACGATAGGGCTCATCCAATAGTCTGGTCTAGGGGATGGCAAATATGATGTCACGTTTAACTCTTTCCTAGTCGGTATTAAACATCTAGGGAGGCGCTCAGAGCTCACTCTGCTTCATACTTTCATGCCCTCCATCTCTGACTTCTACTGGCTGGAACCCAATTATTTCTCTAAGTATGTTCATTCCTCTCTGTAATCTGATATGATGTATGCTGTACATAGGTAGTCTAGTGTAACATAGAGTAGATATAAGAATACCTGACTAACCACCACAGGGGGTTAGGCAAGAGCGGTAACGCCAAGAAACATGAAGATCTGCTTTGCTTGCTAGGATAAGATGAACTGTATCTATCTGTATATCTGTTTTCTGAATAAACTCCGTAAACATTGAAGAAGTCTGAGAAAAGTCTATCTCCTGCTTGCTGTGTGAGGAGTCATGTTTGCAAACTCCTGCTGATGAGTTTGCTGGTGCCGGAGCAAAAGGTGGTTATTACAGAGTCTGCAAAATGATATCATTAAATCCCACAATATGTTCAGTTGCTTTCACTGCATAATAAACTCCCAGCAGATGTCTGACACAAACATCAAATCCTTTTTCCACAGGTGTCAACAGTCTAGAGAAATATCCCAATATTCTCCAATTTCCACTTTGTTTTTGCAAAAGAACCACTGAAATGGACACATCTGAAACATGCACTTGAATAGCAAAACTAGCTTCTGGTGACTTATCAATTGTTGCTAGTGCTGGTGCATTTTGCAAAGCCTTTTTCAAATGTTCAAATGCCTGCATATGTCGATCTTCCCATG
Organism: Hyperolius riggenbachi; assembly: GCF_040937935.1. Lineage (NCBI taxonomy): Eukaryota > Metazoa > Chordata > Amphibia > Anura > Hyperoliidae > Hyperolius > Hyperolius riggenbachi. The sequence continues at coordinate 31,180,982 of NC_090657.1, read as the reverse complement.
GGCCAAAACAATCTTTACTTTCTCCTTGCAACAATTCATACAAAACCGCTGCTTTTTCAGCAAATCCTTCTATGAATTCTCGCGAGTAATTTACAAGACCAAGGAATTGTCTCAGTGCTTTGTGATTGGTTGGAATGGGAAGTGACATGACAGCTTTAACCCTTTCTTGCAATGGCTGTCTTACACCATGGGCTATTTTCACTCCCAAGAATTCCACTTCAGTTTTCAAAAGTTTTACCTTGCTGGTATTTAATTTCAGACCTGCTTCTGACAAAATCATGAACTTTTAAGACAGAGAAATGGTGGTCAAAGATTCCTGTTCCTTAATAGAAGCGATACATATCTCCATAGTACCTAGTTCACCTTTTCCAATATTTCCAAATGGGAGATTACTTTTACTAATTTAATAACCTCAGACATAAGTCTAACCAACAGGATCCTTGTCAATTAAACTTTATCAAAATATAATATTTCATAAGTATGATAACTTTAAAAAGTTTTTTGTTTACTGTAAATAAATGTTTTTTTTTTTAAATTGTCACAAACGGACTTGAATAGATGAAAAGCAATAACAATTTTTATTGGTCTGAATAACTTGTACCATGTGGTGTTGAAGAATTATTTTTACACTTTCTCTATGGAAATGCTAACAGTGTTTTAAGTTAAACACTGGAGTGTTAACAGAATCTGCTCATATGATGGCGTTTATCTGTTTGACAAGAAAATAGGGTTTAGCCAAGAAAGTGTACAGTTTTGACTAATCTGGTCCATTTTGCACATAATCTGAGGTGTTGTGCTACTTGTGTGTGGTGTTGTGAAAATTGTGTGAAGTGTTTTAAAAAAATTTACATTTTTTTGAAAACTGTGCTTAAGCAATTGTAAAAAAAACTGTAATATGTATGTCATGAGGGTATATTACTGTTATTTTTGCAAATAAGGTCTTGTAATTAGTGATCTAGTGTAAACGAGCAGCAAAACTGAAACTATACACCTTTACTTCCAAATAGAATATTGTTCCCATACATTGTACTAGGGACATAATTTAAACGTTGTAATAGCCAGGACAAATGGGCAAATAAAATGTGTAGATATTATCCACAGTAGCATGTACAATGGCTGAAAACTGAGAATTATTCATGTTTTTTTTTCTTCAATTTTTTCTATTAATTTAGTTAAAATGCATAGAGAATACAATTCTTAGCATAAAGTACCACCCAAAGAAAGTCTAATTGGTGGTGAAAAAAACAAGATATACTGTAGGTCATTTCAGTGTGTTTAATGGTGATAACGTTTTGGCGAATGCATGGGAGGAGCGCTGAAAGGTGAAAATTACTTTGGTCCTGTAGTGGTGAAGTGGTTAATCCTGTGAATTTATCTTCCAAGACTAGCCATATGCTAAATAATTCAAACAAAAGTTTGCTTTCCTAAAACAGAAAGAATTTGCGATAATTCAGGTTAGAGTGAGCTCGAGATGTCTCCCAGGCACCACTGCTGAATATATGCAAATTAACCATTGTACCCTTAGAAGCTAAATAATTCAGTGATATGGAATTCCCTGTCACAATGTTGCCAACTCATACTTATACAGGGCCTGTGGCTAGTGAGAGGCAGTTTAGGTACTGACTAAGAGTAAGTAGACCCAGAAACTACATAACTTAGGTGTGTTGTATTTAAAGGGATGCTCTGGCAATTCTGCCCTGTCATTGTCAGAATATATCTGTCCATATTTCAGGTCCCATGTTTACGGTGATCTTGCAGGATGGGAAACAATCAGTCCTATGAATGGAATTCCGATTATGACTCAACTTGGGAGGATGAAATGAGGTCAATGGAACGAAAAAAGAAAACTGCATGCAAGGTATTCTGGGAGACACATGTAAACAATCAAAAATAACAATTCTCATTTATTTTGCCTTTTTAACAAAATCTCATGAAGACTGAGTGGTATGAGCAGATAAAGCAATCACTACTCCTGATATATTTCTGATTGAGGAGTAATTGGTGAATCGGGCTACTTGCAAAAAGTGGGCAGGCACATGAATATGATAATTAGCCCCCCTCCCCCAGGATGCAGTAACCAATCTGGTCCAATCGGCTGATCATCTGCAATACTTACTGATTAATTTGCTGAATGTAACCTCCACCCCCAGCTGGCTAAGGGGCTAACACTCCCACCATGCCGAGCTAGAGTGCCAGCTTAGGTTATCAACCAATATAGTACCTGTCAGGAACCGGCCCGCGGCACGCCTGCGTATATGGTTCCCGACTGCGGGTTTGACCAGATCAAGCGGGGAGCAGCCTTATTTGAGCTACAAACAAGGCTGGGACCCCTCAAAAGCTCCTTACTGCCACCACTAGCAGTTTGCTAGACACGTTAACTCAGTTGTCGAGTGCTCAATACGCAATCTGCGTTTTCGTATTTGGGTCAGCTTTGCGCTTAGGCTGAATACGAGAACGCCACGCACACACACACAGTTGCAATCTTACACTGTAGTGAAGCAAAACCACTAACGATACTGTTAGACTTCCCACTCGGCTGTCGAGCGCAGAAGTGCCCCATACACACAATGCAATTACAATATCATATGGTAGTGTTGCTCAAGCATACAATTAGGCATGGACTTATACACAGCTACACTGCAGTCTCCTCTAGGCTATGAGTGTTAGTTTAGTAGAGCAGAAGTCAAGCTTATTAAATAATAATTTAATATTCCAGGAAAAAAGTGGAACAATGCAGAACAGAAAATATACAAAAGATTACAAAAAACAAAATAAAAAGTTACAAAATTAAGAGTTTACAAAGATACACACGAGACAAGTTGCAAAAATAAAAATGGGATAAACGTAAAGTGAACTTTTACCATCGCAAATGTCCAACCGTGGAGAGACGCGGATTTACCGATTTCCTCGGGATCATCTCTAGCCATGAGCTACTCTCGGGAGAAGATACCTGTGACTGTTCTGGACCACCTTAAATAGTCTGAAGTGTCCCCTGGGGCATTTAATGTCCAGCCCCCAGGAACTAATGCAATTTCCCCGTTTGTGACATCACTGAACGCTTGTCATAATCTTCCTGTGATATGTGACCTTCAAAGGCTTCCTGTTTCAGCTTTTTGAAGGTTGCAGATTTCACAGGTAAGATTGTATCCTGAGAACAACAAGTATCCTGTTTACACTTACAGATTTCAAAGCAATTCCACTTCCAGCCCACTATTCAGACTAAGAGGTAGCCGAACGCCTGTGTGGGCTTCAACCTGGTCGGGTAATTGTCTAAGTAAATGTTTCCTGGCTAGTGGCTAGGTAGACAGTTCCTAATTACTGTCCAGGTTCCTTTGCCTATTGAAGGTGCCTGGTCTATTCAATGAAGACAATGGCAGTTCCCTTGATCTCTGCCCTGAATGACTGTTTTAATCTACATACAGACATTATCCATGTGACACCTTCCAAAAGCCAGGCTGGCTGACATACCTACACCTCTGACAAAATATATAGCAGACAAAAAAATGACAAAATATGTCCCTGTCTTACCCTTAAGTTCATAACTAGCTGCTATATTCCTGACACGCCCCCTCTTCCAGATGGCGCTGGCAGATGATTCCAACGAATCGTCCTGCCAAAGCCTACATTGACAGCCTGGCCGGGTGGGATAACCCCTTAGCATCCTTAGGAGGGTTCCCCACCTGTCAGTTAGCTCCAAGCTACACGAATGGAAAGCTAGGTCAGGTTGCTGCAATGCGTCGTTGCCCTTGGCAACCTGACGTAACCAACCAGGGGAATGCGGGTCAGTGACGACCGTGAATTTGCGACCATAGAGACAGTGCTGCAGCTGGGGAAGGGTTCCAACTGTCGCTACACGCACTTTCTCTATAGTGGCAGGAGCTATCTCTCGGTCCCTTTGGGGAACAATTATATGCCGGTCTGCCTCCTCCACTTCAGACAGCTCCGAGGGAATAACTTCCCAGAACCCTCTCAGCCCGCCCCTCCCAGCTGGTGACCTGCTGGCCAGACCCCTGAGCTGTTCCAGGCTGCTGTCAAATCGAACAGCCCCAGAGAGCTCAGTGCTGCCGGTCACACATTCCAGGAAGGCTGCAGACGGAGAGGCTCCTGGGCCCTCAGGGCCAGGTTCCGAATTGGATGTGGCTGACCCAGCAACTTTTGCCATTTTGGTGGACAGTCCCTCTGCTGTAGATCCGCTAGCGCTGCGGGTTACCACTGCAGCTGAGGGAGCACCCACATTACACATATCATAAACCACATCACCTTTGGTCTTGAAAACATCTGAAGGGGGAAGATCTGGCCTGGTGCCGTCTGCCCCTTCAGTGGGCAATCCATCTGCTGCAGCCCAGCGAGCACTGCTGGTTACTCCTGCAGCTGACGGAGTGTCCACATGACACACAGTATTATGTAGCACAACACATATGACATCAGCATTATCCGTCTTACACATATTGACATTTAGAACATCACATTCCACATCAACATTATCTGCCGCATTATACACAGTGCTACTCAGCACTTCACAAGTAGCATCAACAGTTCTTGCATCGATCGCCTTGATAGTCCGTGCGTCATAAATGACATCGTCAGTTTCTGCATTCTCCGTATCAACATGTCCCACTCCAGGCCTAGGCACTGGCGACTCACTAGGGCTGGTGTTACACCCTGAAAAAGGGAATTATAAATAAGAACTCCATGAGCATGCTTCCTCTGCCTGCATCATGTCTGATGAGAATGAGGCAGCAGGCCACGAGCCTCCCCTTAGGTACTTTCCCCAGGTCAACAAGTTGCTAAACATAAACAGACTCAGGCAATAGATAGCCCAAATCCAGATCCTGTATTTCAGCCTGTTATCTCCACAGATATTTCAAAGAATAGGATTATTTTCCAATAGCTAATTGGGAAATTACTGCTTTACAGATTTTTCTACACAAAAATCAGTCTATTACACTGGCTCCTAGTACACAGTCCGTAGCCCCTGGAGCCTCACCAGCACTCCCCACTTGCACAGCATTATCAAACAGTACCTTGAAAGAGTCCTGAACTTCTGCTGGGGAAGCGGGCTCCACGGGGTTTGGAGTAGGCTCATACTGGGCCACTAACCATCCCAGGTCAGTACCCAGCAAAACGTTGGTGGGGATTTTGTCGGTTACCCCAACTTCTTTCAATCCGCTGCCGGTCCCCCAATCCAGGTGGACCAAGGCGGTGGGTATGGCTGGGGTGACACCCCCAACTCCTCTGACAGCAATCATTTTCCCAGGTATGTACTGCTCCGGGTTTACAAGCTGGGGATGTATGAGAGTCACTTCTGCTCCAGTGTCTCTCAGCTCAGTGGCAACTGTACCCCCAACCGTGACAAGCTGCAGATTCTCTGCATAACCAGTGGCATTCCTGGTAGCACACAGAGCAGTTGGGACTTCACGGGGGTTTGAGGCCTCACTGGATTTTAAGGCCTCCCTCTTCCTCTCTGGGCAAGTCGTGCTGATATGACCCACCCTGTCACATACAAAGCATTTCTGAGTGTCAGTGTTTGGTTGCTTGAATCCAGGAGACAGCGGTGCTTGCCTCCTCTGGGTGCTGGGTGACACAGGTTTAGCAATCTGTTCTCCCCTCCAGATGGATGGAGTAGTCCTCCGGGACTCGGGTGCTCTATGGGCCGTGTAGGAATCGGCCATTTCCGCAGCATCATCCACTGTCTTTGGTTCTCGGTCCAGCACAAACAGCCGGACCTCAACAGGACAAGTGTGGAGGAACTGGTCTTTTATCATCAGCTCCTGCAGGGCGTCCAAGGTTTCCACTGACAGTCCTTTTAGCCACTGCTGGAAGGCAGTGCGCAGGTTGCAAGCATGATCCAGGTAACTGCCATTAGGACCTCGCTGCACTGTCCTGAAACGTTTGCGATACACCTCTGGCGTGAGGTGGTATCGCGCAATGATGGCTTTCTTAATTGCCTCAAAGTCTGTTTCTTCTTCCTGGGGGAGACTCACAAACGCCTCCAGGGCCTTGCCTCTCAGCCCTGGTGTGAGGTATTTTGCCCACTGCTCACGGGGCACCCCATACTGCCGACAAGTCCTTTCAAACCCCTGTAGGAAAGTGTCTATGTCAGAGTCCTTGTCCATAGCGGGGAACTTATCCAGGGGGATTCTGTGGACTCGCTCACCTTCGCGTTCTGCGGGTCCAGCAGACCGGTTCTGCTGCTGAAGTTTAGCCAGCTCCAGTTGGTGTTGCCGTTCAGCTCTTCCCTCCTCTGCCCGGAGTCTGTCCCTCTCGGCCTGGAGTCGCTGGGCAGCTTGTTTCCTCTCTGCTTGCCGATGTTCCAGGATCAGCTTTAGGCACAGTTCGGGCGCAGCCGAACCTAGTAGCTGTAGGTTGGCTTTCAGAGATGTCATCTCCGTGTTCGGCGGATCGTCCAGGACATCGTCTCCACTCGCATTCTGTGGTGGGAGCGATTCCTCCTCTGGCGTGTTGTGAGCTGCATCCGCTGGCGTTGGAGCACAGGCTTGCTCTGCCTCATACTCCTCGAGGGCACGAACCAACTGCTCCTTAGTCCAGCCGTTCGCTGTCTCGATGCCTCTCTGCTCACACAGGTTGAGTAGCATCTCTTTGTTTTGCCTTGCATAGCTGGATGCTTTCTGAGCCATCGTGTTGAAAAAAGAAAAAGAAAAAGGGGAGGGGAAGCAAAATACCTGTGTGTATCTTTGAAAAAAACAAAAGTATATAAATTCTGCACTGAGTAGACTTCTGTAGGCTAGTTGCTTCTAGCAAGCTTCCAGCCTTTAATACTCAGAATAGCGAGCTAAACTGCGTACTAATGTACTAAACATTCCCACCACTGCCAGCCAATTATGTCAGGAACCGGCCCACAGGACGCCTGCGTATACGGTTCCCGACTGCGGGTTTGACCAGATCAAGCGGAGAGCAGCCTTATTCAAGCTACAAACAAGGCTGGGACCCCTCAAAAGCTCCTTACTGCCACCACTATCCGTTTGCTAGACACGTTCATTCAGTTGTCGAGTGCTCAATACGCAATCTGCGTTTTTGTATTTGGGTCAGCTTCGCGCTTAGGCCGAATACGAGAACGCCACGCACACACACACAGTTGCAATCTTACACTGTAGTGAAGCAAAACCACTAACAGTCGTTCCGAACGATACTGTTAGACTTCCCACTCGGCTGTCGAGCGCAGAAGTGCCCCATACACACAATGCAATTAAAATTTCATATGGTAGTGTTGCTCAAGCATACAATTAGGCATGGACTTATACACAGCTACACTGCAGTCTCCTCTAGGCTATGAGTGTTAGTTTAGTACAGCAGAAGTCAAGCTTATTAAATAATAATTTAATATTCCAGGAAAAAAGTGGAACAATGCAGAACAGAATATATACAAAAGATTACAAAAAACAAAATAAAAAGTTACAAAATTAAGAGTTTACAAAGATACACACGAGACAAGTTGCAAAAATAAAAATGGGATAAACGTAAAGTGAACTTTTACCATCGCAAATGTCCAACCGTGGAGAGACGCGGATTTACCGATTTCCTCGGGATCATCTCTAGCCATGAGCTACTCTCGGGAGAAGATACCTGTGACTGTTCTAGACCACCTTAAATAGTCTGAAGTGTCCCCTGTGGAATTTAATGTCCAGCCCCCAGGAACTAATGCAATTTCCCCGTTTGTGACATCACCGAACGCTTGTCATAATCTTCCTGTGATATGTGAACTTCAAAGGGTTCCTGTTTCAGCTTTTTGAAGGTTGCAGATTTTACAGGTAAGATTGTATCCTGAGAACAACAAGTATCCTGTTTACACTTACAGATTTCAAAGCAATTCCACTTCCAGCCCACTATTCAGACTAAGAGGTAGCCGAACGCCTGTGTGGGCTTCAACCTGGTCGGGTAATTGTCTAAGTAAATGTTTCCTGGCTAGTGGCTAGGTAGACAGTTCCTAATTACTGTCCAGGTTCCTTTGCCTATTGAAGGTGACTGGTCTATTCAATGAAGACAATGGCAGTTCCCTTGACCTCTGCCCTGAATGACTGTTTTAATCTACATACAGACATTATCCATGTGACACCTTCCAAAAGCCAGGCTGGCTGACATACCTACACCTCTGACAAAATATATAGCAGACAGAAAAATGACAAAATATGTCCCTGTCTTAAGCTTAACCTCATAACTAGCTGCTATATTCCTGACAGTACCCACCTGGATTTGGAATGTCCTTCCTGTCTTTTGCTAGGTTTCTGTAACACGCAGCGGAGATACCGCCGCGGCGGAGAGCGGCGTGTCCGCCGCCTCCGCATCTCAGCTGGCGGCGGTCCCCGCAGCACTCTCGTTGCCAGGTCCTTCGGCCGCACATTGGGTAAGGGCTACGCGTGCGTGCGCCCAGCGGCAGGACCTTTATGCTAATAGACGGGGAGTCAGCTGACTCGCCGGGCAGCTGACTCCAGCCTAGCTGCCGATTGGCTGGGCGGCGGGGGCATGCCTCAGGGACTCCTCAGCTACAAAAGGGCTGAGGAGTCACTCGCAACTCGTCTGCTGTTGCGATCACTTAGTGTTAGCGCTCAGACCTCAGTTAGATCCGGTGTGCTTTGATCCGGGAGGAAACCGGGAATTTCACACAGCTTAGGATTGTGCAATATTACTGTTTGTAATCAAAAAGTCTGTACAGCGCTCACTCCCTTCACACTGTACCAACATACATCTTCTCTAGGTAGTCTTTAAATGAGAAATGTCTCTAGTTTCTGGCATAAATAAACACTCTCACCAATGTTGAAAGGCTGACTTATCACAGATCAGCTGAATGCACATAAGGGATGAACCAGTTCCTATATTCCTCCTGATGTTCACCTCCTTAATTCCACTTGTACCTCAAAAAAACATACAACTTGACATAGCGTAAACCTGTATATGAATTATACTTTTGTGCCACACATATAGTCGTTAGTGCACCCTAACATAGGTGCGTGCTCCCCTCAGTGCTCGTACTGCACCTTCCCAAACAGAATGAGCAAAATTCCTGCTCACCAGATGTATTGGCTGACCGATCAGACCAGCATTAAATCGCATGGATAATACAACTCAAATTCTTCCTCCACAGCGGGTCTCCAATAGATCTCAGTAGCTTGCTTCAGTAATTCCTCAGAGAAATTCATAAACATATATAGTGTGAGCCTGTCACAAACAATTTTCCAGTATTCATGCAAACGTGTTTCCCTCTATGGGCACTCTGCACCCCGTGATCTCGTGCTGTACTACCACCAAATCATGCAATGAACACTAGCCACTCACCAGATGATTTGCTGACCACACAGGGACCAGCACTCAGCGCTTTTTGCTTTCCAGACTTGAAGATACTTGCCAGCAGCGTTAATAATCACCTATGGGACTAATACACAGCTCCCATAGCATAATACTGTTTGATGCTTTTAATAAAAGATTAAGATTACACTCACATTTAAAACAAAGGTATGCGCATATATAAAAAGCCTCCTGGACGTCCTCACCGCTGCTCTGTTAGCGTCTTCCTGTCTGCCGCTTGAGGCCACTCCCTACCGGTTTCGTCAAATGACTCATCAGGGGCTTGCTGGCCAGCGGCAGACTGAGACGCTATATCCTCCTCCGTATGCAAATTGGCTCTGCGAGCATCTCCTCCTCTCGCGGTGTGTTGCGGATTGTTGCTTAGCAACCTTCCGCTGCAACTATCCTTATAGGATAAAATTCCTCCTGCCACTGCCAAATCATAGAGCTCCGCATAACAATGCGGACTCTGTATGCCAGTATAGTGATCACAACCAACCCTTCGCTTCTACTATTCTTATGGGCTAAAACCTCTCCTCCTGTTACTAGATCGTAGACTTCCGCATACTGATGCGGACTCCGCATAGCGCTACAATGTTCGATGCCCATACTTTGTGTTACAGGCAAAACTCATTCTGTAATCATTAGGAAATATATATGGTGCATATTAAATCTCTCTTTCTTTCTACCTCTACACACGGAATTGTCTAAACCATGCCTAGATTGTCAGTGCCCCCACTTTCCTTCTATCCATCATATTATATTGTATGCACTGTGCATATAAACATCACATTTAATATATCCCTCACCCATTATACATACCTATTCTATCTATTCATCATCTTCTAACCATTAAGTGTAACTGTGTTTCCACCTATTCCCCTATGTTGAATGTGTCTCTCCTGTCTTCAGAATTACCCTTATATACATATACAATATGTGCATAACCACAAGCTACTACATTAACACATACATTGGTGCAGTTGTGGCACGACTCATCCCCACTGAAATAATGATGGTCCTACCCTCATGCGCCCCCCTTGTCTCCCACTCATTGCCCAATTTTTTGTGACAGATTAAGTGTGGGATATGTCGTGCCACCACATAGCATACATACAGCCTAGTTATATTTACAATAGTGTTCTAATCCCTCTCTTTCCAAATAGAACCGTGTACTATATATCATACTGTATGTGTGTTAATCCCACACCCTGTCCATTAACCTTATCCTCCCATTATAAAAACCTCTGCCTATTATTTTAACCCCTCACCTGAACTTCCCAAGGTGCCTTCCTACTATGTTTTTCCTATTAATCATCTGCTATAAAACAGTTTAGGTCAAGTTCTAAATTGAGCCCATCAGGTACCATTGTTTTCATTGCGTAGATCCATTTTGTTTCCATACGTGAAATTTCTCTGATCTTGTGACACCCTCTCCACCTAGTGGTAAGCTTCTGGAGTGCACTGAATTTCATCAGAGCTGGATCACAGGCATGTTTTTCAAAAAAATGCCTAGATAGGCTGTGATTCTTAAACCCCTTTTCAATATTTTTAATATGTTCATTTATTCTTTCCTTTAATTTACGTTTAGTACGCCCTATATATTGGAGCCCGCAGGGACACCAAATAAGGTATACCACGTGTGTACTGTTACACGTGATGAATTCCCTTATATTGTGGCTGTCCCCTGGTTTAGTGGATATATTCCTTTGCTGTTTTCCGGCTTTCGTGACTAAACAGGGGTTACATTGTTTGCAGGGAAAAAAACCTTTTTGTCCACATATATCTGTTTTATTTCTTATGGGGGGCTCATCAATACATGTTTTGACCAAACTCCTCTGTAAGTTGTTAGCTTTTTTGTATATAAATTTCGGCTGAAGGAGGATCTTGTTTTTAAGGACAGGGTCATTGCACAACAACCCCCAGTAGCGTTTGACAATTTTTTCCACATCCCTATATTGTGTGTTATAGTCCAGACATACTGCGAATTAATATTCTCCATTGTTGGGAATCCTTGGTTTATCTTTAACTAGCATATTTCTGTCTGTATTCCTAATTCTTTCTATTTCATACTCTAAAGGCCTCTTCTGGTAGCCTTTTTCAATAAACCTATTCATGAGTATCTGTGAATGATGTTCATAATCATTTAAATTAGTACAGTTCCTTCTCATTCTTTTAAACTGACTGCGGGGCACACTCCTTAGCCAACTTGCATGGTGACAGCTCTTAATTGGAATGTATGCATTCCTGTCTGTCTGCTTAAAAGAAGTCCTAGTGCCCAATGTATCTTTTTCTTTGTATATAATCACATCGAGGAAATCTATTTCATGGTATCCTCTTTTAGCTGTGAGTTTTATTCCCTTCTCATTAGTGTTTAGCCATGTAATATAGATATCCAATTCACTTTCTGTACCTCTCCAAATCCATAGCAGGTCATCAATATGTCTTCTCCACATTGTGACCTTTTCACTACGAGGATCGGACAGGACCTTACGTTCCCAATCATCCATAAAAATATTCGCTATTTTGGGAAAAAGAAAACAAAACAGGTTAGATAGATTAGGAAAAGAGATAGAGGAATTGAAAGAGAAGATGGAGGAATTTAAGGATCAAGAAAGATGACTTTATTGAGAATGCAGCAGTATTGACCAAAATTGTGCAAAAAAACGAAAAAGAAACCAGTGAGATCAAATTTAAAAGGTTTCAGAATGATTGGCAGGAATATAAAAATAAGAACGCGTATAATTGGCAAATAGAACAATCTAAAAGGAAGAAAATCCAAACTGAGGCTGATCAGCCCCAAGAACAACAGCCGATACAACACACAAATGATATAAAAACTGCGGGGACTAATAATCCAAATAATACGAACGTACACAAAGGCGAACACTGGGGGTATGATGGAGCACCCAGAGGAAAACCTCAAACGTTCCAATCCCCTAGAGGGAGAGGGATGGGACCCCCCTGGAGGGGACATTTAGACAATAGGTTTCATCCCAGATATGACAAAGGGAGGAGCCCTGTCCAACACCATAACAACGAGGGACGGAGATTATATCACCAGGAGTATTATGGACCTAAACGTCACCACAATAGATATGGAGGAGGCTATGTGCGTGAAAACCTGCCAACATTCAACAGGTTTGAACCACTGAAAAAACCATACGGCAGAAACGGCGCACCATCATTTTTTAGGGGGAGAGTCACCCAGAGGCAATTGGGGAGAGCTGGAATACAGCCAGCGACACGTAAGGAAAAGAGGAATAGACGAGGTAGAAGGGGAGGTAGACACACCAAAAAGAAGGAAGTAGAGAAAGGGAAAGGGATTTTCAACATTAGTGGGGTCCCAATGTCCCACAAGGAGTTGAACATTCTAGATAAGGGTCTCAAATATGCCCCCCAACAGGGGTTGAACAAATTTAACACATATATTGATGTGAACAAGTTTATTAGGAAATTAAATGTCAAAAAATATTTTTTATCTAAAGAAGGCCCTTGTGAGAATCTGCTCAGCTGCCTGTGCAGACAGGCAGCGTTTTGACCACTGTTCACGTCTGCATTCTGCAGGTCTCTTTAAGAGAGACTTTCTGTCAGTTCTGCAGCTTGTGTTGCTGAGGAATTTGCATACATTAGTCATGCAAATCCGTTACCTGCCTTCTTTTGATGACTAGCACTATAAAAGCATTCTGCTCCCAGAATGCTTTGCTGGACATTTCCCTTCCATGGTCTGTTCCTGATGGACACTGCTGGAGTGTCAGCCATTGCTATCTAGTATAGTTAATTCCTGGGAGTTGCTTTAGGCTCCCCTTCTAGTCCAGTCAGGCTGTATTATCTGTTTTGCCTGTTCCGTCTGTCTTGTGTTTGGATCGTACAAGCCCTAGCGTTAGCGGCTGTGGATCCTTCTGATTGAGTCTGGAGTGTAGGTTGAAACAGCGGTTGTTTCTCCCTACCTCATCTGTTCTGTCTGCCGTGTGTTTGGATCGCACTCGCCCTAGCGCTAGTGCTGGGGATCCTTCTGTTCTGTCTCCTGGGATCGCGCTAGCCACTTTTCGCTAGCGCTGGGGATCCTTCTGTTCTGTCTTCTGGGATCGCGCTAGCCACTTTTCGCTAGCGCTGGGGATCCTTCTGTTCTGCTACTCTGTCTCCTGGGATCGCGCTAGCTACTTTTCGCTAGCGCTGGGGATCCTTCTGTTCTGTCTTCTGGGATCGCGCTAGCCACTTTTCGCTAGCGCTGGGGATCCTTCTGTTCTGCTACTCTGTACCTGGATCGCGCTAACCACTTTTCGCTAGTGCTGTGGATCCTATCTCTCGCTTGTCCCTGTTTTCGTGTGTCTGTCTTGTCTGATTCGAAACGCTTACTGTAGGCTCGGTGAGGTAACGGTTAAGCAAGCGCTCGCGTTCTCTGTTTCGTGTTTGTCTGTCTTTGGTTAGTTAGGCGTGCTTGTCTCTGTTGTGCGTAACACACGGAGACCGCGCACGAACGCGTGCACTGTTGCGAATGAGTGCGGTGTTCGCGTTCAGCTAGCATTTGTTATTTTCTTTATCTTTCTCTTTGTATGATTTGCTGTGCCTTTGCTACCCTTGTGCTCTGTCCTGCTCAGTCTTGTGTCGCTATTGGCAATCGCCATTCTTGCGATTGCGTTTCCTACTTCGTTTCCGCCGTTGTTTGTTCGCCGTCGCTGGGTGGCGACTAATTTGGTGGGCACACATTGGTTCTGTCCTTTTGCTCTGTTCCCTGTGGGCTATCCAGCCCTGCCTGATTGTACCTTGTCCCGGATCTGTACAATTCCCATTTGGTATCTGTGGCTGTGCAGCGGCTGTGTTCGCCTGCACTCCACAGCGCCATCTGCCGGTGGGAATTGCCCTCTGCGGGTGCATAGCACCTAGCCTGGGTGTCCGCAATAATACGCTTGTGGAGGAAATCCGCCGCGTCAGCGCACGTCTGGTGCGCTGACCACGGAGACGATTCCGCAATCGTTACAGCCGTACTTCAAAAGCCAGTAAAGGTGCTGGCTATACTTCACTACGGAATAAATCCACATTTAACCCCCCGGACAATTCCCGGGATGGTACCATCCAAGTTTTCAAAAATATGGTGCTGAAGGACATAGAAAAAATGCAGGTGAAAACAAATGCAGGAGAACTCAAAGCCATACGAGAGTTGAGCCAGAAAAAAGATGTATTGATCAGACCGGCAGACAAAGGAGGAGGGGTAGTGGTCATGCATGTAGACCAATACAGAAATGAAATGGAGAAAATTTTGAGTGATACCAAAACATATAAAAGGCTGAGGGGGCATTCGACTAATAGGTATAGGGAGGAACTCAGAACAATTCTAAGAGAAGGACTGGACAAAGAGATTCTGACCGACACAGAGTTCAAATATTTAGTTATAGATGCACCTAGGATACCAGTTATGTACTCAAATCCAAAAATCTATAAGGACCCCGTGAACCCACCGGGAAGACCAATCATCAGTGGGATAGGGTCCATAAATCAACGGATAGGTGAATACATTGACACCTTCCTACAACCAGTGGTGGGAAAACTGCCACTGCTTCTAAGGGATACAAAACAATTACTTCAGAATTTGAAGGAAGTCCAGATACGTGATACTGACATATTAGTTACTGCGGATGTCTCTTCACTGTATACAATTATTCCTCATGATGACGCGATGAGGACAGTAAGGCAAGCTTTGAATGTATATACAGAAATTGGAGAAGAGCAGATTGAGTTCATTCTGAAGCTGCTCTTGTTCTCTTTAACCCATAATTACTTCTGGTATGGGGGAACTTTCTTCTTGCAGACCTTGGGCTGCGCTATGGGTGCAAAATACGCACCCAGCGTAGCGAATATTTTTATGGATGATTGGGAACTTAAGGTCCTGTCCGATCCTCATAGTGAAAAGGTCACACTGTGGAGAAGATATATTGATGACCTGCTATGGATTTGGAGAGGTACAGAAAGTGAATTGGATATCTATATTACATGGCTAAACACTAATGAGAAGGGAATAAAACTCACAGCTAAAAGAGGATACCATGAAATAGATTTCCTCGATGTGATTATATACAAAGAAAAAGATACATTGGGCACTAGGACTTTTTTTAAGCAGACAGACAGGAATGCATACATTACAATTAAGAGCTGTCACCATGCAAGCTGGCTAAGGAGTGTGCCCCGTAGTCAGTTTACAAGAATGAGAAGGAACTGTACTAATTTAAATGATTATGAACATCATTCACAGATACTCATGAATAGGTTTATTGAAAAAGGCTACCAGAAGAGGCCTTTAGAGTATGAAATAGAAAGAATTAGGAATACAGACAGAGATATGCTAGTTAAAGATAAACCAAGGATTACCAACAATGGAGGATATGAATTCGCTGTATGTCTGGACTACAATACACAATATAGGGATGTGGAAAAAATTGTCAAACGCTACTGGGGGTTGTTGTGCAATGACCCTGTCCTTAAAAACAAGATCCCCCTTCAGCCGAAATTTATATACAAAAAAGCTAACCACTTACAGAGGAGTTTGGTCAAAACATGTATTGATGAGCCCCCCATAAGAAATAAAACAGATATATGTGGACAAAAAGGGTTTTTTCCCTGCAAACAATGTAACCCCTGTTTAGTCACGAAAGCCGGAAAACAGCAAAGGAATATATCCACCAAAAGAGGGGACAGCCACAATATAAGGGAATTCATCACGTGTAACAGTACACACGTGGTATACCTTATTTGGTGTCGCTGCGGGCTCCAATATATAGGGCGTACTAAACGTGAATTAAAGGAAAGAATAAATTAACATATTAAAAATATTGAAAAAGGGGTTAAGAATCACAGCCTATCTAGGCATTTTTTTGAAAAACATGCCTGTGATCTAGCTCTGATGAAATTCAGTGCACTCCAGAAGCTTACCACTAGGTGGAGAGGGTGTCACAAGATCAGAGAAATTTCACGTAGGGAAACAAAATGGATCTACGCAATGAAAACAATGGTACCCGATGGGCTCAATGTAGAACTTGACCTAAACTGTTTTATAGCAGTGGATTAATAGGAAAAACATAGTAGGAAGACACCTTGGGAAGTTCAGGTGAGGGGTTAAAACAATAGGCAGAGGTTTTTATAATGGGAGGATAAGGTTAATGGACAGGGTGTGGGATTAACACACATACAGTATGATATATAGTACACGGTTCTATTTGGAAAGAGAGGGATTAGAACACAATTGTAAATATAACTAGGCTGTATGTATGCTATGTGGTGGCACGACATATCCCACACTTAATCTGTCACAAAAAATTGGGCAATGAGTGGGAGACAAGGGGGGCGCATGAGGGTAGGACCATCATTATTTCAGTGGGGATGAGTCGTGCCACAACTGCACCAATGTATGTGTTAATGTAGTAGCTTGTGGTTATGCACATATTGTATATGTATATAAGGGTAATTCTGAAGACAGGAGAGACACATTCAACATAGGGGAATAGGTGGAAACACAGTTACACTTAATGGTTAGAAGATGATGAATAGATAGAATAGGTATGTATAATGGGTGAGGGATATATTAAATGTGATGTTTATATGCACAGTGCATACAATATAATATGATGGATAGAAGGAAAGTGGGGGCACTGACAATCTGGGCATGGTTTAGACAATTCCGTGTGTAGAGGTAGAAAGAAAGAGAGATTTAATATGCACCATACGGATTTCCTAATGATTACAGAATGAGTTTTGCCTGTAACACAAAGTATGGGCATCGAACATTGTAGCGCTATGCGGAGTCCGCATCACTATGCGGAAGTCTACGATCTAGTAACAGGAGGAGAGGTTTTAGCCCATAAGAATAGTAGAAGCGAAGGGTTGGTTGTGATCACTATACTGGCATACGGAGTCCGCATTGTTATGCGGAGCTCTACGATTTGGCAGTGGCAGGAGGAATTTTAGCCTATAAGGATAGTTGCAGCGGAAGGTTGCTAAGCAACAATCCGCAACACACTGCAAGATGAGGAGACGCTCGCAGAGCCAATTTGCATACGGAGGAGGATATAGCGTCTCAGTCTGCCGCTGGCCAGCAAGCCCCTGATGAGTCATTTGACGAAACCGGTAGGGCGTGGCCTCAAGCGGCAGACAGGAAGACGCTAACAGAGCGGCGGTGAGGACGTCCAGGAGGCTTTTTATATATGCGCATACCTTTGTTTTAAATGTGAGTGTAATCTTAATCTTTTATTAAAAGCATCAAACAGTATTATGCTATGGGAGCTGTGTATTAGTCCCATAGGTGATTATTAACGCTGCTGGCAAGTATCTTCAAGTCTGGAAAGCAAAAAGCGCTGAGTGCTGGTCCCTGTGTGGTCAGCAAACCATCTGGTGAGCGGCTAGTGTTCATTGCATGATTTGGTGGTAGTACAGCACGAGATCACGGGGTGCAGAGTTCCCATAGAGGGAAACACGTTTGCATGAATACTGGGAAATTGTTTGTGACAGGCTCACACTATATATGTTTATGAATTTCTCTGAGGAATTACTGAAGCAAGCTACTGAGATCTATTGGAGACCCGCTGTGGAGGAAGAATTTGAGTTGTATTATCCATGCGATTTAATGCTGGTCTGATCGGTCAGCCAATACATCTGGTGAGCAGGAATTTTGCTCATTCTGTTTGGGAAGGTGCAGTACGAGCACTGAGGGGAGCACGCACCTATGTTAGGGTGCACTAACGACTATATGTGTGGCACAAAAGTATAATTCATATACAGGTTTACGCTATGTCAAGTTGTATGTTTTTTTGAGGTACAAGTGGAATTAAGGCGGTGAACATCAGGAAGAGGAATATAGGAACTGGTTCATCCCTTATGTGCATTCAGCTAATCTGTGATAAGTCAGCCTTTCAACATTGGTGAGAGTGTTTATTTATACCAGAAACTAGAGACATTTCTCATTTAAAGACTACCTAGAGAAAATGTATGTTGGTACTAGAGTTGAGCTGAAATTTTCGTAATTTCGCATTACTAAAATTACGCATGCGAAATTTGCGATTACGGTGCGAAATTACAGTAGCGTAATTGCCATTAAAATCGTAATTGAAAATACCGTAAGCGTAATTTTCAATGCGTAATTTCGCGTTTCGTTCATGCCGTAATTTCGCATTAACTGCTACCGTAATTTCGCGTTAAACCGTAACGCTCCGTATGATATAAAAAAGCCGCCGACTTTAAGGGTAATAGCAAAGCCCCCTTAAATGCTAAGAGCCTCAAATTTGGAGAATATATTAAGGAGATCAGGAGGAATAAGAGGAAAAAAATTTTTTTTCAAAAAGACCTTACAGTTTTTGAGAAAATCGATGTAAAGTTTCAAAGGAAAAATGTAAACATTTAAAAACCCGCCGACTTTAACGGTTAATAGCAAAGCCTGCTTAAAGTTTAGGAACACCAAATTCCCAGGGTACATTAAGGGGATCAGTGGGAATAAGAGGAAATTTTTTTTTTTCAAAAAGACCTTATAGTTTTTGAGAAAATCGATTTTTAAGTTTCAAGGGCGAAAATGTCTTTTAAATGCAGAAAATGTCAGTTTTTTTTTGCACAGGTAACAATAGTGTATTATTTTCATAGATTCCCCCAAGTGGGAAGAGTTTTACTTACTTCGTTCTGAGTGTGGGAAATATAAAAAAAAAAACGACGTGGGGTCCCCCCTCCCAGACCTCTTTAACTCCTTGTCCCCCATGCAGGCTGGGATAGCCAGAATGCGGAGCACCGGCCGCGTGGGGCTCCGCACCCTGACTATACCAGCCCGCATGGTCCATGGATTGGGGGGTCTCGGAAGGGGAGGGGCAGCCAAGCTTTTCCCTCCCCCTCCGAGCCCTTGTCCAATCCAAGGACAAGGGGCTCTTCTCCACCTCCGATGGGCGGTGGAGGTGGAGGCCGCGATTTCCTGGGGGGGGGGGGGGGTTCATGGTGGAATCTGGGAGTCCCCTTTAAAAAGGGGTCCCCCAGATGCCCACCCCCCCTCCCAGGAGAAATGAGTATAGAGGTACTTGTACCCCTTACCCATTTCCTTTAAGAGTTAAAAGTAAATAAACACACAAACACTTAGAAAAAGTATTTTAATTGAACAAAAAACATAACCACGAAAAAAGTCCTTTAATATTCTTAATTAACCGTTAATACTTACCTGTCCCTTTAAATAAATGATCCCTCGAAATAGCCTCGGAAATGTTCTATCAGTTACAATGTAACAAAGTTATTACAATGTAACAACTTACGCGTCTGCGCTGCACGGACCCGACAGAGCTCTGAGCTATATAGCTCAGAGCTCTCTAAAGCATCTTTGTATTTTGGCTCCAAGGAGCCCTATTGGTCCTTAGCAGACCAATGGGGTTCCTTCTGATTTGAAGGAACCCCATTGGTCTGCTAAGGACCAATGGGGCTCCTTGGAGCCAAAATACAAAGATGCTTTAGAGAGCTCTGAGCTATATAGCTCAGAGCTCTGTCGGGTCCGTGCAGCGCAGACGCGTATGCGGCGGCGGCGAGTGACGTCGGGTGCGGCGTAGTTACAATGTAACAAAGTTGTTACATTGTAATAACTTTGTTACATTGTAACTGATAGAACATTTCCGAGGCTATTTCGAGGGATCATTTATTTAAAGGGACAGGTAAGTATTAATGGTTAATTAAGAATATTAAAGGACTTTTTTCGTGGTTATGTTTTTTGTTCAATTAAAATACTTTTTCTAAGTGTTTGTGTGTCTATTTACTTTTAACTCTTAAAGGAAATGGGTAAGGGGTACAAGTACCTCTATACTCATTTCTCCTGGGAGGGGGGGTGGGCATCTGGGGGACCCCTTTTTAAAGGGGCCTCCTAGATTCCACCATGAACCCCCCCCCCAGGAAATCGCGGCCTCCACCTCCACCGCCCATCGGAGGTGGAGAAGAGCCCCTTGTCCTTGGATTGGACAAGGGCTCGGAGGGGGAGGGGAAAGCTTGGCTGCCCCTCCCCTTCCGAGACCCCCCAATCCATGGACCATGCGGGCTGGTATAGTCAGGGTGCGGAGCCCCACGCGGCCGGTGCTCCGCATTCTGGCTATCCCAGCCTGCATGGGGGACAAGGGGTTAAAGAGGTCTGGGAGGGGGGACCCCACGTCGTTTTTTTTTATATTTCCCACACTCAGAACGAAGTAAGTAAAACTCTTCCCACTTGGGGGAATCTATGAAAATAATACACTATTGTTACCTGTGCAAAAAAAACTGACATTTTCCGCATTTAAAAGACATTTTCGTCCTTGAAACTTAAAAATCGATTTTCTCAAAAACTATAAGGTCTTTTTGAAAAAAAATTTTTCCTCTTATTCCCACTGATCCCCTTAATATACCCTGGGAATTTGGTGTTCCTAAACTTTAAGCAGGCTTTGCTATTAACCGTTAAAGTCGGCGGGTTTTTAAATGTTTACATTTTTCCTTTGAAACTTTAACATCGATTTTCTCAAAAACTATAAGGTCTTTTTGAAAAAAAAAATTTTTCCTCTTATTCCTTCTGATCTCCTTAATATATTCTCCAAATTTGAGGCTCTTAGCATTTAAGGGGGCTTTGCTATTAACCCTTAAAGTTGGCGGCTACCTAACATTGATCCATGCGTCAACTTTTCTGCTTCGGGAGCATGGCCATATGCATTAATTTCGTAATACCCGTTGCAATGCGAAAATTACGCGAAAATTACGCTTACGCGAAATTTCGTGAAATCCTTCTTCATTACGATTATGTACTTACGGCCATAAACGTAATTACACTAATTACGCGAAATTTCGCGAAATCTTAATTACGCCATTACGCTCATCTCTAGTTGGTACAGTGTGAAGGGAGTGAGCGCTGTACAGACTTTTTGATTACAATTTAACATAGGGGAATAGCTACCCCCATTCAGTACAGCGATCCACCTATTAGGCACTTGCATTGGGCTGGAGTACAACCCAGAGACTGAACTGTTAAGGAGCGCCGACACCACTGTTTTGAAACAATATTACTGTTTGATTTCTATGTTTGACTCTGGCTCGTTCTGACTACTCTTTCTCTCTGTGATTCTGTACCTTTGCACATCTGATCCTGTTGCCGACCCTGCCTGAATACCATTCTGTCTCTGTCTCCTCAATCTGTACCTTTGCCCATCTGATTTTGTTGCCGAATTTGCCTGAACTCCACTTTGATTCTGCCTGCCGATTCTGTACCTTGTCTGCCCGTCTGTTGCCTACCTGATCTGTCTGACTACTCTCTCACCAGTGGGCCCTCGCCACTGGTGAGGTTACCGCTGTGATTCTATCTGTAACCTCCATTGCCACTGGTGAGGTTACCGCTGAGGATCTGTAAGAATATTACTGTTTGCACCAATCACTACATACAGTGCAATAAAGTGTGACTAAGGTCACGGTCATTCCTGAGTGTTGCTATATTTGTATTATTGGTGATTCTGCAGATCACCATATAATCAGATATAGTATCTGCATTATTTTGTGATACTGCAGATCACCAAATAATCAGAACTTTGTATTCGCTGACACCAATCGTGATAGAACAGCAGACCAATATGTCAATGGACGCACTGTGTACCCGAGTTGAGGCGCTGACCACTGCAGTGAATAATTTAACTGAGCTGGTCAATACCCAACAAACACAAATCGCCCACCTCTCAGATACTGTCCGCAATCTCCAAACTGCGGGTGCACCAGTGCAGTCCCCTCTAGTTGTCGATAGTGTTGGGCGAACATCTAGATGTTCGGGTTCGGGCCGAACAGGCCGAACATGGCCGCGATGTTCGGGTGTTCGACCCGAACTTCGAACATAATGGAAGTCAATGGGGACCCGAACTTTCGTGCTTTGTAAAGCTTCCTTACATGCTACATACCCCAAATTAGCAGGGTATGTGCACCTTGGGAGTGGGTACAAGAGGAAAAAAATATTTGAAAAAGAGCTTATAGTTTTTGAGAAAATTGATTGTAAAGTTTCAAAGGAAAAACTGTCTTTTAAATGTGGAAAATGTCATGTTTCTTTGCACAGGTAACATGCTTTTTGTCGCCATGCAGTCATAAATGTAATACAGAGAAGAGGTTCCAGGAAAAGGGACCGGTAACGGTAACCCAGCAGCAGCAGCACACGTGATGGAACAGGAGCAGGCGCAGGAGGAGAAGGCCATGCTTTTTGAGACACAACAACCCAGGCCTTGCATGAGGACAAGAAGCGTGCGGATAGCATGCTTTTTACCGCCATGCAGTCATAAATGTAATAAAGATAAGAGGTTCAATAAACAGGGACCGGGCGTCAACGCTAACCCAGCAGCAGCAGACGTGATGGAACAGGAGGAGGCGCAGGAGGAGAAGGCCACGCTTTCAGGTGCAACTCAGGCCTTGCATGAGGACAAAAAAATGTGTGCGCAAAGCAATGCAATGAGTAGTTTTCAGGACACAATGGGCTATTCGGAGGAGCTATTCCCACCCCCACAATCTTCTACCTGTGAAAGGTCAATGGAACAGTCACAAATGTTGTGCCCGGATTCACAACCTTTTTCTGTGGAAAATGCACCTCGCACTGAAATGCAAGGCGAGGCCGAGGATGAACATGACGTCAACAACTCAACATGACGCAAAATGGGGGTGGAACAGAAAGCTGCTTTCAATGTTTTGAAGGCCTTAATTGCCTCCGGTGGCCAGTTAGATGCATCATTCATCACACCCAAATCCCAGAGCAATGTGTGCAGGAATTTGAATCTCAGGAGGTGTACCGAGATCATCTGGACAAGTGACCAAGTGACAAAGTGACTAGTGACAAAGTGACAAAGTGACAAAATGACAAAGTGACAAAATGACAAAGTGACAAGTGACAAAATGACAAAGTGACAAGTGACAAAGTGAGAAGTGACAAGTGACAAGTGACAAAATGACAAAGTGACAAGTGACAAAGTGACAAGTGACAAAGTGACAAGTGACAAAATGACAAAGTGACAAGTGACAAAGTGACCAGTGACAAAGTGACAACTGACAAAGTAACAAAATGACAAAGTGACAAAGTGACAAAGTGACCAGTGACAAAGTGACAACTGAGAGGTTGTTCTGGGGAGCTCCACTGCACTCAGTCGCATATGAGGAGAGGTCTCGTCGGGACTGCTGATCCTCCTCAGCTTGCTCAAAGCCTTGAGGGTTCCTGAAGATCCTCTGCTTGGAGTTCGCCGGGGTTCAGCTTGGTGTCGGGGTCGGCGGCGTCCTCCTCACTCCAACGTGGCAGATCTTCTGTTGAAGGAAAAAAAAAAAAACATTGTTAAAAGTCCAGTACCGCTTCTGAAGGACTCACCAAGAGATGCAGGAGCGCTTCAATCCAGCGCACCATCGCTCGCTGGGTGATGTCCCTGCCTACGCGCTGGAATTCTACGCTGCACATGCTAGCACGCTTTTGCGCAGTGCCGAGGCGCATTCCAGCAGCTAGTAGCTACCAAGCTTCTGTGGATCTGATTGGGCCACCATGTTGGATCTCTGCAAAGTCCTCCAAAATTTTGAGCAATCCACGTTGCGTGACTGAGCAGTGACAACTCTACAGTCAGCATTACAATACCACTGCTGTGTTTACTGAAGAAATCAATGTTGAAGATGGAAACCGCTGGCATGATGCAAGTGGGGGATTCTGAAGATGAAAACGATCAGCGTGATGATACCAACATCAGGCAACCTGCCTCAGGAAACGCTGGTCCCAGCTATGACAAAGAACAGGACGAGGAACAGCTGGAGTTGGAGCAGGAATTGGATGCCCCCACTGCCGAGGGACAGAGCAGTGCACGTTGGACTTCCACAATTTAGCGGGAAAGGACAGCAGAAGAGGAAGAAAGTGATGCTGGTGACGAATATGGTGCATCACAACAATCACAACGCTTACAAGAACATGAAGATAGAGGAGTCTGGCAGGACTCTCTGGCACACATGGCTCAATTCATGCTAGACTGCATTGAAAGCGGCCCGCGCATTATTCACTATTCATTATTATTCATTATTCTGGAATCTGGACAACACCAATTACTGGGTTTATACCCAGTTTATACAAACACAATGTTAAAAAACTGATTGAAGAAAGTGTCAGACAGGTCAAAAATGGAACAATTCCAGCAGGCCCTTGAGGATGGAGACTTTAGAGAGGAGATTGACATCCTCCTCCTTCTCTAGCCAGTTGTACGCCGACAGACTGACTTCAGCAAACCCAGGAGGACCAGGAGGGCAGCAAAGAACACAAGCTGCTGCTAGTGCCCAAAAGGGAATGGTATTGGCAGTGTCCTTGGAGTGGGAACATTTTCTGACACCCATGCAGCAGCCCACAGAACAGCAATCGGGCAGTTCCACGTCCTCCAACACCAATCGCCTAGAGAAGATGGTCAAGGTCCAGGACTACATGTCAGATGGCGTAGCTGTGTTGAACAATCCATCTGCAGACAGACGGTGAGTGTGACAGGCAGCACAGAAGGACCATGGCAACTCACTCATAGTACCACAGTTTGATAGTGCTGCCCAAAAAATTATATGGATCCGTGGACCCGGGCACTGCGGGCAGTACTGGGAAGTGGGAACGCAGATTTTAGTACCTAAACACACGATACAACATGTTTTCCGGGGTCGGACTCTGAGGCACATACAGATGGTCCCGATCATCATCCTCATCATACAACTCTTCTCCTGAGTCTGACCCACCCACCACCTCTGCCACCCCAACATCCCCAGACACAGACCCCTCATCGTCCTCAACATTAACTTGGGATGCTGGCCTGAGCCCGACCTCCTCCTCCACATCAGGCCCCATCATCTCCTCAATGGCAGCCCTCATTAATCGTTCTGGCGACGGACCGATGGACACAACATTCTCCTCCGGAGAGGGCTGCTGCTGACCACTGGCTGCTGTAGTGGATGTTATAGCTTGCGTGGGGCGTTGGCTGTTGCTGTTGTTGGGAGTGCTGCTCACAGCGGAGGTCTCTGAGGAACTCATGGTGAGCTCATATAGTGGTTGGCGGTGAGTGGAGTATTACTGATCCCAGCAATATACACACTGACTGGCAGAGTACGCAATGCTATATAGTCTGGCTGAGCGGTGTACACAGAGTGGCAGTACACACAATGCTATATAGTCTGGCTGAGCCGTGTACACAGAGTGGCAGTAAACACAATGCTATATATAGCGTGGCTGAGCGAGGTGCACAGTGGCAGTACACACAATGCTATATTAGTCAGGCTAAGCCGTGTACACAGAGTGTCAGAAAACACAATGCTATATATAGCGTGGCTGAGCGAGGTGCACAGTGGCAGTACACACAATGCTATATTAGTCAGGCTAAGCCGTGTACACAGAGTGTCAGAAAACACAATGCTATATATAGCGTGGCTGAGCGAGGTGCACAGTGGCAGTACACACAATGCTATATTAGTCAGGCTAAGCCGTGTACACAGAGTGTCAGAAAACACAATGCTATATATAGCGTGGCTGAGCGAGGTGCACAGTGGCAGTACACACAATGCTATATTAGTCAGGCTAAGCCGTGTACACAGAGTGTCAGAAAACACAATGCTATATATAGCGTGGCTGAGCGAGGTGCACAGTGGCAGTACACACAATGCTATATTAGTCAGGCTAAGCCGTGTACACAGAGTGTCAGAAAACACAATGCTATATATATAGCGTGGCTGAGCGAGGTGCACAGTGGCAGTACACACAATGCTATATTAGTCAGGCTAAGCCGTGTACACAGAGTGTCAGAAAACACAATGCTATATATATAGCGTGGCTGAGCGAGGTGCACAGTGGCAGTACACACAATGCTATATATAGCGTGGCTGAGCGAGGTGCACAGTGGCAGTACACACAATGCTATATATAGCGTGGCTGAGCGAGGTGCACAGTGGCAGTACACACAATGCTATATATAGCGTGGCTGAGCGAGGTGCACAGTGGCAGTACACACAATGCTATATTAGTCAGGCTAAGCCGTGTACACAGAGTGTCAGAAAACACAATGCTATATATATAGCATGGCTGAGCGAGGTGCACAGTGGCAGTACACACAATGCTATATATAGCGTGGCTGAGCGAGGTGCACAGTGGCAGTACACACAATGCTATATATAGCGTGGCTGAGCGAGGTGCACAGTGGCAGTACACACAATGCTATATTAGTCAGGCTAAGCCGTGTACACAGAGTGTCAGAAAACACAATGCTATATATATAGCGTGGCTGAGCGAGGTACACAGTGGCAGTAAACAATGCTATATATAGTGTGGCTGAGCGAGCGGTGTACTACTGTTCCCAGCAGCGACACACAATGACTGGGGGGGACCCTGGCTAGCGTGGCTGGAGAGCGAACTACCCTGCCTGCCTACCCAAAGCTAAACCCACAGACAAATGGCGGAGATATGACGTGGTTCGGGTATTTATTTACCCGAACCACGTGACCGTTCGGCCAATCAGAGCGCGTTCGGGCCCGAACCACGTGACCCGTTCGGCCAATCACAGCGCTAGCCGAACGTTCGGGGAACGTTTGGCCATGCGCTCTTAGTTCGGCCATGTGGCCGAACGGTTTGGCCGAGCACCGCCAGGTGTTCGGCCGAACTCGAACATCACCCGAACAGGGTGATGTTCTGCAGAACCCGAACAGTGGCGAACACTGTTCGCCCAACACTAGTTGTCGAGCCTAGAATGCCCATGCCTGAGAAGTTCTCAGGACATAGGTCTGATTTCCAGAATTTCAGAAACAGATGTCTTTCCTACTTTGAAATGAGACCAGTATCCTCAGGGTCCGAGAGTCAGAGGATTACCTTCATCAAAACACTGTTATCAGGTGACTCTCAGACATGGGCTTACAGTCTTCCTAGAGAACATGAGGCCTTATCCTCAGTTCAAAAATTCTTTGAAGCCATGGCGATTGTGTACGACGATCCAGATGTCGCTATAACTGCAGAGAGGAAACTCAAAATGCTTAGACAGGGACATGGTACTGTGGAGAACTATGCCACAGAATTCAGAAGGTGGGCAGTCTCAGCCAGGTGGGGACAATTTGCTTTGTTAGACTGTTTTCTGACCGGGTTATCAGATCCAGTGTCCGATATTATGCTCAGCCACCCTGAGCCTAAAACGGTGGATGAAGCTATAGTACTGGTGGTAAAGATTGATCACCGTATCCGGTACCAAAAACAAACCCGAGGGAAATCTGCTGTCAAGACTGTTCCGTTCTCTTTTTCCCCCCCGGCTCCTTCTCCTCCGCCTCTTCCTGCAGATGAACCGATGCAGATCGGACATTCTAGGTTGTCTGAGGTGGAGAAGACCCGGAGACGTAAAGAGGGTCTCTGTCTTTACTGCGCTGAAAAGGGGCATTTAGTTCTAAACTGTCCTAAGAAGATGGAAAACTGCCGCCTAGGTGTAGCTAGAGGTACTACCCTAGGCGAGCCAGCTTTATCTCTACCCAATAGACGTTTATTGCTCCCTTGTTCTATTTCCTGGGAAGACCAAGTTTTGTCTACCCAGGCATTTATAGACTCGGGATCTGAGGCCAATTTTATTGATGCTGATTTTGTTAAGAATTGGGGAATACCTTTGATCCCTTTTGATAGACAAATTTTTGTTACAGCGGTGGATGATTCCCCGTTGCAGGGCAGACAGGCCCTCTCACAGACGCCCGTCCTTTTATGTCATGTGGGGGTCTTACACACGGAAAGGTTACAGTTTTATGTTCTTAAGATGGTCACCTCGACCGTGACGTGATCCTGGGTATGCCCTGGTTAAAGAAACATTCTCCACTGATAGATTGGAGCTCCGGCCAACTACTAAGTTGATCTCCATTCTGTCATCAACATTGTTTAGAGAGAGTGGCCATCTGCGCCACCCAGGTTCAGATCGAAGGGGTACCCTCACAGTATTCTGAGTTCGCTGATGTGTTCTGTCCCAAGTCTGCAGACAAGCTCCCTCCTCACAGGAGTTTTGACTGCCCCATTGAATTAAGACCAGGTTGTATGCCCCCTAGAGGCCATCTCTATAATCTTTCAGGCCCAGAGAAACTGGCCATGCAGGACTACATTAGAGAAAATTTGGCTAAGGGCTTTATCCGTCCTTCTAAGTCTCTGGCCGGAGCAGGTTTCTTTTTTGTTCAGAAGAAGGATGGTGGGCTCCGCCCATGTATCGATTACCAGGAATTGAATAAGATAACCATAAAAAATCGTTATTCACTTCCCTTAATTGACAATTTATTTTCCCAAATTTCCCAATGCTGGTATCTTCTCCAAGCTGGATCTGAGAGGGGCATACAACCTGGTACGCATCAGGGAGGGTGATGAGTGGAAGACGGCCTTTAACACGCCTGACGGACACTATGAGTATTTAGTCATGCCCTTCGGGCTATGCAATGCTCCTGCCGTCTTTCAAGAGTTGGTCAATGAAAGTTTTAGAGAGGTTCTGGGGCGCTTTGTTTTAGTCTACAAGAAGGTTGAGGATGAGTATGTGCACAGAGAGGCGCCTTGAATCCGGCTACCGGCATTTAGTGGCACTTTATTTGGCCTGAGGAAGTGGGCGAGTTCCCACGAAACGCGTTGCCTGTGCTTTTTTTTACTAATAAATATCCATTCCTATATGGGTGTGTCATCATTGAGGTAAGCCACCTCATTTATTTATATTTTAGTTGCTTTTAGTGTATTTTATTCACCTTGGGCGCCTCTTTATCCCTTTTTTGTTGTTTTAGTCTACCTTGACGACATTTTGATTTACTTGCAGAATTTGTCTGAACACAGGAAACATGTGAAGTTTGTATTGGGGAAACTGAGACAAAACTCTCTGTACGCAAAACTCGATAAATGTCTCTTTGAGGTTCCATTTTTAGGATATGTTATTTCCACTTCTGGGCTCTCCATGGACCCCAAGAAGGTGTCTGCCGTCATGGAATGGCCACAGCCCGCAGGGCTAAAGGCACTTCAGAGATTCCTAGGTTTCGCCAATTATTACAGGAAATTCATTAAAGGTTTCTCTACCATAGTGTCACCCCTTACTGATCTCACCAAAAAGGGGGCAGACACCTATAATTGGTCGGATGAAGCACATTTGGCCTTCTCGACTCTAAAGAGTATGTTTTGCTCCGCCCCTATTCTGCAACACGTGGATGTCACTTGTCCCTTTCTAGTGGAAGTAGATGCATCAGAGATAGGGGTGAGGGCTGTGCTGTCGCAACACTCTGGGTTTCAAGGTAGATTGCATCCATGTGCTTTTTTCTCACGAAAATTCTCTCTGGCGGAGAGAAATTACGACATTGGGAATCGTGAATTACTGGCCATTAAACTTGCATTTGAGGGGTGGCGTCATTGGCTCGAAGGAGCAGAACATGTGATTACGGTCTACACCGACCATAAAAATCTGGAATACATTGAGGGGGCCAAGAGACTCAGTCCCCAACAGGCTCGGTGGTTCCTTTTTTTTACGAGATTCAGAGTTATAATCACCTATAAGCCGGGAAGTAAGAATATCAAAGCAGATGCCCTCTCCAGATGTTTTGAGCCAGAGTCAGTTCAGCCCCCAACCCCTGAGGGTATCCTGCCCGAGAAGGTTATCATAGCAGTCACAGAGACTTGGGAGGACTGGTCAGTCACTTTAAGACCGTATCAACTGGAGGTTCCCGAAGGGAAACCTGAGGGGGTGTTGTTTGTACCATTGCATTTATGGTTACAGATCTTACAAATGTTTCACACCCACAAAAATGCAGGTCATCCTGGGGTAGCAAGGACACTGGAGTTACTGACTATATGCGTGTGGTGGCCAACTTTACCCCTTGACTGTAGAGAATTTGTTAGGGACTGTTCAGTTTGTGCCAGGAGCAAACCGTCCAGACACGCCCCAGCAGGTACACTGCAGTCTTTACCTGTGCCTGAAGAACCATGGACTCACTTGTCTATGGATTTCGTGGGGGAACTTCCCAGGTCTGAGGGGAAAACAGTCATTTGGTTGGTGGTTGACAGATTCAGCAAGATGGCTCATTTTATTCCCCTGGACGGACTCCCCTCTGCTCAGGAGCTAGCAGATCTCTTCATTCAGCATGTTTTTCGATTTCATGGTATTCCGGAAAATGTAGTGTCAGATAGGGGTGTCCAGTTCGTGTCTAGGTTTTGGCGAGCTTTTTGTCGTCACATGGGAATGGATCTCTCATTCTCGTCTGGCTATTACCCACAGACCAACGGCCAGACCAAGAGGGTCAATCAATCATTGGAACAATTTTTGAGATTCTACATGGCTGATGCCCAATTAGAGCGGGCAAGGTTCTTACCATATGCGGAGTTTGCACACAATAATTTGAAGAATACTTCCACAGGCTTGTCACCTTTGCAGGTGGTCACGGGGAGGTCCCCCAAGTTCTCCCCGTTACCGGTTGTGTCGTCTCCTTTTCCTGCGCTGGAGGATTGGCAGGGGTCTTTAAAGGAGATTTGGTCAATGGTCAAAAGTAATCTGGGAAGGGCGTTTCAGACCCAGAAAAAGCAGGCTGATAAGAGACGGTCAGTGGAATGGGAATTTGTGCCAGGAGACATGGTGTGGGTTTCTACCTGGCATTTGTCTCTGAGGCAACCTTCAGCTAAATTGGGCCCTAAATTTATTGGCCCATACCCCGTGTCCAAAAAGATCAACGATGTCACTTATGTCATTTCACTGCCATCTTGTATGAGAGGTGTAAAGTCCTTTCATGTCTCCTTATTAAAACCAGCTGTGCATGTGGATTCCTCTCCCCCCCCCCCCATGTTGTGATTAATGGCGAACCTGAGTACGAGATTGAGCGAATTTTGGACTCTTGCTGGGTGCGCAATTCTTTACAGTACCTCGTGCATTGGCAGGGGGTATGGGCTTGAGAGAGATCTTGGGTGCCGGCCCATCAAATGCATGCTGAGGAGTTGAGACTGAAATTTCATAAGGCACATCCTGAGAAACCTTGTAGGAAGTGTCCGGAGTCCACTCCTCAAGGAGGGGGGGGGGGGTACTGTAACACACGGCGGGGATGTGTACGCCGCCTCCGCATCTCAGCTGGCGGCGGTCCCCACCGCACTCTCATTGCCAGGTCCTTCGGCAGCACATCGGGTAAGGGCTACGCGTGCGTGCGCCCAGCGGCAGGACCTTTATGCTAATAGACGGGGAGTCAGCTGACTCGCCGGTCAGCTGGCTCCAGCCTAGCTGCCGATTGGCTGGGCGGCGGGGGCGTGCCTCAGGGACTCCTCAGCTACAAAAGGGCTGAGGAGTCACTCGCAACTCGTCTGCTGTTGCGATCACTTAGTGTTAGCGCCCAGATCTTAGTTAGATCCAGTGTACTTTGATCCGGGAGGAAACCGGGGATTTCACACAGCTTAGGATTGTGCATTATTACTGTTTGATTTCTGTGTTTGACTCTGGCTCGTTCTGACTACTCTTTCTCTCTGTGATTCTGTACCTTTGCACATCTGATCCTGTTGCCGACCCTGCCTGAATACCGTTCTGTCTCTGTCTCCTGAATCTGTACCTTTGCCCATCTGATCTTGTTGCCGACTTTTACCTGAACTTTGACTCTGCCTGCCGATTCTGTACCTTGTCTGCCCGTCTGTTGCCTACCTGATCTGTCCGACTACCCTCTCACCAGTGGGCCCTCGCCACTGGTGAGGTTACCGCTGTGGTTCTATCTGTAACCTCCATCGCCACTGGTGAGGTTACCGCTGATGATCTATAAGAATATTACTGTTTGCACCAATCACTACATACAGTGCAATAAAGTGTGACTAAGATCACGGTCATTCCAGGGGCGTAACTAAGCCCCGCTGGGCCCCCCTGCAGAAATTCACTTCCGGAAGTGACGTCAGCCGCTAGAGCGAGAAGGTTGCGATGGAACGCAAGGAAGAAGGTATGTATCTGCCGCCTCCGCTGCTGCCCGCTGCCCACAGACGGTAACTAGCTGGAGGGGAGCGCAGAGGGGAGAGCCCTGAGGTGAGGGAGAGGGGGGGAACTTCCCCTCTCTCCGCCGACTGTGGGCAAGGCTTTCTCCTCATGCTGCCACCCCTCCAGCCCCCACAAAATGGCCCCGAGTGGGCACAGGTGCTGCAGGGCCTATTGTTATGCCCCTGGGTCATTCCTGAGTGTTGCTATATTTGTATTATTGGTGATTCTGCAGATCACCATATAATCAGATATAGTATCTGCATTATTTGTTTGGTGATACTGCAGGCCAAATAATCAGAACTTTGTATTCGCTGACACCAATCGTTACAGTTTCCTCTGGGTTGCGCAGGTTCCTCCCACACCCACCTCAAAACATACTGGCAGCTTAACTGACTTACTCCCAACATTAGTGCTATTAGGAGATAACAGTGATACAAACAATAGATCATGAGCAGAGCCGGTGTTGTGTCTGATTACGCTGCCTGTTGATTTGTGCTGCCCCGCATGCGCAGTAGGAGACTGTGCGGCCACGTTTCCTATTGAATGATGCTGCTGGTCAGGGGCGTAACTAGGCCCAGCTGGGCCCCCCTGCATATTTTTGGAGCGGGCCCCCCTCTCCCTCCCTCCCTCCCCCC
Organism: Hyperolius riggenbachi; assembly: GCF_040937935.1. Classification (NCBI taxonomy): domain Eukaryota; kingdom Metazoa; phylum Chordata; class Amphibia; order Anura; family Hyperoliidae; genus Hyperolius; species Hyperolius riggenbachi. The sequence continues at coordinate 31,148,107 of NC_090657.1, read as the reverse complement.
CCCTCCCTGGGGCCCGCTCGGGGCCCTTTTGTGGGGGCTGGAGGGCTGGCAGCATGAGGGGAAAGCTGTGGCCACAGTTGGCGGGGAGAGGGGAAGTCCCCCCCCCCTCTCCCTCACCTCGGTGCTCTCCCCCCACTGTGCTCCCCTCCAGCTTAAAGTAGTGTCCGTGGGTAGCGTAACAGCGGAGAGCAGCGGCGGGCAGCAAACAGATACATACCTTCCGTGCGCTCCAGCCAGTGTGTTCCTCTCGCTAGCCTCTGACGTGACTTCCTGTTATACCAGAAGTCGCATCAGAGGCAAGCGAGAGGAACGCAGGCTGGTGGAGAGCACGGAAGGTATGTATCTGTTTGCTGCTCGCAGCTGCCCACGGACACACATTTAAGCTGGAGGGGAGCGCAGAGGGGAGAGCCCCGAGGTGAGGGAGAGGGCTCCCCCCGACTGTGGCCACGGCTTTCCCCTCATGCTGCCACCCCTCCGGCCCCCACAAAACGGCCCCGAGCGGTCCCCAGCGGGCACCCCCGTGGGAGCAGGGGCTGCAGGCCCTATTATTACGCCAGTGCTGCTGGTGGTAAAATACTTAATATCTCCGCTCGACCGCTCCCACACCTCTTACACTCCCCAAATTTTAGGTAGGGGGGGAACCCCCAGAACGACCTCTATGCCAAATTGCAGCCCCCGAGACCTGCTGGTTCCCGAGATAGGTTTCTATAATCTATATCCTGAACCAGCGGGTCTCGGGGGCTACAATTTGGTATAGAGGTCGTTCGGGGGGTTCCCTCCCTACCCTGAAAATTTGGGAAGTGTAAGAAGTGTGGAAGCGGAGATATTTAGTATTTTACCTCCAGCAGCATCATTAAGTTCACACTGAGCATGCGTGCTACTCAGTGTGGAGGGGAGCTTCCGGGCAGCACAATCAGACATTACACCGGGACAAGGTCCTCCAGCACCCAAGGCTGAGACACCAAAGTGCACCTCTCTATCCCTCCCACCCCATCACACTGCTTGCTATTACACTAAGAGGTGCCCCAGGTAGTGATGATCGTAATCAACAAATAACGATTTCGCAAAATTTCATGTACATTTTTGCAATTACGCTTATGCGTAATTACGATTTGCAAATTAATTTGATTTCGTGTAGTCATTCGTAATTTCGCATAAAATTTCGCGTAATTTCTTGCCGACTTTAGCGGTGAATAGCAAAGCCCCCATACATGCTATTGACACCAAAATTGCTACATATGTTAAAGAGACTCCGTAACAAAAATTTCATCCGGTTTTCTTCCATCCTACAAGTTCCAATATCTATTCTAATGTGCTCTGGCTTACTGCAGCACGTTCTACTATCACCATCTCTGTAGTAAATCAACTTATCTATCTCTTGTCAGACTTGTCAGCCTGTGTCTGGAAGGCTGCCAAGTTCTTCAGTGTTGTGGTTCTGTGATGCATCTCCCCTCTCCTGACCCCTCTCTGCACACTGCCTGTGTGTTATTTACATTAGTGCAGCGTCTCTCTTCTCTATTATCTTTTACAAGCTGGATAAATCCTCCTCTGAGCTGGCTGGGCTTTCACATACTGAGGAATTACATACAGGCAGAGCTGTCTGCACTCTGCAGGAAGAAACAGCCTGACACTTCAGTGGAAGATAGCTGCAGGGGGAAAGAAACACACAAATGATCTCTTGAGATTAAAAAGGAAGGCTGTATACAGCCTGCTTGTGTATGGATGTATTTTATATGTGTGGACATACTGTACATCAACCTACTTCCTGTTTTGGTGGCCATTTTGTTTGTTTATAAACAAACTTTTTAAAACTGTTTTTAACCACTTTTAATGCGGCGGGGAGCGGCGAAATTGTGACAGAGGGTAATAGGAGATGTCCCCTAATGCACTGGTATGTTTACCTTTGTGCGATTTTAACAATACAGATTCTCTTTAAGGAGAATCTTGGGTACAAAAAAAAGAGACCTTTTAGTTTTTGAGAAACTCGATTTTAAAAATGCAAGTAATAAATGGGTTTTAAACTTGGAAAAATGACAGTTTAAATGACAGTTTAAAAAACATTTTTCGTTGCATTTTTAAAATCGAGTTTCTCAAAAACTACAAGGTCTATTAAAAAAAATCTTTTTGTGACTTATACCCATTATTTTCCTTAACTTATGTAGCAATTTTGGTAGCAATAGCTTGTATGGGGGCTTTGCTATTAACCTCTAAAGTCGGCACAAAATTACACAGAATTTTGAAATACTACTTTTACAAGCAAAATTAATTACGATTTTCTCGGATTTTCTTACGATGACGATGCGTAATTGCGGATTTTGTTGCAAAATTGTGCACATGCAAAATTACGGCCCACCACTGGCCCCAGGGCCCCAAACACCTTAATCTCTAGTTATCCGGCTTGCAGTCACTGCCATGCATCCCCTTTTCTTATTTCTCTCTGCTTCAAACACAATAGGGGAATTATAGCTGAGTGAATGGTGCGCCCCCTCCTACACTGCGCCCTGAGGCTGGAGCCTCTCTCACCTCTGCCTTGGCCTGGCTCTGATCGTGAGCTCTTTTGAGAGGCAGTTAGTGACATCAATTATACAGTGTAATCTAAAGGGCTGGGGAAATTGTGCTACAAATAAGAATAATAATGATTTTTTTTTTCACTGTTCACAACTCTGTGCTATTTAGACTATTCTCAGGGAAGAGTATAGACCAGGCATGGGCAAACTTGGCCCTCCAGCTGTTAAGGAACTACAAGTCCCAGAATGCATTGCAGGAGTCTGACAGCCACAGACACGATTCATAAAGGCAAATGCATTGCGGGACTTGTAGTTCCTTAACAGCTGGAGGGCTGAGTTTGCCCATGCCTGGCCTAGACTTTTGGCTGCCAAAAGCAAACATTGGCCTCAATTCACTAAGATCATGCTGGTGATAATAAGGCAAGAGAAAACTTACTACCAGTGGCATAACAATAGGGGCTGCAGCCCCTGCACCCACGTGCAGAGTTCCTGTGAGCCGGTCAGGAGCCACTTTCATTGGCTCCTGACCCTGTCTTTCAATGTAAGCCAATGGGAGTTGCTTGCATTGAAAGACACGGCCAGGAGCCAATGAAATAGTCTCCTGACCCACTCACAGGGCTCTGCCGTCATAGAGACAGGCCGAGCCAGTGAGCTGCGACGGGACATGGCGGAGATTTAGCAGCGAGATCGGACGGGAGTGACGGAAACAGTGGATGCATGCATTGGTGGCTGATTGAAATCTACGCCCTGCCAGCCAGGTGACCACCAAAACAGGGCATAGATTTCAATCACTAGGGTCCAAAAGTAGTTAAAGACAGAAGAGTTACGTTTAGATTTGCGGAATCGCCGTCTAATTACTTTGTACAGTGCTGCGATCTGCAGCAGCGCTGTACTGGGGACAGCCGTGTGACACGACTGTCTCCATAGGACACTAGAGAGCGATTGGCTCTCATAGGCAGAAGCCTATGACAGCCGATCCCCATTATTGGCTGCTGGCTGTGGGGTGGGAGGGAGGTAGGGAAAAAGAAAAATACAAAAAATACAAAAAATAGGCAGATTTATTAAAAAATATACAACATGAATATTTACACAAAACAAAAACAAACCCGGGGAGGGGGGCGATCAGACCCCACCAACAGAGAGCTCTGTTGGTGGGGAGAAAAGGGGGGGGAATCACTTGTGTGCTGTGTTGTGCGGCCCTGCAGCTTGGCCTTAAAGCTGCAGGGCCTTTTTTTGACAAAAATAGCCTGGTCTTTAGGGGGGTAAAGCCTATGGTCCTCAAGAGGTTAAACATTCAAATGTACAGTTATTTAAAGTGGGATTGCTTTCAAATTTCAACAGCAACTGGTCTCAGTGTATTACGTAATAGATGCTAATCCTGCATTCAAAACTTTCAAAACTTTTTCTGCTGTTATGATTTGGAGTTATCACATACTTAAGGAGCACTGGTCCTTTAATAGTCAGTGCCATACAGTTGCATGCTGGGGGTTCTTTTTATCTATAATATATTCCTCCTCTTCCATTTATTTCCCTGCCTAGCTGCTTATCTGAATCATGATCCCCTGCTCACTTGTGTTTACAAGCAAGGCTGAGGTGACTCAGCGATTGGAGGAGAAAAGGAAAAAAATTAAGGGCAGAAATGACATTAGGATTTAGCCTCAAACTGTGGGCAAAAGACTTGGCCCCCACCAGGAACAGAATTCTCTTCATTTACTATATAACATTCACTGAAATCAAAACGTAGACAGTACAATACATGCATTATGTAAGTAGATCAAGTATTTATCTACTTTTATGCGTTTTTTTCCCTGGCATAGTATAGCTAGCCTAATCCTACTGCTTTAACAAAAATGAAAGATGTTTTGAACATGTTCATGATGAAACTATTCCTTAGCACATCTCATTATTTTATTCACAACATAGAGGTCCAAAGCAGCCAAGGACATGCAGAATTACAGGCATGGATATCCAGGTGCACCAGAATACAGTTACCAGGTAATGCTCTCTACTCTCCTTTTAAGGCAGCGTTTAAAGTTTAAATCAATGAGCCAGTTAGATGTTAAAGTGTATCACAGTTCCATCTTACGCCTTCCATCATTGTGTTCACCAGGGATAAAACACCCCTGAAATAGCAGTAATGATAATCACGATAGAGCCTATTTAGAAGGGTTCAACAGCAGTCAGAGTTTTTAGGAATACCGCATTGCAGCTGAGGTTCTATTCCAGCTAAGACATGGTGGAAGCAGTTGTCCTACATCACCTAGTGGCAAATCTGTGCAAAACGGTGCAGGGAAATTTGGATGCACCGTGCGCCACCATTGGCCATAATGGGCTTGATTCACTAACTGGCGCTAAGCCGGTTAGTGTGCCTTATTACTTAGTGGGCACAAACTACAGCGCTAACCTTATCTGAGGTTAGTGTGCCTTATCTGCAGTGTGCGATGTAGCTTTGTGCATCTTTTAGTGTGCACAAAGCTATTTAGTGTGCACAAAGCTACTTAAGGGGCACTGAAGCGAAAAAAAAATGATGATATTATGATTTGTATGTGTAGCACAGCTAAGAAATAAAACATTAAGATCAGATACATCAGTGTAATTCTTTCCAGTACAGGAAGAGTTGAGAAACTCCAGTTGTTATCTCTATGCAAACAAGCCATTAAGCTCTCCGACTAAGTTAGTCGTGGAGAGGGCTGTTATCTGACTTTTATTATCTCAACTGTTCCTGGACTATTTACTTTTCTTCTGCCAGAGGAGAGGTCATTACTTCACAGACTGCTCTGAAAGACTCATTTTGAATGCTGAGTGTTGTGTAATCTGCACATAATATAGAGTGATGCAATGTTAGAAAAAACACTATATACCTGAAAATAAAAGTATGAGAATATTTTCTTTGCTGCTAATCTTCTAGTAATTATTCATAGTACAGAACCAATTCACTATATCATATATTTTTTTTTCGCTTCAGTGTCTCTTTAAGGGGCACTAAGTTCAGATAAGGCACTCAGATAAGGCACACTAACTGACTTAGCGCCGGGAAAACTCTTTTTTACTCCGGCGCTAATACTTAGCGCCGGTTAGTGAATCAAGCCCAATGTGAATTACAGCTAGAGCTGTGCTCAGACAGTAGTTTGGGTGCCGTCAAAAGACAAAGCCCAAATTACTTTGAAAAACAGTGTAATTTGGAGGGGAATATTAATTAACATCGCCAGGACTTTTGCAGGGGCAAGTTGAGCTGTTTTTTTGGCTTCACCCTGCGCCCAAATTTCCCAGAATGCCCTAGTGGGACAGTTTTAGATAAAATAGGTTATTAGCCAAAAATGAATATGGCACCACCCTCACCCACATATTGATATACAACTAACAGTAAGAGGGCTGGTACTTGCATACTGGGCAATTGCCTAGGGCCCCAATCTCCTTAGGGGCCCCACAAGCCAGGGACTGTAGGGGTTACACATTTACTGTCAGTACAATATTAAAATATAAGGGCCCTACTGTCACAGGAGCCCTAGTGGTCGGAACGCCATTTGCCTTCCAGTCGGTTTCTGCACACGATCATGCAAGCTGTGGTCGCGATCTTTGCACAGAAACCGACAGAAATTTGGGCAGCAGCCCGACCAGAAGGGAGCCTGTGGGGTTACGGAAATACAACTTTACACACTATTTCAGGGTATCTGCCACCACCACTGGTATGGGCCAGTGGACCCGACTGACTGGTCCTGCAAATAAAAATGGTTAAACACACTCATTCTGTCTGGCTAGTAACAACAGTACAATAGTAGCGTCTCTCCAGAAGTGTGGTTCAGTTTGTGCGGCTGAGAAGCAGGGTAGCGGAACAGTGAATGACTTTGATAAAGTCTTTATTCACGGGCAATATAAATAATTAGTATACACAGACAATTATTAAAATCAACAATTATTGAAACATTAATAGCCAGTATGAAAAATAAAAGAAAGGGAGAAAAATACTTAGTTTCATGGAAAGATGTCCTTTTGTGGGAAGAATCATAAAGTCCTTTGTTTCAGCTCAATTTAAAATCCAAGCAAAATGGCCACCACTTGTTCCTCACGGTGGCCGTGCGTTCATGAAGGTGGAAAATGGAGGAATGACTTGCCCGGGCAGCTCATTTACTTTTAATTGGGCTGTGTTCAGAGGCGGGCTTCCAGAGTCGGCCCCCGGGCCGGATTATGGTAATCACATTTGGGCAGGGGCTTTCACCAGCCCCATAACCCTGACATTTTCTCTAGGCGGACCTACGCGGCTGGCACACAAATAATAATTACATATTATGGATCCCCAGAACCTACCAATTAATATGATACCTTGGATGCGGGTGTTAGGGCGTATGGTTACCGAGGGGCCCATAACTCCCTAACCGAACGAGGTATGATTATGATTTGTATACCGAGACGTTGGTCCAATTTCAACGGATCCGAATACACTCCTCCCACCTCTGGGTGATACTCAGTTTTCCTTTAATAAGCAGAAATCATAATTCACATGCTTCATCATTTTAACCCCTGGAGATAGTTTGGCTGGCTCCTGGGGCAGCTTCCTCTAGCTGAACAAACTTTTGGTGCCTTGGCTAATTAACATCTACGTGAGATCAGCTAGGTGTCACCTGGATCCCAGAACAGAAAAGGGAATGAATGCCTCCATGTTATTCTGCCTTCCCCAGGGAATATGTCTAAGCTAATTAACAAATCAAAAGACATCCTGCACCTAAATTAGGGGCAGAGGAGAAAAACTTGTTTTCTTAAAAAAAACAGGAATGTCAGTTCTGCTCGCTGCAATTACTGGCAGATCTGACCAAGAAATCGGAGAAATCGATGGCGAAGATTCGCCTACGTTCCTCTAGGCTGTTCTGTGACAGCTGGGAGAAAGAGAAACTCCAGGTTGCTACAGGTAGCCCCTACACAACCAATCCAGATTCTATTGATCTGAATCGCAATCGATGCAGAGAATCTATTGCGATCGCATTTTTTTCACGGGTGGTTCTAGGACGCGTTTGCAGCCCCGCAACCGTCCGTGACACCCACTATACTTAAAAACTATACCTGGACAGTAAAGTCATCCTGGCCTCCTTGATCTCTCACTTGGGGGGCCCTTAGAAGTCCCTGAGCTATTTCTCAGTCTCCCCACTTAAAGTGGCAGTCCTGAGCACCCTGACACTCTCCCTGCATACACAGCCTTGTAATGCAAGCAAGATAGAGAAGATAGGAAGGCTTACACACTATAATAAGATGACAATGTGGCTAAATAGAGTTACAGATTGTTTTAGGACAAAATAAGCAACTTTTTAGTTTTCAGTTTAGCTGCTTGATTTGCCGAGAGTCGCGTTGAAGTGTTTTATTGGCTTGCTCAGCAGTAGATACAACAAATTGTCTCTGTGCCTTTGTATGTTTGATGACCATTGTTTATTTTTGTTTGGGGAATAGGTTGTTCCTCTGATGCCACGTTTTCTCAGTAATAACTACCGGCACGCTTGGATGGTACGTACGTTATATATACCTGAGATCGCCCACTGGGTCCTAATTTACTATGACAGCTCCGGAGATCTCCTAGCATCCCTATGGGGGATATTAAAAGGGATCTGTGCTAAATACAATTCTGCTTTGTTAAAACTGCAGTTATTGACAACTATTCAACTCAATGTGAACCTGTTAATGCCCCCATAATGCATCTTGTCTGATCAAATGAGCAGCCATCTATGGCCATGGATTAGAGGGCCAAGGAGTACATGGAGCTGGAGGAAACCCCAGGTAAGTATACATTCTTCTATTTAAAGCATCTCAGGTACACACTTTAATGTCACCTCTCATTCACCTAGGAAGAAATAATATAGGGTTCTTATCATATTTATATATTTTGATTGATACCAACGTTTTGCAACAAAGGGAGATTAATATTGGACAAATATGAACGTGTTATATTGTCAGTCCTTGTGGCCTACTCTGAAACTGAGATATGGATTTCTCTGATATAAAAAATAATTACCAAGGCTTTGATATGTATGAACACTAGACAACATGATAAATCAGAAATTGTTATCATATTCAGCATCTGATGTATTGTCACGGATATATGACATTTACAGATATTTCTTATCTCTTTCTACCCTAATGAGAGGGGGTGGATCTGGTTTAGAATTGCGACGATTTAGGTGTTGCCAGAAAGAGGAGAAAGAGAGCTTTACAATGATATCCATCTTTCCATAGGTACATTGTATTACACAGGGCGACTTTTTCCTAAAGTCAGCAGCTTCATTCTGCTGAATGGAGCTGCTGACACTGGGGAAAGTGTCGTCCTGTATAATACTAGTAACTATGGAAAGATGGATATCATTTTAAAGCTCTCTTTCTCCTCTTTCTGGCGACACCTAAATCGTCACCCTACGCCTTTTAGTTTTCTCTATTTTCGCGATTGAAATCACGGCCGCGGCAATTTCAATCGCGAAAATAGCGAAAACTAAAAGGCGTAGGGTGGCGGTTTATATATCATTGGAAAGAGGAGAAAGAGAGCTTTAAAATGATATGCATCTTTCCATAGTTTCTGCACTGCTCGGAGTCCCTTTAATATAAGTCAACGGGAGCTTTTTTTAAACAATGCTCAGACAGCGCTGATGGTCAGAAAAGCGCTCAGCATGCAATCACAGTGTGTCTCAGGCCTTAACCTGTTAGACTTGGGACTCGATTCACAAAGCGGTGCTAACCCAGTTAGAGACTTTAGGCAAGATAACCATTGCACCACTCTGGTGAAAAGCCAGTTTAGGGGCCTGATTCACAAAGTGATGCTAACAGTTAGCACGCTGGTGAAAAGCCCTTTATCACGCCTAAACTCAGTTTAGGCATGATAAGTTTAGGTGTGATAAGTTTAGGTGTGATAAGTTTAGGCGTGATAAGTTTAGGCGTGATAAGTTTAGGCATGATAAGTTTAGGCACCAACTGGGTTAGCACCGCAGTGCACAGCTGATCAAAAGTTTTGCGCTAGCAAAGTCTGGTGCACTTCACATAGGGCTCGATTCACAAAGCGGTGCTAACCCAGTTAGCATGCCTAAAAGACTTTAGGCATGATAACCATTGCACCATGCTGGTGAAAAGCCAGTTTAGGCGTGATAAGTTTAGGTGTGATAAGTTTAGGTGTGATAAGTTTAGGCATGATAAGTTTAGATAAGTTTAGATCGCTTGCAAAGTCCCGCACGCAAAGCAGCGCCATTAAACTTTATACGAAGTGCACCAGACTTTGTTAGCGTAAAACTTTTGATCAGCTGTGCACTGCGGTGCTAACGTAGTTGGCGCTCAAACTTATCACGCCTAAACTTATCACACCTAAACTTATCACGCCTAAACTTATCATGCCTAAACTTATCACACCTAAACTTATCACACCTAAACTTATCATGCCTAAACTGAGTTTAGGCATGATAAAGGGCTTTTCACCAGCGTGCTAACTGTTAGCACCGCTTTGTGAATCAAGCCCATAGAGTTTAATGGCACTGCTTTGTGTGCGGGACTTTGCAAGCGAACTAAACTTATCTAAACTTATCATGCCTAAACTTATCACGCCTAAACTTATCATGCCTAAACTTATCACGCCTAAACTGGCTTTTCACCAGCGTGGTGCAATGGTTATCATGCCTAAAGTCTCTAACTGGGTTAGCACTGCTTTGTGAATCGAGCCCTAGGTGTGATAAGTTTAGGCATGATAAGTTTAGGTGTGATAAGTTTAGGCGTGATAAGTTTAGATAAGTTTAGTTCGCTTGCAAAGTCCCGCACGCAAAGCAGCACCATTAAACTCTATGCGAAGTGCACCAGACTTTGCTAGCGTAAAACTTTTGATCAGCTGTGCACTGCGGTGCCAACGCAGTTGGCGCTTAAACTTATCACGCCTAAACTTATCACACCTAAACTTATCATGCCTAAACTTATCACACCTAAACTTATCACACCTAAACTTATCACACCTAAACTTATCATGCCTAAACTTATCACACCTAAACTTATCACACCTAAACTTATCACACCTAAACTTATCATGCCTAAACTTATCACACCTAAACTTATCACACCTAAACTTATCACACCTAAACTTATCATGCCTAAACTGAGTTTAGGCATGATAAAGGGCTTTTCACCAGGGTGCTAACTGTTAGCACCGCTTTGTGAATCAGGCCCTTAGATTCTACATCCTAATTAGTGCTGCTGTATGTTTCAGGACGTAGAATGTACATCCTGCAGTAACATTTCATGTTGAAACTACATGACTTATTCTCCAGGTGTTGCACAGAAAATAGGGAATAAGCCAAGACAGTAAGTGATGATAGTGATGCTCTCAGCGTTTCCTATTATGCTTACAGGCAAACATCATTTTTGCTAATGTCATGGACATGACCCATGTGCTGCATCTGAGGAACTATGAAAGAGGACATATTAACCCAGTAAGTGATGTTTGTTTGTTTTTTAGAGTGTATCTTTAGGCTTTACCTAAAGCTGTTTATGCCACACTGCCCTGAAGTAGCTAATGTATGTTCACAAAAAGCATTATTGCGTATCTTTTTTTTGTCTGATTATTGCCAAATCAGCTTGTGTTCTTTTCTGCAGGGGTTGTTACCACTTATATGTAATCTTATTGTTTTTAAATCATTTTATCTTCTACTACAATGCTGTCCAACTTCATGGGCATTTTGTGGGAAGCTACTGCCAGAAGATGTGTATTTTGTGGGAAGCTGCTGCCAGAAGATGTGTATTTTGTGGGAAGCTGCTGCCAGAAGATGTGTATTTTGTGGGAAGCTACTGCCAGAAGATGTGTATTTTGTGGGAAGCTACTGCCAGAAGATGTGTATTTTGTGGGAAGTTATTGACAGATTACGTGTATTTTGTGGGAAAACGCTGCCCAATTTTTTGGGGGTTTGAAGCGGGGGGGGGGCAGGGATGGATCTAGGGGGGGCAAGCGGGTCTCTAGCCCCAGGCGCAGTTTGTTGAATTCTTAAAAAGGCGGTAAAATGTGAATGGGGAATGGCAGTTTAGGAGCCAAAACCTGACCTTGCCCCAGGCGCAACTTGGGGCAACTTGGTCTAGATCCGTCCCTTTGTTGAAGTTGGCTCTCCACCATGTAGTCTGAAAAAAGTTGGCCCTCCATGCCATGAAGTTGGGCAGCACTGTTCTACTGGGTTCCTCCACCTATTTATTAGTCTTTAAATTCTTGCGCAAGTGGGACTTTTTGTGAATATGAAGCAGGCCATACACTTTTAGATTTCAACCCAATGTTCCAAAATGATCGATTTCTTTCTGAATGGAATCCATTCAGAAGGAATCCATCCCTACCACACACAGCACATTGATTTTCAATAGTTTCCAGCAGAAAATCTTTTGAAAACTGATGGAACCGCAGTGTTGTGCTTTTTGATGTATTGCAATGCTTTGGTCCATCGATTTACGGCTGCTCCTGCCTCACCCTCAATCAACTGAGATTTTCTGTCATGACCGATCAATGTTTTCGATTGTTTTTTGTTCAAAATTGATGGAAATTCAATTGAATATGTAAAGAAATTGATTTCCATCCAATTTAATAAGTGTGATCAAATCTGCAGGGAATTGAATGGGAAAATTGAGGTGTGTATGGGCACCTCCATCTATTAAAACGTTCTTTGGTGATTTTTATATAGCACACAGGTTTTTCCCCTGGTTTTGTATTTTCCTGAGGCACCTCGGGTTGATTGTTTGGCCATGAAAATTCACGTGTCGTTAGGTCAGATCGTTTTGGTGTAGACTAGCAGGATTATGCAAATGTTGTATGCAAATTTATTCAGCTTGAAAAATGGACCAATCGAATTTTACCTCAGTAACGTTTGATTGGTTCATTTTCAAGCTGTAACAATTTGCATTGACATTTGCATAACCATGCAACAACTTGAATTTATTTGCATCTCATTGACCATCCCTAGTGGGTAGTCCACCAGTGAAGCCAACTGGCCAGCTACCAAACCATTGATGTCTCTCCTGCTTTCCTGAGATGGGAATTTGCCAACCATGCTAATTTCCACTGGCTTGAAGCTGAAGCTTGAAGCTGAACCTGTGTACACATTAGATGCGCATCATTCAAAACTAGCAATTTCCGAAAGATCAATAGTTATCGTTAATTATAGAAGTGCAGGACGAAGTGAAAAGATAACAAGTAACAAACATTTTTATCACTCTGAGCGATCCGAACACTGAACAGCTTATCACTGTGTACAGCCCTTGGCCCAGCAGCACTGGAGCACACACTGACTGTCACAGTATGACATCAATCAAGCTAATTAACGATTTAACATTAACAATAGTGTAGTGATAGTACTGAAGGGGTTAATCACTGAACAGCTTTAGGTTTATAACTGGGTACAGTGCTTGCTAGGCCAACAGCACTGGAGCATGTCTCTCAGAGAGTTTTCAGCAAGCTAAGACGATATGTCTCATCATGGCAGTCCTCCTTATTATACAGGGGAGCTGGCCAGTGCTTCTTTCTGTGATTGTGTGCCAGGATTTAGGCTAGGAGCCCTCTGATTGGCTCAATGAGGTCAGGTGGGGCTGGCCAGGGTTCCCCTCTGTGATTGGTTGCTAGGGCTTCTGCTGGGAGCCCTCTGATAGGCTCCAGGACGTCATCTCCTTAGTTACAGTATTTCGGATCCGGATATCTGCAATATCTGGGTTATGCGGCCAAATATTCGCAGATAGCGAGCCGGATTTGGGCCCAGGTATCCGGAATCCGAATCCGGCTGGATAGCTTAAAATATTTTTCGATATCCAGGTTACCCGGATATCTGGAATCCGGATGAGCAGCCCTGGTTGGTACACATGCATTCCATTATATATACTATACGTACTTCTATTCCTAAACAATTGTGTCATTATGTTCTGCATATGATTACAACGTCTCATGTCATTGACAGATGTCATTCGTTCATTGGGAAACATTTGTACACAGCGAATTTGTATCTCCCTGTATGTACTTAGCTTAAAGAGAAACTCCGACCAAGAATTGAACTTTATCCCAATCAGTAGCTGATACCCCCTTTTACATGAGAAATCTATTTCTTTTCACTAACAGACTATCAGGAGGCTCTGTTATGGCTGATATTGGGGTGAAACCCCTCCCACAGGAAAATGTGAGGACCATGGTACTCCTGGCAGTTTCCTGTCTGTGAACCTCATTGCATTGTGGTAAATAGCTGTTTACAGCTGTTTCCAACTGCCAAAACAGCAAGCAGCAGCTACATCACTTGCCAGCAGTAAAAATGTCACCATGTGATAAATGTCAGAATATAAATCAGGGATTTAAACGATTTTACAACGGGCAAACCCTGACTAAATCATATATACATAATTATTGTAAAAATGAAGCACTTTTTTTTATTACATTATTTTCACTGGAGTTCCTCTTTAAAGAGGCCCTGTAGTGACATACAGTAGAATGCAGTAAATTATTCAGGATACCCATTTTTACAGTAGTTATCTTGGTTTCAGTATCAGAAACACTTCCTATATCTATATCTATTTCTATATATTGGTATGTAATGCCGCCCTCCCAGTGAGGCCACAACCTAGGCTCTTTACTATGCAGACTTCTTCTCCCAGTGCATTCTCAGATACCAGGTGCTATATCTACTGACTTTGGAACATACAGTAAACAAGCATTCCACAGTGATCTACTTGCCAGCAGTAAAGACATCACCATCTGTGTTAAAGGATACCTGAAGTGACATGTGACATGATGAGATAGACATGTGTATGTACAGTGCCTAGCACACAAATAACTATGCTGTGTTCCTTTTTTTCTTTCTCTGCCTGAAAGAGTTAAATATCAGGTATGTAAGTAGCTGACTCAGTCCTCAGACTCAATTCCCCTTTTTATCTCTTTCCTGCTCTCAGAAGCCATTTTATGCTAGGAAAGTGTTTTATAGTTGGAATTTCTTATCAGTGAGGGTCACACTGTAGTCACTTCCTGTCTGAGTCAGGACTGAGTCAGCCACTTACATACCTAATATTTAACTCTTTCAGGCAGAGAAAGAAAAAAAGGAACACAGCATAGTTATTTGTGCGCTAGGCACTGTACATGCCCATGTATATCTCATCATGTCACATGTCACTTTGGGTATCCTTTAAATCTGGGTGAGGAAAGATTTTACAAACAACGACTAAACCATCTATGACGTGATATTGTAAATAGGGATGGTCAATGTGATGCAAATAATTTCGAGTTGATGCAGCATTATGCACATTTTGGCTGCAAATTTCTGCAGCTTAACTACTTCACCCCAAAGCGTTTTTTACCCTAACGGACAAGAGCGATTTTCACCTTTCAGTGCTCATCCCTTTCATTAGCCAATAGCTTAATCACTACTAATCACAATGAAATGATCTATATCTTGTTTTTTCACCACTAATTGGGCTTTTTGGGGTTGATATTTGTTTTCAGTAATTACTTTATTTTCTATGCATTTTAAAGGGAAAAACAAGGAAAAAATTAAAAAATACACTATTTCTCCAATTTCATCACCTATAGTTTTAATATAAACACTGCTACTGTGCATAAAACCCACACATTTTATCTGCCTATTTGTCCTGGCTATCACAACATTCTAATTATGTCCCTAGTACAAAGTATGAGCGAAGGGTTGAAACCAGCACCATCTGGATAAATATAGCTCTTTAATTGGCAATCAACAGCTGTTATCACAACGTTTCAGGGCAGCCGACACTTTATCAAGCTGAGCTGTTTGCCATCAAACAGCTCAGCTTGATAAAGGGGTGGCTGCCCTAAAACGCTGTGATGACAGCTGTTGATTGCCAATTAAAGAGCTATATTTATCCAGATGATGCCGGTTTCATCCCTTCGCTTTGACTAGAGAGCCAGTGTGCGGCTGGTTCAACTGTGGCACGTCTTGTGTATATCTGAGGAGTGCTCCACAACAACCCCAAGGACCTAGTACAAAGTATGGTGACAATATATTATTTGGAAATAAAGGTGTATTTTTTCTATGGAGTTTTTTTCACTAATCTCACGTGCACGCTCATGGGAACGCATGTGCACGCACGGGAGCGCACACGTGCACACGCGGGAGCGCACACGAGCGTGGGGGAACATGCACACGTACACACGCACAGCGGCGGCGGCACTGTTTGACTTATAAAAACGTCCTGGAGCCGTTAAGAGGCTCTAGCAGGACATTTTTATAAGTCTGATTGTCATTAAGTGGTTAAAAATTAACCAATCATCAAATCCTGCTCAGATAAAAGTTGATTGGCCCATTTTCAAGCCACATAAATTTGTATATAAATGTTCATAATCCTGAATCAACTCAAAATTATTTGCATCTCATTGACGATCATTATTGGTAAACAATTTTATTAATTACTTTATATTCCGGATAGTTCCTCTTTAAGCCAAGCAAGCAGGGAGTATCTTTAATTTGTCAGCGCCTAGCTGCAAAACCCTGCCAGTTCCCCCCTCCCCCCGCCCACCAAGCCCTCCTGTACCCTGGGAAAACCAAGCCCCACCTGCAAATTGCAGTATTAGGTAGCTCCCCCTCCACACAGGCCAGCGCAGCGTCATACACTATCCTCTTCCGGCAGCAAGAGAGGTCCTCACTGCTCTCTTCAGTATAGCCATGCAGCCTATCACCTTGCAGCTCCCATCCCCTGAGTCATGTGACAGGCATCGGGAGCCTCGAGGTGATAGGCCCACAGCTACACTGAAGAGAGGACTGAGGACCTGTCCTGCCACCAGAAGCAGGTAGTGTATGTCTCCTCACTGTCGCAGCTCTGCATGTGAGCGCAGGAGCGGGTCCCCTTAGTCCCCATCTCCACCCCCCCCCACAATGGTGGGAGACATGTGGGCTAGTGTTATGTGCCTGCCAACAAACCCTGTAGCTACAGATCAGTTAGCTAACTGCTGATATGTAACTGATGTAGTCATCTGTAAAGCTAGTATTCTTGTTTCACGTTTCCTACACACCCTGTGTAAGTGCTGTTTTTTTCTTATGTTTTGTCCTCAGGAGATGATGCCTAATTTATCATTCTACCGGAACATAATCAGTTATGAGCCATGTGGTCAGTTTTATGTGTCCGTCTATCTGTCTCTGTATTGCAGTCAAAAATTACGTTTTTATATGTAGTTTACAGTCTACTTCTGTTGTGAGAACACCCAAAGTTATTACATTTAAGTTGCCCAAGAAGTTTATTAACATTTTTTTCAATGTGTTCAACAGGCTGTATTATAGAAGAGCTTCTGAGAAAATTGAAAGAACGATGTGAGCGATTAGATGACCATGATCTATGCATCCAGTGGTGAGTACGCCCCTGGCTATTTCTGGTTACCTTTACATGGGGCCCTCTGCTTACCAATACTCAAGGGTCTACATCTGACAACCTTTTCTGAAGGGTCCACCTCTGGCTACTTATACTGGTGGAAGATGCCTTTGGCTACCTCTACAGGGGTCTGCCTGGGGGGTACCTCTGGCTACTGTCACTAAAGGGCTTCTTAAACCTCCCTGGCGGTAAGCCCGAACTGAGTTCGGGCTATGCCGCCGGGAGGCACCGCTCAGGCCCCGCTGGGCCGATTTGCATAATTTTTTTTTGTTACACGCAGCTAGCACTTTGCTAGCTGCGTGTAACCTCTGATCGCCGCCGCTACCCGCCGATCCGCCGCTATACGCGTCGCCGCATCCACCCCCCCCCCCAGACCCCGTGTGCTGCCTGGCCAATCAGTGCCAGGCAGCGCCGTGGGGTGGATCGGATTCCCCTTTGACGTCACGACGTCGATAACGTCGGTGACGTCATCCCGCCCCGTCGCCATGGCGACGGGGGAAGCCCTCCAAGAGATCCCGTTCTTTGAACGGGATCTCTTGATCTCTGATCGCCGAAGGCGATCGGAGGGGCTGGGGGGATGCCGCTCGGCAGCGGCTATCATGTAGCGAGACATGAAAAAGAAATTTTTTTTTTTAAAAAACGTATTTGCTGCCCCCTGGCGGATTTTAATAAACCGCCAGGGAGGTTAATGGAAGGGGGGGGGGGGGGACTTCTGGCTACCTAAAACTCAATGTCCTTTCTATCACCCAGTCCCATGCACGCCTCCAGGACTTCTCAAGAGCTGCTCCAACACTATGGAACTCCCTACCTCCACCCATTAGGGCAGCCCCCTCCTTCAACATCTTCAAGAAAGCCCTCAAAACTCACCTTTTCACTCTGGCCTACTACCCCTTACAAGTGCTCTAAACCTACAGCTGAACTCTGGTCCCCTACCGTTCGTGTCCTTACCTCTCCCTCTAGATTGTAAGCCTTTGGGCAGGGTCCTCCTCCTTTTGTGTCCTACCTGATCATGCACCTCCATTACTGTGAACCTATGCTATGCATCTGAGTGAACCTAACTTGCCTAATCTCCATGCTCAATCCAGTGACTGACTAAGCATTACCTTGTACTCATACTGTGCTGTGTGA